>NC_141228.1:8260000-8907500 GCF_054856515.1 Filicampus tigris | reverse complement strand
AAAATAAACTGCAAAATGTATAAATTATAGTATGGTTTCCTTGTATAAACAAACAGTGCATTGGAGTTAACTTGCTATGCACTTATAAATTGCCAAAGTAGTAAACTGCTTGGAGTAAAATGCCAATTTGACAGAATAACAGACATGCTATTCATCTATACATTTACACCTTTGTCTGGAGTCTTTTTGTTTTTGTTTTTAAAGTAATATTTACACATAGTAAACAAAGTTAAAGTAATTTGCTTCTGATAAATTATAAATTTAATATGGTGATTGGGTCAAACTAATTTAAATGTTGACTGTTACATAATAGTACGTAATCCATACAATACTTCTAAATTACAGTAGGCCATATATAAACTGTATTACAATATAATGACCAATAATATGTTTGCAAATTTGAAATGTATTTGAAGCAATTTGGAACAAAAATGAACACAAACAAATTTGACTTCATATTATGGACTACACAAGAAATCTAAGTCATAGTAATAATGTTTAGCATGGTTTCTATTGTTGTGCTAGTAAAAGTAGTGTATATTTGCATAAGATATGTTATTTAAAATAAATCCCACATGCCGATTTGGAAGCCTTGCCCGGGCCATAGATTCTGTTATCTTTTTGTGTCTCTCCGATGTTGATGGGTGGGGATTGCTGCGTACAGTGTTTCAACGAAGCCATAATCTGATTCAGTGTTTTCTTGCTTTAGTGTATCATAACATCGTCGTAAAACAAACGATGGGTTGAATATATTCGTCGTGTTGCCGGTGGGTGCAGAGACAACTTGCACCTTATACGTCTTTGCTCGCCGTCTTCCACGGCAAACTCATAATGTAACAAAATAAGCGATTTTCGACTTGCCTTGCTTGTTTACAAGTCGTTCCTGTGGCGGGTCTTGTGCCATTTTTAGGTCTGTTACTCGGTTAAAACTTTGAGTAGGAGCGTGTGCTGTGTGACTTGCGGGGTGCGGGCTGGCTGGCTGGAGCTTGGAGAGAGCGGCGCGGCGGAGTAACTCGTGTGCGCATGCCTCAAAACAACTCAAAATTAGTATTAATAATCGTTTTTTTTACGATTATGCCAATTTTGTAATCGTGGATTGTAATAATCAAAATCGTAATTGAATTTTGATTAATTGCACAGCCCTAGCACACAACATCCGGTGATTTTTGTGAAAAATAGACTTGCAGTTCTGCAGTTAAGAATTGATTACGTAGATTTCTAAATTTAGATGCTTAAGTATGCAGATACTTTTGTCGTATTTATTAAAACATGTATGTGCATAGTTCTACTTTTGTAAATCTCAATCATAGAATATAGTCACTGGGACAGAGTCTTGTTTCCACTTCCACAATGAACCCTACACGGATATAGACACGCACTCATTTAGTGGCTCGCTGGTTAGAATGCTGCATGGTCCGCCAACCATTTCACTAATTATGTTCCACGTGCAAGGTTTTCTTCCAATATCAGTGCAAATGTCATCAGCTTATTCACGCAACATGAATTCATTACGTAAATCACAAATTAGACCACGTTTATTACGGAACATTGTCATTTGCTCAAATCACTAACATAAGCACCATCAGTCATAGAAAAAAAGATATTGTATACTATTTGACTATGTGTAATCATCTCAACAATTTCTTCATGGTTCATAATTTAAACGGCTAGGTCCAAGAAGAGAAACCATTTACCAATTTATTGGATTAAAAATTGCAACATGTATGAGGCTTGCTGGTCCTAGCAACAGAGTTTTTGAAGGGTTGTAGAAGTATTGGCTGAAGTGTAAAATGATTTGTTTTCATGATTTGACTTTGATTTTATGTTGTGCTACTATATTTTTTTGGTGAGCTCTCACTATATGGTAACACCACAGTACTTGAAAAATGTTTTACTACTGTGCATTTTAATATGACAAATTGCCACGGATATCAATACATAGAGTTTATGTACAAAGCACGTGATCATGAATGGGAGTTGAAAAGTTTTAGCAGTCTTAAACTGTACTGAGCACGGTACACTGGTTAGCACGTCCGCCTCACAGTTCAGAGGTCGTGGGTTTGCATGTTCTCCCCGCTCCAGCACGCCCCGCGACCCTTGTGAGGATAAGCGGTATCTATAATGGATGGATGGATGAAACCGTACTAATTTCTTAATAATTTTAATAGTGACTAGTGATAATGTCATGCATTCATGCCGTCAAATTGTAAATCAGCATTCTTTTCTTTTTATCATGATTACAATTGTATTATTTCTGCCATGTTTTTTCTTTAACTTTTAATCTTTTATTTTTTTAATAAAGGAGAAAAAAACATGACCTGAGGTGTATAAGTGCTTTTGTTGTGCAGTAATTTATGGGGTCCCTCTAGTGCCCAATGGAAGAATCACACCGTTTTTACCTTGAACCATAGCTGGTCTCTTTACAGCCAGGTGTACTGTACATCACATCTTTATGCACTATTGTGAATAAATCTAATCTAAAAAAATCTTTGAATTTGTCTCATTACATTTGCATCTTGTAGCAGAAAAAATACGGTTATAATAGGTGTACATATATATGTATTTTATATATATATGTATATACACATATATTTAAATAATATACACGTGTGTGTGTGTATGTATATATATATATATATATGTATATATATGTGTGTGTATATATATATATATATATATATATATATATATATATATATATATATGTATATATATGTGTGTATATATATATATATATATATATATATATATATATATATATATACATACACACACACATGTATATATAAGTGTGTATGTATGTATTTATATGTGGATATATATGTGGATATATATATTTATACATGTATATATATATATTTATACATGTATATATATATATATATACATGTATATATATATATATATGTATATGTGTTTGTATAGTATTTGTCGAGTGCAACACAAATAGGGTCACTAAGTATTGTGAAATAAACTACTCTTACCAAACAACTGTTTGCCCTCTGTTTTCCCATTCAATAATACCAAAATACATGACCTCCGAATGCTCCTGTATGAAATTAATTGGGGAAGACAAATATGAAGGACATTTTAGCATACGTAGATAGTTTTATTAACGTAAATTGTAGTGTCAGTTATGTTTTTTTTTTTTTTTTTATAAAGCATTGTCTTTATTTTATTTTGTTAATGAAAACATTTTTTTCAACTTTAGTTTTAGGTATTTCATTAGTTTTCGTCTACTATAATAACCTTGAGGTGGAGCATTATGTTGAATTATGATGGGCTCATCTGTCCCACAGTCCAGAGGTGCCGGGTTTGATTCTTAGCCGAGGCACTTCTTTCGCCTGCATTTCAAAACCATTTATGTTAGGATAATAAGAAATCAGGACTTTTAATTGCCCATAGGTGAAAATATGAGTGTGTGTGTGGTTCTTTGTGTGTCCCGCAATTGGCTGGTGACCAGCTCCATGTGTAATTCACCTTTCGACCAAAGCCAACCAGGATGCTCACTCACCTTAATTTGAGGGCAAGTGGTTCAGAAAATGGATAGATGGGTCGTTGGATGGAAAAGTTGAGAACAAATAAGTCTGACACATTGAAGTGGGAATTCTATTTAATAAAATACAAGCATCAGGTATTGTAACAAACAATGGTGTTTGGAAAGGGAAAAAATAAATAATTCTGTTCATGTTCACCATTAAAAAAAGTATTAAAATAAATTAAATAATTGGAAAAAAACGTAATTAAAAAAAATCTTATCGGGTGCATATAGGCGCATCTAGGGTATACTTATTTGCTTCCTTAATATTTTTAGCTTTATCATATATCAAAAGTGAATGCAACTCTCTTTTAAAGGTCATTTTTCTCCAACTATCTCTGCATCTTCAACCTAGCCGCCCCCCAACCCCACTTCCTGCTATGCCTTTGTTGCTAGACTTGAACCCCTCCAGCACAGCCAGTGTGATCGAGATGCAATCTGAACCTCCTGTCAGTTCGTGCAGGCCGTGTTTGCCTATTATTGGTGGAAGGTTCGGAGCAGGGCAGGCACAGATATAAACAATAGCATCATCAGCATATCGTGACGTTATTCGTTGTGAGGGTTGGCTGAAATCTGGGACACAGTTGCATTCATCGTTCAGTGAGCTCTTCTATACAGTTAAACCCACCGACAGCAATGAATGTTGATTGTGACCTTTGTGGTTTGTTTTTTTGTAAAAATAATAATGCATTTGTCATCTTCCTTGTAGAGTGGGGTCAGTGAATCACATGTCCGTGCGCAGGATCTGCGCGTTTTGCTTCTTTTGGCAGATATGGCCAACTACAGGGTACAATCAACGGTCGATGGTTCTTTCATTTAGCCAAACTCACCGACAGCGTTGAATGTTCACTGGGGCAAGCACAAACCTGATGGTGATCAGGGATGTTTCTATGTCAACAAATTCTTGTTTTATGTCACACTCTGCAAATGCCTTCACAATTCTAATTCTAATCACAATCACATTAGTAAGCATACATGACAGATTAATATATTTGTAAGCATATATCCCCTCCTTACATGAGCACCACACGCTACTGATCCTGAGAATTACAGTGGAAACGTTTTAAAATAGAGGAACTGTTATGTTGATATGAATATAAAAAGAAATGTATTATTAGAGCCACTGCACCTTCCATGGTCTCCACTAACAAGGCCCTTGCACAAAGAACTGGCTTTGCCTCACTCATTGTTAAATGCCAGCAATGTTAACACTGGCCTGTCATGAACTGTCACCGAGTGCTGTATGTACGTAACTCCTATAACACCTTCTTATTATGACACTAAGGATAGTGTCTGCGTTTAGAAAAGGGCTTTATTTCCTTTAAAATAGCAGCAGAGAGACGAAGATGTCATCTTGAAACAGCTGAGTCATGGCAGTTTTTCGGTGTGGTGTGGTCTCTACGGGGCCACGGCCAAGTGCCTCTTGCGATGTGCAAAGTGAAACTGTTGACTAAACTAAATTAAAAAACAGTTACGCTATGATGTAAACCTTTCTTTTCAACGATTAAAACTGCCCAACGCCTTGCATGAAACGTTTCACTGAACATTGAAATGCTGCTTCCCTTCGAGGCAATGTCGGTATTTGGCTCATTGGAAAACATGCAACTGTACATCAAGAGGCCACAAGTCAAGACGGGGCCAGCAGATAATTGGGAAGCTTTTAAAGAACAGATGGTCGCTAAGTTGATTCGGTAATGTGAAACAAAATACCATGCTGACACAACGTCGACCATGCAGTATAGAGATTTTAATTTTATACATGGCTGGTGTTAAAGGGTGCTTGCTGCCTATTTTCCCTGCATTTTCAGCTTGGTAAAAAAAAATTCCAATTAAAAAAAAAAAGTGTTTGTTTTTCACTGCAAACTTTGCTTCTGTGCTCCCTCACGAAACAGGATTTGAATGACAGTGTTGGAATTGACAGAAGTGGATGAGAAGGATGTTGCTTTATAAGGTCTTCTCTGGCCGCAGGACGGGGGGTGACGGGAAGAAAGATCTGGGCCATGATGAGAGAGAGAGAGAGGGACAGATAGAAGGAGAGAGGGAAGGGCCCAGAGCTGACAACGTTGCCCTAATGTGAATGACAAGGTCTGCGCACACATCAGCCCTCAAACCAGCCTGGATGTGTGGGAGATGGATGAAGGCAAAGTCAGAGTGGGAGCAAGAGAGGAGGAATAAGAAGCGACAGGGGAAAGTGAGGGTGGGCTTGCAGGGTGTCCAGCCTTCAAAGACGTTGGCCTTAATGGCATGGACAGCTCTGACATTTAGCTACTGAGTCATCTTTAGATCAGCGTAGGTGGTGGTTTCTTAAGGAAATTATAAACATTTAGGAGGCGCTTACTAACAAAGTTTGTATGAAGAAGCGAGTACTGTATGTAAATCTACACAGGAGAAAGGAATTGTTAGCACTTCTTATTTAAGTTCCCTGCACTTGGTTCTGCTAGCAGACCAGCTAAATTCTAACATCGCTACAGATCATAATACATCATAGATTCCCCAAAACACACCACTAAGGGTTCCCACAAGAGCAAGCTAGTAGAACAAGTCTTGGTAATTGTCAAAGTTTCCCCAATTGATACTGGTTACCTTGTTTTGGTAATTCTGAAAGACAAATTCATACGGGGTGATCAAATTACTCCAAAGTAACAAAGAAATTGCCTGTAGTCAATATCTGAGTAGCATGTGAATGTGTGCTCAAATGTAATTTCAATAGATAACCTTTTCTTTCTTAGCTCAGGTTGAACTTCAAAGCGAAGTACAGGAAGGAGTGGTGCAGTAGGCGGCTATGTCTTAAAATTGTGGGTGATAGTCTTTGTTTTTCCTTCAATGGCAGGTCATTTGGGGTTGCCATGGTAGCCAGTGTACAACCAGTAGTTTGGAACTTTATTTTAAGATAAAATTATAGTGTTACTTTAAACAGTTGTTTCAGATTGGTTTCCAGTAATTAAAACTAAGGATTTGGTGATATTTCTGTTTTTCTCTTTTTGTGGTCAGTTGATAACAAGATCACGTAAAAATGACATAATGGCTCTTAAATTTCCGCACAGATCAAGGAGGGTTTTCCCCCACAATTATTATTATTACTTCTATGCAACGTTTGCATCAAATTCTCAGTAAATTACGTTTGAATCAAAATCACAAAATTCAGGCACACGCAGGCGGACTAACTGAAGATGTTGCTGATGCAAATTAGGATTGTTATGATGTTGCTGGTGGTTGCTGGTTTTGCTGTTCTGAATACTAATCCAACGTGTGATGATCACTATCAATTGAAGACCAGTTTCAGCCAGTCATGTAGATGTTATGGAGGAAAGCCCACAGTTACATTTATGTGCGTCTCACGAGTGGGAGGACATTCCTGGTGAGGGTGCTGCTGACTGCCTGCAGGTATAAACCGGCCTCCACTGTCTGTCTGCTGATATCAAACCGCAACGTGATCTGTTTAGTTGCCTGACTTAATGCTCACCTGCTCACGCGCCTCTGGCCCTGTGTGTTTGTGTGTGTGAGTGTCTGCGTGTACGTCTTGACTTCCTCTGTCTCGTCACAGCTGGAATGTTGCTTGTCTTTATCTGGTGCCCTGCAATTACAGACATACAGACATACAGGAAATTACAGATGGATGCCTGCTGGGAGGACAAAAGCCTAAACTGGACACGTTCCTGTCGGAATCTTGTGCATGGGATGGATAGTTGGGCACTAATTGGTCATTTGATTTGGTGCCACCTGCACAACGTTAAGATATTAAAGCGACACTTGGGTGATCTTAACATTGGCACTTATATAATAGGTTTGCATGTAAAAACGACATTAGTACTAAAATGCCCACCTCAAAAGACTATGAGATTTAAGGTCTCTTTTTGTGATTGGGTTTACGACAAATTTCCCTGTCCCAAAAAGGGGCGTGGCTTATGTTATGTTTTCGGTTTCAGCGGTCTACGTCACGCGAGGAAGGCCGTTAAAACAAAAGGCGTTAGCACAACAACATTAGCTCCTTACTGTCCACCCAGTGTGTGGAGGTGAAGATGAGCCTGTCTTCATGTCGCCTCACAAGCAGTCGCGCGCAGTTCCCTGCTTGATTGCTTGCAGCCGCCACCTTCTGCCCGAGTGAAGCGGCGTGAGAGTGACGAAAGCCCTCAACGAACAGCGAACAAAAATTTCTAGCAAGGCTGACTGCACAGCCGAGTATGGCCGCATTGGAACGTGCCATTTCGGCTGTTACCTTCCAAATTGGACGGCGCGTTCTGAGTCGAAAAACTGGGTCCAAACCTCATCCAAATAAATGTGCAGGTCTACCCATTCCCACTTCAGTCTCTGTAAATATCCTGACTGGTGTTTAATGCCTCGCCCGTCCTAACCGTGATCAGCAAAGAAGCAGTGTTTTTTTTTTTTTTTAAGCAAAGAAGCAGTGTGCGCTCGTCCCAGCCTAAATCTATGTAGCTCTGCTCACTTCCACATTTCCTCATTCTCATATAAATCAGCCACGGAGAGGTTAATCCTTTTGATATGTTGAAGTGGGCATTAGTAGAGATGCCCACATACATTTTCTTGTCAATTGATCGCCGTTTTTGGACGTTATAAGCAATGAAAGTACAATGATTTCCAGTGGAGGGTTTGGAATCGGTTACTCCCGTGACTCCGGCCGAACAAGGATAGAATGGTAGGGGCGTTATTCATTGAGTCACTTATTTCCTAATTTCTCCCAAATTTATTGATAAAATAAAAAATGACAACTCTTTTCATTTTCCTGATCAAAAAATATATAAAATGAACTTGTTAGTGAAAACATGGCCATCCCTGCCCCACCGTCCCTTTAAAGATGGACTGTATATCAATTTTTATATTGATTGATATACAGTGGGACCTCAAGTTACAAACTTGTTCCGTGACAATATTTGTAACTCGAAACATTTGTAAATTGAGGTAATTTCTCCCACAGATTGGCCGGAGCCTCAATTCAAACTCCGACCTCAGAATTGTGAGGTGGATGTGCCAACCACTTGTTCACCGTGCTGTCATTAATACAGCACGGACAATAAAAAGCCCTGTCTCTTTAGTCTATATTTTACATAACTTACACATTTTACAAATATTATTTCATTGCTTTCAAGGGATACAAATTAAGGAATAATGAGAGCAATAAAAAAAGTCATTTAGGAAAAACACTCAACACTGTTATCTTTTTTTTCCCCCAAAAATATAAATACATTTAAAGAGGGAGTCAACCCCAACAATTTTTTTCAAGAATGTCCTATGCAAGCCCACTAGTTGAAACAAGGCATTCTGATAAATATTACGTTTGTGGAATAAGCGTTAATCCACCCATTTTTAGCTATCTCTGGGGGCGGCCATTTTGTCACTTCTGTCGACTGAAAATGACATCACAACTGCTCAGGGCTCAGGTAACAACCAATCACGGCTGACCTGTTTTCTGAAGCTGAGTCGTGATTGGTCGTTACTGAGCCCTGAGCATTTGTGATGTAATTTCCAGTCGACAGAAGTGACAAAATGTCCGCCTCCTGAGATGGCTAAAAACATGTGGATTTTGCCGCTTAACTCATATTCCACAAACACAATTATTAATCATAATGCCGTGTGTCAACTAGTGGGCCTGCATAGGACATTCTTGAAAAAATATGTTTGGGTTGACTCCCCCTTTAAATGTGTTTATATTTTTGGGAAAAAAACGATAACAGTGTTGAGTGTTTTTTCTAAAAGACTTTTTTTTTTATTGCTCTCATTATTCCTTCATTTGGATCCCTTGTTACTTAACAGCATTCAATACAATGTCTTTTCTTTATATAACGTAAAATACCAAAATATGCTTTCACCGTTACTGGGAGTACATGAGAAAGTGAACTGGCAGTGAATAATGTTATGAGAGGAGCGAACCAGGGAGGAAGCGGGACAAGTGAATAATAGTCACTAGGCTGCAGGAAGAGTAAGAGTACCTCGTTCTCACTTTATATCCCTCCCTTCCTCTGACATACACACCCCTAAAATGCATGAGAGACTCCTCAGGGCACCAAATAATAACGTTCCTTGTCATTATCGTCACCCGGCCGGAGCACCCTCCAGTCTCCCGCACAATCCATGCCGTGTCATTTACGTTGTGTGGCAAAATGGGTGCATCAATAGACTCATCCAAAAGCAGAGCAAAGTCCCTTCCTCTCTGATTTTCAAGTGCTTTAATAGCCGGCAATCACACTCTTGAGTTGTGCCTCGTCAGGACTGGGAAGCAAATGAGCGACACTCAGCCAGAATCCAACTGATGAAACTGAGTACTATCACGACAGTCAATGCTTGCCTTGAAACAAGTCGTTTTAATGCAACAGTCCGGCATTTTCTGACAGGATTTCATGAATAACCTCATTCATATTGTCACAAAGAGTCAACTCCAATGGATACATAAATCAGGAGGGGTACCCGCACATTGTAATTTGGGGCTTCTGCTTTTGGAGGGAGGCTGCAGGATGCTGAGGTTAGGGAGGGGCACTGGTTGGGTTGGGAAGCGTGAGGGGGTTTGTGGGATATGTGGTGCAGCTGTTAAACTTGAGGAGATTGGTTGGGATTGCTGGAAATAGACGCGATGAAGCACGCACATTTAAGTGGCGATGCGTTTACACGCATACTGTATTTACTTGCAACATGATTGTGAATTGAGCTCTGTTTTTTAGCAGTCATATTTCAGACTGTCCGGTTTGGTTAAATTACACAATTGTGCATTTGTTTAATAAATATTTACAAAATAAAGGTAATCGGTTACTATTTACATTCCTTTCGAATAACAACACGGGATAATGAGCAAGTTATATCACATCCACAGCACTACTGTCATCTTTTTACTCTTAAGGTCTCGTACCGTAAAAGGCAAGGGTGTGTGTGGCATGCGGCGACAAACGCGGGGATGGTGGGGGTGGTATGCTGGTGTTAGACCGCAGACAGACCCAAGGTGCCGTAGTGTGTGGGTGGGGGTGTGCGTGTGGGGGTGTGCCTCCATAATGTCTGGACCTGGGCACAAAAAGAACAAGACAAAAACGGATCATTTTAGATGTTGCTTGGTATTACACGCTATTAAAATGTAATTGAATACACACACCTAAAAGCAGTGATGCAGTACACTCACAACACATTTAAGATGTTCCTTTCATATCATTTCATAACAAATTTTGAATTGGTAATTTGTGTTCAGAGCTAGTGGATAATGAGTAGCGTAATTAAATGGAATAACTCTTCAAAAATGCCCTTCATCTCCCCTATATAAGTCACACAGTTTTTTTTTACATGTACAACAAGCCCACTCACAACCTATAAACACCGTGGGTGGTCTTGAGAAACAAACATGAGAGCCCACTTGGGTGTACATTTGCACGTGATTCATCTTGTGTTTTTATTTTTTTTACCCCTTAAAATAGTCCATCAGTTCAGTTTCAGTGAGCTCAGCATGTTGGCCATCTAGAGTATCTAAAATGACACTTTCGGCAGCTTTGTTCTGCATCTTAAACATAACCTGTCACTGAGTGCCTACAAAAAGTGTAATGTTCAGAAGTTGTGTTGAAATGTTCGCAAACAAAACATTGATAGAGAGGGAGAGAGTGAGCTTGAAACAATCCACCCATAATGAAAGGCGTGTCTGCTGAGAAAGATCCAAACTTGTCTCCAATTGTAAGTAAGTTCTGGGCTCATTTGTGGCCGCTTAGCCCATTGAAATTCCAACTGAATATAATATTTTAAAAAAGTATTTTAAGCCGCTTTGAACACAATACTTTGGAGAGGTTCTTGAGAGAGATGTTCCCACCCTATCCTTTTCCGTAAGAAGCATTTGGTTCTTGGCAAACATTCGACAGAGGTCATGATTTCATGTGGTGAGTGCAAGTGCTTCTTTCTAAAAATATCCAAAACTGTACAAATGCTGTGTTTAAGCATTTTTGGTTTGCGTACAAAACGGGCCCCAGAAAGCACACATTTGCATGCAGATGCTAAGGCCGATTTCAAGGATCTCTTTTTACCCTTATTGCAACTCTCTTTTCTTTACAGGCGGTTAGCCTTTTGTTATTTAAAATAGTCTACACAATGCTCCGTTGAAATCCGTGCTGCACACAAACGCTGTTGTAATAAATTAACTTGATAATTCAAAGAAATTATGGTGACAATCTGTAAACGCAGTTGCTAAAGAAAACAGAAATCTCTCTCAAAAATGGTTAAAAGGTGGCTTGCTACAAAGAAACTTGTCAGTAGAATATATTTCTTCAGAATTCCTCCCAGCCGGATCACAGAGAAGGAACAATGGCTGACCTTGGTTGGATGAAAAATTGCCTCAATTGTTCAAATTTGGCTTTGATGTTAAAATAAAGTGAAACGAGTCAGCACAGGAAGCCTGCCACAGGAGAAATTACATCTTTTGTGCTCTTACGACTGATCTCATTTCTAGTTCTTAAAGCTGCAGTAACGAAGGACTTTCTTCTCTATGCTCTCAGGCTACCTCTACAGTTTACCTCTATCCCTTTCGCTGATTCAAATTCTACAGAAGTAAATGTATATTTGTAGACAACTAGTGCGATTAAATGATTAGGCACTTGACAGACATTTGCTTTCCATCTCAGCAAAAAGAGGCTCCGTGACCTATTGATTTACAGTATGTTGTCACGTGTAGAGACTCTCCCCACAGATGCCACAACGCTTGATATAGTCTGCATATTACCTAACCAATCCACTAATAATTGTATTGGTATCATGGTAGCCAATGTGTAAAATCGATTATTTGAGTCAAGTTGAAGGACGGCTAAAGAAAGCAACACATATACGTGCTAAACAAATAGCTATTGCATATTGTCTTGGTCCACCGGTATTATAAAACATTGAAGGATTAGCATGGCTACTTAAAATCTTGTGTTATTCCATCAAGATACTTTTGGTGCTGCTTTTGTGGAACTACTACTTTTGTTGTACCTCATACATTGTACACTTTGTAGGCAGAACACAGTCTTCATTTGGATCACAGTCAAATGGAGTGCATTTGTAACAGTGCTTGAAATTCTTTTTCAAAGTCAGTTGCAACCAAGAAACTGTTTCATCTAAACGGACCTTATTATTACATCCTGATTGTTTTGTTGAACAACCCTTGCACATCATAAAGAAATAGTGTACTGTAGCTACCCGGTGGGATACGTTTGCTGCCTTGCAATTGCCATTTACCGGTACTTGCAATCTGCAATTCCTGTGTTGCAAAGATATTTTTCTTTCTTTCAAATTTCTCAATTTTCTGCTCACAACATGGGCACATATAACGTGATAAGCTGCATGTTTTGGTTTGGTTCAAGCCAAATGTGCTGCCAGCTAAATGAGCCATTTTACAAATGAACAGACGTTTGAATGTTTCATAGCACACATGGTGTTAATCAAAAAAAGTTGCTGATAATCAGGACTGACTGCTTCAGTCTTCTGCTTTGGGCTTCATTACTTGTAATATTTTTCAACACAGTAAACGCAATCTTATTTAAATCACAATTTGCTTCCGTCTTGATCATCCTTTGGTGGTCACTTCGTTTGAATGTGTGCTTCTTTGCCAGCGCTTAAGTTGCACAACAAATTCACAGAATGCTGAAAGATTATTTTCGGCTGTCCCATAGCAATGTTTCTCTCCTATGACAGCAGGGTCAGGCAGGCAATAACCCTGCTTGAAATCATCAATAAACTTTTTAATCACAGGGCTTACGAGTGATCAAGGGCGGGAATGAGCTAAGGAAAACAAACATTATGAGAGTTTGGAGTCCAAGTCTCACCAGACCATTGAGAGCTATGTTGAACGTGTGATGGATTGATGCCTTCTGTGGAAAGAAACCGCTTTCTGGGCTTGAAATATAATTTAACAACTGACGTACAATTCAGACACATGGGTAGAAACGGTTCTTGTCAAAATTAAGTCAGTCCCAAGTAAAAGTCTGCATAATAGGCTGTTAGTTGATATTGATTTTGGTTGTGAGGACCGAGACTGTTTTTTTAAGTATTATGACATTTTTATTACGTAAATATCATAAAATGCATCTGATCAGTTTTTGTTCTGAACCCCATTAGGGCTGAGCTCCAGAGCTTATTTACATTACTCACCCTATTATGTTAGACTGTATGCTATTAGCATACTGACTTTGGGAGTTTACCAGAATGTATCTGAGTTTTAAACTATATTGTGGTAGAGGCCTGTTGCGCTAGACCACCCAGAACAGCTAACTCACCAAACTTAGAAAAAGTCTTGATTATATCCATCCTCTGGGGGTGTCTCTCCGCTCAAAACAAACACGTGAGCCACCACCAAGGCCTTTTAGAGAGATTTTTTTTGTATGTATGTCATACTGCATGGACAGTTTTACAAATGTTGCAAATACAAACACACTGCAGATTAAAAGTCCCTTCACTATATAGTAGATCACGATGAAAGGTAAGAGGATGGGATGTTAGAGCAATTGCACAGAATGTGTAATTTTCAAACGGACTTTGTGAAGTCCTAATGAAGTCCAGAAAACTACGAGTTTCACTTTGAGTCTGCAAACTAGAACAACATGTCATAATATTCATACTTGAAGTTTCGGTAAAATCAATCCAGCCGCACTTTTATCACACGTTGATGGTGGCCTCAATGGATGCACTAAAAGCCTATATAAACTGCGTTCAGTTTTTTTGTACTAAATTTTTAAAGTAACCTGTTGTCCATGGACACTAGTGTGTTCACATATTTCTACATCCGCTGCTGACAGTGAAATTGTCTCATTAAATTCAAAGCAAATATTCCATTTAACTTGGAGCACTTCGACCTCAGCCCTCTTGTTCCATCTCGGTCTATCTTGACAGTACATTTAAACCCAATCATTTGAGCTACTGTGTTTTTTTCTTCTTGTTTGTTGGATGGGTGTATTATTGCTGGAAAGTAAGAAATTTTCAACAGATTAGACATGGAGCGAAAAAAAAAAATCTATATTCATTACATTTTTTTGTTTGCTCCCCAAATATTTTTGTGTTCTTTATTTCAGGTTAATTTGAAACGTGCGCCCAAAAACAATTCACCAAAAATGACAAATCAATTCCTTTAACATCATTTTCAACTTTCTTGTCATTTCATGGCAGAAGAACCAATAGCATACCAGTTTTAAGACAAGAAAACCCTGCTATTGCATCTGTGTAAATTCCACAGCTGCGGAGCTCATTCAAAAAGAAATGCTAAGTTACACAAAGATAGATGTCGATATAAATTCACATGCTGGGTTGGCACTTTGCCATCATTGATAAATTCTATATACGTAAACATTAGGGCTGCACTATGGTGGGCTTATGTTTACGATAATGTCGCTCACGCTCAGTGTTAATGAGGCCATAAAGACGTGAAGACGTGGAGTTAGTTTTTGCTCAGAGCTTTGATTCTGAGCCCACTTGTCGCTGAGATTGTTGTTTTTTAAGTGAAAGGCATTTGGAGTCCAAGACTTAAAAATGAAGACACCCAGAAGCAACTGATAATCAGCAGAGCAACACAGGCTCACAGCGTCTGACTTACAATGGGAAAGACTACCAACAATAAATGTCCATTATCCCCGTCCAGTCCTTCCCTCATAATGTTTCCAATGTACTATCCGCCACAGATCAATGGCTTAATCGTGCTCCTGTTGTATTTTGGCCGCGATGCTATTGAAAGCTATTTGCACCAAGTAGGGAGGCTAATGACCCTGCGCTGATGCTCTGTGTTTGGCCGGGAGCACCGATCAAGCGAAGGTAAGTAAACTCATATATTCTCCAGGGGCCATGCTAATGAGAGGAAAATGAGAACACAAGCTATGGTTCATCATCTACTTAGGAACTTGGAAATTTAACCTGCTAGTACAAAGATGATTGCAGCATTTAAGTAATAGCGATATTTAAATGAACCAACTGTAGTTGTCTACCAGACAGTGACACTTATGATGCTTCGCCACAGTTGACATACTGTATCTATAATATCCGGGTGATTTAGTTTAGATTCCTTCTCATATTAGAGTATACTTAGAATACTTTTACTTGCTTGAATATTGACATCATGTTGCTGTGTGTGGACGCTGATGGAAAGTGGCATGAGTTGTGCTGTGATTAGAAGAGGAGGTTGTCTAATCTGCCGCTTCAATTTAAATCAAGTCTGGCTGCCTCTCACTACTTCAGCACGTAGAGAAATATGGAAATAGAAAGCTTGTGAATGTAAAAGAAAAAGGGGGAAAAAAAGAGTGTCTACAAGAATAAGGACCCAAGAGCACTGTGTATTCGTGTGTGCATAAGCGTTTTAGTGTGTGTTGGTAATCCCACTACCGGCAGACTAATGATAGGTCTTATCGACACCCAGCAGTCAATGTGAGCCTTTGTCTCCTCTCAGGAGGCTTGTCGGAAAGCCTTGGGGGGCCCCTGCCACTGAGTCTTTTCATTCTTTCAGTCACTGATAAAAAATAATACCAAAATGACCACTGTTTCAATGCTTCATAGGTACAAAACGTCACAGTTGCTTCTTCATTATGGAAAGGCACTCAGGGTGGTTCATGAACTAAAACGTAAAAAAAAAAATATATATATATATATATATAGATATATAGATATATATATGCACGTTTTTTGACAGTTTCATGGGCTAACCTTAAGGTTTTGTGGGAAGCTGGGGAGTTTTGACCTCACCTTTTGATTATTGCTTCACTTACTGACAAAAATAAAAACGAAAAAGAAAAAAAGGACTTTGAGTTGTATAATGTCTTTTCACTCTAGAAATTGTCTCAACAGTCCTAGCCTTGGAGGCCAATTGCTGTATAGCCTTATGATATACATTAGTGGACCCTGAAATAACGTCCAGCGCTTCTCCGTTTGTCACAGTGTAGGAATAGGCGCACTTAAATTTGACCTTATCCTTTATTTTTGAATTTTGTTGAAAAATCTGTCAATGCCGTGGAATACATTTCAACAGACTGACTGAATTCCTTTAAATAACAATAATTAGTATCTTTTCTTGTACAGTTTAATTTACTCGTGTTTAGCATTTTTGTGCTCCCTTTGAAGGTTTTAAATTGAACCAAATACTAATATCCACTCACCCCTTGAATAATTTTGATTCTACTGCCATGTCAGTCATTTTTTAACTTTGGTGGATGCAGGTAACACCACTGTTTACACTTTATTGCCAATTAGAAAGAGTAATTTTTGTGCTTCTTGTCAATGTTAACCGCCGCCCATCTTCCGCTCGTCCTTTTGGCGTGAGCGTGAAAGGGACAATGACTCGCTCTGTCCCGTTGCGCTGCAGTGAATCAATCGGACTTGACTGAGTGACTCACTTGGCTGTCACTTCCCGTAAGCGTCTTTTGAAATATGACACCATGTGACAAAGTGTGGCGTTGAGCTCTCTGCCCGTGCGTGCAAAAAGAAAGCCACCCTACTTCTTTTTGTCCAGCAGGTTCAGAGAGACTTGGACACCCCTCAAAGAGCAGAGAGAAGACACTGCAGAGGAAATGAGTGGAGGGTGGGTGGTTGGAACATACTCTACTTTTTTCCTTTTTTCTTCTTCCCTCCCTGGCTTCACGTGCTTCATTTTAGCAGCTCCTACACCAATAGGCTGGTATTTAATTGTGACTAGATGTGCTCTAGTTTGTTCATATGCAGTGCATCCATCAATTCAGATGAAAGAAAGCGTTGGCACGAAGTAAATTCTTGATGAGATGCGAGGATGTGTAAAAAAGGTCCTCTCAAGCAGTCATTGGACGCAGGAGATGGAAGAAATACCCGGACCAATGAAAAGACAACTTTGTTGTCCAGGTGACAGGAACAATAATTATCAAAACAGAAAGTCGCCGTGCATGTGTGTGGGCAACCAAAGTGAGGAGACCATGAAGCTGTGACTGCTAAAGAAAGAAGGAACAGAAGGGAGGTGTAACAGGGAAAAAGAGCAGCAGAAGATTGAAACCATTGGACACTGTTGCCTTAGTATAAAAAGCATTACGATGAAATGAACATATTAAAATACGTTTGACTGAGATTAAAGTTTACAGTCAAGATATGGCAGGTGGTAATTGTTGATGTATGCCTGTTTTTACTACCAGTATGTGATCTTATCATTCTCGGCAAAATGTGATTGTACTGGAACCGACCATGGATTACAAAAATATTACAGTGCATATGCCTATAATGTAATTTGAAAAACTAAAATGAAAAAATTAGGACTATAAATCTGTGAGTGCAGTGGTTAATTCAGTTCCCAAAACTGTAAAAGCTTGGATGGTGAGGCAGTCATCAGAGCTTGTGACCAAAGGGTGTGTTGTCATGACAAAGGCACAGGGGAAAAAAACATTTTCTTCACCATTCACCTCTGCTCTTTAACTATTCCCTTCTCCGTGCTCGTCTTGCATGGGAGAAAATAATTTAGTGCTGCACAGAGAGAGCAAGCATTACTCGAGAGCATTACTCAAACAGAGAGTGCTCATTTAGCTGCAGTTAAGACAAAAAGGTGGCTCTTTTCCCATTTTTTGGCCAATCTTTTGCCTTGTCATGTTCTATGAGCTAATTATGAAGTCGTTGGGACATCTAACAGCTGTTAGGTGTAAATATAATTGCATATGTGGTAACAGTAATTACTGTAGTATGTGGATACTGTATATATACATATATATATGTATATGTATATGTCGCACACACACATTATATACTAATGTATTTGTTCTGATATTTAGTTTTAATGAGTAAGGAGTTGATTTTTAAGAGGAATATTTTTAAGAGGAAAGCTCAAGACACACCTTTTTAGTTTGGCTTTCAACAACTTTTAAATAATTTATCTTTTCTTTTGATTGAAGATAATTCTATGTTTTGCTTTGAATGTTTTAAAGCACTTTGAGTTGCATTTTTATGTATGAAAAGTGCTATATAAATAAAATGTGATTGATTGATTGATTGATTGATTAAATAACAGCTTAATAAAAATGTTTTTAAAAGGTTGAAACAGCAGAATGTTTGCAAGAAAGAAGGAAATGCTGGAGTTGACAGAGAGGAGGTCAATCAGACAGGAAGTTCAAGTCTTCACCTGGTAGCTGTGACTCAACAACAGACAGACACACACACACATTTATACACAAAACAAACAGACAAACGCAAACAGAAGATCCCAGTTGTGGGACACAGCTAAATGAGGCAAACGGTAGGAAGGGCACCAGAAGACACACACCGACCTGAGACAATGTGTAAGCCTAGGGCAAAGTGTGTTGTTCTCTTACCTCTCTTTCATTACTTTTGTCTTTTCCTTGTCGTGTTCTGCTCTGGGGCGTCCCTTCCTCCCCTTCTGTGTTGGAGGCACTTGTTGTTGTTTCTTCCTCTTATGGCAGCCCCGTAACATGACCTGAATCGGAGCAAAGCAAAGAAGGGAAATGTGGGACGGCGTTAGCCCATATCAAAAACTGGTCTGAAAAATTAAATATACTTTATTTAATCTTTTGTGAGACTCCAGCTGTTGCCATGTCAGGTCAATCTCACCACAGTGTGTAAAGAAAAATGTATGAACAAGATAAGCGCAGATGGCGGTAGTTCATGACCTACTGCAGAATTTGCTTACATGAAAGACAGGGTATGTTTACTTCAATGTTTTGTATTGTATCCCGACTTTTAGTAACTTTTTGGAGAGGCAGAAGGCAAAGCTGTAAAATCTCATGGTGTGTTTGAGGAGAGGGAAAAAGTTTGCTCAGTGAACAATGAATGAGGTTCAAGAGAAGGTCAGGTATGGCAGAATGGCAAAGTAACAAGACACAATATACGGTGCAATGCTTTTTTTTTAATAAGACTGCATCATTGCCAAACTCAGTTTGCTAACCTGCATTGACTTGATACTGTCTGCCCAGTGCTGTATACTTCATCCCCTTCCCATCATCGTTAACAATTAATTGTGCCACTGCGACGAGTGATTATCATTGTGCCACTGTCTCGTAAATTGACAGGGCTTGTGCGTGCGCACGAGCATGTAAATACAGTATGTGTTCAGGGTTTGTATACGTGGCATCTGATGAATTTGCTTACAGCTGTGACAGCTGCCGCCACGAGCACGCACACACAAGCGTTTTGTCTCATTTGTTTCATACAGCTGCGCAGATAATGCACAAAGGTTAAGCAAATTTTGTATAATGGCCCGTAGACAATGTATCATTCCCATCTCACACGCTCGCTGCAGCTTTGCCAGTGTGTGTTGGGAAAAAAAAACGGGTGAAAAAAAATAAATGACTTGCACTGTTGGTCCTCTTTATTCCTGTGAACAAAACAGACAGCCTCGCTCCTCTCCTCATTCATTTTAATGATAAAACCTCCTCAGTCACAGTCTTTCCAGCCTCCAACAACCCCCCCCCCCCCCAAACCCGCGCCACACCAGCCGGGTGGAGACCCTCCCAAAAAGCCACAGCCAGGCAGAAACAGTGATCCTTTGTTTAAAGCCCCCAAGCCCCCCAGTCCACCCACAACACCCTCACTCCACTTCTTTTCTGCTAGCCCTTTACCATGCTGTGGATGATGCTGTTGAGCAGTGACAAAGGCATGTCCAAACACGAACGCCATTATGAAGCTAGGGATGTAGTGAAGGTATGGAAGGTGGAGATAATCATGCTGAAACAGCAAACCAAAAAATGAATGTCCTTTTTGCAACTGCAATTGCCCTCACCTTCCATTTATTCTTGCATGTCCCTACGACATTAAAAGCTGAACTAACCCAATTTACGCTACGTAAATTGACATGCCGAAGGAATTTCAACCACTAATTTTAACCACTAAATCAACAATGTGGAAAATAGAAACAAACCTTACACTCAGTTTGATTTTTGCTCCATAAAGGGGAAAACTTAATTTGACATACACACGGCTCAATAGGTGGGTGATATTCCACACAAGTACCGTAGACCATAAAAATAGTCTCTAAGTACACAGATTCATTTTTTTTCTTCCAGCAAAAAAAACAAAACAATAAAAAATACTCAACGTATCCAAGGAGAAACAATTTTAGCTATTTCATTTTGGTCCTGAACCCAGTCCTGTGCAGCAGCAATACCACAGGTTCTTCTCTTCTTATTTGTCTCACAGAAAGCATCATTTGAGGTGATTTGAGTTTCTCAACACAGCCTAAAAGTTCATTTTTTTGTTTGTGTCAACAATACACATGCACACTTCGGCACAGACGGTGGCAGCTCACATCATTAACCCTAACTAAGCAACGAACGTCATGTTTATCAAAACGGTTTTTGTTTTAGCTTTTTCAACATGTGTGCCAGCAGAATGCGTATGTGCACAACATGTCTCTCAGAATCTACACAGATGTGTCATTGCTGCCTTCAGTAAGAGACGCAGACGGAACACGACAGACAGCGTTGCGTGAACATGCCTGCGTGTGTGTGTGTGTGCAACTCCCAGTGATGCAGCTCAGCCTTGATCTAGACTCCCTCCTCCCTTGGACTCCCCCGCTGCGCCTCCTTCATTAATCAATAGGACAGATGAAGACAGACTTCTGATGGGATGCGAGGCAAAACAATAGATGGCGTGTGTGAGTGTGAATGTAAAGGAGGCTGAATCGTCCTCAGGGAGAACCTGGCAGACATGATGCAAGGCTTCAAGGCTTCCTGCCCACACAAAGATCATTCACACTGGATTTGCTTTCTTGTACCAGCCGAAAAAACGGACTCAATTTGATAGATGATTTGCATACATTATGTGTCTGTAAGTGTGTGCGTAAGAACCCAAACCCACTGAAATCGGCTTCACTCCAAAAGATGAGGGAGGGGGAAAAATAATCTGCTTTGATCAGGTGCGATTTTAACCCAAGTTCAAAAACTGTGCAAGCACACAAAACAGTAATGACTTGTTTTGAGTAATGTGTCAGTCTCCACTCTTAGGCCCTATGCAGTAGGGAGTTGTTTGGCGGACCCCTAAACCTTAAATCTCAACAAAAAAACAACAACAACAACAAAAAACTCTTTAAATAAAAAAGTAAAAATGGAAACTTCACAGATGACAAGCCAGTCATAAGACCATCTGAAGACAAAAATAGCTGATCTTGTGTGTCATCTCAACAGATCTACTTGGTGTATCTATTCAAGCACGCCCTTGAGGGGAGCACGTTGTTGTTAGCCGTGTTGATCGCGGGAAGGCAAGTGACATTATTTCTTATTACTCTGAGCCAGCTCTAATGCAAGTAAAGTAAAGCTGAGGCAGAAAGACGAGCGTTATACTAGGCCACAAAGCATTTGTGGAAGATTTGATCAAATCAATCCTGAAACATGTTTAGATTATTGTAATTAATCTTGATTTGAGGCTGAATTACTTGTAGTATGTATGTGTCTATGTGTAAGAAGCATGCAACATTACACTTGACAAGTCATGCTTCTAACTAACTTTGACATCTGCATTATATTTTCCAGTGGAAGAATATTGGTTGGACTATTAGTTTTAATGTAACCTTTGGTTTTAATCACATGGTCCAATGTATTTAAAGTGTTGTTAATGACCTCAGTAAATCAATTTCAAGACTTTACGGACGCAATCCTGAAATCTGTGGGACATGATTATGTGGTTTCATCTTACATGAATACATTTGAGTTATTTTTATAAAGATAAAACGTATGCCATTTCCTTTTCTTCCAAACCAATCAAACCTTATTACTTATACAGCACTACAGTACACCCCATGAAAAGTGGGGGCTGACTCCCCACAAAAATAAATATATAGAACAATAAAACAAATATTAAAAAATATTATACCAAAAAAAAAATCTGTGAAAACATGAATCCTTGGGTGCCGAACTGTGAGTACGTGGGAGTCCAATTTATGTGTAAAATCAAATTACTTCTGGTTAAAACATTTTTAAAAAATGAATTAAATGTGGTTAATTACCCATATATATATTGCATATACCTGTATTGCATAATATATACAGTTTTTTTTAATTTACCCCAAAAACAAAATTCAATATGCATTTTCCACAGAAAACTGAGGAAAATGGGGGGAAACTTTTTTAAAAATTAAAAAAAAATATTGAAACGTTCCAAGCAGCAATAGCACGGAAGTAAACAATTATAATAAATAAATAAATGTAAACATTACATATATTACATATATACGTTTAGTTGGACTGGGCTGGACCTCATTGATTTAAACGAGGGTGCTGGCCTCCATCAGCAATTATTTTCATTATTAGATGATGAGTACACTAATGGATGATGACTAACTAATGGATGATGGATCTACTTCATAATTATTTAGACCATATTTAATTATTTGTGCTTCTACAGAAGCAAACAAGCTCATTTACCTGCCGGTTGAGTAGAAGCATCTCAGACTAAAGCCAACCTCGGATTTTTTTTTTTACTTTCTGGACCTGGATTTT
Organism: Filicampus tigris; assembly: GCF_054856515.1. NCBI lineage: Eukaryota > Metazoa > Chordata > Actinopteri > Syngnathiformes > Syngnathidae > Filicampus > Filicampus tigris. The sequence continues at coordinate 8,884,580 of NC_141228.1, read as the reverse complement.
CCACCTCTGCTGACCAATCTGTCTGTTTACACTGAAGTCACATTGGCAGATATATACGATACCGACTGTATCTATTTTTTATCTAGATTTGGAGACCACATGAATCCGTTCTTACCATATTACAAAAAACCTGATGAACCGAATTCATGCATTTGTTTTCTCTTTATGCTACCATGACGCAAACTGTACTATCTTTGAGCGAAAAAACAAAACAGAATGGTGTCCCTTAAACTTTGTAGACTAATAAATCTACCCATTGAGAGAAACCATACAGAGGTAATTGTGCTAATTTTCAAAGAACATATCACAGAGATCAATTTAAGAAAATTACAATTGAATTGTGAATATGGAGGTTTATAGCACTAACCCAGTCTGTTGTAAATATGTATTGCTACTACCAGTTCCCAACCATTAAACCAATATGATGAAAATTACCATCTCAGACATGAAATCCTGTGTTCGTTCCTCACCCGAGATGCCCTTATTGTTGAAGCACATTGTGTACTGTGACATTGTACCCATGCCTGACATCCAGACAAAGGAACCAATGCGGGCCTCGAGGGGGCAGATGACAAACACTCCTAAACCATGGCCAGACATAATCCCCCCCCCCCTCCCATCAAAGCCCACAACAAACGCACAGTGGAGGGGGGCCTATTCAGAGCATATTAGGGAGGTGAAGGAGGCCAGGCACTGGGGGACCCTCCCCACACGGCTCTCCTAATCATCTGAGACAACTCCTCCAGAGGCAGACCTCCACCAAATCCATTCCCGCCTCAAACCATTTGCCGCCGCAAGACCCCCCTTTTCATCTTCGCTGTACCCCGCCCAACATATGACCCAGACATGTCCAGCGTTTACAAGGGTGGGCGGCCATGAAGTGGAGAAGCTGACCGAAATGAGCAGTCTCTTGGGAAATGTAGCATAATTGTCCGCCTTCTTGGGCCAAATTAAACAAACTCGACTGAATTCAAGTACCCATACATCTATCGACCCCCTTGTCATTTTAACAAACCGGCACGTTCCGTAGAGCGCACCACTGATGCAGAATGATGAGCGAGACCCCGTTGTCTCATTATATTGTCTTCAATTAGGTAGGAGATGATGAGAGACAATGAGAGAAGCACTGGTAATCATGAGGCTTCCCGTCTCATGCTGGGAAACAGAACTTCATTACGCCCGATGGTCCCGCATCGACGATAAAACCCCAAATATGTATGGGTTCATTCATGGGAGGTTTTCAAGGATAAAAGGCTCAGAAAGTGGAAAACTGAAAATCTCACTTAGGATTCTGAAACAGAGGCTAACTAAAGATATCTACCCGAGTAATTACGCGTCCTCTCTTCATGTTAAATTACCTGAGTTCTCATCCTTAAGCCCTGTAATTTTAGCTACAATTTGTAGGTTAGCCGTAAAATGCTAGCTTCTCCTTTGGCACACAAAAGCCATCAGAGGTATGACACAACTGAAGACTTTGTTCTTGAAGGCTTTCCTTTCGTGCCATGACTATAACGATGAATAAGGTCCTGGGCTGTGTAAAATATCTAATTTCATACTGCAACTACAGCTCACTTGTTTATACCTCAAGGGGTATAAAGTGGTATGGTACTAAAAACATGCACTTACAAACAGCACAAATACAAGTTTTACAAGTAGGAGTCAGGGATATTTTTAGAAACAGATACTTATGGTGGAGGAAGAGACGAGAGCTTGAGTGAACTTCTAGGGAGGAATTTGCTGACATGAAGTGAAGCGATGATGTCTTTTCATCTTCAACGCCGCATAACTGTTGTACAAGCTTAGATCAGTGAGAAAAAGCTCAGACAGTGCCTACGTCAGCTCAAGAAATGTTGAGAGCACATCTGAGAAATGACTCAAAGCCGACATCTTGCTGGTTTCATGGTGAACCCCCTCATTTAAATCATATTAAGCTTTGCTAGGACCATCCGACAAATACGTTGCTATCATAAAACTGTGAAAATGCAGCTGTATTGTCCTATCCCAGCACTCCCACCACTACCATTTCACCTCTGATTACAGTACAAAGAGCTAATCTGAGAGGAACACTCACATCGCTTTGTCAAAAGTAAGAGGATTTTATTTTATTTTCTAAATCATTAAAGGGAAGAAAATGGCAAAAGCCATTTATCAAGAGAGGCCAAAAAAGAAGGTTTTGAGAAATAACTCCATTTATGTCTTCCTATGTATCCAACTGGGATTATTATGATCCCCATTTACCCATTCATCCCCCTCAGCTGTTCTTCGAAAAAGATGCTGCTCACTTTTGCACATTTATAAACCAGTGTGCCAATAAGGGATGGTCGTCAAGTCAAGCTACCCTGGGGCCCAATAACCGTCCCTTTAGGGCTCCGCTTTCTAATCGGATTCCACCAAGCAGGGTGTGATTATGGCTATGCCAACCTTTTGTTTTGTTTTCAACTAGTGTATATCACTGTTTTCACTCAGTTTCAAGAATGCAACGTAAACTGTGATTGTTATGTTCTTCATCATGAATTTATGTGTATATGCAATGGCAATAAAAAAAAATTCTTTTGGATGAACCAAATATATGATTTAGCTCTAAAGTTGAAAAAGGTTGTGAAAACTGTATTGAGGCATTGTCTTGTCAACCTCTGCAATTTATATTAGCTCTGCACCAAGCAACTCACAAGCAAAACTCACTTAACTATTTCCACACAACTTTTGAAGAAACCATTCCATTCTGTTATATGTGAAAATTTAAGTCATGCTCCATGATGTTTAAAACTATTTTGTTCATGTTGAGGGCACCCTTTGTCCTTCAATGAAGATGATGCTGATCCAGATTAGTGATAGGCATTCTCACTCTGTGAAGAGCATTTTAAGCAAACGTAGAACTGCCAATGTGGAGTAAACATTTTTGACTGGCAAATACATTCGAACGTACTTGCAAGAACGTTCAAACGTATGTGCGAGTGTGTTTGAATGTATTTAAATACATTTGAACATATTTGCAAATCCGTTTGAACGTATTTGCAAGTGTGTTCGAATCCATTTAAATACGAGTGAACATATTTGCAAATACATTCAAATGTATTTGTAGGCTTAATGCTACAAACACTGCATTTTTCCCCAAAAAATTGCTATTTTTTAGCATTTGGCCTACATTATACCAATATGTTAATAATTTAAGTAAGTAAACATTGTATATTTGTCATTTTTATTATTGTCTGCAGTGCATGATCTCCGTACAGCATTTTTTTCCCATATTGCCACCGTGTATTGACTTTTGACTTTTTTTTTTCCATTTTCCCCATATACCCCTAAATGCTAAATTTGTAGCATTTAGACTAGTATGTTTGAACATGCTTGAAAATACGCTCAAACGTATTTGCCAGTCAAAAATGTTTACTCCACATTGGCAGTTCCACGCTTCGAACAGAGAGCGACATGAATGCCTTAAAGAAGTCAACCCAAACAATTTTTTTCCCAGAATATGTTCTATGTAGGCCTACTAGTTGAAATATGGCATTCTGATTAATATTGTGTTTGTGGAATATGAGTTAAGCAGCAAAATGCACCCACTTTTAGCCACCTCAGGGGGCGGCCATTTTGTCACTTCTGTCGACTGAAGCTGACATTGAAGTTGCTTATAGGGCACAGATAACGACCAATCACGGCTCAGCTGTTTTCTGAAGCTGAGCCATGATTGGTCGTTATTTGAGACCTGAGCAACTTCGATGTCATCTTCAGTTGACAGAAGTGACAAAATGGCCGCCCCTGAGATGGCTAAAAACAGGTGGATTTTTCATATTCCATAAACGCAATTTTAATCAGAATGTGTTTAGACTAGTGGGCCTGCATAGAACATGTTCTGAAAAAAAATGTTTGGGTTGACTTCCGCTTTAACTACAGGCCAAATATTAAATGTGTTCATCAAGCTTTATGGTACTGCTATGTTCCTCCATGCATGCTGCAACAGTGTAGTGCAGTGAGCATCTGCCTTGTCTCCCGCCCAGATGGTAGCGGCAAGTATGAAGATTAGTTCATTAACCTCACTGTGCTTTAACCAGTGGGCCATGCAGAGGGCTTGCTCTTCCACGTCTTCTTGAAATTTACTAACGCTTATTAATAGCGCGAGGAAACTTTCACTAATGGCCTGAGGTGATTTGCGTTGCTGTTATCAAACACTGCAGTAATTATACATGACATGCTTCTGATTAGCACTCCTGTGATTATTGCATCAATTCAAGTTATCATTTTTTTAAACCCTTTTTGAAAGGTGTAGATCAATTTTTCAGAACAGCAAACATTTTAGAAGAGAAAAAAAGCATTATGACTTGCTAGAAGACTACCCTTGACAATAGCATGAAAAAAAAGGGGGGAAAATTTGATCACAGTGTGAAAAATTAACTAATGCTTTGTCAGTGAGGGAGCTGAAGGCAGTGAGGGCTTGCACCTGGAGCAAGGAAGAGCATGTGAGGGTCGAAGGTCATCTTGTGGGCTAAACAGGAATGAGGTTCTCCCTCTCCCTGCTAGGACCAGGCAACTCCTGTGGCGTGTCCACACAACGCAGCCTTTCACACCGCTTCCTTGCATTTCCGCCTCCACCTCTTTTTCTTTTGGAACAGTTGCAGTAATCCATAGTCGGCCCAATTATCCAACCCCCCATTCCTGTTCCCTTCGTCCGTTTTCTCCCCATGGATGGAGATGCAAAACAATTAACCTCTTTACGGCTGGGGACTTTTCCCAGGAAAGGGCACGGTGGTAATTGAATGACTCTGCACTGACCATGACTTCACCCCTTCACGCATAAATCTGGTTATTGAAAATCCTAATCTGTGTCTTTGTGATTGTCCAAAGCCATTAACATGGAGGTTGCACGATCACACTAGGAAGGCACTATTTCACCGCAAGGAGGATTTAACCGGACTGTTTACATTTGACCTACTTAAACTGCATAATTTGCGCTGTTCTTTGCAATTCAGTATTTTTCGTACCGAGAGAAGGACCTTTTTTTTTTCCAAGGTGGCAGTGCTGGTTTGCATTAGAGTATTTCACACCAAGTGTCTATAAGTTGTAAGAGCATCCCCCACATCCTTACCCTTCAATAAAATGTACTCTTTTCCCCCTTCGTTATGGAGGGGCCTCCTATTCATCTCCAGGTAGAAAGCCTCAAAGTGTAGGAGGGAAGAACAGCTTGTTGCACCCATTGAACTTTTTATTACTTCCCCCTTCAAAGGGTGGTGGCGGAGGAAGAGATATCCTCAATCTCCTTGACGCCATGACACACGTCAGCTCTCAGTAAACACACAAGTGTCAGGATTGCGACTGGACCCCTGTACAGTGTGGACATTTTTCTACACTTGTCACATGTGACAAGATTACGCTGTTTTGGAAGCTGAAGCTACAAATAATCCTCTAACAAACATGTTTACCCAAATTGTCGATGTTTGGCTCAACAGCATCAATGTTTTTTTGACAGCTGCTAGAAAGACTAAATAACATGCGTTTTGTTTTTCCAGGGTTATGGCTCTTATCGGCAATAAATATACGTATGTAGATTGAATTATCAATCCCAAACTAGTGCTTTCTATGAAATATTCTGTCTCATTATCACACAAATGTGGCAGCTTTCGGATGATGTAATCCGTAACCAACACTTCAAGTCGTCTGTCCTTCTCTAACGAAAGATGCTCTTGAAGAAGAATAAGTCAAAACGAATATGTGCTGATCCATTTTTACCAACGACCTCCAATAAATTTCTTTGCTTGACAGAAACAAATTTTAGCCCCCCAGTTTAAAGCTCGCAGCCCATGAGTAAAGTGGACGTGCGGCAGTCAGCAACTGAGGGTCTTGTTAAAAAAAAAAGAAAATGGCATCTAATCTTCAAAGCCAAAGTTTCATTCTGGATGCCGACATCCTAGTGAATACATATAGATACAGTATGTATAGGCATAGAAGACAATGCAATGCCGCCTTTATATATTCACATCTATTGAAGAAAAAGACAACACAATAATGACAGATTTCATGTAGAAGTGTCTTTGATGAAACTAGCATACACACTCAAACATGTGCACACATTCACACACAGAACTCTTTGATGTTTCCTTGCGAATGTCTGCTGTAGCTGTGTGAGTCACCCATCCTCCAATGTAACATTTATGTACAGTGGATCCCCGCATATTCACGGTTTGGCAGTCCACAAATCATCTGTTCACAGATTTCTTTTTCTGGGAAATAATCTTCCGTTATACATGGAAAAAAGGACATCACAGTTTCATGTAGCATTGCAAAAAAAAATTCTGAAAATGATTATTTTCTCATTTTTGTGGCAAAATATTATCTATGTATAATACTTATTGTATCATAGCATCTCTTTAATCGAGAGAGCAATTGGTTCCTGTCAGCCGTAAAGACGCCAAAAATAAACATCAGTTGTCCGCTCAACCAAACCTTCGTGGTGGAAGTTCCACCTACACACTCACTTGCTCCACTTCCAGCCCCCAACTTACCCATCCAATCACAAATCTCACAGCAGCAGTGTTCGATGATTGACAAGCGGGAGGGAATAGATAAGATGGCGTCACCCGTGTTTTCCGTGGCTGCTTTTCCTCACAACACTATCGCCGTACTCAAACTAAACACGGCTTCAATGAAGATAACAATGAAATGTGTTAATTCTACGCAACCTCGGCCTATGAAGCAGCGCCACTTCCCGCCAGCACAGGACCAATGTTTATAGTTCTACGCCACATCGCACTGTTGCAGTAATTCATCATCGTCATAATTGTTCAAGTCTACGTAAAGGCACTGTGCGTTGTGTATACGCGCGCTTAGCTGTAAGCTAAATCTCTTGTGTTTATAAGCGTACAGCAAGACATTTCTGTTTGAAATGCTATTAAAGTTGGGTGGGATCATAGTTTGTGGTTTATGTATGGTTTAAACTGTTAATATAGGCAATTATAATCACTTTAGGGGAGCGTCAGTTATTTACAAAAATTTGCTATTCGCGGGTACTGTCGCTATTCCCCTTGGATAGCAGGGGCCCACTGCCATCTATATAACAGCAGCGGCAATGTACAAACTGCACACTCCGAACATATGAGCAGTAACTCCTAGACAATAATGCGTGCCTTAAGCACAGATAAGGACGTGAGTGGTTGGCAGCTGGGCATGTAGGCGGACATAAAAGTAATGGAAAAAGGCAAAAAATATGAAAGAACCATGTGTTTGAGGTGGACTGGAACATATCTTGATCATTATGTCTAGCCTCCAGGTGTCTGATGGTTGGCGCGACTGTAGGTGGTAGTTAGGTTGAGGGTGGTGGTGGCGGTGGAGGGTGGGGGGTGCACGCCGACAAAGCGGGAATAAGAGTGTTGCCTACATACCACCAGCATCAAGGAAGGGAGGGAGTGAGAGGGGTGCAGGGAAGGAAAAAAAAGTAGATTCATAAAAATTTGATAAGATCTTCAGCTAAGTGACATTCCATGTTGCTTTCCTTTTTTTTTTTTTTTTTTTTTTTAATATATCACCCCTTTTCTTTGTAGCTCCTCAGTGCCGCCTTAGAGAATAGGGTAGACACATTTTATAGGTCCTAATTAAAGCCATATGACGCCTTTTCGAACATCAAATGGCGCTGGTCCTGCATGCCATTCCCCGTTATTGTGCAGAACAAACGCACAATCACAAGGAACCCATTTTTAGGCTAGATTTCAAAATGTACATCATTTCTACATCCCCCACCGCACAGAGCCGTGACCCCACCAATTTCGAATCGATAAAGAGGTTCTGGGAGTGACATGACCTCGCTAGGGTGTGGTGGTGGTGGTGGGGGGCATGGGGGGGCAATGTTGTGCGGCTAGGAAATGGACTGAAAATATATCTCGGGTTTTTCAAGCTCCATCAGAAAAGTACATGTTTGCGTATTTATTTATTTATAGAGTTATTTACTGAAGTAGTCTAGTGCTTTGGACCTGACAAACGAGTTTATAGAGCGTCCACCCTTGAGGGTTGAAGTGAAGTGCAGGCCTGTTTATAGAGTCCTTTAAGAACTCCGTTTTTTTTCTCCCTCTGGCCACCCTAGTCCCCCTCCCTAATTGTCCTCATTGAGCCTTGTGGAGCGGGTGCACAGCCAGCCAGCCAGCCAGACAGCCAGGCTCGGGTCATAGGGTTTACCGCGTGCTTTTTATCTATATTTCATGCTATGGCGCTGTGCAGACAGCTGCCCCCCACCCCCGCCGCCCCCTCCCCGCATGTATCACAAAGAAAAAAATCGTGTGTGCACAAAGAGCTGACATGACAAGCACACGTGCAAATCACATTACAAATAATTTCGAACAGCATTTCATTATGTTTATTTCCTCTTTGCGCACACGCGTTCGCGCGAAAAGTAGCACGTTGTAAAGAAAAAAAAAGCTTGAGAATGCTTCAAATTGCTGACAGTGATAATTGTTATTTGTTGAATGGATTTCTCTATAGTAGCAATTAGAAATGAAAGTAAATCAATATGTTCTACTTACGATTCATTTCAGCAACTTAAGGGCGTTGATGTCTCGCCACCGTGCGTCTCCGGTCGTCTGCTTGCGGAAAAAAGTGTGTCCTTCCTCGGCAGTGAGATGCGCACATCTTCATGTGATTTTTTTTTTTTTTTTTTCGAGCGCACATTGTCACTGCACATAACGTAGATGCTGGACGTCCGATTTGGCCGATGTCAAGTATGCATTGATGCCTGAGCTGGTCGCTATTGAGCGCTGAGAGGAGAGCCAACATATAGAAAGGCGTCATCATGTGAGCAGGGGGGCGCGCGCCATTGGCTAGGCGCGCACACTGCGACCAAGCAGCGCAGTGTTCCATTGGCCCAGGACGCTAGTCGAGGCGCCTCCTCACTTGGCCCGTGCACCACAATGGGAGTGCGCCTCTTCTGTTCATCATTTTCATCCGCGGCGGCAGGGGAGGGGAGGGAGTGTGTGGGTAGGACTGGTGCGTGCATTCAATTCAAATAGGGTTAAAAAGATTTTTGGGGACGCACATTTTAGCTGTTCTTGTCAACATCTCAACTCATTCTGTGGTCTTGAAATGTAAAACGGAACTATTCCACCACTTTAAAAAGCACGCAATGCTTAAAGCATTAATAAGTGAGTACGGAGCAACACATTTTATTTTTTGTCTCCCACGAACCAACTGTGTAGTCATTTTGCAATTTTATTTGTTTTGTGTCAACATTTTTGTATTTTATATGAACTTCAGGTCACACTTTAACACGTGATCTGTACTTTATAAATGACTGCAACAACAGCACAGTAGTAGTCATCTACCATTGTCAAATAGTATTTATTACATTTTTAGCATATCCCTTCCAGGATTGCAAAAATAAGATGCCATGCAAACACAATGCCAGCTGAGACTAATTGAAGGCTCTTTCTCTTTTTCTTGAATAAAATATATTAACTTTGTGAAAACCTATCACACCCAACACAAACATTTCTATCCTGCATATGCTTTATTTTGATAAGTGTATGGTATGTTGAATAGACCTAAACCAAGCTTCCTAATTTGTTTGATGTTAATGAGCTCTGAAGCCATTTATTATTTAGAAGGCGGGGAGCTAATTGAAAGGCACATGCAAGCAATAGGTTTGGATGCCAAGGAGATGCCTTGATGTTTCTAGATAAACAAAGGGATCATTATTTTGAATATACTGTATATTTTCTTCTCATCCATCGTTGGTTTCTACACAGTTGGGCTTCACAAAAGCCAATGAAAGAACCTCTCACTGCCTCCATTTGGTTCTCTGGAGTGTGGAGGCTGAGGAACTCAAGGTTCTGTATGAGTGGGAAATAGAGCGCATGTAATCTGGAGCGCACATCTTGCCGCCCTCCCCTGCTCCGGCTGCAACATTAAATCAATATTCCGCAAAGCTTTCTCTTGTTTTCACATTCACTTGACTGCTGCCATGATGCGCTGCAAGGGTCGGCAGCCGCTCCCTGATTTTTGTGGCACTTTCAAACCCCCACCACCGTGACCTCTCCTAGCTCTTCCTTCTACTTCATGGCAGACACCCTTACTGCGATAGCTTCAAGGCAAGGCGCCTGTTCCATTTGTCTCCTGCCTTAACGGGAACTGACAGGAATAAGGCAACATGCTATCGTGACACAAAATATAATGTCAGTGACACCCCTCCACTGTTGTGAGAGAACGCTTAATAACCGCTTGAGGAACATGTTCACATTAAATAGCTTTCACCACACACAGCCCAACAATTTAACTCAAATTTAATGATACTTGTCAATATTCTGTTCCCATCATTGAATTTTCGGCTTACGGATGGCGTTTTCCGAACAGATGCGTAGTACAGACATTTTTTTTTTTTTTTTTCAACCAGACAGTATCTTAGTACTTTTCAAGATTTAAAAAAGCCTGCCGTGCTACATCACCCTGTTGCAAGCTACTGGATATGCATTCATACACACGTGCGCTCCTTCACACTCCATCGTTATGAAAGCAAAAGCCTGCCTCTGCAAAATGGGTCAAACACACCGCAGTCGCTCCATCTCAGCAAATGCATTGTGTCTGTGTAATTGTGCGAGCGGCGGGCATGCGCGTGTGTGATTGCACATCAAAGGCAAAAATTCAATATTAAAACGCCGAATCTTCGCCGAACGAACCGGGGTTTGAGAAAGTCAAAGCGTTTACTGTTTTCAAAGCGGGGGAGGCTTTGTAAATCCGAACGACAAGATTCACCCCCAAAGCTAAAATGGCTGTCGATAATACCTTTAAAGAGCCAAGAGGAAGATGTTTACCCTGGGAACAAACTCCAGTGGCGTCATATTTCCTGTACCGCATTGCGTCGCATGCCCTAGACATCCACCAGACATTTGAACGCACTGGATTTGCCCCAAACCCTGAACTGTTATTCACCCTTGGCTCTTAGGAGAAGATACACAGTAAGGCTCCTAGGTAGACACGTACACACCCACAGATATTTACTCACTGAATTCAATCCGTGGGGTTCAAAGCGGTGCCAGTCAAAGCGGGAAGAAAGCTGCGTGCCGCCGTCTTCTAGACCCATCACTGTGTGGCGTTAATCTGTTTCATGTTCCATCGCTATATTTAGACTCGTGTTTTGTGAACACTTGGCTTAATTCGCTGAGACGAAAGGAACCTTTCGAAGCTGTTAACTAGCTGCAAGACTCATTTGGAGATTTTTCAGCTGCGCATTCCAACAAACACCTGTTCTTGCCTTTGTTAGGGCTAAGAAAAGCCCGCCGTTTCAAGGAGGAAATTGTTTGTTGTGAATGAAGGAGATGATGCAATGAGAAATGCATGAGAAATGTTGTGATGAGATGGTCGATTGCTCATATGAAAGTATCGATATTTTCCAATTAATTCCAAAAATGGCATGACACTTAAAGTGTATGGGACACGATTTTTACAAATTTTATGTTGTATTAACAATAAAATATCCCTGTCGCATTGAACAGTTTCTCAAAATGATACACATTAACCGAGTATTTCATGGATTTAGCATTACGCTTTGAAAATCTTCCGGGTGGGGCGAAATTGTGAAGAAGGCGGATATGACGTCATCGAGCCATGTCTTTGACTTGCTGGCTGTGAAGTGTGCTTGTCGTGGTTTTTCTTCTAATTCATTTCATTTCTCCTCTAATTGAACAACAAAAACGAGCGACCAATATTTACCGACAGCTTGCCATCGCCATGCTCAGAGTCTGAAGACGACGCAGCTTGGCCAGTGAAGTCATGACTTTACACTGTGTCAAATGACCTGTGGGTGGACCCAGCTCATGAAAATATTGAGTTTTCTGATTGTTTTTTTTTTAGGCTTTTTCATTACGTTTTTACCAAAGCAACCTTTGGAACCTCATTATTTATACTTGTACCCCTTCTAAAAAAAGGTCCTAGGGTAACATTTTTTCATGTCCCATACACTTTAAATTGCCCTTTCCACCAAAGACATGGTTTTGCTCATCACCACCTCACCCTAAGGATCTTCTTAATCTTTTGAGAAAAGCATCATTAAATGGACCAAAGAATATTCAGTGGTTACACTTAATAAACCTGAAGATCAATTCAAATGAGGATTTCTCCCTCTTTTGTAGCTAAAACTGCTTTTCTTCTCTTGTGCCTTTATGCACCTTGCTGGAATTATGCTCTAATCGAAAAGAGATTTGTTCAGACAGTTCACAGAAGGTTGGAAGCACAGAATTGTCCAAAATGTCTTATAATTTGCCTTAAGTTGTCATTACGATCCATGTCTGTTTCTTCATGCCTCATCAAATGAAGGCGCAAGAGAACTGGATAGAATTTGTGCTTTTTTGAGTTCTCCTCTCATCCGGATGGGAAAAGGGATTTGGTCCTACTAAAATCTGCTACCTCTATCCTCTGCACATTTACACATGGACACAAAGATGGACTATGAGGTTCAAAAGCTTGTCCCTTCAGCAATAAATGTGGCAAGCTTTGTCCACGGTAACAGGCCTCACCGGGACCCTGCATGGCATCTGCCTCCGAGCTTCTGGAGCCAAGGCATGGGGCCAAGGGAGGGGGCCTGAAGCCCAGATAAGCTCTTCCTCCCTTGGTCACCGTTACGCCACAGGGACCGGACAAGACTGGAGCCTCAGCTGAGCGCAACTGATAATATCCACATGAGTATGAGTATGGGTGGTCGGGTGCATGGGCGTGAGAAGCTCGTTTCAAGTGTTGTGTGTCTGCTTTGGGTCGGAGCATGCACGGATGCACAAGCTTGCATGTTGGTCTAAGCGCTCATTCTCAACAGCTAAGACAAAATTGCCTTTCCCAATTATAAAAGTTGTACAGTTCAGTGCCAAAAGAAGAGTGTTCTCACGGATTTCCTCACAGGAAACCTGAATGGCGCAGCACCAAGACAACAAAGACAAAATGTATAGCTCTGCACGTGTAACAATGAACTTAACAGTGTTTGAATCAAAATATACTTTACATTTTTTCCATATTAATTCCAAGATTTTATTGAAGTAAATAATCAGTTCCAAGCTTTGTAAAAAATTGTAGTTAAAAAATGTTATCAATTGCGATTATAAATAGGAATTACAATTACTTGTTTAGTAGAGGGAAAAACAAGCGAACATATAGCATTCACAAAATTTTATATCATCCCAAGACTAATTTAAACACTTCTTGCAAATAAACACCCTTTCCTTTTGCTCTAATTCATTGTTTAATGTCGTCCTTTAGCATATGAAAAAAAAGCTCATTTTTTGTTCAGTGGCTCTGACATTATTTGAACTTGTCATGTTGGAACACTCATTTGCTCGTCATGCTGAGACTCACCCCATAATGAGGCAGTGATGCAAATTAATATTTTTTTTCATGTAGACATTTCAAGTAATAGTACATTGAAAGGAAAATGAACAAATCATTAATGATATAAAATGTGTCCTCGGTGTTGACATTTAATTAGTACGTTATTAATCTCTTTCACATGAATGCCAGTTGTTGATACATTTAAACAGCCAAGAGTAAGATGGATAAATGAATAAATAACACTGAAGCTTTTGAAAAGATGACTCTATGTAAATTTACCAAACAATTAGAACTAACTACACTAATTATACAATTAGGAAACACCAGTAGGTACACATTGACAACCTAATGAGCAGAGGTGGGCATTTTACGAAAATTCCTGGTCCATTTATGGCCTTCCGTCTGCAGCCTGGTTACCCTTCCGCCATCCGTCTATCTGCCTTGTTGTCAAGCCGGACAAAATAGTTATCGCCTATAGGTCAGTCCGACTATCATTTTAAACGGATTTCCGTTAGCGTTTCCGTCGACCAATTTCGTAATTACAGTGATACACTTTATTAATAATAAAAGTAGGTGCGTATATTTTAATACATTTAGGTGTAAACATGTTACTTGTGTGTATCTTCACTGTCAAGTCAAAACTAGAGGAAAAAATATGCTGCAGTATAACAGACAGCTCGAGAAATGTGTTCCTGCCCCTAAAGTTGCATAACGTAAAAGTTCTAAAAGCTCACGTCAACTACAATTCCAACATATTTGCTGATTCTCAGATTACACATTGGCCTGGTAGCTTGATTTTCTCCGTGTTGTGAAAAGCTTTACATTCAACATTCCAATGAGTTGTTTGCAATCAAGCATTCATTTACCGTATAGCCTAATGCAAGTGTTTTTCTCCACTACGTCAAGATGCCACCTTAGGCTAGGTACAAACATAAAGACAATCAGGCTGTTTTTGTCCTGATTTCGCTCATTCCCATGAACAAGGTCCTATTAGATTATCATTGTGTCTGAGATGTGTTAGAGTGGATTTTTCCTGATAATAGGGTCCAAAACGAGTGTCAGGGCCGACAATCTTAATTATACATGCTCATTATTTGCAACCAAAAATATTCATGTGTGTGAGGAAAGCCGACGTCTCCATGAGTCATTTGATTGACTCCCTGACGTGCCGGAATGTGGACAATCAAAGAAGCACTGTGACTGATGAACAAGGAAGTGACGGTAAATAAGACATTATACGTCCTACCCAATGTCATTTTCTGTATAAAAGTGAGCATATGATCACAACATTTTTCTGCCTCGGAGGACTAGGTTTTCAACTTGATCTTAATGTGTGTGGTGTTCCGTATTGATCTCAGCAGACCATACACAGCTCGACCAAAATTGTTAAATATCTAATTTTCTATCTTTATGCATGGGATCTGTCACAGATTTTTGAAGATTTAAAAAATACTTACATAAGTATACATGTAGGTGCATTCCATTGCATTGTATTTTCCCTGTATGGCATTGTGTAGAAGACAAAACAAAGCTTTATCACTTCAACTATTATATAAACGGCAAGCTTAATAGTCATTGTATTGCAGCCTCCGCATTTAAAAAGCCATATTAAATCAGATGGCAAACATAAGCGGGAGAGAGCCATAGAGGAAGCTATCCAAATATCCAGGTCAGCTTTGAGGCCTCAGCTGGAGTGGAGGCCTACACCTGTCAGCACCCGGGGGCCTCTCTCTCTCTGTCGTCTTTCTGTCCAGCTGGACGTGCAGAAGCCGCTCAAACCCCCACCCAGCCTTCACCTCCTCGATCCAGGCCAATTCAGCTCAGCCATGCATGACCATCTCAGGGAATTCATTCGGGATGCTTCTTGTTCATTGCATCCATTCCTCTAACACTGCAACTCTCTTGCTAGCTTGTCACTCTATCCCCCTCCATCACATTTTGCTGGCTGTCCCATAAATCATATCTTATTTCCACATCTCATTATCTGATAAAGGGAATGACATTTCATTGTTACCGCCACCTTATAGATATTATTTCAGTGGACTTGTCTATATGTGTGCAACTCTAACAGTGCTGCGGTGGTATGACGTGATACTATTTACATAGTTTTGAGCCATTGACATCCCCTCTACACTTCCTGTGGTTGAAATTTAGGCTAGATCAGGGTTAATCATTTTGAACTGAAGTTAAATGTTGGTGGAAACACGGTTTTAGGCAGTCAATGTCCGACCTGGATCTGGAATCTTCCATTTTTTATTTATTTTTTGGTCTCTACAGGCTTAAACCCACTTTATTGTTACTTGCTGTGTGCCAGCTGGAAATACAAGGATGGCATTTAAACTTACTGTCAGAATACAGTTTGCAGCATTTTTTGTGTGTACTTTTAACAGTTGCATGATGTAAATACAGAGTTTTATGTAACATAAACTAAAACTCATTTAAAAAAATTCAACTACCTGGTAATCATCTTTCAACATAAGGTGATAATTGTTAGGCGATATTTGATCTTTACTCAAGCGAGGTCAAATATGACAACAAGGGTTCTATATTCGTAGATGCCGTTACTGTGCGTGAACGTAAAAACTGGCACATCTTGCGTTTGATGCTGGTGGAATCCTCGTTTTGCCTGTTTGGGGATTTGGCAGACCACTATGGTGAACTGAGGGCATTTCCTTTGTCCCCGGCACATCTGACATTTTGATTGCATGTTGTCGGCTAAACTGTACGCCTGCCGGCGCCATGTCTACTTAATGGAGCAAGGTAGATCAATTGTCGCGATCTTGGTGAGTTTCATCAGGGCACAGGCAGACAGATTCCTTGCTCTGCGGACATGTGTGGTGGGTGCCATCGTATTTTATTCAGAAATGTCACAGCAGTGTGAATTGCTTATAAATGTACTTTGCGTGCCTCGTGACTAGAGCAATTCAGATTCTTCTTCCGCACTGCTTTGTTAAGGTTTATCATTGCACCTCTCCCGTGCTGCATTTAAAGGGAATGAGACGAGCCGCTTCGATCGGGAGGGAATGACATCGGCTGTCTTCACGCACACAATGGCGCAAAATGCCCTTAAAAAAATCCCATACCATAGAAAGGTCTAGCCCGCCTCTGTGCAGATTCAGAAAATAGAGCCACAAGGTGGCTTTGGCGAGAGAACCCTACTGATTTTGAATTACATCTGATCCAAAATTTTGGGAAAAGTGGAGTAAACGGTAAAACAGTGCTAGGTATTATTATACATAATTACCACCCACAATGTCCAACATGATGGCTGCATCTGGAAATGAAAAAATGGTCTTGTGTAATTAATGTCAGAAGACCCAAGGTATCAAACATGTACAGTAATTCACAATGACTATCGCTGATAGTGTATATGCATGACACAGCCCTTTCACCTTGATGTGCAGTTGAGTACATATGGGCTGTCCACTGTAAACATTCATCCATTAGTAATATTACTCCACCTTTTAGCCAGTCCCATCAGTCACTGAACACGGAAAGTAGGCAAGTGCCAAGGACAGTGAGCTAGTCACTTGCTAGCAAAACGACACACACTCTAACATTCACATTCACCAAATAACGTTATCAACAGTACATGTTTTTGGTTTGTGAAGGAATCCAAGAATGTAGGAACATATGACCAACAAAATTCTTGTGCTCAGGGGTCATTGTTACAGTGGTAACCTCACAGTCACTAACCATTTTACTTCTACTTATGAAATATGAGATGCTTCTGTCAAAATGTCATATTGCAAGAATCCCTTAATAATTCTGTTTTGGCCAATAAGTTTAACATATTTCTTCAATAGAAATGTGAAAATGTGAATGACTAATTATTTGGGCATTCTACTCCAAAATTGTCCATCTGTCTAGTTATCAGAACGAACATTTTTTTATATGATCATGTTTTTATTTTTTTTAATTCACATTGAGCATATCAGCAAACTCTATTTTCTTGTCTGGAAAACTTTCAAGTGGGACAATTTTAAACACAAATATACGTTTCAGTTTAAACTTACTGTTGTATTGCTGAATGTGTTGTATGGTCTTTTAGCAAAGCTCAATTTCAGAGGGTAGGGGCAAGCTGACGGAAGGTTCGTCATTCAATGACTGACGGACGCCCATTTTACTGGCAAATGACGGGAAACTTAAAGGCGAAAAAGTCAAATGTTTTTTAGTATTGTTAGTAAAAGTACAAAGTAGTCAGAAAAATAAATAAATACTGAAGCAATGTATAAGTAATGATACCTGAAAAATGTGTATTCGTACTTCCTTTCTTCTGACCACTGGTATTCCTCCATTTAGTTACGGGGTACCAACATCTCACATTGCTTGCATTGCTTTCTTATAAGACGAAACGTGAAAAATTCTATTAAAAAAATGTAGAATCTAGTGGAATCCCTTTGCCTGTATTTGTACACATTTTGTGATAAGTAGGTTCCCAGTTGCTGTTTTCTCTCTCATAAAATGATTTTCAGTTAGTTTCCTGAAAAAATGGACTGTTATTTTAAATGTAACTTCATTACCGCCATTGAATCCTCATTTTGTCCTGCAGCAAGATGGAGAAGAGAGTTGAATTAGAGCAAGTATATTCTCTCTTGCTGTATTCAAGCTGCATCCTATCCGACATGTTCACTGCTGAATTATTTAACTGTTTGTACCTGTGAGGCAAGCAGGCCGTGTTTGGGGCTGCCCCAGTATGATCTATAATTAAATATAATGCAACATGAAAGTGCATAAGTTATGAGAGTAGGCTTTGGACAAGTCACTCAGACTTCCTCCTTGTTATCCATTTGGTGGATGACTCCAGCTGTTTTCCTTTTGAGACTTTATTTTATAGACTTTTGCACCGTTTTCCTTCTGTTTGGTTACTTGCTGAATTAGTGGTGTTCAATGTTTGCTATAAACAGTTGACACTCAGGAGGCAAACAATATAACGCCATGTTTGATTATGCTATTATTGCCTCGCTGCTCTCTGACTACATAGTATTACATCCAATAGGGCACCTGTGTCTTGGAAAATGTTTGTCTTGTTCTTCCCGGCAGCTCAGTTCTAAATCCTTTCAAAGCGTGCTCACAGAAACAGCCCTAGTGTACATTTTAAAAAATATGACCACCCCAAAACTATTTGGTGGCCATTTAAATTTACCATTCAGTAGTACTCAGCTCATTCAGTACTCATCCACTGTACTAAGCAAGCATCTTGGTTTATAGAAGTAGTTGTAGTTGTCTTGTATAAGACACTGGACATGGATTTGTAGCTTGACGTCCAAGAACACATTTTATGTTACAATCGCAACTAAGCAAAATCAATAAAGCACGTTTTACACTTCAGCTCGCCATCGTTTGCTCAAACCGCGAGCTCACCTGCGGCGATGTTAGAAAAGTAACTAATTACTTGTGTGTAAAGAATAACGCGTTAGATTAATCGTTACTCAAAAATGTGCATATTTAGAAGCAATGTGTTACTTTGTAATGCGTTACTGGCAGCACTGCATGAAACGTGCACTGTATGTAACGTGCACTGTAAACAAGCCGCCAGTCGCCATAGCTGCTACTTTGGTAGCATGATTTTTTGCAATAGAGTGTTACTATAACATTGAACGTTTTTTTTTTTTTTTTCGAATGTACAAGCAATTAAAAATTGAAAAGAGGTGATAAGCGTACCCTTCGAGCAGAGGTTTTGCTAATTCTGCATCGGAGCTGAATTCTCTTAGCTGGGTGTGTCACTTTCACAATAGGTAACAGCGTAGCAGTGTGAGGCTGCTGGAGTGTGACTGCTGTGAGTGTGTTGCCAAATGCACAAGAATAATTGACACCATGTTAGGCATGCCTTTTGTCTCTGATTGGATGTTTTTTGGACCAATGCCAACTGTCATACTGACAGTTTTAATAAAAATGACAAAAATTGATTTTTTGGGGGGCGGGGGGAAACGCCCCCAATAAGTTGACGTCACAATTACATTCAGCTCACTCATCTGTTGTTGCAAGCGCCTCTGCCTCCTAAAGCCCAAAATGTCACTATGGACTAGTAAAGTCGAGAAGACTACTTGTATAGTATGCAAAACTTCAACAACAGAGAATTTGTTATTTTGGTACGTTTAACAAAATCACAAAGAATTCTGACCTCAACCAAAGTACTGCTAAGTGCAAAGGTTTGTCTTGATAGACATTTGCAAAAAAGATAAATAATTTCACATAGACACGCACACACACGCAGGCACACACACACCACAGTGGGATCCATGTGTCCGTTTAAATGTGAACGGTAATATCTCCACTTTGCAGGCGGCTGCGGGGAGGAAAGGCTTAGCGGCTTGCTCACTTTCTTCCTTCACTGCTGTGAAGTGGAGTCTGAGGTGTCAGTAGGTTTTTTTTCCCCTCCACCCACCCTCAAACAATCTCCCTGCATGTGTGTGCCTCTCTCTGTCGTTTCACTGTAAAATATGTCATCAAGTCTGTGCTTTACAGAGAACGCTGTGACGGCCTGATAAGGAGCTGAAAACACATATGTACATCATGTGAAAACACAGAAGACAGTAAAGAATGTTACTTGTAGAATGTTATGAAGAAGGCAGCAAGCTATCTAAAATGTAATCAAGTTGACCGTTCTGAGCATTTATCTGTAAAGAACTGTAACATGTACAATCGTGGATTCAACGCATTTCATTGAACCTTACATAAATATCGTGCCGAAACCAATCAATACTTATTCTGATCAAATGACAATATGAGCATTATTGCATCCTGAAGTCATGTTGTGTTGGGAGGTTTTAATGTATGCAACCACTCAGCAATGTGTTTAATGCTTTTCCTTTTATAGAGCCAAGTCATTACTTCTGGTTTGCTGACACCATGAATGCCAGTACAACAATGCCTCTACTCTGTCTTACTGACTTCCCCACAAGCTCACAATCCCCACCGAAAAAAAACCCTCCTCCCCGTGTTCCCCTTCCTATATACAAAGTTGGCTATGGTTGTCATGGCAACGGGACTTGATAAAGCCAACTCTTCATCCCTTCAAAATTATTAGGAGGGTTTATTTTCAAGAAGAGAAATAGACTATGAGGAGTTGGACAGGGAATAAGAGAGGGTGAAGGAAGGAGAAAAGATTTGCTTGAGGGAGGAAGAAGACTGACGTAGGTAGGAAGCCCGTAGCCCTCTTCCACTGCATGTCCCACTGAAGCAGATGGCGTGACTCGATGGTCCGTGCCTTCTGAGCGCTGCAGCCATAAGGAGGCAGGTGAGGAAGAGATTTGGAGTGGCAGACTTTGGCAAAGGCTACAAAGTAAGAAATGCAAGGCGGGAGTCGAGATGTCGCTCTGTGCCTTAGGCTGGCACAAAGGTGAGCTGCTGTTATTTCTCTGTGATTTAAGGCCTTATGGTGCAAGTAGTGAAAAGCATTTAGGTTTCGGGCTTCAACGTGCTTATGTTGGAAGGCGAGACAGAATTTCACAGCAACGGGGAGCTAAACGAACTGAATCAATGGGATGTTTTGATGCTAAAATCACACCAGACAGTGTTACATTTGTGTTAGCACATATGATACAGGAATTTGATCTTTTTTTAAAAATGTATTTATTATTTATAACAGTCAAAATGGTAAATAAACGTGATTACTACAACCTCAAAATGGTAAATTATACTTGAAGTGTCTCTCTTATAACCATGCTAACTCTGAGTCACCAACTTCTTGCCCTATGTTGGTGGACTAGCCTGTAGTGTATGTACGCACATAATATCATGTAAGAGCAAAGGGACCAAAAAAACTAGGGGTGCACCGATCACAATTTTCTGTCCAATTCCCGCTCTTTAGAAAGCCCGACCTGCTGATCCATATATTTGCAGATTATTTTTTCAAAACCAACTGTGTACACCTTCAATGTTCCAATCTTGATTTACTGGAAAACATTTAACAATAATTGTGAAATGATGCTAACGGTTGTTTTAACTGCACAAAGTAGTTCTCTCAAATAAAATGAAAAGCCTATTAGGCATCTCTCAGCAGAGGAGGACAGTGGCTGACTTTTTCAGACTTCTGCAGAGGGAGATAAGATCGGCGGACAAGATGGTTTTTACTTTAAGAGATCGCCAGATCGCCAATTCTCCCAAATTATGGACCGATCAATAGATGCACTTCTACAAAAAATTAAAACAATTATTCCTGATTGTTGTCTCAAATTTGTGAAAGCAAAATCATGTACCGTAATGTTGGGCTCATTTTACTGTAGTCAGCTTGACCTATTTCAGGGGGACTTCACGCCTGACTGACTAATTTTCACAGTATTGTCCATAAAGCTTCTATATTGCTCATCATCAATCGGGTTGTGGTGAGCAGGAGCTAACCCAAGCTGCCTTTGGGCGAGAGGCTGAGAACATCCTGGACAGGTACAAAATCCAAGATGAGAACTGTTTACATAAGACGACCCTCCCCCTATGGAGCTGACGTCACAGCTGACTGTGGTTGATTGACTGCCTGCAGCTTGGGGCGCAAGAATGTTGCGCCCCACTTGGCTCAAATCTATTGCATTGATTCTTTTAACGAGAGACAAAGGGTAAAGAGTTGTGTTCCCCGGAAAGGAAGTTCACCACCACATCGTATAACAGAGACAAACTAAATAACTTTACTCATCATTAACGATATAGCCTACAATTGATTTGGTTCATCTAAAATGTAGATTTTTAAATGTATTTAGAAAAAACAACAGCATTTTCATTGTTTAATTTCTGTTTTATACTGCTAATGTTTGCCATGGAAGTTAGAAAACGTAAGTAACTAAATACCAATGTGTTGTTCTCGAGACCAGTTTCTTTTTAATGGCCTCGGTCGTCTCTCAGAATTGAAGGCATTTTTACTCAGTCTTGTGTTAGTCCCGGACAGGGCGGAACCGGGATTTTTGATCAAGACCGGTCGAGACCAGGTCAGTAGGCTACTACTGTCAGTAGTCAGTGAGAAACGCAGAATGCAGGTGCTGCACTTCCTTCCAAGTGTCACCTGGAGTGCCACGCCCCCTGCACGCAGTGAGAGGATGAAGACGACTGGAGATGCAGCGCCCCCGAAAAATTTGGAAAAATGTTAGCGAAATTGTCAGTAATTACGTTTGGTTTCCAAAAACATAAGGAGTTCATTTGCAAAGCAAACTGTAAGTGGATACACTGTGCAATGTGCAAATCCTGTGGTGCGCCGCTTACAGAAACCGCTGATGCAATGTACAAATTTTATCGGCACATTGAGAGGAAGCATGAAGGCGGGTAAAGAAACCATTAAATTAATTACACTGGGAAAGCTAAAAACAGGACACCCCATTCTAAGACGATGAGCAAAAATAAACTGTTTTGTACCCTCGATCGTTTTTTTTTGCTAAGGTTCAGAGCTAACAGCGATTTAATATTACAGCCAAGTTAGCTTGCATAGCATTGTCAAAAGCAAGAAAACACTAACAAAGAGAGAACACAGATCACGTCACTTTCGGGGCTACACAAGTGACAGCCCATTTCCCATTTCTTATGCAATAGAAACGTTACTCATTACACAAGTAAATAGGTTGCGTTGAGCTTTAGACGTGACCAACGGGAAATATTTCATGTCTACAGCGTCCTCAATGTTGGCGCTTCAGCTACAGGAAGTTGATCATTTGGCTCAGCAATTATTCTGGAATCTAACAGCCTGCTAACTAGTACAAAGTCAAAAACACTGAATGAATATGGTTCATTAAATTTAATATATACAAAAAAAAACAAGTTCAAGCATATTTTAGGACGATAAAAACTCAGTAATGGTAATTAAAGAAAGTTAAAGAAAGATTTTTTAAAAGCAGTAAATTCACAGTGAAACTTCATTTCTTTCATTTAAAAAAAGTGAAAAATATATAGACTATGTAGTGGTGCATGCTGTGTTTCTCTGGCTTCTATAATTTGATGCTTGTTTGCATTAAACACATACTTGTTTGTTGTACTTGTTTTTGTTGAAAAGTAAAGAAAGAAATTGTGTTCTGGAGAGTTTTTTTTGTGATTTTGTTTTTTTAAAAATATACAGCCTCCAAAAGTCTTGGTCTTGTCTCGGACTCGATACTCTCTTGTCTCGATAATGTCTTGGTCTCGGTTGATCTGATTTGGACTCCAACACTATCAATCTTAGCTTTGTATGACTACCACTTTCAACAATATGTTTTGGCTTTACTTTTATTTTTCATCATCACAATTCTCCACTCTGGATCATCATCATCATCATTATTACTACAAGTAACTTTGTGAAAAGGTACAGAGAAAAAAAAAACATGTTAACAAAATACACTCCCAATTTTCAGGGTTGTCGGGAATCCCTGCAGACTAATGCACAGTATAGTTTTATCAGCAAGTGACTGGAAAGTCTTCACTGATAAAATATTTGATCGGACGTGGCACGGACAGCTACGGAAATTAAAACCTTATTTTAAACTTAACATGCACCTTGGGAAGTTTGTATTTGCCGTTCCTCAGTCATCCTATGTAGGGAGATGACAGGCCGCGTTTGGTGAGAACATTGTGTACCGGCCAGACCACTGGCGGGTGGAGGTGTGGGTGGATGGGGCTACAGGGTGGGTGGAGGTATTGGTTTGAATGTGTGTGTGCAACAGAAGGCGTGCATGGGGTCATCTGCCTGAATACTCCTGCACACATCCTGACATGCTGTATCTGTAGGTCTCCTCTTCCACTGTCTGTCACATGCACCAAACGCATGCACACATTAGCCCCTAAATGCATGGAACCCAGCTGCGCCCTCAGACTTCTGCAGACAAAACAGACAGACAGGCAGACACACACACACAAACGTCAATGCTTTAAAATACATAAAACACAGCCTTTGCACAAGTTTACACGCACATACATTCATTCCAACTTTCCAGCTGAACTTGTGCACTGTCTGCACCAATACACTCTTTAACATAGGCTTAAAAAGGTCCTGCACCCCCCTTTCCAATTCATGGCCTGGAAGAATGGAACCAGTGTGTGTGTGAGGGAGCCAGAAGGCATCTACTGGGCCTTTTTTTCCCTTTTGCTAGGCCACATGTGTTGGGATGCAGAGCGTTTGGAAATATGGTCTCGTTTTGTTTTGGGAGCGACCCTTGACTATATGTGCAAGTTAAAAAAAAAGAAGTGACAAATCTGGACTTGCACACTGGAAGTCATACAAAAAACAACCTAGGGGATCTGTCGTCACTTTTCCAAAGCACTACATTTGAAGTTACAGTTGATTTTAAGGGATAGTTTAATAAAATATTAAAATAATGGATGGTTCCTTGCTAAATTTAGAAGCCTGTCATGAAGGATTAGCACATAAAAGCACTTTTAAAGAAATACTGAATGCACGATGAAATTGTCATTGTCTGCTCACCAATTTGTCATCTGAACCCGCACCTAACATTACCAAAAAAATAAAGGCATCCAGGTTATACATATATGATCCTGACAGCTGTAGAGGATAAACACATTATTGTTGGGCCCATATATATATTTTTTTTATTTGGATGGCTCTATTAATTCCATTTATTAAATGACAACATTATCCCGAACTATGATCTAAATTCCCTTTCTCCTTTCAACATCTTTGAATAAGCTTCTAAGTCAACCTTAAATTCTGTGAAAATGTTGCATATGTTTATTCATTATTTAGAATGTGCAACTAAATCTGAATTCACTTTGCTAGTTTTTCTTTGAACTTTTATGACATTCAGCTGACATTCTAATCAGAAAGGATTTCAAGTCAGTAGCAGGTAAAACGATTACTGGTTATGCTGCAGGATTCTTGTGTTCCTGCAGCGTGGTGTGTACTAGATGATGACAACTACATCAGATGCCTAAAAAGGGGGACATTGTAGGAGTGCCACTGTAATGCTACAATTTATTTAGTACATGTTTGTAGAAAAGATACTGTGGATAAAAGACAACTGTGGAGGACAGCCAAAACTTCCATTTTGCCATCCTTCTACTTTTTTGTTTCTGTTGATATTATGACAGCCAGCAGATGACTGTGTCTTCTTAAAAAAATAATGTAATTATTTTCAATTGTACTGTGTAAAACAGTGGTCATCAACCTTTTTGAAACTGAGAGCTATTTCTTGCGTCCTGAATTATGTGCTACCATTTTGATACCCACTTCTGAAATAACACATTTGAATTTGTTTGCTGTCATCTCACCAATCCCCTCACAACTAGGGAAACTTGCCCCGATGCTGAGTGAGAATATAATATCTCTGCACAATTGAAGTAGGTTACCACGACGTACACCTGAAGTTTTGATGACCATGTTGTGCAATTCACATGAGGTCTTGCAACTCCCAGCTGCCTCGTGTCATGTGCGAGCTCTGAATGAGCAGTTTGGCTGGCTGTACTTTTGCTCATTCTTGACAAAATGTGAGTTTTTTCTCCCTTTTTTTGCTGCTTTTTAAATCTGTTACACTTATCTGACATTTGAAGTTAGCCTATTAATTAATTAATTTACCACTATTGAATATTTATGTTTCGCATCATCTGATCTAAAGAGTGTGTATTTGAAAACATTCTCATATTTACTAGGCTAGGTAAAGTCCTTAAAATCCTTCATGAAGATTAGTATCTAACAAAAGTCAAGCATCGCAACACTTTTACATTGGTAATAACATTATGCAACATTTGATATTGTCTACCTTTCAACCATTTTTATACTCATATATTGTTGATGAAAAGGGTCACTCATGTCACTCTTCACTTTATATATTTTGTATTATAAATTAGCAAATTTTGAAGCCATAATGTATTAAACATAATGATTATTACAAAATTCCCATTTACTCACATTGATTTCTGGACAATTCAGGTCACTTTGGGCCGGTTCACGACATAAAAAGTGGCCTAAAATCCTCATCCCTTAACGGATTCTTTCAAACTCGTGGTACTAACCTCTATCCAATGATATCTATTTTTACATTGTGTAACTTATTATGATCTCAGGTTTTGGACAGGTGAGATACAGGTTTGGCCACCATGTGCACGTCTGATGTTGCTCACTGTGGTCCAAGGAATGCTCAGGGAGTTTGTGTGAATGCTCAAATGCATGGAACCACAACGCTAATTTAGGGCAAACACTATAGAAAATGGATAGAAGATCAAAACACCCACATAGCAGAAATTCCCTTGACAATTTTAAGTTTAATACAACATACATGCAGAGGACTGGAAGAGCACACATTTCGTGTATCCAGGGTGTCCAATGTTCTCATCATCATCACTGTCAAGGATTTCAGGGTACTTAAGGCACACATGCCTGGTAGGCGGCTGCTGTTTCCTCAAAGGGAAGCAGCAAGGACTGTCTCAATGACAACTCAATTTTAGGATTGTGTATATCATCACTCTGGTAGGGCATTATACAGCCAGAACACTTTGTGTATGATTTCACCTAAAGGCAAAAGTATCAAAATAAATAAATACAAATGTGCTTTGCTGTTCTTCTGAGTGTATAGCTGAATTCAATTGAGCATGTAGGCCATGCAATTTCAATTGAGTCATTTTACAGTATGTGGCTATTTTTTGTAGGAGCATGTACATTTCATACCTGTGAATACATAAAAAACCAACAACATCTGTAATCTAATTAATAATATATATATTATATATATATATATATATATATATATATATATATATATATATATATATATATATATATATGTATATATATAATTTAAAAAATGTATATTTTTATATACAGGTACATTGTTTTTTTATTTAATGTTATAATTCAATGTATGTATTGAAAATTGAAAGAGGCTTGCTTTCTTTGACGTCGTAATGTTAATGGTGGTACCCTACATAAGCAGATGCATTTTAAGGTTCAAAGCGAAGTCTACATGGGACAAACAGATATTATAGATAACATGGCCTCACTAATTCAGTTAAAATGGTTAATTGCAGATTATTCTGAAAGCAACATCCCTGAATCACTTAAATTTTTCCAGCGTTACCCTTCTCTGTTCTGTTCAAAGAGTGTTGCAGGGTAAAAGTTAAAGGGGGTTTTCATGGCTGAAGAGACAAGGATAGAACACTGAAAGTGTGAACGAAGATTCCGTACGGCATATTAGATAAGATAATTGGTAAACTAGATTATGGACAGATAAGCATCTAATGCCTTGGGACTAATTGAAACGTGGATAGAAGTGAGGAAGGGCTATCTTTCAAGAAGGAGTCAAATATAGATCCATGAAAAGGGGCATAGCTTGTATAATGCCAATACTTTGAAAGGGTTCAGCAGCATATTTGCCTTTGAGCCATGTGACGGGAAACATCAAACATTTGTAAAAAGTGGCCTTTCCACCTTGACGTAAACATAGTTCATTTGTTCTCATTCTGGCTCAACATCTGCTCTATCCACAGTTTAAGAACGACTACACATACATAGATAAGTACACTCAGTATGAACAAGAAGGTGGAAGTGGTAACAAACGGTTGAAGACGTGGTTTTGTGGTTTGGCCTATGTGGCTGATGAAGGAAATATTCGTTACAGAATGGTGGAGATGACACAATGGAAAACAGTGATGTATAAATATGATACAGTATACTGTAAGAAATGTGGAGGCTGAGTGAGTAAAACAAGGGAGGGCCTGACATGCATTACTTAATTTTTTCCATCAGCAGAACTCAGTTGGGATCATGTTTGAGTGCTGCATATGTACGACGTGTGTATATCCCATCTATCAACGCTATATGCTACTTTTACAATATACACCACTCACAATACGTTTCAAAATATTTGAATGAATGCATGTGCAACTGTTCACTTTTTCAGTAATTTTTACAGTACTGAACAGCAAAATTCACATAAGGTCTTTGCTCTGTGAATTGACACCTCGTTGTTCAATTAGAATTGGAATTTAAACAATCCTCTTCATCATGCTGTTCACATTTTGACATTATGAGACTAAAGTGACACCTAACAATTGATCAACAGCACTTTGCCTTTGCAAGGCTTCAAACTGGTTGCACTCAGAGGGAATGGCCACTGAGCTTAAAGTGTCACACCAGAACATCATCAGCAGGTGGCAACAGCGACACAAAGGGACTGGAAGAGTCACAGAAAGAAATAGAAGTGGATGTCCTCGGACACGTATTGATAGACTCATAGACAATACGCCTCTTGTGAATTTTGCCATTCAACTCCTTATTACAGAACAGCTTGTTGTGCAAAAAGTACTGAAACATTGAACAGTAGGAAATTCAGTGACATTGAAAAGTTTGGAGGAGGTCACATTAAGTTCACCTGTTAAAGCTATACTGCATTTTAAAGTTCAACCTGTAATTGTCGTGACATGTTTTTCACAGCTGCACTTGAATGTATCATGTACAGTCGGCGGGCCATCAATCACACATATGACAGATGAGACACGCAGCCATGCTGAAAAAATGCTGAACTAACCAGCCGCAAGAGGCACAAAGCTTGCATAGATTTCTCCAAACAAGCAATTGAAGTTAAGGGACACTGTTACAGTTAATAATTTATTAAATTAATGACAAATGAAAAGGTAACATAAGCGCTGAGGGATAATGTGTTTGCAATGAGTACTAAAGGTTATGAAGAATTTAATACCCTACATGTGTTGGAAAGTAAAAAGTGTCATCTGTGAGGCTGCTATGGCTTAGTTATTTTCGCTTGTGGGAAAACAGTGTGAGTCAAAGCCCTGATGCTAAGACTAACACAGTATTGTTACCTGTAGTGTGCTAACATGCTTGGTAGCTATTAAACTGTAATGTAAAAAAACCAAAACAATCGCTAGTTGCTCAGAATTCGTGCTCACTCTTTATGAGTATAATTTGTCTAACTTTCATACGACATTGTGAAGAGTACTTGAGCTTTGCACATGTTTGTTTTGAATCATAAAGATGTGTTTTATTGCAAAACATAAAATCCATGTTTTGAAACAAGTATAGCAAGTAAGTAAATGGTCTGAATTAATGTTCATACTGTACTGTCTTGTTCATAATGTATTTCAGTATGTTAATTATTATTTAAGATGATGGACTGAAGCATATCCATTAATGTTTTGAATGAGTGGCATTTTAATATCCCCATGTTCACATGCAGTATACTCAGGTTATGAAAACTATACAAATAATATTTGAAACAATGATTGAAAAGCATTTCACTCCCTTTACATTTTGTGTTCAATATGTCAGTGAAATTATATTTTACTGAAGTTTTGCGTTATCTCAATTTTCTGCCTACTTATGCTATTCCTGTCAGTATGTTTTACCTCAACCAGAGTTTGACACGTTGGTATTTATTTTATTTTTTATTTTTATTTTTTTTCGGGGGGGTGGGGGGGCACTATGGAGAGGACCAGTTGGACGCTAATAAAAATTCACTTGCTCGTGAAGAATTGGTCCCACCCCCAATTCTGAAATGATGGCAAATCATCAGTACACTTTTTAAATCAATTATTATCTTTTTAAGGAATAAAAACTAACCAAACTGAGACTGTAGTACAACCCACATTTTCATCATTCTCAAGCAGCCTGCTGCAGCGATGGCAGCGATTGTCATTGTAATCCTGCGGTGGATATCTTTTGGTCGAGGTGTCTCCTTTCTCCCGTGCTGTGACCTCAATAGATATTCCGCAATCCTCCTTCTGTAAAGCACTCAATGTTCTTATGTGGTTGGATCCCCTTAGTTTCACTCTTGCAGGGACTGGAATGGCTTGAATATAGATGTGATGATGATGATGATGATGAACTTGATGATGAAGGTAGTTTGGTCTTCTCTGAGATAAGCGCTAATTGCATTTAGAAACCGTGGCAGCAGAGCTAGGTGTACATTTGGCTAGCGGCATATGCAGGATTGGGGGATGAAGGATACTAACAAAAGTGTTGTTGGGGTGTGTGTGTGTGTGTGTGTGTGTGTGCGGGGGGGTTAAAATTATTCAATGCAACCTTGAAAGTCTAAACCCAATAGGTGTAAGATCTTGGCAGTGGGGGAGTTATTATGTAGGATCTTATCTGAACACACATAATCCCAAAATGTGGATTGATCTTTCGACTCCTCCCTACTCACTCAATTATTCCTCTTTCTCATTTCTTCTTGCCTTCCTCCTCCATTCATGCTAGAGTTTTCAGATTGCACCAAGTGTCGCTTGACACTGACGAGGGAGTGGAATAAGGAGCTATAATTAGCCCACATATGCCTATTCGTATTCAAATTTCATCTAATCTCACCATGGATTCATAACAAGGAAATGGAATGATTAGCCCAGTCACATCAAAGAATGTGATCTGTTGTATCACATTACTTATATTACCCTTCATTTTTTTCATGATGTGGGTTCATTAAAAAAAGTATTTAATTCCCGTAATGTGTCAAACGTTAGCATATTGAAATAGCCTACTCTTGTCCATTTTACGCAATATTTTAATTTTTAATTTTTTCATATTTTCATTTTAAAGTGAAACTTGTTCTTTTTTTTCTGTGCCAACAGCTAGTGGTTGAAAAGTGGTTGGCTAATTCATGATCAATTCATATGTTTCCTATTTAATGTACAGAAAGAATGTGTTTAAACAAATCAATCACTAAATTCACAATGCCATACAATATTTTCCTCCTGTTGTCTTGAAAATATGTTAAGAGTACCACCATATTGTTCTGAATAATATTTTAAAATGTATTTATACAACTATGGAACTACTCTTGTGTTATATGATCAGGTACTTTGAGAGATCGAGTAAATAGATAACATGGCCGAAGAATGCTTGAATGCTGTGGCAGGTCGAGTGGCGCAAAGGAGGTTTATAATGAACTGCAAGCAGACCTCTATGGGAGGATGCTATTAAGTTGGCTTCAGGGATATCACCGATCTGTGAAGTGGGCACTTGGAGACAGCCTTCCCCCTGGATCATGTTTGTGTGTGACGAGTAGGGTGATTAAAAAAAAAAAAAGAAGGGATTTTTAAAGAAAATATATATAACAAATGATAATGTGTTCAGTGAACTGATTTCTTCAATGATTCAGTGGGTTCGATGCACGCTGTTATCGTATTCATGAATGAAATACTGTACACTATATGATGATATCCACCACACATGTCCGTGGAGGTCAGAATCTATTATCTGCAAGTTGATCAAATTAATCAAAATTGCATAACACTGCCTGCACTGATACTTAAACGTGGTCCAGTAGGCTTAAAGTTTGAGCTACCAAATTGTCAGGAGCACAGGGGATATGTCAAAGGAAACGTTCTTGGTACGACAGAACGCCCACCATGGCGCAGAGAGAGATAGACCAAATTCCCAAACAAGTGCATCAAGGCTTCCGTCGGCACAAAAATCAGGTTATGCCAGTTTTGAGACTCCAGCGCAGCTGTGCTGTCTATGAATAAAGAGCCCTTATGTGTATGTGTGTCTGTGTCTGTATGAATGGGGGTGCTTCACAAAGTGAAACTGAAGAAATGACAACAATAACCTTCAGTATACTCAATTTATTAAATTTAACTAAATTTACCAATAATAATAATACCAATCTTGGTAAAATATTGATCGATAAGCATGCTGTAAGTATGTGTATCAAGTTTACCGCGCATCAGCTTCATCAAGACAAATACTTCTTTGAACTCAAAGCTTTCGGGGTCGTTTGGTTAGTTTTACTTTGTTTAGTGGATCTCACATAAAGAAAGTGTACCAAAAGGGAGATTTTCTTTTAAAATATATGTATTTTTTGTATTGTTTGTGATGAACAAACATTCTACTGGAAAAAATGAAATAATAATTTGCTATTACATTTGCTGTAGGGTGATGATTTTCTTCACATTGTTTAGAAGAAGAAGTTTCGGGGAGGAAGTGCAATGAACTTGTAGTTTCTGTGAATTTGAGCTAAATCGGGTAATAATTTTGATTTATTGAATTTATTTATTTGACAGTGTATGGGGCCACTTTGTTTTAATACTGTTCTATTGTTTCTGTACAAAACACAAAAAACAACAATCATGAACAAAGAACATGCTATTTTTTTACGAACAAATCAAGAAATCTACATGAAGGAATAATGAAGCATTGTGAACATTCAGTCATATTTCCCATTTTGATGGTGCACACATTATGAAAAAAAGTATTAGGATCAGCTCAATACCAAATCTTGCAGTCCTCCACACCACTATCACTCAAGGGTGCCATGTTGTCCTCCGAGGCAAGCAAATAAGCAAAGATGTTTAGTTTAATTTTGATGGAAACAGATTTATATAATTTCTAGTAATACTAGTAAGAAAGAGTAGCCAAAAATTGTACACAAGTAAGAGTACTGTTATATGACTCAAGAAAAAATAAAAAAATATGTATTTATATATGTATTTCTTAACTATGACATGACTACAGTGCATCATAGGGATAAGTCAAACCTCACTGCTTCAATTTTTGTCACAGTGGGGATTCACATCTGGGTAAATACTAAAGATAGTTTGACTTACAGGATTGAACCCCATGCAATATATCCTCTGACTATGAAAGATTTAAATCCTGCCCTCATCAAGTGGGGCAAGTTTTATACTAGTCATCATATCCTCAGGAACAGACATCAATCAAGATAGTGCCTTAAGAAAAGTTTTATTTTTCGTAAATAGTAAAAAAAAAAATATACAGTGGAATACGATAATTTAATGTTTAGATTCATTAAAAAGCAAAAAAACACAACCACAAAGAATATATATAATGGGTTGAATTACTGTCGATGAGCTGTCCAGTGACAACTTTTATTAGGTAGCACCATGTCAGAGCTGAGTGTTGGCATTTTTGCAGACGCACGCAAGCTGGCGTGTTTAAAAAAAGGCGGTCTGTGCCATTGTGGGCGTGAACACAGCCAACTTGATTCACGCCAATCGAAGCGGCTCCTCTCATTCCCTTTCAATGTGGCGCACGAGAGGCATTCTGATCACATGACGGAAGAAGAAACTGATTTTCTCGTGTCCGGCATGAGGTTTGTGAGGAACTGCATGCAGACCTCTACGAGCGGATGATGTAAAGTTATCCAGCGAGATCACAGATCTGCAAAGTGGGCACTTTTGGCTACATAATGGCACATTGCACCCACAGTGAAATACGTTAAAATAAAATCATCAGCATTCAACTCATCGGATTTTCATCATCGATTTGATTATTAATTATCGAATTTCACCATATTGCTTGCAAAAAGTGTAAGGTCTAACCGGTTAATCTGGGCCGGCGGGTCTCTGTTATGGTGGCCGTGGTCTGTCATTCGTCTCAGCGTGGCTGAGCTCCCCTTGGGTACCCTTTCCTCATATGGTTTCTCTGTGCCTTGCCATGTCTTATTCAGTTTATCAGGTTGTGTGTATGTGTGTGTTTTGTTTGTGTGTATGAGTGCAGATGTGCTTGTGGATATATGGCATTGTGTATGTTGGGAGAGAGGGAGGAAGCGGGTCTTCTTTTTATGTTATATTTTGGATGTTTTTATTGCACAGCACTTTGATCTGCAATTTCATGTATGAAAAGTGCTATATAAATAAAATGTGATCGATTGATTGATATAATCCATCTTTATTCATCATAGAAATTACTCAACTCTTGGTAATGGTTTTGTCACAAGAATGTAGTGAAGCTTGCTTGATGTGTGTGTGGGGGTGTGTGTGCGTGTGTTGAAAAAAATAAATACTCACCTCGGGGTGTGTGACGCATCCAATGGCGAATGGCCTACATGTTCTCTCAAGCATAAGCTAATATTGCCTCGGCCGCCCTAGTGATGCAACTCAAGAGTTTCTCATTTAATTTGCAAAAGCATTTTCTTGATTGTGGTAAAGGTATATGAATCATTTAAGCTGTCATTTCATTTATTTTACACCTTACATGTTGTAGCATTGACTTTATTAAGATTGCACATTGCGTGCCATATACACTGTGTTTTTATGTGAAGCTCTTAACTAGTTTAAATTTACAAAAATGAAGCATTCACATTAATAGCAAACTTTTGAGCAAACAATTAGGAACTATCCTGTCTTGTAAGGAAAGTGTCAAACACAATCATATCCACGCTGTCAGGATATGACAAATATCATAAATTTGAAACATCATCTGTCACAGTGATCCACGTTTTCTCTTATTTGGAAAAGCACGATGACAAAATCTCATAGGATGAAGTCACCTTTGACTTGGTCAGTGCCACCTTAGATTTTGTTCACCCAGTGATTGACAGCAATAACATTCCATGGCTGTGAGGCATTCTATCTGAATGCTTTGTCTCAAGCTTGACCTATCACTGTGTCCTTGCCCGCCAGTTTTTCTGTCTTGATAGTTTATGTCAACAGTGGCTTTTGACTTCTGATGTTCTCTGTAAATGCTGTTCAACTGTACAGGCTTAAATATAAACTAGCACGTTTAGGTCAAGAGTATCACAAACCCATAGGTCAGAGCTTTTAACAAACCCTAAATGGGAAAAAAAGAAAATGATCAAACTCTTAATTAGGATAAGCAGGCAAACCTGGTCTTAAAAAAACATGTCAAGAGACGTTTTGGCAAAAGGTTTTCTTTTTGAGGCAACCTTTGAAACTGTAGTGTTCTAAACACAACATAAATGTTAAAGTTAACAAGATAACTGCTGAAAATATGCAAAGACTGAGAACTATGTGGTACTTTGTACGGATACAGCCTTAAATAGTATTTCACCATTTCAATAAACGGGCTTCTGATAACGTTTCCACCTACCAAGTTCGACAAACTACCACGAGCACAATCGAAATACTCACGCGGCATGGAAGCCTCACCGCGGCCGTATTAAATGCGTCTCGTTTTAACACCTTCTAGGAACCTTTTTGAACTTTTATCTACCTTTGAGGACCTTAGAAGCCGGTGAGGCTTCCTTGCCATGGTGAGTCTTTCGTTTTTCGTCTTTCGGAAAATAATGGGCTTTTGACTATGCTTAGTCCGACTATTTTTTTTAAGTTTCCCATCGATTATATTGTCGTTTTTATCACCTATAAAATGGCCGTCAATCATAGGCGGATAGGTCCGTCACATAGGTGGAATGCCCAGCTTTGGCCAAGAGTGTGTGCATGACACAGGGATGATGGCAGAAATTTTTTTAATCCAATTTGACATTGAGAACCACGGCTTCGGGCTGGTGTGGCTGCTTTAGAGTACCTAGTTGTTGTGATGTGGAAAAGCCCGATATAAATATATGTATATACTGTGTATATACTGTATATGCACTACCGTTCAAAGGTTTGGGGTCACCAAGAAATGCCGTTATTTTTGAAAGAAAAACATTTTTTTTTCAATGAAGATAACTTTAAACCATTCAGGAATACGCTCTATATATTATTGACGTGGTAAATGACAATTCTAGCTGCAAATGTCTGTTTTTTGGTGCAATATCTACATTGGTGGATAGAGGGCCATTTCTAGCAATTATTACACCAGTGTTCTCAAGGTACAAGGTGTTTGTCCATTCACCATTAGCACTAGAGAAGCTATAAAATTGACCTTCCTTTGAGTAGGTTGACTATCTGCAGCATCACATTTGTGGGGTTGTTTAAAAGCCCAAAATGGCCAGAAAACAAGAATTTCCATGTGAAACTCAACATTTGATTCTTGTTCTTAGAAATTAAGGCTATGCCATGTCAGAAATTTCCAAGAAACTGATGATGATCCTACAACGGCGTGTATTACTCCCTTCCTTCTCTATTAAGCTAAACTATTTTCAACAGTGCTAATGATGATTGCATAAAGGTCTTCTTATGTCTTTGAGTCATGTTATCATGTTTCATGTTTTGTTAAAATAAAATCCTCATTGCTATAAAGGGTGGTAGTGTAACATAAATAATAGTAGCATAACATTGTATTCTTTTTTATTTAGATGAATTAACAAAACCAGCATATGATTATTCATTTGGACAGACTAATGTTCTCTATAATAAATATGATATTTATGTGTTGTTTATTTTCCTCAGGCTGGTTCAACAATCGGTTGGATGGTTAAATAACGACAACGGACAGTGAGATGTAACCGTATGAAAAAGATATATATTTATGTTTATTACATTCATGATAATGAACAACACTAGTCAGTCATCAATTATTGTGTGTTCCTGGTTTGTGGTGACCAGTAGAAAAGTAGTCAGCACGATCAAAAACACTAACCTTAAAGGAAAAAGGAAAGAGTTAAGTCATTCATATCACCATTTAACCATCATGAAAATCATATCGTGCGAGCCTCTTCTAAAAAATGTAATTTTACTGGGTTCAGTAGGTCTTCCATTATGTGATAGGGAAGCATCTGGTTTAATTACAGCAATGTTTGGGATGACCTGACAACATCTTGAGCTGTGGTGGTCAGGATGCTAATTACTGACAATTTAGTGACTGCTCTTGGCCTGTTGGACCACAGTTAATTAGGGCAGAGAAGAAAGTAAATGTCAGTGATCTATTTTCCGAGTTGAATTTTAATGTGGCATTTAGAGTGCATTTGTGTAGTGTATTATTTTTTTTCTCTGTTTGCCGTCCGGCCAGTTGCGCTTCCCCTTTTTGGCTAAACCTTTTGACCTGCCAGTGTCATCACATTTGTGATTCACTCCGCCTGCTTCCTGATTAGAGATTTGTTTTCCAGGCCACTCACCATACCTTCTGTGTATGGATCACGGGATAATTGGGTACTAGAAATTATTTTGATGTGATGTTGATTCTGCCCCTCTGGGATATCGATACAAACCGGGCGTTATAAAGATGCTTCCTTCTTTCTTATGTGACAACAACAGAAAATAGTTTAAAGCTATACAAGTGGAAAGTGCTTCATAGATTTTTATATTTGTGTTTGATCGAATTTTCATATTTAATGGATAAGTGGAGTATTTTTAAATAACATTAGCAACCAGAATGAGGCATGAATTTGCAAAGCAGCATTCGTTTAGTTTCCAAATGTAATTTTGAGATGCACATAGAAGTACAGTAATACAATTAGCCATCAAGATTGGCAATGTCAAGCCTTCAGTCAGCATAAGAGGATACATTTTTCATCTGCTTCCTCCATGCTGACAAAAATAGGCAGCCAATTTCTCTGTGCTTATCCAAAATATGTACAGTATATCTGCACACAGCGGAGTTATCAAACTCATTTTTATCAATGGCTATGAATGTTATCACATTTCCAGAGAATTGATTCACACTAAACGGTGGACATGGAAAATATCCTACTGTTGCAAAAGCATACATTGTTATACAACCTCACCATTCTATATTTATGTATTTTATACAACTGAATATACAATCATACACGGATTGTAAAATAGTCATTACATTTAATACTGTTGATTGTTGTTTTTTTTTCAGAGCTGGGCACTTTATTCTTTTTTGCCAGTCCGTCTTCTGTCCTCCGTCCGCAACCTGGGTACCCTTACATCCTCATCCCTCCGTCCTTATTCATAAAAATTGTCATCCTCCTACCTCATCTGTCCTCATCCTTTTAAAGGGCTTCCATCCTTACTTACCATCGGTCCATTCCATTTTATCAACACATTGATAATTCTGTGGTGCATACATGTTTCGCATCACTGATGTATTAACAATATTCTGGTAGTCACAAATACTTGTGCTGATGTGATCTTCCAAAACTTGCTCTACAACTTGTTGTCTATAGTGAAAATCCAGCCTCGATATCCTGGCTGAAACTCAAGCCTTGTCATAAACTTTATGGGAGCATCAAAATTCTTCACATGTGCGGGAAGGTTCCTGCCACAAAGAATGCATGGAATTATTGTAGGTTTAAGCCGTAGCCAGCTTTCCACTGATGGGCCGTGCCTTGTCTTTCCAGATGTTCGATTAATGTCCCATGTAAAGTTTTTCGTTTGAGTCGACATCTTCAAACAGTGGATGTGAATTAAGAAAAAAAAAAATGCCTACATACCAAGACCCTATCAGAGCAGTCGGGATGGATCTAGCACAACGCCTCTGGGATGATCTCTGTCTCAATTTGACAGAAGAATATTCTCTAACACTTAAAGACTCATTTCAGGCTTCTCCTTCAGCCACCATTTCAGAGCTTAGTGTCACTTTGATATAACAGATTTTAAAAGGCCAAAAAAGGATGGAACAAAACCAGCGAACCAGAGACAAAATAAAATGAACAATGGATTTAGCCCAGCTTAACTCTACCCATGCTACAAGTCAACAAGACCCAGGGGAAAGAGTTCTGGGGATCCGTTGGGATGCTGGCGCAAACTACCTTTGTATCTTGTTGGCAGAGAGAAATTACCCTCTGGCTAAAAGGCAAAAACCACTGTAGCCTGTTGTTGCTGTCTATTTTTAAGGAAAGGGAGCATGCTAGTGACTCAGGCAGACAGTTGTAATTAGGGCCACCTTCTCCTCCTCTCTTGAACCGCAAGAGATAATACGGATGTGTACAAAATACCAACCCCCATCATGTTCTCTTTTTTCACACACACACACACACGCACAAGGACAACTCATATGACGCACCATTTGTAGTCGTGCACAGAGGCTGCCTGAACATTAGATGAAAGCGTTGAAAGATCTCAGTAATGAATTGAACAAGTAGGACACCACTCATTTGAGATGCATTTGTGCACATGAGGCATGGAAGGCTCATATTTTCAGCTTCACAAATTCTCTCCAAATGCATATCCAGAAAGCAATGTTAACGTGTTAACATCTGAAGATTACTTGGCAGTTTGTCCGGGTAACAGCTGGGAATATTTGCTTGAAATAGTTTTTCTCCCTTTTTTTAATAGAAAGATGCCATTAATAAGGTTGGTTCTGTCAACATAAGTGATACCGTTTTTTTAGCTTTAACACAAAAAGTAACACAAAAAAGGCCATCCTGAAAAATCTAAATATTCCTAGATGTAAGTTTTAATTCAAGTATGTTAGCTGAAGCCTCACAGTTAAAAGCACAACCTAATTTCAAAAACAAACTACTCTAATTCCATATTACTATTTGTTATCTCCCAAAGGAACAAGCAACGTGTCTACCCAGTCACAGAAATGCTGAGACTCTGGTCCATTCTCGACCCAGATTGTGCCGTTTCTTCGCTGCCTTAAAATCCTCATTGAATGGACACTTCCTGTATTTTAGGGCTATAATTAAGCAGCCAGAATGCTCCTGAGCACTTGTCGCTTTTGTCATT
The DNA here is from genome assembly GCF_054856515.1 of Filicampus tigris. Lineage (NCBI taxonomy): Eukaryota > Metazoa > Chordata > Actinopteri > Syngnathiformes > Syngnathidae > Filicampus > Filicampus tigris. The sequence goes on along the minus strand of NC_141228.1, from coordinate 8,845,163 downwards.
AGTATGACGCACTTCCCCCTGAGAGAGAGCGCAGCGGCGGGACAACAGAGCACACGCAGGCCTTTGCAATGAAACAAGTACAATCATGCTAACCAACCCTTGTTTCCCCCTGTCCTCCATTGTGTTTTGGAAAAGCAGTTGACTGAGACTTCATTGCAATAAACTGCTCAACATGTTACAAGCCCTTATGGCCTCTTTCAGGTCAAGCCTTCAATTGCCATGCTATTGAGACGCCTCTTCTGTAATTAAACACAAGCCTTACTGCACGTGGCTCTGTTTAGCACATGAATGGCTCTACTGATAAACTTAGAAACGTATGCGTTTAATGAGTTTGTGTTCTGTGACCAAGCTCATAACGCAAATCCTTCATATATCAAATCAACTTTCCCCATTGAAATGAATGGAAATGTCAGTAATCCGTTCCAATCCCCGATAAACCCACCACCATTTTTTGTTATATCAACTTAATAGATCAAAATAACACCATAAATAAAAAAAAATAGAAATATGAAAACATAAACAAAAGAGGATTTCGTGAAATGAACTGCTTTATGAGGTGTATTTGGCCCAAAGTCACACACGCACTTGCACATTAGTGTGTTGTCTTTAAATGAAGTGGCCTCCCAAGAGAGTGGCTCGTTGTGCTCTCGCTTTCTCCATCCCTCTCTCTTTTTCTCTCTCTGTTTCTCATTCACTATCTCTCGCTCTCTTTATTTCTTTCGGTTTCTCTTTCACTCCCCCTCTCTCTTGCACTCTTTCTCTTGCTCTTCTTTGCACTCTCTCGCCCTCTTTCTCTCTTCCTCTTGCTCTCCTTTGCTCTCTCTCTCCGTCTCTTTTTCTCTCTCTGTCAGAAACCCCTTCTTTCTCTCTCTCTCTCTCTCTCTCTCTCTCTCTCTCTCTCTCTCTCTCTCTCTCTCTCTCTCTCTCTCTCTCTCTTGTTCTCTCACCCCCCTGCAAAGGTCTAGCAGCAGGGACCGAGGAGGTCTCACCTTGCCAGCAAGAGCTAGAGAGCTAAACGGAAACCAAGGTCAGCACAATTGCTTATATGTTTCACTTTCTGGGGAGCAATACTGAAGGTTAATTTACAGCAAAATAAAACAAAGATACCAGAATTATTATTATTATTATTTTTTTTTTACTTCAGTGAAGCTGTGAAGACCCATAAGTTTACTCACTTACCATTGCTTCTTGCATGTCAAGGCAAAGAACAAAAATCATCTGAAAAACTTAAGTCATTGCTTAGCCCTGCATTTATCGCACCTCTTTGAAAGAAGGAAAGAAGAATAAGAATAAAGATATGTAGCCAATTTTGAATGGTGGTTCTTCTTTATTTTATTCCCAACTTTCTATTTCAAAGGAGTGAATGGACTCGAAAAGAATCTATGTTACCCTCCAAAACTGGTATTGAGGAAATCAGGCCAATTCAACTCTAGTTTTGGATTCATTGTCATCTTCTATTTTACAACTTTTATTTACAGTTATATTTAAACCTGGACACAATACACAACTTATACTGTTGTTTAGATAAACACAAGCTTTATAATAGATTAAAGTGTGTGCAGCGTAATATAATATTGGAATTGTCAGACAAAATGTTTTTGCACTTCTGTGTTTACCAATAAATGACTGCATGTCAGTAGGAGACATTCTATTGATGTTGTTTATTTTTTTGGGAAAGTGGGTTTGTATCTATCTATTTTGATTAAGTTATCGCTACTAAATTTATTACGGAAAAGGTTTGAAATAAGCAGTTTCACATCACAGTTTGCAAGGCAAAATTTACATTTTGCACCTCATAAAACAATGAATATTAAAACTGAGAATCAACTGCCGAGACCATCCCAAAAAGCTTTGCTGGGCTCATTAACTGATGAGAGGAGGGGGAAAACGGAAGAAGACTACAACTACTCCATTGAAAAAGAGTCTTCTACCATCATAACATGGAGAACATTTGATTCAAGTGTTTCTTATTATGTCCGTTTCTTTTCTTAACTCATTGGTTGTTTGTTTTTTTCACATACCAATCCAGGGAAACACACAAAACACATTTTTGTACACGATATTTCACATTACGCCAACGTAATTGTGGCATCACTCTGATGGCATATTTTTAGCATTGAACAAAACACTCTTCTCAACTCCCTGGGATTAACCTGCAAAAAATTAAAATGAAGTCACTGATTAGCAAATCTGCTCCCCAAAGAAAAAAAATAATATTTTGAGCCTTATAGCCACTTCATAAGCAGTCTGTGTATTGCTGCACGTGATTACAGCAATTCAGAGGCCAGTTACAGTACTTAATTTACTCCAAAGAAAAACTTGAGCTCTTCATTTAACTGATATTATGTGTGTGCGCTCCCATCTCACTCACCCTTTGTCTTGAACAATTCCTTAGTTTTGTCCCCAATAAAAGGTCCCACACTTACCATTTTACAAAGGCCCTCTCAAGCATGACCCCTCATTATGTCCAGCCCCGCCCCTTATAACTGACAAGAACCCTCAGGGCATCAAGCATCAGCGGCAGATAAAACACATTTGCATGTGATTTGATTATCCTTCATGGTTGATTCATGGCCCTGTGAGCCTGTGTTTGGGGACCGTTTATGCAAGCCTGACACACTTATTTGTGCATGCTCTTTCTGTTTTTGTTGTTCAAGATGTAAATATCTTTTTCAAATCTTTTTCACAGTTAAATAAAATTATGGCCTTGAGTGTGTTATCACTTATTTGTTTCATCATTTGGAGCCCCGCGTGAACAGTTCAAATGTTCTGTTTTTGTAATGTTATATGAACAGACATTAAAATGTTTTGTACTCTCTCAAGTCACTGAGATATACTGTATAAAATAAATCAGACACAATTAACTAGTCCATCCATAATTGTAGACACCTACACTTGACATATTCTTTATTTTACACATCTCAACAGATAAGTGGAGTACAAAGATAAAAGTAAAATTTTGACTGTTGTTGGACTTGTGCATACTGTTTATTACTGCCTTTGTAAAATAAGAGTATCTGCTTTAAGATATTCTTTTTACTTGTAATTGTTTGTAACAATGAGACAGGGACATTATTGGACACTTTTACCAATATTATGCAGTGCATTTCTTCCTCACTGCACAAGAATAAACATGTTGAGGAATTAAAGCCTGTCTGACAGTATAAAGACAGGCTTTTTAATAAAGGTAAAGCAAATGTATTAGTCTCTCATAACAATGTTCAGTGAAGTTTGTTTTCTTCATGCCATTCCTGAGGAACAGTGGCCAGCAATCATATTGCACCCTGGGACCAAATCCAGATCATGTGTCAGCACCTTGGTCAATGAAGCTGACTGAAATTGACTGTTGTCAGCTGTGAGAGGAAACCAGAGTAACCGGAGAAAACCCATGCAGCCGTCAAGATATCCCAAGTACAAGAGCGGGCATATTAGTCAGAAGACAATCTTTAGTTAGCCTCAAACCTTTTCGATCTGAAGAGTATATTTGAAATTTCAGACATGCTTCCTTTCATCCTGGAGTAGGTTATATAGTTAATTCAATTAAAGTATCCATTTAACCACTGTCATTCCTACTATGAATGACACAACATAAAATAAATATTGAGACATGTCAAAGTAGAAGAATATGACAGCTGCAGAGTGTATTTCTTGTAATATTGCAACAAAAAACACTACTACTTTGAGGTCAAAGTTGAAATCATGTCTTGTAGAGAAACCTAGCAAATGACTTCTCTCAAGCTAGCGGAAGATGGACTCATGAATATCAGGATGCATACAAATAGTGGCAGTTATGCTATTTTATTTTTTTATATTTGTGACCTTGTTAATAAAGGACAACTAAAAATACCCTGCTAGGAAAAGGGTTTCATAGTATCGTTCATACTTACCAAAGTGTTACATTTACAAGCGTGTCAATAAAGGCCAACTGAACATAACTGTTGCTAGGAAAAGGTTTTGTACATTATCTTCTGGTCTTAATGTGACTAGCTATTTTATTTCATCTTTAACATTGGTTTAATAATATACTTTCATTCATTTTCTATACATTTTGTTACAGGTTTAAATTTATGAGAAGTACTATCATTGTGTGGTACTCTCTGGATGGATTCCATTTCTGACTGACCTTGAGTAGAAATTTACCAAACTAACAAATAGTTTTTGTAAAAAACAAAAAAACAAAAACAAAAAAAAACATAAAAGAAAAGAAAAGTAAAATGGTTGCATGTTTCTGCTCGGAGGTTTTTGCTCCCCTTTCCTTTTCCTGTTTGCCCGGCGCGTCTGTGTGTTCATGTGCATGCGTGTGTGTGGGGGTGTGTGTGTGAGTGCATATCTGCAGGGCAGCTGTGTCCCCAATATGTGGGGACCTGACCCAGCTGTCACTTAGCGTACTGAGAGAGGTCGTGCTGAAAGCACGGAAATGTATGTTCATGTCTCAGCAGAAACTGCCAGGCAATTGTCAGTAGTTAATAGAAACAAATGAGTCTCTTCAGAGCATATCTTAACCTTGATTTCACACACTACTTTACATACAACTCGCCCTCCTTGGTGGATTGACGTGGAAAAAAAGAGTTGCTGTGCACGATGCAAGTTTAATGACTAATTACTGTAAACTTTCTCTTAAGAAATATTTCTGCTTGCATTTCACCACATACAGTTACTCAGTTAAATGTCTTATCGATTTTTTAAGAATGATGACATTCGTAAAATGAATAAGAATACTGGTTTGAAACAAATGTTGCTGTAATGTTACATTAATGCTTTAAAAGTCGGGTCATAAAATTTGTTAATGTCACACGCTAATTAGGTCTGTTCTGATAATCATCATGTATTCTTCCAATTGTGGAACACTGCATAAATTGTGCATCGTCTGTCTGTTTTCCCCTTAGTCTACAGTGCACACACAGTGCTCTAGGGTTAAACATAATGCGGATGAGCCCTTTAAAGCAAATATGATCTGAAAGGCTGGCAAAGGCGAGGGGACGCAGCTGTCGGCGAAGCATGTCTTTTTTAAGGGCTGCCCCTAATGATTGCAGACAGTTGGCAGTTACGTAAGTATTCACTTTCAGGCCACCGGGCTGTACACTGTGTCGAGCCCCCTAGACCCTGGCACACAAGCAAAACGGGAAGGAAAAAGACAGAGAGGAAGGTGGGGGTAGGTGAATAAAGAACATGGAGGTTGGGGAGTGGTTAGCGAACCAACCAGGGACACCAAAGAATGCGTCAACGTAGAAGACTATGCAGCAATTAAATGGACAGAGAAACCAGGACATGAAGAAGGCAAGATGATCATTTCAGAGAGAACATTAACAGTTGCGTTGGATTGTAATCATGATGGAAGTAGGAAAGAGACATTTTGCATTTTCCCATTGTGAAAAAAATGGAAAGCCAGTAAACTGAGGCCTATTACATTAAAAAAAAAAAAAAAGTGTGTTGAATTTATTTAATTTTATTTCGTCAAGTGGTTGCCCAAAATAAAATCATCTAGGTCCAGTATATATATATATATATATATATATATATATATATATATATATATATATATATATATATATATATATATATATATATATATATGTATTTTGTTTTTGTTTTTGGGGGGTGGGGGGGAGTGGTGTCATCATAAGAAACGTCTGTTGAATAGAAGTTGTTGTTTTATTACATTACATATTAGGTCAGGCAGATAAAATTGAAAGGACTATTTTATTTTACAATGGGGCAATCACTTACTTTTGAGCCACTGCAGTAAATGCAAATAAATATAATAATAAATAAACATTCATATGTAATGAACCAAGAAATGGTCAGAAAGTTAAAAAATATTATGTACACATTAACACTAGCAAAGCTGTTTATTTTTTGTACAATGTAACTTTTTGAATTGTATTTACATTTTTTTTACAAGCGCTGAACCACACTGTAATAATATAACATTAGACTTAAATTTAAATGCATATTGACAAAGATAGTAAAACATTTTCCATGCATACAGTGAGTGTGCATAAGTGTTCTGGTGTTTTTCAAGTGTGACCTATTTGTTGTAGCTTGTTTGCGAAACACTATGAATTACCCTAGCAGGCAATGTTTAGAGCATTATTAGCAACATGGTAACCATTACATATATGGTTTTGGTGTCTTTCTAGCTGAAAGTGCAGGCGTAGGCCCAACACCTGTTATTCATTTACAACATGGAATGTTTACTACATCCGCAAGCATGTGCATGCACACCCACACACACACACACACCCGCACGCACACACACATACCATACGATTCTGTTTTCACCAATGACAATTTGAAACGTCATTGACAGAAGGGTGCCACAGAAATGACGCCTAGTTAATATGAGGGTTGAGCATTTGAAAATAAAACAAAGACAAATGAAAGTGCTTCATGAATCGTGTAAAAAAAAAGAAACCACCAATGAAACATTTGATACTTCTATGTGATAAATTGTACAGTAAGTGCATTGCCCTTTAAGAGCTCTTTTTAAAGTCAACCCAAACATATTTTTTTCCAGAATATGTTCTGTACAGGCCCACTAGTCTAAACACGGTATTCTGATTAGCATTGCATTTGCAGGGGAATATGAGTTAAGCAGTAAAATCCACCCGTTTTTAGCTATCTGAGGGACGGCCATTTTGTCACTTCTGTCGACTAAAAATGACATCACAGATGCTCAGGGCTCAGATGACGACCAATTATGACTCAGTTTCAGAAAACAGGTGAGCGGTGATTGGTCGTTATCTGAGCCCTGAGTAAATTCGATGTCATCTTCGGTCAACAGAAGTGACAAAATGGCCGCCCCCTGACATGGCTAAAAGTGGGTTCATTTTGCTACTTAACTTATATTCCACAAACGTAATATTAATCAGAATGCGGTATTTCAACTAGTGGGCCTGCATAGAGCATATTCTTGAAAAAAATATGTTTGGGTTGATTTCTTTTTGCAATTCCTCCTCCGCATTTTTACCTGAATGCCTAAAAAGGTGCATTCAAAGTAAATTTGAAGCTGTACTTGAACCTTTTGGAGTATCAGCATAGTTTTGGTCTCTTTTTGAAGATAACACTTTGATTTTTTCTCCTCAACTGTCAGAATATTTGTAAATGCTACTGGCACTGAATTATGGACGTTTGAATACTTAAAAGAAGGCAGATTTTATGTTTGCCTATTTTTAAAATGTATTTATTTATTTTAAAATCTGCCTGGAAAATTATGTAGCAGGGTGGTGGACTGAATAACAAAATAGGATTAAAGCTCGAAGGCTCCCCCAATTCCATTTCAAATTTGACAATGATTCGACAGACAATTAGCATTTTACACAAGTGTTACTAAGGAGAGGTCCAGGCGAACCAAAAGTGTACCATCTGGGTGACCCAATTGCAACCATTGTCACATACGTAGGGCAAAAGGCTGCTATTCTGGAATGCTTCAACATACAAAAATGATCATAATTTCTAATGAAAAGTAAGACTTGGGGATATTTTATCCAACATCCAGATAAAAAAAAAAAAAAAAAAAATCAAAGAAGGTGACGCTATATATCGTGCGCTCTTATGCATGGCCTGGCGTCATTGCCGGCGGCTTTGAAAGTGTGTGTTATGCAAATTGCACACGGTGTTTGTTGTCGTTCAAAACAGGTTTCCAACAAAGAAACCAAATATGTTTTTTTGGAAGAATTTCATTGGCCGTTGAATGCATCAATCACCGGCAAGTTTAGTTGTCACTGGCACAAATGACGAATCATCGATAGGGAGGGCTGGTAGTTGTACTATACACGCACAATTTGTTCATTGGCTGTTGTTGAACTCGTGACACAGGAAACATTAGTTTATTGCATCAAGTGAGGTGGAAATCAAATACAAGGAATCAGACCTACATTTTGATACCTTCCATGCGTTAGTCTGTTCACGTGGACTCGACCTACAATGGAAAATTTGCGTATCTAATGGAAATATGTAACGGTTGCAGCAGCTAATAACGTGGCTTTATGGATGTAAGTAAGGCTTGGTGTGGACTAACTATATTACTGGAATACTTTTACTGGACCCTTGTCGATGTAATGGGATCATTTTTGATGGATTATGTCATTGTCTTGGACATTTATGAGGCTGAATATTTTTGCGATTGTTTGACTTCAATGCTCGCCGAGCCTGCAGATGTTATTGGATCTTATGATGTCTAGCATCATTTGAATCTCCGGAAACTCATCTTTCTAACCATATATAACATGCTCGGGAATGCTTTGAAGTTCTTCTATAGATAGCGAATGTCCCGCTGGCGGGACGAAAAAACCCACCAGTGGGCCGCTGAAATCGCAACGGGCCAGGTGTTAAAACCTACTGCTTTAAAACTTTAAAAATCTTGCCTACATCCACAGCAATCACAGCCTGACTCATTTGCCCAGCACATCCCCTCACGACCATCCCGTTTTGTCGATGTGGACTGAAACTGGACTAAAGGTGGTCCCCTGAACATAAAGTAAATGGCGCCCTATTTGTAATAATTAATCATTTGGGCACATTGTTTGTATAGTTTTAAAGTGTTAATGCCAAGCAGAAGTCATGTTTATGTGCAATAAATCTTATTTAGCTAGCAATGTGTTGATGCTAAATCGACACTATTGTTCATTGTTGCTGCCAAGCAGTAGGCTACATTATATTTTGTCTCCATTGCTTCAAGACCCACTTGACTGCACAACATAGCCTTTTTAATACCAGTTTCTACTTCTCTATTAACGTCAATAGTATATATCAACAAAATTCCAATATTCATGGAAATATTGATTTTTGTTTCACATTATGCCAATGGGTGCCATTTAAATGCCGTTCCTGACCACCGATGACAATTAACTAAGCATTTTAAACCTTAGTCATAACATAGCATGTCCAAACCCCCAGGATACAATCCTTAAGATTGAGATATTAGATTTTGTGAATGGTCCTAAACTGATTATAGATTTAATAAGGAACTGAATGAGAATTCATTGTAAGATGATGACCTTTTGTGACTCATTATCAGCTCTTTATGTATCAAGTGTTAATAGGAGATATATAGCAGCTCAAAATATGCACAATGCAAAACATTTCAGTGCACACTTCAAGGCAGTCATCATGATAAATAAATTAAGAGAGGAAGAAAGTCCTTTGCAAAGGCAAGTCTACCTGTCAATTATTTGTTGTTACCTGCAGGGTGTCCAAGGCTGGTGTAAAACCACATACTTTATTATTATACTTACCTATGTTCTTCTTGTCAAGAGCTGTTGGATGCTTTTGTGTGGTCACACAGAGAGTGAGGGCTGGGGTGGTTGCCTGGGTACTGTGAAAGCACACATCACAATCACTCATAGCCCCCCATTGGACACCAATGCCCTGTCTTTGTGAATAAAATCTGACTCTGACAAGACTGGCAAGAAGATTTTGACTTTAAACCAATTCTAAGGTAGTTGCAGCTTGGAAATATATTCCTATGCCTCTGGATAGATGTGGCTGAAACCTATCAAGACCATGGGGGTGTTTTCAAGCTAAAAAAAAAAGAGAATAGGGTAACAATGGAAAATCAACTGACAACAGTAGGTTTAATAATAATACCTTTATTGATGAATAGATTTTTCAAGAAAAAAAATTGATTTGTACAGTTTATTGTGTCCATGGACACTTTTTTTTCCTGAATTGTGCAACACATTTGTTGCTGTACATTTACTCTAAGAAACAATTCAATATCCTTTAGCGCACTAGTATACATTTAAGGTAGAGTTAATCTCAGCTAAATAGTTCAAGTCATGAAAAGCCAGCACCACATAAGACTCTCCATAATGTATCTACACAGTATATGAGAAATGCACTTTCAAAGTAGCTGTGGAGAGATTATAGTAAATGACTTAAAACAGAGTACAGTATTAGTAAAAGCTGGTGTCAAAACCTGCCACATCCTGAAAGTATTGGAATAGCCATGCAAAAGGGATGCAAAACGCTACAAACTGCGATCTATGATTCAAAGACTTCACTTAAAGGAGGGTCAGCATGTATCAGTAACTACATACCTGTAATATTTAGGCATGTCTTAAAATGTATTTCCGTTCTTGATGATGACGATATTCATGTGTGTGTGTGTGTGAGTGTGAAGTGCCGTTGCCGTTGATTGAGTCACATCCAGCAGTGCTGCTGTGGTTGTGAAACAGCCTCCGATATTAGCATGTATAAACAGGCTTATAAAAGGAGCACTATTTGGCTGTTCATTTTCATCCCCTTAACAGTAAACAAGGCGGAACAGGCCCTGACATCCACAAATAAATAGAGACCCAACACACGCAAAGTCAGATACCGAAGCGAGTTGTTTGAGTTAAGGTCAATCCTGTTTAAATTACATTGGGAGTCGGACGTTTTTTTTTTTTTTTCTTTTTTCGGGGCATTTTGTTGGCAGAGCTTTTCTGCCCAGGGAATCATGTATTCTTAAATCTGACATTGTCGTGTTGTTGGGCACGGCATATTGTGTGTGTGTGTGTGTGTTTGTGTTTGTGAATTTGCGCACCGGCCACTGACGATTGTCAGTCACATACAAAGAGATTTAGCATGATTTGCACCCTATTGAGACTCTGACAGAAGCCTGTGGGGGGAAAATATCCAATATCAAATCACTCCATGGATTTTTGAAACACATCCATGACACAAAATGACCACCGTAATAGTTTTTACACATAGATTAAATAAACATACTTTAACCTTTAATGGGGTAACCGAAGTTAGTGTTCAAACTGTAATACATACTACTACAAATACTACTTCTACTTCTACTATTACTACTACTACTACTACTACTACTACTACTACTACTGCTACTACTACTACTACTAATAATAATAATAACAATAACAATAATAATATCCTAGCTATATATCCTTCCTGCATTCATGCTTGACATGCCCTTGGGCAAGGTTTATAAATTCCCTGAGTGCTACAAAATGCTCAGTACACCATTGTGTCACTTATAATTTGTCTTCACTACTATGATGAGTGAAATCATGAGTGTGCATGGCATTTTAAGAGACCTTGTCTTAACTGTCATTAAATGTGTAAATAAATAAATTGATATAATTGAAGTGGTTGTACTTACAGAAATATGATTCTCTGCTCAGCATAAAACAGTCTGGAATAGGTTGTTAGTATTCATTATCATGTCTGAAATGTGTCCCTGAAGGTCAACTAGTGACAGAAAAGAAATTCCCAACAAAGCGACATTTCCACAAGTGATTTAATTCCAATTGTTCACACTCCTTTCAGCCATGTAGATTTACAGCACAACTAGGTTGGAAATATGCCACTCATAAGGATAACGATGATTATCACAATAGAGGACAGGTTATTTATTAGATGCCGTTGAGGAACCCATTTAAATGACGGCAACAGAGACAATACAGCCAGCGTGTCATAATGAGAAATCCCAGCCTGGCTCTTTTAAAACTGCACAAAAACAAAGAGCGGATTAAAAGCTTGGATTGAAATGGTAAAGCAAAGTCAAATACATTTGTTAGTGTAAGGCAACGCACACTCTGAGCTCCCTCCTGTGACCCGCTCCCAGTTATTTATGATGTTGAAATTAATCTCACTTAACACGATGGGCTCTCGAAGAGGCGCCCTCCTTCTTAGGCGGCCGCCAAGAGAGGGATGAGAGAGACTAAAAAGTGGTGAGAGAGAGCACAGAGCCACTGAGGACTTATTCAAATCCTCCCTCACAGATTAGCAATCGCGCCTTGACAAGCGGCCCTGTGAGTTATTATTTATTACATTTTTTTAATCGAATCTGTTTCTTACCCACGTGTCAGGAATTGGTGGGGGGTGGGGGGTCGTTGCTGAGGGTACGGTAATCCGTTTGGAATTTAGTGTGATGAGGCAGAAGACAAACTCGCCAGTGTGTCACAGAGTTCTGAGGATGCAGAAAGTTAAACATGCAAATGAGGTTTACGGGCTTTAAAGCTGCTGTCTATGCAATCGTCAGTCGCTTGGAATTGTTTGCCCTAGATAAATGGACAATTTTATCACGATGAGGTGATGAGATGACTAGAGAGTGTAATAATTAATCTGTGCACAAATTTTTAACGTTTGATGGGTTTCCCTTTGCATCATAGCTGCACAGTTATCGAGGTTTACACACAACATGCGTGCTGAAATGTGCATAACTTGACTAGTTTTTACAGTTTTTTGTCTAAAAAACATACATACTTTCAATTTTGAGGCGACATGATGCCTTGCCGGTACTGCTGACCATCACATGTGGCTGTGGTGTTAAAACAGTGCTTTTTTTCCTGTGGGCTTTATAAACTGTATGTAGGCGTGCATGTATTGTGTGTATGGAAGACACTCTTTGCCCATTTCATTTGGTACTTGGCACTACGGAGAGGCAAAAAAAAAAAAACGATCTGCCTTTGAAGACATTCCAACCGTTTCGATTTATCAAACTGCTTTAGCGCAGAATAAGGTAAGTAAAATATAAGCGGCGCAGTTCTACCAGGGGCTTAGAGGGGATTTTGGAACTGGGGTATATATTCCTAAAAACAATTTTTAAATTGGATTACCAATAATAATAATAATAATAATAATAATAATAATAATAAAAATAATAGGGTCAACATACAAATATTTATTGTAAAAAAATACATTTTGCATTTTGCAAAATACAAAAATGCATTGTTTGGAAATTATAGTATTTTACTGACAGCAACAATCCAGTAATACTACAATACCTTATATATTAAAACAAAAAACAAATGCATATACATTTACAGTATTATTCTGTAAATTATAAGTACAGCAAATGTCATGGTCTGTTCTGTGTTGCTGTCATCTGCTCTGTGTTTCAGCTGATTAACTGTGTCCTTCGGCACCGCACCTGTGCGGCATTTGCAATCAGGAGCTTTAAAAGGACTGCGGCGTTGAGGGCTTGGTGTGAGACCTTGTGTGCATACCATCGAACCTTGTGTCTGTTTTTCCCAATCTGCCTAGTTATCTTGTAGTTTTGATCGTGTGTTTTTGCCCAGAGTATTTTGGTATTTGTGTTTTGTTATCTCGTTTGGAGTTTAGTTTATTTCTATTTGGATTTTCCCTGATTCCTCTGTGGCAGGTGATTTTGTGTTTGTTGTTCTCCTTGCCTTTTGCAAGCCTTTTTGGTTTTCCTGTGTTCTTTCCAGGCAAACCGCCTGGGTTTTATTTGGCACTTTTTACGGTAGTAAATTGTTTTTGCATTTGCAAATATTGTTCAAATCTTCTCGCTTGTCTGCGTTTGTGGGATCCACTCCATTTCTGGGTTTTACGAAACCTGACAGCAAAATCCTGTAGGAAAGTTAAGTATTTAATTTTTAAAATGACTGTATTTTACTGGATCGCTGCTGCCCGTAAAATACTGTAATTTTTGTAATATGTTTACAATCCTCTGTTTTTAGCTTGGTTCATGAGAGTTAGTCATCAAATGATAACATTTACAATAAAATTAACAAACCACAGGTGACAAGCACCGTCCAAGGGAGTCAAGACATCTCTTTGGTTCCACACTGGCACAGTGTTAGACAAAGATAAAACAAGGGTGAACACCAGTCACCATTGCTAACTTGTTCTCAACTCTAATTGAATAAGTGGGCTTCGTGGAGTGGAAGATTGGCCCATACAACTGCAAATAAAAATGTGAAAAATCACAGTGACACCTAATTAACATCAAGCTAACAAAATTACCACACATGCATAAAACATACACAAGGAGAAAATGTTTGGAGGCTTCTGGAAGTTTGGTTTTCAGTTTGTTAGATTTTCTCTTTTTTATGTAAATGTCATCAAGTGCACTCTGAGAGAAATGGACCATTTTCACCAAACCGAAGCAGTCAAGTGTGAACATACTCTTAATAAGGTTAATCTCACACTTGCCACCTACAAGTGTTCTTAAGCTAAGCAATGAATTTAATTTACCTAAAATGCCCACTGTAGCTTGTCAATTTGTAATGCTTAATGTTGAATTAGTTGGTTCAGTGTTTGTGAGAAAGAGAAAGTATTTTCTGGCAATGCGAACACACTGCAGTGTGTATGTGAATAACGGGCCTTTTTGCATGTTTTGCTACTAAGAGACTTAGAAGATGAGTGAATTAGTTGCTGACAGAAAACTATTATCATCAAACAGTATATGCCCCACCATATTGACGCAGATTTCGGAGCTGAGATGGCAGGGGAGCTACATTCAACTGCCGGGGCCAAAGTTGCCAAGCGTCCACGTTCCATCTGTAAAAAGCCTTGACAGAATGTGAGAAAATGACGGGCCTCATCAGAACATGAACGGCCAGGAGACAACATAATGTCATCCATGGTGGACTGGACCAAACCAGAGTGCACTTTTGAGCCTCCTGGACTCAGTAGCCCCGTGCCCAAATGAGCCCTCATGCCGTAATAGTCCATGAGAAAATTTAGCATGACTTGATTACAGGGGAAAAAAATGGCAAAAATCACCCAGCAAGCTGCGTTTCGGGCAAATGTCCGTGGACATAGTGTAAATGTAGGCTAAACCATACTCTAGCAATGTGCCAAAGCGGCGTTGTATAATATGAAGAATACATTTGCGTGTTGTAGGTATTTTAATAGATATACAGTATATCGCTGTTGTTGTGACTAAATGTACATTACAACAACCATCTCAGTAACTATTGCGCTCACATTGCATGTGAATTGCTCAAGACATTCTAAGGCTTAGTCTGTCGTGAACGAATATAGTGACAGCACTGAAGATGTGATTTGCCATTCACAGGTCACGTTCACAAGAACAGTCACCCCCTTTTTATTATTTGTCCTCTGACACCGTTTATAAAAAAGAAAAAAAAGAATGCAAATCCCAGAAGGCGTCTTTCTTAAGACCCTAATTCACTGCATGATTCAAAGTCAAGCTTTATATAAGGAGGATTTAGCTGTAATGTCATGACAGTTACCCAATTAGGTCATCTAGGGGTGAAGTCATCACTTGGGGCTTCAGCCTACCGTGAAACTGGGAACGCGTCCAGCTCCTCACTGAACGGAAAAAAAATGGGCAAGATTCGAAATCTAAATCCAGCCCCACTGATGCTGGATAGACTGACTGTGTGCAGAAGCCAGCCCATACATTCACTGGGCTACAAGCATACACTATGGCATAATAATTTCCAACAGTCAATTAGGCTTCAGATTTGTTTTATTTTAGTGGAATTATGTAAAGCGAAAGGGAGCTATTTTTTCAAAGACATCGGTGACCATTACTGTAAAGTGAAACTCCTATTTAAGAATGAGCCGGCTTTTGTGATGTTTGCTTGTTTACAGAGGTTGGATGTGTCACACAAGAGCATCTCTGTCTGCGATGAGTTGCTTCACTGCCTCAACTGTTTCTCTTCTACAGGCGTTGATTCATAGCTGTGACTACATCCACTGATAACCTTACAGGAGTTTGTTTTATTTAATCTATATTGTGGACGTTTGTCCTTTTTACTTGTTTTTTTTTTGGTAACCTGACGATATCATTTAGTAAAACATGCATCCGCATTGCACGTTCTAGAGACACTCAAAAGGAAAGCATCTAATTGTAAATATGAATAAGTTGAGGAAAATGTACAAACTCAACTGCAAAAACATTTATACCACAGGTCATACACATTTGTTTTTGGGCTCCAAATTGTCCTATACTCTCTATTTCACCTCGTCTGTTCATTAACTTCTTTTAAATTATCTCCTTAATGCACTGCAAACGTCCTGCCCCATCCTGTTGGAAGGCAAACTGATCGAATGGTGAACATTAAATAAATGAAATAGTTAACTAACAAAGCATTGTGCCTATTTAGAAGAACACTCTGTCATTCCCTCATTATAAAGGCCACTCCATAATGATCCCATTTTGGGGACTCATTCGCTGAAATAATCTGCGCCGAGAGCAAATAGCCTGCACACTGTGATTGACTTTGCCAGATATTTTCTCATTTAACTTGCAGTGTATAAGGCAATTACAGTAGACTGCATTTAAGAGGACTGGATAAGGAGAGTGAATGCGAAAGACAGAGAAAGAATTTGTTCTACCATAAAAATCACACTGCTGGGGAACAAAGGTCTGCCCAGTTCATATACTGTATACTTCATGTGTTAGGGCTGCACAATATATTGAAAAAAAATATCGTAATTGCAATAATAGCCGGATGCAATATGAGTATCGTAAATACGTGCAATAAAATTTGCATATACTGTATATATATATATATATATATATATATATATATATATATATATATATATATATATATATATATATACGGTGATTGACTGGTTTAGCACGTCCGCCTCACAGTTCAGAGGTCGTGGGTTCGATCCCGGCCCCGGCCTCACTGGAGTTTACATATTCTCCCCGTGCCTGCGTGGGTTTTCTCCGGGTACTCAGATTTCCTCCCACATTCCAAAACCTATCATCCATGTTTTTGTACCCACAGAAAGCCCACGGAGGCACTGGGAGAACATGCGAACTTCACATAGGGAGGCTGGGGCCAGATTCGAAATCATGACCTCACTCTCTTTCTCTCTCTCTCTCTCTCTCTCCCCCTCCCTCTCTCCCTCCCTCTCTCTATACACATATATATATATATATATATATATATATACACATACATTTGTAACTTATCACATTTTTCCGTAATTAATTAATTAATGCGATTTTTTTCACATTTTATTTCTATTATTTTCTACAAAGCATATAACATTACTTGAGTAAAATCTTGGAATTAATGTAAATTCATTAAAATAAAGTATATTTACATTCCAAGACTGTTCTAATAGTTTTTTTTTATCCTTGTATACAATTTTCTCCTGTAGAATATATAACTGTTGAACAAAACGATTAGAACTGACTGCTTTAAAGGTTTCTTTCTTATATTCTTTTTGTAGAAACAATTCTCAAAACTTCTGGCTTACAGGTTTAGTTCTGCACACAAGCACCAGATGCCATCAGCGTTGATTTGCGATTCCCCATGGAGGTAACTTGAGCAGGGTGTTTTGCTCTCAGATGAAATGCCAAAGGCGTACAACTATAACGCTACTGGAATTTGGCTTTGCAAAGTCAGCAAATTACTTTAGATTTCTCCAACAATCGTCATGCAAGTAACACTTAAAGTAAAACTACCTGTAGTCCATGTTTGTCCATCTTCGCGCCGTAAATCGGTTGCATATGTGAGAAGAGATTATAGCCACCAAAAGAAGTAAATAAAACTGCATTAACTGAGAAAATGTTTTTACCACTTGAAATAAGTTGAAGTAATTATATTTTAAATCAATAATTACATATATATTCAAGTCTAAACCATGAGTAATACTGTTCTGCCAAATTCGATCTGCCTTTGCATGGAGATTAAAACCATATTTACTGTGAACACCATACTTGGCACTCTGCAGAATATCCTAAAATGCACGCATGCTTAGGCCCTTTTCAACCTTTGCATTCCGTGAGGAACTAAGGAAAACATAAATGTTGTTGTGATGTCACGGAGGTGCTTCACTCAAAGCCTAAATGGGGATGGGTGGAGGCGGCTTGGACCCCATCTGATCAAGACATACGCTGCACGATGTTGCCCGTCTCATTAGGATTCACATTTTAATCGCGCTTGGCTAGCTGTAAAATATGTGTCAGTTCACATGCAGATGCACAACATGCACACATGGATTCACTTTTACATGGTAATGAGGTCATTTTATAATAAAGCTGTATAAAAAGTCACAGCGAGGGGTAATGTGGGAAGTTGGGAAGAGTTCCTCATTTGCACACCATTAGTTGTAGAACTTGCTGATTTAAACCTGCGTGAAAGACTGTTTGAACTTAAGAAGTTTACGGTGTCCAATGCACGCTATTACTTACTAACATGAAGGTAGAGTCATATGAGAGGAAATATTCCTGCATGCATGCACATAAGCTTGCACATGTGGAATGCTCATCCACGGACCACTGGCATGCATGCATGCACACTAATTCTGATGACTTACCACTGAATCAGGCACTTGAACTATACACGCTGGATGTACGGTATATAATTGTGCACTGTTGAATTCGTTTTACAATGTTTATGGATTAAAACTCTTATTATTGTGGTTGTAGAAGAAAATCTCAGATGCTTGTATTATATTTAATTAAATAGTATCAAATTGTATTTAATCAGTGCACAATAGTGTTTGGGCAGCTTAAGTCCAATTCATTGTTTTGAGGCAAATATTTTAGGGATGATTCCAGTCACACTAACCACGCCATGTTGGTGTTGAACATCCAACCAAGCGCTGTTGTGAACATCCAACACTAGCAGCAAAACAGGAGTTCAGAATATCAAGAGAAGGTCCTATCCCATAGAACATATCAATTAAAATGATGACTTTAACGTTTATTTTTCCGATGGTGGAAGAGCAGCATATTAATGAAAATGAGCATGTTCATTCAGCATACATAGAGAAAGAAAGAAAAATAGCTATATTTCACTGTCAAAAAGCTTCCTGCTCCTCAGACATGGAGATGAACATCATCCCTTGTTTGGTTATAACACTAATCAACCTCTCAGGATCAAATCAGAAACGCTCTCAAAATCCAAACAGCGACGGGTAGCGGTGATTCCAGCAGCCTGTCAGCCTCACTCACATCTTTATCTTTTCTTCTGTCTTCTGCAGAGAACACAAACGGGAGAAGGGTCCGCCTGTGGCGTGTGGAAGAAGGAAACGTCCAACCTAATATCCTGTCTGGGGCGTGTATGCTCTCCATCGGCCTCTATCAGTAGATCTGCTGGATGTGTGGATCAGGTGGAGGGACGACAAAGCTTCAATCATATCTGATTCTCTTTCTCTTTGCTCTCTTTTCGCATTGAATATGTCAAATAGCATACATCTAATTTGTGGGGAAAGAAAGTGCATTTGGCATAGGCTAATTTGTAAGCGGGAACAATGTAGTGAATATATTTGCGAAAGGAAAAAAATAACTTCATTTGGCTCGAATCATGTCAATTACAAGAAGGACTGTATGTTCAGTCTGCCTTGACAAAGTTAATAATTCACAGTTTTGATCCTGTAGGAAAAGTGTTAAAAAATGTGTAGTTGTAGTTTTCAGTGGTGAAAAATGGCACTGCATCACACTGACAGCTGTCAGATATTTAATATTTCCAAATTCACATTTTACCTCAACAAGATCAAACAATCATTCTTGAGATGCAGGTATTTAACATGGATGACAATTTGAGAAGTGTAAATAGTCCACCGAATTATTCTAAATCCAGCTCTTGTGTTGACACATATAGAGACCGCTAAAGCAATGTTGACACAGAATGCCAGAAACCAACACACGGTTTTGTAAACAAATCTTCAGCCAATAACTTGCTTATTTAGTCGAGTGAAGACAGTATTTTGTGACAGCTTAATTGAGCGTATTTTAAATTTGAGGTCTAGCTTATTCCGTTTGGTGGTGAAGAAAGACAAGACAAGCTGTAAAAGAAATAAATGAAATAAATAAATAAACACAAACAGACAAAAGCAAAAGAGCAAAAAAAAAAAAATGATGGGTTCATAACTGCCAAAATCCTATTCATGTCCCTCTCCATCTCGCCTCATGTGTCCTTGTGTAAAATACAGGCTGCAATCTTGGGAATGTTTATAAAGAGTGTTTGCTAAATTCTACATCTCTCTGAATTAGGCAACTTTTCACCCCAACCCCCAAGACACATCCCTTTTTCCTACCTAACACTGACAATTTAACACCAAATTCATACTGACAATGCCAGAATGAGGTCTATTCAAGGGTGTGACAAAGTGGCCATCATATGAATGCATATTTCAGGCTTTGCAACGTTTTCTTACTGAGTGTATTATTACCATCAAGTGAATGCTCCAAGACAGAAGCGTGTGTGTAAAACTGTTTTTTTTTTCACATATTTTTGACAGCAAGTTTAAAATAATGTCATTGTACAAACATAGTCAGAAATAGCTGAATGTAATATCATATAGATATTCCTAGAGGTGAAAATTAGGAACCAGTACATTTCCTTGTGTTATATTTCTTTGTATTCGGGAGGGGAAACATTTTTCTTCAATTATTTTTTTAAGAAGGAAATTATGTTACATAAACTTCAGCCTTTCAATCAATGCTGTCATTATCTGTATGGAAAAAATGCATTTGAATTGAACTATGATAGAATATGGTCGTTTAGTTAGAAGTGTAATTCAACAACTACTATAAGCTCTATTGGAATCCCTGCAGATGGAATAAGCAACAGTCAAAACCTAGTTAACAGCTTAATGAGGGCATAGGCAGAAGAATGTATCAACGAAGTACTGCGGTTATGTTACAAGAACCCTAGTTAGAAAAAAGCACAGCTTCTAATTATGTTACTGTTACGTATTTATTTTTACTTTTCCTGACACTGTTGATGGAGCATTTGCATGTTCAAGTAGTAATAGTAGTAGTAGTAGTAGTAATAATAGTAATAGTAATGCACCTTTTATTGCATAAGTAATGCACATTTTATTGCTCATCCTAATATAAATACAAATCTCTTGCATGATACTTGGCCCATTTTTTTTTTGTTGAGAGGTTTAATGTTTTTCTTTTCTTTTTTCTATTCTTTTTTTTAAGCATGCTGGGCTAATCGAGGTATGGGTGCCGGGGAAGGTTACGGGTGGGGGCTAAGGTTTGTGTTTGGGGCCCCTTACACAAAAACCAAAACAAAAAGACAGCCTGAGTCGTCAGCATGGGGTGCAAAGTGCAGCTGCCCTGCTAATGAGATTTTAAAACAGACCATAATGTTCTTTTAAATTGCCCTTACATGGAGAATTATATGCTTCATGCGTTCATTTATTTAAATGGGGAGGGAGATTCGTTGAAAAAATGTGTGTGTGTGTGTGTGTGTGTGTGTGTGTGTGTGTGTGCGTGCGTGCGTGTTTGTTTGACATCAATAGCCCGTAGCAAGAACCAAAATGTGTTCTCATTTATCAACACCCGAGTACAATAAATAAATACATAAATATAAGACTAAGAATAATAATAACAATAATAATAATAACAATAATGATAATAATAGTAATAATAATAATAATAATAATAATAATACCAGGACATTACTCATTAGTGATGAGTATTTAAATTTCCTCGATTGATGAATCATAATTTAACAATCCAATGTTATTTTTAAGGTACTTTTTCTAAAATAAATTTTGGATCAAATGTGAAATTCTAAGTCTAACAATCACATTACTCAATTATTTATCTGAACAATATAAAAATAAGTACAGAACAGAAGAGGTCCAGGAAAATGTTTGGACCCACAATTGTCCAGTTGTCATTAAATTCAAATACACAAAGCCAATGTAAGAAAGTAATTGCTGCCTAATTCTCGTTGAGAAATGAAGTTATGTGAAAAGATGAATTTATTCTAATGTGATTCAAAGTAGGAGCTCAAAGCATCGACTTCAAATGTTTCAAATCTGTCTTGGCATAGTTATTGACATGCTAAGGGAACTTCCGTCAATGTATTTTTCACCAGTTGATGGTGTGCTATTACAATATTTACAGCAAAAGTTATTTCTTCATTAAATTGTACACACCCAACATTGCAATTTCTTCATTTTACATTAGTAGTTGTGTTACATGATGCGGAACTGCAACAGTAATTTTCTATTTCAATTTCGTCCGACATCCATTTTGACAGGAAACCAGTCTGACTGAATTACTACACTGCAGCTCTTACTGCCAAGTAAGTGAAATCCATTACTGGATTCGATAATTCAAAGCAATGCAGCAAAATTAAAATGGCTTTCGATATTGTTCAATTGACCACAGTCATGTGATCGTCAAAATTCTTGATAATCAAAAATTAATAAGTCATACCCACGCAATTAAAAATTAAACATTACTTGATAATGATAAGATTCATCCAAACCCAGATGAGTGCCTTTTCAAGTGAGCCACACAACACAATGAGACAAAGAGGTCATGTTTTGATACTGCGTACTTACGAATGGAACGCAAATATGTAGAAAAACATAAAGGTAGTCTGTCTCACGCCGTCGGGTGAATATCTCAACGCATTCGTGCACAAGACAAGAATGACTGTCTTTAGTCACTCAAATGGGACTCTGTGTGCGCGTGTATGTTTGAGAGAGAGGGGACGGAGACAGAGCGTTACAGGCCTGCGTGAAGCCATCCTTTGTACGTGTGATGCATGCTCTTTGTGGGGGGAAAACTGAACATCAGCATGAGAAAAGATGGCGAAGGCTGTGCCGCTGATCATCGACACTTTTCTGACACAGCCCATAGATAGAAAATGACAGCCAGCCTTTCACTCACTTACAAATACAGATAGACACACGCACACACACACACACGCACCCCCCCACACACGCACACACACCCACACACACACACGTACACCCCACACACACACACACAAGCTGTGTGCTAGCATTCGTTGCTTTCATCGCACTAAGTGACATCGCTTCATATAAAAACAAACAAAGTGCTCCCCGAACATTTTTAAATGTCATTTTTTTCAGAGACTGAAGTAAGTGTACTCAAAATGTTCATTTTTGGTCTCTTTGATCCCTCCTGTATTTTTATATCCAGTGTGTACGTGCGTGTGTGCGTGTGCATACAGTACGTGCATATGTGGTTTCCCCATGTGTGTGTGCGGGAGTGTGTGTGTGTGTGTGCGTACCAGCATTTGTAGGCCGTCTAATTAGAGACTGCGTCTGGGCCAACCTCTTGTTTTTAAGATCCCGTTTCAAAGCCAGAGACGGAAAAGGCTTATTTTTAGGCCGGGAACGCGTTAGTTTAGCCTCAAAGCTCCCTTGACTGAAGAACAAGGTCGTTGAATACACGACACGAGTGATGTGTAAGCTTGACTTTGTGCCGTCACAAAGTGGGACTTTGACAAAGGCCTTCCATCTGTAGTGCTGATTGGTGACACTTCCTGATTCATTGTGACACTTGTGCTAAGCTGAGTTGTTTTTGTTTTTGGGGGGGGGCGACCAATACGAAAGCGGAGCTAACCGCTGCCTCCATGTGGAAAGACACAGACAGATCATTGCCCACTGACGTCTGGCTGAGAACTTTTAAAGGAATGATTGATGTGATCTTATAGGTGCTGAATTAAACTATTTCAAGTATATTTTTGCCAAGCTAGCAAACACAGCATTCTTATCTCATCTATTTTCCCCTTAAACCTATGTTAGTAAATTATCCAAACATCAATGCTGCAGCAAATTGTGGACATCCAGCTGCTAACAAGTATCATAATGGGCTGTAGGGAATCAATGATTTGAATTATTTTATACGTCTTAATTCACTATCATACTATTGGCAGAATGTTGGACCTGCAGATGCCAGTTTAACATAAAAGGCTTGTGCATGCCTTCCCTCTTTCTTTTCAGAGGCCAAGGGTAAAAACAGCACAGTTTAGGGCGTTTCCACTGCTGTCACTGTTCAAGAAGAAGATGCTGCCCTCTACTGGAATGTTTCATGATCGCAATTGATGTGGATGCAAGAGCGTCTCTGAGGTAATCAGAAAAGAAATAACTTAAATAAAGCGAGGCATGCAATTCTTGTGAAACAATTAAGATATTAATTGAAATTGATATAAAAAGGTTAATGTAATGACACTATATCATCGTCTCAACACTCTCAATACATATGGTGTTCCTGTCTGAAAAAAGATTAAAGAGACACTTGGATGAGCTTAACATTGGCACTTATATAATAGGTTTGCATGTAAAAATTACATCAGTACTAAAATGCCCACCTCTAAAGACTATGTAGTGATTTAAGTGATTTTCGGTCTCAGCTGTCCACGTCACGGCAGGGAGCCAAGCGTGGTAATATTGCTCGCTTTGTCAGTTCGATCGCCACCAAAATGCAAATGCACATTACTACTCTTGTCCACTTCAACTTGTGAAAGTATAAAAGTGTTCTGCACAATAGTTTGGATTTACTGACATAAAACGTGATCTCATCATGATCACCTCCACAAAATAAAAAATACCGTGGCGATCGCTTCTCCGCTTACACAGGCTGAAGCGGACAAGAGCATGAATGCGCACACGAACCCCGACTGGTTTATATTTCGGACATTTAGCGACGCCAAACTCGTGTCGACTCCCACGAGGGAGGCCTGCAACGAGCAGCAGGGCAGGCAGATTGGAACTTTATACACCCACCCCCTTCCCCCCCGGCTAAAAGTAGGATAACGGGATGGCTAATAGCAACAACTAGCTTCAGGCCATTAAAACAAAAGGCCTTAGCACAACAACATTAGCTCCTTACTGTCCGCGCAGCGTGTGGAGGTGATCATGAGTCTGTGTCTTCATGTCGTGGGGTTGCCCCCCAAGCAGTCACGTGTGTTGTCTGACACTGCTTGCAGCCGCCAGCAAGCATCAATGTTCAGCAAAGAAAAAGTTCCAGCGAGGAGGCTGACTGCACAGCCGAGTGTGGCCGCATTGGAACGTTTCGGCTGTTACGTTCCACGGTGTTTTATTGGTCGAAAAAACAGATAAATGTGTACGTCCACTCATTCCCACTTCAGTCTCTGTACATATCCTGACTGGTGTTAAATGCCTCGCTCGTCCTAACCGTGATCAGCAAAGAAGCAATGTTTTTTTGTTTTTTTCAAGCAAAGAAGCAGTGTGGGCTCGTCCCAGCATAAATCTATGTAGCTCATGCTCACTTCCACATTTCCTCATTCTCATAAATCAGCCACGGAGAGGTCAATCCTTTTGATATGTTAAAGTGGTCATTAGTAAGGATGTCCACATAAATTTTGGTGCCAATTGATCACCGTTTTTGGATGTTATAAGCAATGAAAGTACAATGATTTCCAATGGAGAGTTTGGTATCGGTTACTCCCGTGACTCCGGCCGAACAAGGATAGAACGGTAGGGGGCGAGGCCATTATCCTCATTGACAAGAGGCGTTATTCATGGAGTCACTTATTTCCTAATTTCTCCCAAATCTATTGATAAAATAGAAAATGACAACTCTTTCTTTTTTCATGATCAAAAAATATATAAAATGAACTTGTTAGTGAAAACATGGCCATCCCGGCCCCACCTTCTCTTGAAGCTTCTGAACAATGTTCACATAGAAAGACCTCAATATCAGTAATGTAACATAATTTATATACTAATGAGTACCGGTATATATTTTTGGGGGCTAAATGTTCAGGGTTGGCTTGAGGGCTAGTGGTTAACAATTCAGCCTCACAATTGAGAGGTTCTCCACTTTGGGGCTGGAGTTTGCATGTGTGTGGAATTTCCACCAACTACTAAGTCCCCCTCCAACATTATAATTTCAGAGAGAGAGAGATAGAGGGGGGTGGCGGGGGGCTTTGTGCTAATGCCCAAAAAAATGGAATGTTGAATTTACTCAATTTTATTTCACCAGGTGGATGCACAAAATAAAATCTGAATCCAGATAGATTTTTTCAGTGGACTACAATTCTGCTTAACCTTTTAGTGGCCACCGTATTCTTAAGTAGACTATAATACTGCTTAAGAAATCTATCTGGGGGCGGCACGGTGGTCGACTGGTTACCTTGTCCGCCTCACAGTTCGGAGGTCGTGGGTTCGATCCCGGCTCCGGCCTCCCTGTGTGGAGTTTGCATGTTCTCCCCGTGCCTGTGTGGGTTTTCTCCAGGTACTCCGGTTTCCTCCCACATTCCAAAAAATGGTAAGTTGATTGGACTCTCTAAATTGCCCCTAGGTGTGATTGTGAGTGCGGATGTTTGTCTCTGTGTGCCCTGCGATTGGCTGGCAACCGAAGACTGCTGGGATAGGCTCCAACACTCCCCGCAACCCTTGTGAGGATAAGCGGTATAGATAATGGATGGATGATGGCATTTCTATTTAGTTTCATTCAAGGTAACATGGTGAGTGCTGTGGCGGCACCCTGGTTCCCTCTATTGGCCAGTGGTGTGAATAGTTGTTTGTCTATTTTTTGCCCCGTGTCCCCTGTGATTGACAGCTCACTGAGGACGAGCACTATTAACTAATCTTGTTGTAATTCTGCTTCACTTCACTGCTTGCCTCGCAAAATTAGGCACCAAAGTATTGAAAAGAGGTCTTAGTTCCACCACACCATCTTTATTAATTTTGCATGTATTTTTATCCACGTATCTAATTAAATAACTGGTTGAATTATATATTGTGATAATTAAATAATGTTATTTTTGAATTTTGATTGAAATTGTTTAATTCTAAAATGATTTATTTTTGATTATTTATTATGCAATACACCTTTTTTATATAGAGCTTTCACAGCAGCTGTAACATGTAACCAAGCGCTTTACAGAACATTTAATGTAAAATAACATTAATTGAACATAACATTGACACTATTTTCTCTGATTTCTTGATACATTCCCAAATCATGCCAGCTTGTTGAACTGAAGACTAAATTGACCATAATGTGTGGATGTCTGTGTAAATAAATGTTTGTCTATATGTACCCTGTGATTGACTGGCGATTAGCTGAGGGTGCACCCTGTCTTGAACCCGGACTCAGCTGGGACCCAGTCTATGAAAATGGATAGATGGATGCATGGATGGTGGCTCCTTCTCCCGTCTCATCCAGCCACAGAGCCATTGTCTGTGAAAGGTGGAGTGGTGAGAGGGGGTTTAGACAGATGAGAACCAGCGCACGCCATGCTACTTCACTTTCCTTCTCCTTCAGTCTGACAGGACCTGAATTACAATAAATGATAGCCCTCCTTGGTCACAAAGTGTTTTGACCTACCACCGTCACATTCTGTACTCTCTCACCCACTGCAACCCGCTTTTAATGGGTCCCACTTGGGCGGCCAAGCTCCCTAAGGACCCTGCTGGCAGTGAAGGCCGCTCTCACTATAGGGAAAGGCTTGCAGAAATAACATAACGATGTGAAGCAGAAACAATACAGATTTTGGTGCAAATCCAAACATCAACAGAATGCAACAATCGTTGTCTCAGAATGATTACGTTATACTGGACGGCAACGGAAAGGGGTCATGTCTACTTTCAGGGAAGTGTACGGCAAATACTGTATAAAGCTTGGGGGGAATTGGAAGTCATAATACACAAGCTGGGGGAGTGGCAACTGCCATCAGTGTGCTTTTATGAGCCCCTTGATATTTTTCAGATGACACCTTCATACATTTTTCACCTTCTGACCTGTTTTATTGCGGCAAATCTACATTTAATCACAGTGCCAATAAAATATTTTTTTTTCCTAAAAGGAATGACAAGATTGGACGTAAGAGGAGAGTCTATGACCTTCCCACAACCTGCAGTGCAGGGTCAGATGTGTCACCTTCTCATTCGTCATAGTATTTGTGTATAATTGTGTGTGCCCTTCAGTCTTTTAGAAGTGCCACACATGCGATTTTTGTGAATGTGTTTAGGCTTTGTCCCAATTAAACGTTTTGTCATTACACTTACCTTTTGTAATCTTCACTATGACCTACTTCGTTAAAGTTGAAACGAAGCACATCTTTTTTCTTAATTTAAAGGGAAGTCAAACCAAAATAATTCTTTGCTATAATGTGTTCTATGCGCTTTTACTAGTTGAAACACGGCATTCTGAGTAATATTGCGTTTGTGGAATATGAGTTAAGCAGTAAAATACACTTGTTTTGTCCATCTCAGAGGGCGGCCATTTTGCCACTTGCTGTCGACTGAAAATGACATCACAGTTGCTCAGGCTCAGGAAACGACCAATCACGGCTCACCTGTTTTCTGAAGCTGAGCCATGATTGGTCGTAATCTGCGCTCTGAGCAACTGTGATGTCATTTTCAGTCGACAGCAAGGAGCAAAATGGCCGCCGCCTGAGATTGACAAAAACAGGTGGATTTTACTGCAATACTCATATTCCACAAACGCAATATTAATCAGAATGCCATGTTTTGACTAGTGGGCCTGTATAGAACATATCGTCGCTGACCTGTGGAAAACACTTATCTCCATTCTTTTCATTTTTCTTATTTTTACATAAATGGTGTTTCCGCGTTCCAGACATTGCATTAATGTGAAAATGGAAAAAAAATCCAAAATTGATACAGTACATGTTTTTCACAGGACAGCGACGATATACGTGTAAAGAAAAGTTTGGGGTTGACTTCCACTTTAAGATAACAGCAAAAATATATTTTTGTATGTATATTTTTGTATGTTTAGCAGGATGACTAAAGCAGAGCTAGAATTTGTCGGGTAGAATTTATTATCTGTTTGTCTTAGCAGACATTTCCCCGCTCATCAATTCACTTTTTTAAACACTTTTTTTTAAAAGTAAACAATGACATTCACCAATTTATGCTTTCTTTAGGACATGTGACTTACACACATCAAAGTATGTCATGAGTGAGCAGAAATAATAGCACTGCATTTGATGTGACTCAGCAGTTATATTATAGCAGTATAAAGACAATAAAATCTTGATCATTAAACTAACATTATTAATGTTCAGGAGTTCTTCAAGAATTCCACTTGAATAATATTCCTAAGAACCTTTCTTAATTAAAATAAAATTTAAGACAAATCTCACCGATATATTTATGAATCAGTTTAATTGAACACGCCTATAGAAATAAACCGTGACAACTCTGTGTATGTGGTGACTGAATCAGTTTTGGCAGTTTCAGTTTTGACTGAAACAGTTCTGTGTTTTCAGGTCAATCTGTTGCCATGGTGACAATGAAAGGTCCCTGTGAGCACATTACCTCCTCTTCACTGCTGACCGTTGGTCAGTTTGCTGAATGAAAGCACTCCATCAAAAAACTTTCCGCAACATTGCAGCTGGCTGGACTCCAACCATCTTCCTGATCAGTTATGCAGCCATCCTTTTATTCAGGCTGTCAAAATGAACTTTATTGACATTTGCATCATACAGTCACACTAATTGCAGCTCCAGGAATAGGAAGTTATGGGTCCACAAAACACCTGATTTTTAAAATATAACTTTCTTTATTTAAATGCAAATCATTTATTCAGCAAACTGAAAATAGAAATCAGGCGCCAGGGTTGCGCCAAACGCAGCAAGTTTTTTTCAAATAAAATATCTCATAAAATGGATGGTTGATACAGCTGAACAAATTAAATTATATGATGGTTTATTTTCCCGTTTATCTTGAAAACATTAAAAAAAAAAATTACAAAATAAATGGTCCCTTTAGTGTTGGTGTGTAAGTTGTTCTTCAATCCTTGAATGACCAATGTGCTGCAGGAAACATGCCTAAAAGGCAATCAGAACATCTGATTGTTGGAATCGATGAGTTATGTGCTTATTTAAACTTAGAAAAGGTGATGATTTCTCTACCTAACGGTAACTTTGCCACCAGCCTGAATAAAGATAAAATAAATATACCTGACAGTGTCCTGCGTCAAAAGTGCCTTGCCAGAGCAGACGTCTGGGCCAAAGATGGTAAATCATTTGCGTGCATAATTTTGTACTGGTCCTGGTGGTTGTCTGCATACGTGTTATCTTATGAT
Source organism: Filicampus tigris (assembly GCF_054856515.1). Taxonomy (NCBI): domain Eukaryota; kingdom Metazoa; phylum Chordata; class Actinopteri; order Syngnathiformes; family Syngnathidae; genus Filicampus; species Filicampus tigris. Next base: position 8,815,660 of record NC_141228.1, on the reverse strand, counting down.
TCTTCTTGTGGATCTCCAAATTAGTTAGGACGCAGAATGTGTCAAAGGGGTGCACTAAATACAACCTTTGAATCATTAATTTGTTGACGATTGTGAGTGTTTTATTGGTCGTAAACTGGATCATGGTCAAAGCCAACATTCATCATATCTGTTCTGAGCAAGCCTAATTTTATAATACAGTACTGAAGCAAACTTGTGCACAGTGTCTGGCCATTTTATGTCTGCCGTTAGATGGCAGTATTGTGTCATTAAAGACTTCAAATTAAATACCATTTTCTCAACTCAACTATTTATAGAGCGCTTTAAAAAACAACCGCAAACTACAGACAAAAGATTAAACCGTAAGAGTAAACAACAATAATAATAGTAATAATAACAAGAATAATAATAATCATAATAACTAAATATTGAATGACTAAATACACAGATTGAAAAATATACAATAATCTTTTGTGATTTAAATAAACAATAGGAGGCCCCCTTACATTGGCATTTGGCATCCACATTTTAACACATTTGTCAAAATGTAAAAGTAAGTATACTATGTGAATTTAAACAAACTGTCATCTTATAGGACTCATTCCACTTGGATTATTCTCGCCTTCTGTGCTCTAAAATGTATTGTGACTGCTGATCCACGCAATAGTGCTGCTCTCTCGATGGGCTGAACAGGTGTTTTACTGTACTACTTTGTTTCTTTATTGGTGACAAGGGAGACACCAGTTCGGTAAACCAGATTGATAGAGGAGGGAGGATTGAGCATCTCCCAAGTTAGATTGCCTAATAACTTGGAGGCGGTGTGAGGGGGAAGTAGCCAAAGGGAGGTCAGTAACAGCCATCAACAGTGAGAGAAGACTTCCTAGATTAATTTTAGCAACTCATATTGTTTTGCAACAGTATAAAAATAAGTATTACAAAGGTTTTTACAGTAAATGTTAATCTGCCCACATTTAGAAGGCTTGTGCAGCCTAAAAAATTGTAGATTTTTTAAAACCAAGATCTGGAAATTACAACAATTTTCAAGATTATCAGTGTGTACACTGTAAAAAATATGAAACAAATAGAAAGAAGAATGTTCAGCTAACACAAAATTTCAAAGCAATAAACTTCAATAAAATTGTAAACTGAGCAAGTCAACAAATTAGTTAAAATTTTGCTCATGTGAAAATTGGCTTTCCACATTTTCAACAAAGCCATATGCAGCCTTTTGTTGTTGTGGTGTTTTTTTTCTAACATTGTACAAATGCTATAAGTCAAATTAGTCCTATCTTGGGAAGGAGAATGTGGATGCATTAAACCAAATGGAAATGAATTCCAGCGTATTTACGTTTGTCTGTGTGATTGTGTAGAAATTTCAATGATTGATCCATGCTATTAAAGTTATTGCTTCTTCCATAAGTATTGTGGGACAAAATGCCTTTCACACTTTGACCAAAGGCATATTGGCAACACTTTAACAGAAGATCAATTTATGGTCTTTTGTCAGCTGGAGTGTGATTTGTCAAAATGTTGAAGAGCCGCCACTGATTGGTCGGGCCTAGCCTAGCATACCACACCACGGCCTGCAGCTGGAGCAAAAAAGGACCTTAAATGGAAGTTGATTTTCATTTGTTTTGTCTGGACCTTTCTTAAAATCCTTTTTTTTAGGCTGCTGGTGGTCAACCAGGTCCGGAAATGTACAAAAATACAAATAAATAATAATAATAATAATGCCTGAGTATTTCAATGTCATGCTGTTTTCTTGGGTCCATACCTATCACTCAATTGTGGGGTTTTTTTTCATGTTGGCAGAGTGAAATAGCTCTTATGGACAGTGCTGCCATGTGCCAGTATCAACCAGAATGGCCATGAAACCTTTTGAGCCTCCACATACATGCAGGCAACGTGGAGGCCATACACACTACTGAGCCATGTTATGGATAGTCTTGAGGAAATTGACCTGTGATTGAATTTTTCTACTTTATTTCATTCTCAATATAGTCAAGAGTAAGTTAATGATTTGTGTTTCCACTCATCATTCGTTTTACTATCTATTCCATAAAGATTTTCAACACGGATAAGGGTTTGCTTGTTATTATTATTATTATTACTACCGGTATTTGCTTTTACTATGTACAACAGGTGAGAACACGGACGTTATAACAGAGCATCCATTGTTACAGATGCAAACACCTTCAGTCTATTTTTTATTTAGCGTAACCTATCTAGGGTCTCAGATTTGACATTTCACTGATTCAGGATGAAAGGCAGACAATACCCTTGAGTGGTAGCCAGTCAATCTCTGGGCAATTACAAATGGTGCATAGATTGGGATTTAAGCAGACAAATCAGCAACGTGAGCCCCTACATAACTAATAACCTCAAGAAGCAAACATCCCAAACGGAAAATAATTGAATCCAATCTAATTTTCTTCTTTGCTATAATGAGACACAAGCTATGCAGGGTGCACATCAAGTTGAACAAAAACAGTCACTGGTGGCAACAGTGCTGATCCATCAAGGATAGCTGCACCTTTTACCCTGAAAATTCTGCCAACTCAGGAGGGCAATTAACACCTCTGTAGCCTGGGTCAGAAACAAGCTGAAGATATCTCCCCTGTGGAAGCTGCGGTTGACCACAGAGCTCGTTGCTGATGCTCTGATTTACATGTTGGAGTGGAGTGTGTGTGCACGTGTGTTTGTGAGTGAGCCAAAGAGAGAGGGAGAGAGGGAGAGTGGGAGTGAGTGAGAGGAAGGGAGGGACACTGTGAACAAAAAGTGTGTGTGTGTGTGTGTCGGTATATCTCAGGTGCTTTGCGTCTGGTGGTGTGTGTGCCGGGCGCTGACAGGCGATGAGAGATGTGCAGGTAAGGTGCACTGCAGGATAATTATGCATAACCTCTGGAGAGTTTACACTTGGGTATTGAGAGTAGTTTTTGTTTATGTTAGACGTTCATTTTCCTTTCTTTTCTCCCTCACCGCCATTCACATGAATGAAATATCAAACGCACCTCTGTGGCTCGTGCAAGGCTGAAAAGAGCATTCATCTGCATATTAGGCAAGAGGGAAATGCGGTCACGTCTTTGCACTCCAGACACACGTTTCCGAAATTAATATGCGCCCGATAGACTGGGAGAAGTGGTTTCATGAATATTCATCAGGCTTAATGTGGATGTCTGCAAATGAAAGCATTGTCTATTAGAATAAAACAGTGGTAATGTGCTTAATTGGCCAGAGTCCCATGACTGTGTAAGGTTCTCATTCTATAAACGCTCAGCATGTCGAAGTCCAATCCACCAGCCGAACCGCTTGAATATCAAAGTGCCTGACCTTTGATGAAGGAAATTTCCCTGCTCTATCAATTTTCAAACGATGCATAGCATGTCAGATTCAAATTCACCTACAGAATGAAATTCCATCAATCTGACATAGTTTCGTTTTCCTGGGGCAAAGTGTACAAAGAACAATTACAAGTAAGTGCACAGTTTCAACAGTCAGACAGTTTTGGAAGCCAATCGGTTTCAGGTGTTGTCGCTCATGCTCATAAATAAATGTGGGGAGAACGTCTGCCGGGATCCATCACAGATCCTTTGCAGACTTGTGATGGAAGCCCAAGAAACCCGAGCCTCTATTCGACAAACACATGCCACTTCCAAAATAACAATGTGCTTATTTGTGTGAGGACAGTGACTGGAGCTGTGTGCACATATGAAAGGCATGCTGACAATGAGCTGTGCAGTACAACATGGGATTATGTTACCAGGAGTTGCAGTGCAGATCAACAAAAGTAGACCATTGAGGTTCTTGCTCTGACAGAAATCATTTCTGATGAAAGTTTGAAGATCAGTAGAAGTGACATGAGATTATACTGTTCTTAGCTGATCAAATTAGTACCTCACAAACTCTGGCTCAAATGTACTTTAAAGGGTAGTCTACCCCCAATTTTTATTTTTTCTTCCGAAAGATGTTCTACGTGGCCATTTTGTCACTTCTTGCAAATTAAGATGACATTGAAGTTGCTCAGGGCTCAGGTAACGACCAATCACAGCTCACCTGTTTTCTGAAGCTGAGCCATGATTGGTCGTTATCTGAGCCCTGAGCATCTGCGATGTCACTTTTGAGATGCTAAAAACGTGTTGATATTGTTGTTTTTACTCATATTCCACAAACACAATATTAATCTGAATGCCATATTTGAACTAGTGGGCCTGCTTAGAACATATGCTGTTCAAAAATATTTTTGGGTTGACCTTTTTCAGAGAGCATTCAAAACGAATAGGGCAGTAATTTTGAAGAGCTTTTGGAAGATTGTTGTGGAACCTTCTGAAGTGACCTTTAATCTTGGCTTCCAAAGATACTGAGGAAAATCATCTTTCTGAGTGGCTTCTGTTATAATCGGGTCTTGGTTTTTATTAAGTTTCGTGCCCAATCCACTAGTCTACTACACCTGTTCTTATTAGTTCTTCTCCCCTTGTTTTAGCCAATCAGCTCTCTCCATCCATTCATGTCTTGTTCTCCTCGTCTCATTAGTCTGTTTTGTTCTTTGTTTCATTTTACTCTGTCCCTGGGCATTGTCAGTGTGTTATATCATGTTGTCGATGTGGTAGTAAGTCCCTGTGTTATCTAATACCTCAGTTTGCCTTTTAGGGGGAACGCAAGCCTTATTTTCTATAGATTGCCATGAACTCGATCCTGCCCTGCTTTGCCTGCTTCCCTGCGCTTGGTTCAACCCGCATTTGCCTCCACTCCACCACAACTAACAACCTTGACACTCAGGTTTCTTTTAAAAAGGTCAGTAGATAATGTGTGGTGGCGAGACAAAAACATCATTCAATGAGATGTTCATATAGCAACCACGACTGTCGTGTGAGGTGTTCAAAGCAATTGGGTTCTTGTTTTGATAAAGGGCACTGGGCCTGACGCATCACTTCTTTCATAAGAAATGCCTTAAATGAAGTCTTAGAAAGGTTCTTAAGAAAAAATCTAACTGGCATTGCTGAACAGACAGACGTGTATTGAGTAAATATTGGTCATAATGGTGGCACTGCAGTCAGATGTAATGTGGACATCAGCTGAAGGGGGAAGTGTTCTGTCATTTTAGAGCAGGTATCTTTCAGCAGTCTGGACCCTTCTGGGTTCCAGGCGGAGGAAACAGCCTTGACCAAGCCCTCCAGCTCCACGCAGCTGTCCTGCAGGGGGTAGGCAGTAAATCTACACAAGCAGTACACACACAACATGGCAAGATTGTATACACACACATGCATCTGCACCTGCATTAGAGTGTACATTTCTGTGGTGTAAGTTAGAGCCTGATTGATGGACGTGACGTTTTTTTGTGTTTGTTTTCTCAGTAAAGGCAGTGAAGTGCAGACATTCCCTTAAATTACTTTGTTGATTACAATGATAAAAAATTAGACACGTCCACCTTTATTTATATTACAATACACATATTTACAGCTGCTTTTTGAGGATTGGTGAGGAAACCGCACATGCGTTTATTGGTATATTTGCATGCACTTTGCTTTTAAAAATTCAGTGTGAAATTCAGACCAAATCAGACTTCATATTTGAATATTTCCGACTTTCGAAGAGGTTTCATTAGAAATTAACTGAATTTTGGAGCACAGTTTTAATGTTAAACACTACGTGCCAATGCGCACACACACACACACACACACGCACACCCCAACACACCACACAGGAGGAGCAGAGATTACGCTCCCCCTCAAGGCCTGACCTCTGATTTTCTTGTAGCTGCTCAGATTTACAGGTGCCACCGACCTTTTCATCACAGGAAGTCCCTGGCTTGCCTGGGCCTTTACTCATCATCTCCCCTTCTTCCATCCATTGCGCTTCCTTGTACTAGTTTTTATTTTCAGCCATGTTAAACACTGCTTAAATATTGTTAGGGTTAGAGGACTGCGGCAGAATGGGGTATATTTAGGTTTTTGTAAGACTGCAGGTGAAAAAGTAATACACGGTTTCCCTGCAGAAAATGAAAAAAAAAAAAAAAAGAAAACCTGCAGAAAAGGTGAGCAACATGTCCAAACCTTTAAGTAATTTCTGTGCTACAGTTTCTACAGTACATAGGCTACACTTAAAAAAATGGTGTTGAATTTATTCAATTTTATTTCATCAAGTGGTTGTACGAAATAAAAACATCTGTGTCGAGATGATTTTTTTGTGTATAAATAGATAAATGAATATATGAGTGAGTAAATGAAAAATCCAAATAAATACCAAATAAATCAGTTCAAAACTAATCCACCATATCTATAACAACAATATTTTACTGAAGAAGTAAGTAATTTGTTTGATATGTATTTTATAATTACACTCCTCCTAAGAGCATCCTTTAAACAGTATACCCGTTTTATGAGCTTATTGATTGTCTTGATCGCTCATCAGTCACGGGACTGTTGTGGTCCAGCCCACCAGAAAGATTAGTGAAAATAGCCTCTTATATGCCTAAAAGCCAATTACACCTCCATGCTTGTAATAACGAACTCATGAACCCAGCTCATTTGGAAAAGGCTGAGAGATTGGAATCAATAAAAACAGACTGAGAAGACAAGTGGCACAGTGAGCCAGCTTCAATATCCGATCAGGGAAGCTTCCACCAACTTGAATTTATTTGGATGTCAATAGGCGCCGCTTGATTCCATCTCACGAGCACACTCGCCTTATTTGCGGAGATAGATAGTGAAAGAAATAGTACACACATTCAGCTCCTTAAGATGGATATATATAGATGTTTTCAACAGGATGTCGTATAAATGACAAAATAATCATCTTTGACACGGATTCCATTTTCAAATAGTTCACAATGCAGCTATTACTTCCTCTGAACTGAACTCAAACATTCAGAGGTCCTGGAAAAATACACAGAAGCACACAACTACATGCGCACGCGTACACACAAAAACTAAATGGAACCTAACCCGAAATGGGATCAAAGTCCATTGACCCCTGTTCTCCATTAGGGAGAATTAATTGGCCTGCATATCAAAACACTATTAAAAGACTGAGGTCAGAGTCAAACGGGGCCAAGATGCTATTGATTTTGGAGTTCACATCCCTGCGCAGACAAATGGAATTCCATGCAAAGACATTGCTGTCTTACCTCACTGGGATAAATCAGGGAGAGATGGACATGAGAAAATTGTGCTGACAATAAGAAGCCATTGTCACCATTTGTGATGTAAACCCTCGAATTACGTGCCTACATATTTCCACAGCCCATTCTTGGTCATTCAAGATGTTTTTTAATCCAAAGTCTTACATTAATTCCTACAACTCCCTCCTTTTTTTTGTTTTAATATGCCATCAAAACATTAGTATCTGACTCTAATGAAGGAATGTTGCTGGAATTTAAATCTAAAGATCATAACATGCCCAAATTGTACAGTAAGAAAATTGTCAAGGTGACAGAGTATAATGAATGTTTTTCCACAAATGTTTCAAAATTTCCGCTTTCATGCAAATGAGCCACTGCTCACTTAACTTGTTCCCCAGTCTACAGGCGAGTATGCATATGATTGTCTTCAGAACCACCTCCATTCTCCATTCATGATCCGATGCACATAATGACAAATTATTCAGGTTATTGTTGTCGTAAATGCTGTTTACATGTCCCTCAGTTTAAGTATTCAAAATGTTTGCCAAGACTCGGTGCTGCTTTTGTGTTGCTCTTCGCAGTAAACTCACTCTGTGCCAATTCTTGGAATTGTATTGACGCAACTTCACCTTCTTGATGACACACATACAAACATTACATAGTTCCCATTTCTGAGTTTGATGTTTGTGTGCCATTTTAAACAGAGATAAGATTATTTTATAAACACATACACACTGTGCAGGGCCTCAGACCGTTGAAAGTTTCCTCTGATGTGGACTTTATTGTGCGCTTGTCCTTTTTCCTGTTAAACACTACCTGGCGCCTTTTTCCTAACATGGGGATAGTGGCACGGGATCCTCAGGATGGGACGTAACCGATTTCAGCACTTCCTTGCGTCATCTGCCCCTTCTGTCTGTAGTGTGACTCTTGCATGTTTTATTGTGAGGCCTGGGTAAGGGTAAAAACAAACAGGAGCCTGGCTCAGAAGCTTTGATCTTCCATTTCCTGGTTCATTTTTTATGTCTGTTTCTCACAGAGCTTTTTTTTTCTTTCGCTTGATTACCATGCGCTTCCTCACACATTTTCAGTCTGAACCAAAGACAATGTGTTGCAATATAACGGTTTCGTCTTACAGGAAGCTATAAAGGCCTTTTGGGTTATTGTCGCCAAGGCTCGAAATAAGCGGGTTTGCATCATAAATCGGCAATCAAAATTCATTTTTGCGCTTTGTGACGACCAATCACGGCTCACCTATTTTCTGAAGCTGAACCATGATTGGTCGTTGTCTGAGCCATGAGCAACAGTGATGCCATTTGTAGTCGACAGTAAGTGGCAAAATGGCCGCCAACTGCGATTGACAAAACCGGGTGGATTGTACTGCTAACTCATATTCCACAAACACATTATTAATCAGATATATCGACTGGTGGGCCACATGTTCTTGTAAAAACAATTTTGGGGTTGAGTTACGCTTTAATATTGGTTTAAATGAACAGTAACTTCTAATATAGCATGTACAAGTACGCTTTTCTTATCAAGATGACAGGATGATCAAAAATGGATTATTTCCATTTTCATATCCTTTGGGAATAAAACAACGACCTTTGTCGTGTCACGACCAACTGCTTCCACTTGGAAGTTTTGACTGCAGTTAAACATTTATTATATACCAACAAATAATAAATACATTTGCAATTCAAATGCATTTATTAAAAAAAAAAGATGAATTCAATTCATCACTTGGGACTGAATCTGCCAAAATTGTTGTCTGACGTTAAAAAATACAGCATGGAGACCTTGTCTAGGCTAGGCCAGGTAAATAAATACTGAGGAGGGGGCTGTTCAGTTCAAACTCAACAGTTGAGCAACATGGATTCGGTTGAAATGAATCAGAGTCCATCGGCGGGTCTGACCATTGAGATGAACAGCTGGTCTTTCCCCTTGACCCATGTGGCCTAGCAGCTCAGCTGATTGATCAAAAAAGTCCATCTTTAGTAGAATTGCTGTTTTATTTGCCATGATGCTAGACATTGTTAGTATCTTGCTACTAAGGGTCAAAGCAAGCCCTGGTTTGTGCCCCAGCTTGAGTTTGATGTACGATGCAAGACTGTTTTGGGGGATGTTGCACACAAACCACTTTTGAAACTTTCCGGTTTCTTTGCTGTACGCACATGCCCTTGTCTTAAGGGAAATACTTGCTGCCCTCATCCTTCCTGGATTGCTGACAACGCATCAGGTCACTTAATTCAATAGCCAAAATACTGAATGTCCACATTATAAACCCCCCCCAAAAAAATCTAGCTCGGCAAATTTAGACTGACGCATTTAAAAAGGCATACTGCAACAATTGGTGTAGTTAGTGATTTTTGCTTTTGTTCCCACAGTCCTGAAAGGTTTTTCCAGTGTTTGACCTGTTCTTGCAAATGAGAGGTAAATATTAAATAATTTAATCCAACAATAGCTTGGAATAAGATTAATTCCTATTCTAACCTACTTCAACGACTACAAATAGAGTACGATTTAATAAAAATTAATATATTTGAGAGTGTGAACTAAAAAGGAGCATGATGTCTGCAAAGTCATATTTTTTTTTAGTTAGTATTGAATCGCACAAGAATGAAGAAACATTCAACAGTCAAAAAGTGAGCAGTAATTTCCTTGCTGCTACAAATCTCATTCATTTAATCAATCTCTGGTTACTATGTCACACGTTATGGAACTGAGTAAGCCCCAGACAGATTTGTATTTTTTGCTTCAAAGAGTCGTTTCATAGTTGGGCCTGTCAATACACATTGCCTCGCATCTGCCAGTCAGGTTCTGGTATCAGAAGCAGTGTAGAGAACATATGGAGGGATCTGAGTCATATCACTTCCTGACCACATACACAACACATGTGAAATAATTGGACCCCATTTGGGGGTATTTTGACGGACATACATAGAGTAAAGGCTCCTATCCAACATTGAACGGCTGAGGGGGCCGAAAGTGTCAAAGAGCTGGACAGATCGAGAGGGTAGGCTGGCCAAGTGGGCTTGACAGTTGTGTGTTTGAATGTAACAGTTGGGACCCTGATGACAGAGTTGTCTTTGGGAATTTAAGAGCAAGGGCTCAGAAGTGGGTGTTTCCCCCCCCACTCAGAACTTTGCCAGGAAGGAAGGCTTTGGCTTTCAAAGCGTCCACAGCTTTATTTATATTACATATTTTCATCGCCAGCACTCTTTTCAAAGGCAGGAGAGGGATGTTTTTTGATTCCCAAAACTTTTTGGCCTTGTGTCTTTTTCCCTACACCCTCCACTACAATGTATTTGTTTCCGGAGTGTGTTCGACAGAAGTCTACATGGGAGGATTGCATTTAATATTGAAACACAAAGTTAAGTTAATCAACATTACAATGTGGAGAGAGTCAGGAGAGGTTTCAGAATTGTTTGTTCCTCACCGGCTGTCCAGTGGGAGAGAGAGAACTAAGCTAATTAAACAATTGTTTAAAGGTCTTGGGACAACTGTGTGATGAAAGCTGTCATCAACACACTATGAAGACATCCAAAACTTTTCATTAAAGTACCCTTTGTTCTAGTGTTGTTATTAAAACCAAACATAATGTGAAAGGTAAACCAAAGGCTCAACAGTAGAGGCTGCATTGTTATTGTGCTAAAATTAGTGTTAGCATGACATATTGTATATTCTCTTGGTGGCATCTCGAGTTCACAGGAAAAAAAAAAAAAGGTGAATATTAGGTCAAGTAAAAAAGTTATCAAATGTTTTTACTGAATTGTCTCATTGCAATAATAAAACTTTCATCCAAGCATCCAGCCATCCATTTTCTCCACCACTTTCTCCACCACTCATGACAGTTGGGGAAGGTGTGGAGTCTATGCAAGCCATCACCAATCAGTCACAGCAGTTACATAAGTCATTACTAATTTCAAGGAAAGCGTTCGTGGTACTGGAACACTAGATGGTTTGCTTCAAATTCACATTGGTTATCTTTGAATAGATCTGGAAAGTGTAGTTTGAAAGAACATGCTAAACAAATATGGTGTCACATGTATGGACCAATCAGAACAAAAAAAATATTAGCACCAAAATAAGACAAAAAAACAAAACAATGTCAAAACAGCATTAAGAACGGGCTTAAACGTAATTTTACAGTTGGATTGGAATTGCTGTGAAAACGTATTTGCCTCCTGATTTCAAATTGTTATTGCACATCCATCACACAAAATGTTTAAGATTATCAAAGTAAACACCATTTGCTAATTCAATATACAGTAGCCTACCACAGCTAGTTAGAATGAATATTGATCCTGCCACCAGTCGAGGGACAGACATAGCTGCCGATGCACTTTCAGTCCCTTTACAAAAGTAACAACGTTTACGACATAAATCTCCCAAAACGCAGAGTGGCACAGTTAACAGCCAGCCAACTCTTCCTTGTGAATCAGCGAGGCCCAAATCGCTCAACAGGCCAGGTCCCGCCTTTTAAAGTCGCATGCATTCTGTCACAGTCACAGATACAGTGCTGTAGAAAGTGAGGGTGGTTACCACAAGTGGACAAAAAGTAATACCTGCACCTCACATGCATATACTAATGGTATTATGCATAAAGCTTTCAAACTAAGTAATAATAAAATACATAAATACACTTGATAATACATTGACAAATTTGACTTGACATATAGATTATATATAATTTGCAAATTTCATCTGTCGATTATCATACTTGCGATAAACGAGGTATTACTGTATTACACAATCAATACTGCAACGTGTTATTTTTTTCACATTATAAGCACAAAAACGGGGAGTCCAAAAACATTTAAACCCACATTACTCCCTGTTCAACAGTTTGCCTAGGCCAAGGCACCCGGGGCATCGTTAACCATCATTAAGATGAGACAGCTACTGATAAATTAGTCATCCATCAAAGGCCTCCATATCATCTTGTGTCCTCTGATCATTATTGGAGGCAAACAATTGTGTCGCCTGGTACTCCGTCAACCTCCCACCACGTCCCGTTGCTGCTTCCTCTTGGGGATGAGCCGCCCCCACAACCAATCAGCATCGTCTCAGAGGAATAAAACAATCAAAGCAGGTCTCACTCAACTTGTGCTACACGTGAACAAAATGTGTCCAGGACATATCTAAGATGCAGGGAACTTCCTGATCAGGTGGATGGTGGTCTTAAGAAATTAAAAGAACATGAGGGGCGGGGTCTTCCTGTGTGGAGATTGCATGTTATGTGTGTGTCTAGGTGTGTGTGTGAGTGTGCGTGCTTGTTTCCAGAAAATGCATGCTAGGCTAATTGAAGACTCAAGATTGTCCTTAAGTGTGAATGGAAGTGTAAATGTTTTTTTGTCTGTATTTCGCAGTCCATGGTGTACCCCGCTTCTTGCCCAAAGTAACTCACCTATAGAGGATGGATCAACGGATAATTAAAACTGGAGTTTTTCCCTCCCCGCATTATTCAAAGTTTTGTAAAATGTAATCTCTTTTAAACTTTAACTCCTAAACCATGTAAATATCAAAAATTACTTTGCATAGATAAAATAAAACACATTTCCAAAAGGATGTGGGAAAAAATCATTATGACCAATGTAAATGACCAACACCCCCAAAAGAAAAAAAAAAATCAACATTCCCATGTTTATACATTCTTTACACTGTATGATGTGGCCATTGAACTTATACACTTGCAAAATGGTGACATCAGGCAGTAAAGTACCCCTTAGCTCCTACTCCCATCAGTGGGATACTTAATTAATTAAGAGGCTTGCCAGTTGTCCCGAGACTCTGGGGTAATCATACAGGGCAAATAACAGCATGTGGAGCTGCGGGTCGGTAGCGAGAACTCCCTGATGCTGTTGTCATTGTTGATTAATTTGTCTGTAAAGATCCTGACACCATTGTGCATGTGTAACTTGTCACAGAGCTCCCATGTTTCATTTCATCATTGTGTGGGAGGTGTGTGCGTTTGGTTGAGCGGATCTCAACCTGCTCACTATTAATGTGTTGACCTGACATACAAAGTGTAGTGTGTATAACTCGGCTGTAGTGTACGTGTTTACATGGTAACACATGACCTGGTTCAATTATATTGTGGAGTGTATGCATTTGCATCATGATGTCCTCTGATTGCCTATTGATGTGTTATGTGTGTGTGTGTGTGTGTGTGTGTGTGTGCCTGTGTGTGATGCAGGCAGCAGCAGCAAGCATATAAACAAGATGGTGATGCCTGATAAGAAAAGTGACATTCCTGATGACAAATGTAAGATAACGTCTTGGGACATGGTGGCAGGGGGTGGCTGTGTGAGGAAGTGTATTGATTAGCCTTATTACCCAAAGCATTCATCTTGGGAATGAGCAGAGAGAGATAGGATTGGTGGGAAATTAGACGGACTCCTCCTCTGTTGATGGACTGATTACTCCAGGGGCCCAGATGAGAACGAATGGACCCCACATGTCCACACACACGCACGCACGCACATTGCCATTTAGTTGTACTTATTTTTCTGTAGTTATCTTGCATGGTTTAACTTTTAGTGTCTACCATTTAAAACACTTACAATCATACATTTGCATCCAGGATACAAGATTAGTTAATTCTTTACAATCTAACATGGGCCCAAACAAGTGATGTTATGAGTGGAATGCAAATGTTGACACACTTTACATACTGTACTAAGTTACTGCGACTCATAAATGTACAAAGAGAGTAAAAGAGAAAGATTTAAAGAAGAAGTCTACCCAAACATATACTTTTTAAGAATATGTTCTATGCAGCCCCACTAGTTGAAACACAAAATTCTGATAAATAATTGTGTTTGTGGAATATGAGTTAAGCAACAAAATCCACCCGTTTTTAGCCATCTCTGTGCCGAGCTCGTTTTCTGAGCCCTGAGGGTCATTTTCAGTCGACAGAAGTGACAAAATGGCTGCCCCCTGAGATGGCTAAAAACGGGTGAATTTTGCTGCTTAACTCATATTTCATATCAATCATATCACCTTGTTTCAACTAGTGGGCCTGCATAGAACATATTCTTGAAAAAAAATATGTTTGGGTTGACTTCCTTTTAACAAGTGGGAAATAGGAAGTGGCAAGAGAGAAGGTTGAAGGTTCTGGAAAAGCTTTAAACACTTCAAAAGGTGACCGATGGAAGCAGAACAGGACAGAGGTATTAGAGGTCACAGAGGACAAATCAGAAATAAGATAAAAGGGTCACACATCTTCCCCTGCCTATCAACTACATGCAGGGGAGGCAAATGTGCTGCAAGTGCAATTTGTATAAACAACAATTACATTTCCGTGTCATTTTTTTACTAGGCTGCATTCTACCAGCGTGTGTGTGATTTACTTCGTTCAGTTCAATCCATTAATCTGCATGCCTCTCCACGCCACCCTTCAATTTTGGTGTTAATCACATTTCGCTGTAATGATCTATCTTTCCGGCGCTTATTGATGAAACCACTGCAATTACTTAGCTCAATATTTCCAACATTACTTGGCCTTAGAAGTGTTGCACACAGCCATTTATCTGCATGGGTTTTTAAGAGGTATAAAATCGGCTGCAAAGTGCATTCATATTTTATTCTATTCAGACGTTGCTTAGCTGATGGGCTGCCGGTAATTCACCACCCTAAGTAGGCATAATAGCCTGATGAGCACAGACGTTCCTGATAGGAAAGCGGTCTCCATGGAAGGGGTTGCTGAGCTATAAACAATTCAATAACCAGTTTTACTGTCAAGCAGCTATGAAATATTGTGCTTGTTTTCTTACACAGAGACAAAAAATGATGATAAAATGCTTTTTCTGGTACTTTTGAGGATTTTTTTCACCGATTCTGCATTATCACTTCTTGTTTGCGGCTGATGGGGGGGGAAATTACTTTTGTGAAGTGCTGACTTGTGTGATCCTGGGTATGTTTGGGTCACCATTGGGGTGACCATCTTGGTACTGTTAAGATGAGGTCATTTTTATTCTGCTGTCTCACATTTTTTTTGTCTCAGTGGCGAGAAAAGCAGCACATAAAGGTATCCAGCTATGTTATCACCTACAAACGATACAAACGGATTTCTTCCTTTACAATGTTGATATTGACTAAATAATATAATTATTGCTCATTGAAATAAAAGAGTCACCACCACGACCAATGGTCAGACACACTGAAGGCCCATTATATGCTCTGTTGTATTGTCCACTTAACAGGAGGTCATAATCATTTTTTCAATGATGTCATCCAGTGGCATTATTCTTGGTTAAGAAAAGCTCCTCCTTCATTAATCCCGTTCCCCAGTTGGAGGGAGGTAGTTGTTGCTGTGTTAGAGGGATCAATCAATAGCCATCTTCCCCTCACCTTACTGTAAACATGCTAAAGTATTTATGAATTAATTGACTTCCTTTATCCAACTATAAGAAGCATATTACCACGTTGCCGATGGTGGTGTGTTGGTCAATACACGTTTGTAACAACACTTTGTGCCAAAAGAAATACTGTATATAAATTGCATACAGTTTGAAAATCTGTTTCCCTTAAATGGTGACTCATATGGATGCTCCTACTACCTCAAATGACTTTAGACTTTGTTCAACGTCCTTGTATATACGACACAATATTAGCTATATTCAGCCCCATGGCAAGAATATTACAAGCTGCTCTCAGTATTATGCAGTTTGACCAATTATGACATGTAAGGTCAAGTGGGCTGCATTGACCAAAGGAGGAGAGCAAATTTCCCTGTATACTGTACATTGTACATGTGTCATACCACTGCGTTTAACACGCAACCACAACCGTAAACATACTGTTAATAAAGAGCACAAGTATATTATTAAATATGCATTTTCATACAACTGATGCTGTGTCATCAGTAGGTAGATGAGGTACAGTGTAAAGCGCTTTGAGTACCCAAGGTAGAAAAGCGCTATATAAGTGACAGCCCATTACCATTACCATTACCATTACCATATTGGACTGAATTACCATTAGAGTGTCCCAGCAACGTAGCTGGTTGGTATAGTTAATACGACACACAACAATATTTCCACAATCACTTAAGTTTGGCTAAATTTCAGTGGCGGACACTCATTCGCATGAGTCTGTGACAAAAAAAGTTCAGCTTTCTTGTTTTAGTGAGAGGGTAAAAAACACATTCCAAAAAGTATAATGTGATCCATGAACTCAGTTTTATTAAGTTTCTTTTTATGAGTTGTGTTTCGACATTTCAATATACAATGCTTTGTGCTGCAAATGTCACTGTAATCCTATCCAGATTATCAAGCAGTAAAATGTGACAGGGGCTTCCCATTTTGTACTCCACAAAATGTAGCTCTTCTCATTGTAGTTGGGTTTTCTTCTACATTGTTGACTACATAAATTCAATATTACATGATGCGAATCACTAATTTGATGATGTCAGTTTAACAGCTGAAACGCTGATGTTATAAATGAGAAGTATCACGACTTTAAAATAGAGCATTTTTCAAACCGCTTTTTCTTACTCACTTTGGTGCACGACTTTAAAATAGAGCATTTTTCAAACCGCTTTTTCGTACTCACTTTGGTGCACTTCCTTGTGTCATGCAATATGGGGGAAAAAATGCAAATTGCAAATTAAAGTTTTCAAATCTCAGGGCCATCAGTTGCAATTAACTGTTAACAGGGGGAGAGGGGCAAGTGACACAGAGCAAAGAGAGCAAAAGAACTAAAGAAAATCGGATTCTTCAAGTAATACCAACTAAAACTTCTACTATTGCTAAATATTCTTCCTGTCTCTTAAAATGTTGTGTCTGGGGCAACCGCCCCACTTTCTCTCTTATGACATCACATTCAAATTTGGCCGTCATCATTTGCCTTGGAAGACACCTCAACCTTGGGTGGTATGAAGGCGAGGGGGAAGCCTAACTTTTTAAAAAGGGAAACATGTTGGATAAGCCTCTTCCCCTATAATGGTCAAGTGACTGTGGGAGGAGACCAATGTAACTAACCACATTGACACAACATTGCGGTTCGACCAGAACTTATGATGTGAGGTTGGATATGAAGAGATGGTGGTTGGTGGAGGTTTGCTTCCAAGCAAAAGTTCTCCATGGCTTTTTGGACATACAAGATGAATGTGAAACATTTCTCCTCGCTCGCTATGAATGAGAACATGTCATTAAGTGAAATATACAGATTTGTTTTGTAGGGTGTGTGTGTGCGTGCGTGGGTGGGGATGAGGGGGGAATTGGTGGGTGAAGGTTTTTTTTTTCTGCTTTGGCACTTACCACAGAGTTCACCACCTTCCAGCTGTGATATTAACTCTTCTCCTTTAGGTGAGACCACACGTGAAGACCTTTAACTCCTGAAAAGAGAAACCAAAAGTATTTTTAGAAGGAAAACATCTCCCGACTACGACTTTTTTTTTTTTTCAGAGATTTATGATCCCCCATGTCAAGACAAATAAAAAGTACACAAGGGCCAACTAAGAATATCAACCACCTACATGGAGTAGAATGAAATACCTTAATTATCTCTTCACTTTCCTCTATGCCCGCTGTGGTGCAAGTGGATGAGGATACTGTATGGCCTGTGACTAGAGGTCCCAGGTCCAAATCCCCTGACTTGCATAAGGATATGGGTGAGTGAATGAGCAGTGCCTCCCTCTACCCACACCTACCCTGCACTCACATCTTTCAGGTCTCCCCCATTGCTCGTCCTGAGGTTTGAAAAATCAATAACTCAACCAAAACACAACTCTAAAGCTTCAGAGAACTTCAGAGTTTGGACTGTCAACATGCAAATCACAAAAACTGCACACATGCAAACATGATTATATTGCAAGTGGTGCCTCATAAAAAAATGCTATGTGAGATATAGCGTGACTTATTTTTACAAAATAGGCCTTGATCATTAAACTGTTTTTGTACATAATACTTCAAACATTGCTTGTATTATAGTATAATAATAATAATAATAATAATAATAATAATAAACTTCACAATTAATGTGATGTGCGTGGTTATATGTTTATTGTCACCATCTCCACAGAAGGCATTGATAACCTATGTGGACGTAGAGTGAGAATGTGCGTGTTTGTGCAACTTGACAACATTATCTGCATCCTCTGTGGGCTCGGACACATTTCCGTCAGGACATTTCCAAAATAACTGACCCAACCCCCTTTCCCTCCTCACACCCTGCATACTCACACACTTGTTGCTTCCTTTCAAACACAGCAGCGCATCGATCAAGTCTCCGTCTGGACTTTTAATCTCTTCCTGAGATAGCCAGAAGGAACCTGACCGGATACTTTTGAAAGCATTATTTTGTCTTGTCCACTTTGATGTATGCAGAGTCACACAGACACATTCAGTGTAGTGTGAGAGGATGGAAAAACATAACAATATTATTATCCCTTTGGGGGAAATGCTACGACCTGTTAGAATGATTTACATGCAAGAACAGCCACATAATCTAGACATGCCTTCAGTATACTCGCAATCTATGGATATGCAAAAAAAAAAAAAAAAAAAAAAAAAAAAAAGCTTTGACGGTACAGCACAAACGGTTGGTGTTGCTCAGTTGCTCAAAGAAAGTAGGGCAGTAAAACTGTCTCTCTCAAGTCAAGTAACCAGTTACAGCACTGTATGTAATAATCATTTGTTTTGAATAATCTGGTCCCAAGTTGGTCTTGAACCTACCACCTTCCTGTCAGACCCAAATGAGCAACTCCACCCCCCCCCCCATTGTCTGAATGAACATATTTTTAAAACATGATTGGATAAATCTGTATATGTTTCCTGGCAGAAGCATATTTATAGAGAAACACTTATAGTGCAAACTTACATTAAATTCCCTGTGGAGGCTAATAGTTTGAAGCAAATCAACACACCATTTCCTCTTGCCAGTGTTCCTAATAATTTCCTATTGTCTGTCAGGTTGCATTGTTAGAGCGACGCAAGAAGGTTCTCCACCTACCTGCTTTAAAAACTGTTTCACACTAGCTACCTTTTACTGATGAAACAATGCTTGTTTTGTCCCGTAAGCCAAGGAACCAAGAAGCAAGAAAAAGCTCTTCTAATAACATGTAATGATATTAAAAGATAATAAAGAAAATAATAATATACCTATCTGAGCGAGATGGGAAGCTTGCTCTCAATGCTTGCCATTGTTACAATAACACAAGAGTAAGCATGAATTAACGGCATTTTTTTCCTCACAATCTCTTGTTTGGTGAAAATGTTGAGTGGAAAGGCAAACACAGTTGGAGACAGCAAATAAAGAGTGGCGTCACAAATAGCTAAATATGTGACTCGCCGTGTTGTGCAGAAGCATTGTTTTCCACTCCAATGATATATTTTGTTGCCAATCATAGACGATGAAAATTAACATGAATACTAATATGTTTGAAATCAGAGAGACTTGTTGTGATTTGAGGGGGCGGTTCTTATGTTTTCAAATAACATAAGACAAGGACTAACATAAAGCAAAGATGTATCTGTTAAAAGTGTAAGTTTGTGCAATAATTATGAAAATCATCTGAAAATGTGTGTTTTCAATTATATCTTTTAAAAGAGTTCACAACCTCCTAACCCCACTCCCCCCCCCCCAAAAAAAAAAAAATTTAAATGTAAAACTTAACTCACAAGAACCTCTCTGTAACACTGTATTTCTATTCAAAACAACGTACTACTTAGTCATCCTGAGCAACTGATGATTCTCTCTTTGGTGCATACCGCCACCTGCTGTACATATACGGTCAATGCAATATGGGTCGCATTTCCGTCTCTCTTCAGCAAAACAGGCGTCCGTCAATAATGGACTGTGAGGTCCGTTCGGACTTGACCACGTTAGTGATGATTACACAGACGGACAAAAATCCACTACCGTCTATGGTTAGTCCGTCCTTTTATTATTATTATTATTTTTTTTTTAAGTTTCCAGTCTATTATCTAACATCAGCAAAACGGGTGTCCATCATGGACTGATGGACGGAACGTTATGTCGGTCAGACATAACCTCTCACCTCTGATAAGCACATACAATGCATGTATACATACGTAATGTATATGTATGTATACACATAATATACACAGAGCTGGGCATTCCGTCTATGTGACGGACCAGTACGTCTATCCGTCACTGACGGACGCCCGTTTTGCTGACGGTTGACAAATGACGGCAACCGCAGCAACGAGCTGCGTGGTGCGGATCCTATCCTCCATGGTGACAAATAAATTACCCTTAAAGAGGCCTTGTGTATTGAGGAACCTAGCTGGGAAAGATGAGTACGTCATCGCAGCATGTGACTGAACAAACCAATCACAAGAGGCAATGCAGCTGCATTCTACGTGCAGCAACAATTTCTGACATGTGCGAGGCATGTGTTGCAGACGTGGCGCACACGTACTGCGTACTACGCGGGAGTATTAAGAGGCCTTTCGACTGCACTTCGCTCTAAACTTGTGCTGGGCATGAAAATAGAACCCTGATATTTGAATGGACTTCCTTGAAATGTTGTTTTGCTTTGTTTTCCAAATATGGAGATTGCATTTTTTCTATGCTCAAATTCAACTGGTATATACTTTAAATAGAGCATAATTACTTTGGACAGACAAGTCAAAAAATCTGAAGACTCAGGAATTGAAGGAATTTAATTACTGTGAGGGTGTCCTAGTTTAGAAATATATTTCCTTAGTGCAGATGTGTGTTTTGGCCCAAAATGACAGAATGTTCAATATGTCTCCAACATCATGGTTACGGCAGAACAACATCAAAACATAAGCAGATGTTTCACTGGCTTGAATGTAAACAGGGAAACCTGTTTTAACATGTTAATACTCGACTTGTCTGATCTATTTATCCCACTCAGCACACACAATAAACACATGATGACATGCCAAAGCCTGCCATGAGGGGGGTTCTATCTCTTAATTAGGAGAACAGGTCCTATATGGGGTCCACTTTTGAGTCCTCATCACAACTCCTACAGGTCCTAGCTATATATGAAGAGCCAGGCTGTTCTCTTTTTACTTGACCCACGAGCCTCTGCAGATATTTCCTGAGGAAAACACATCACCTCAGGCTAGACCGACCCGCTCACTGCTGAGGCAGCAGCAGCCTGAGCCCGCAATCCACCACAGGCCTCAAGTCTCACTCTCTCCCTTTTATTTCCTTCTTCCTCTTCTTGTTCCCCCTGTGTCACACTCAGCTTAAGCCGTATTCTCTTTCTTTTTTCCTTTCTTTTGCAAACATTCTTCTCTAATAGGATGGAGATGCCATTACAGAAGGCAACATTAGGCAGACATTCAAATCAATAAAACTTGCTTGCTTGCTCTTAACACTTCTGGGCGAGACCGTAATGAACTGTATAAGTCATCCAAGTGTTCAACCCAGGAAAACTATTATCGTTGCATGCTTGCGTCTGTTTAAACAGGTGTCTTTGTAACATGGTAACATGTCATAACCATAAAGTGATGGCTTAACAAAATTGGTAACGGGTCTTTGACTCCCCAAATTGGATGTAATACGTTCAGATTGCCATGACAGATATTGACTGAAACTTTTAGTGCCTGTTTTTCAAACTTTCATGTATTCCGTTTTCTTCCATCTTTCAATCATGCTCACTCGGTCAGTTGTGGACTAGATTGTCCATATATGTACTGTAAATGTAAGTGTGAATGGTTATTTGTATTTTTCCTCTAACTAACTGGAGACAAGTACCCAAGTCAACTGGGATAGGCTCCATTTCACCCGTGACTCTTAAAATGAAAATGAAAAGTGGATGGTCAGATAACATCTGAATGTGTTATTTTCCAGCCTCAATAGCAAACATCAGTTCGGTTAAACAACCATTTTGGTAAAGACAGAGGCATTGGTCAGGCTAATGAATGCACGCTAAAAAAAAACGTTGAATCACAAATACGCCATTTAGGTGTTGTTTTAACACAAACAAATTGAATTTGTGGCATGAGAAATGAAAGGGCATTTTGTAAATTTGTCCTATTAATCATTTTCTAATTTTGAAACGGCAAGCTATTTCATTTTGGATCAAAACTATTCAGGCGCTGATTGACCCAGGTCTGCTTCTCAGGCGACACCGTTGTTGAGGCCAGAGCAAGTCAAGGCAAAGAGGCCCATTACGCCGCGGGGTCTATCTCACTCGGCGTCAGGACCATCCCACTTAGCATGAAGGATGACTCTATCTGTCCCCTGTCTCATTTTGCCTGTCCGAATGCCCCGATGGCCCGAGACCACCTGCTCATCGAATGCAGTGATTTGTCAAAATCTGATCCCAGAGATGATAATTGATTTAATTGGAACTGATAAATGGCAGACCTTCATGGAGTATGGATCATAAGTTGGTGACAGTCCGGGGGATAATGAGGAAAGTTTATGGGTCAAAAGCCAACATGATCTTGCTGTGGGATAGTGAAGCTGTTTGTGTGGTCTGTGCTAGGTATTTTCTTAAATTGCTTCTAAAGGGCAAGTGATGCATTTAAAAGTGCAGTTCGAGTCCAGCTAGCCTTGAAGTCACAGTATGCGTGTGTCTCTGTATTTGTGTGTGTGTATCCATCTATATCAATATCTATATATATCTATATCTGTTCTATGTCTATAGCTACCTCTCTCTCTCTCTCTCTCTCTCTCTCTCTCTCTCTCTCTCTATATATATATATATATATATATATATATATATATATATATATATATATATATATATATATGTGCCCTGTCAATTTTTTTTCTTGCAGAACAGAATAAGCTGAAACTAAAAGATGCAAAAAAAGGTGAGTGGTAGTGTGTGATGGAAGTAAGACCGACTAAATGAACTAGGAAGCTGATGGGGGCGATTCGAAAGGAAAGACAAGAAGAACAAAAAACACTTTGAGAATGAAGAAAAAATAGAGTGAAGGAGGGGAAGACAGGAAACAATTGTCGGGCCAAAAGCGCACGGGGGGGCAAACAGGAGAGCTCAAGAACAAGAGCAAATGACTCTAGGAAGTTCGTGGTGAAGCGGAAGAAAGAAACAGTGAGTTTGTAGGGTGTGGGCTGCCAGGATCCGATTCCCACATTCTTCCTATCACCACACCTAAGTCCTTAATTGTGTGACCACAGACAAAGTAGTGCACAGACCACAGCACTCCTGTTGGCCGGCGTTTGGCTGCCGAAAACCTCGCTGTTTAAATTGGTTGGTGATCCTGTCTGCATGCGAGTGGGCTTTTTGGAGCGAGCAAGAGGGAAGAAAGGAATGAAAAATAAAACCAGGAAAAGACAGGAGAAACAAATGGGAGAAAATCCTTTTCGGAATTTGAGCTTGGCGAGGGCAACTGAGAAAATAAATATCTACAAAGTTTCCTCAAATCAAATTACCACCACACCATCAGCATGTCAAATGTTTGAGAAGGAGAGTGGCGCCTAACATTTCAATTATATCTTGTTAACATATACTTGAATGTAGTTTATCTTCCCCACTTGGTCAGATACTGAAGCCAAGGGATGAATGAAGTTTGCACATAAACACAATGTGGGTATCTACTTACAGCTGGTGAAATGGTAATAAGCACTGTAAGAATTGCCCTTTACAGACATGTTTTGAACATGTTTTTTACATATTTGATAACGGGTATCAGAGTGAGAAAACTATGTGCCTCAGATATAGTATGTTGGGGAAGAAAATGCGAAGCCAACCACTTATGGTTATGCTTGAATTTTGTTATCAACAAGAAAACACAGTTCAATGAAAAGTTAAGGAAACTGTTTGGAAAATCATCATAACAAATGTAAAATTTAATACCTTAAACCTAATTCATAAACTGCAAGGGAAGCATCCCCCAGGGCACATCCAAAGGGATTTTTGCACATGGCTCGTTTTTTAATTAATCTAATTGCGGCAAGAATAGTGAAAACATGAAGGGTGGCAGTGCTCAGGTAACCTGATCATTTTCCCCTTTTCCACACACACAGCAGACATTTTCAACACTCCACATTTCCCACAAGAAACATAACAATGAAGGGGTTCAAGTATAATCACATCGGACCTCACCTTTAAAACAAACAAACACTTGAAACGAGTGGTTGCTGTTGCCTGAAACACGACTTCATTACACACCCACGTATTAAAAAAGACAGTATGAGTGTTGAGAAAGTGCAGGACAGCAGTAAGACTGGGTGTTGCGAAGTGTGTGTCGAGGGGCGGAAGTGGGGGCGGGGGGGGCGGGTTGCTATCTAAGACGTTGAAAACTCAGTGAGAACATTATTTTCCTGGAGGTCAACAGGCCTCAAAGCCCCGACACTACCCCCCACTCGTGACTGCACTCGGCGTGCCGTCCCTGATCAATAAACCTCTATTTTCTCCCCCACACAAGGTTTCCCATTCAATACAGCTGCCACTGGCTTTAAAAACATAGAAGCATGATCCATTTATTATTGGCTCTTACTAAGATCTATCTCCTCACAACACCACCGCCACCACCTCTTTATGTTGCTGCCTATTGGGGAATGGGTGGGCGAGGGGGGGCTAGTGAGGGCGCTCTTTTTGTCTAATGCACGTGCTTTGTATTGACAGGCCTTCACTGAATCAGTCATCACACAGCGTGTGTGAATGCAGCGTGGAACAAAATTAGATTCAGATGCTTCTCTGCCGGTTCTTGAAAACAACGGACACACGCCATGTTTGTAAAACCGTCACTGTGGTGTTTTAATAGCAAAGTGCAGTGAGGAGGAACTAGAGAAAGTTTTTTCGTGGGTGGCCAAACAGAGCTCAATCTACGTAACGTTCCTGAGAACTAAAACTTTGACACGCTGTTTTTTTCCTTGGTTTTGATAGGGAAAATGAGTGCCAAGACACATGCTCGAAAATGCAAGAACCTCAGCATGATTCAAGTAAAGTACTTCTCAGTTTGTAGGAAATCATCTGTGAGGTGTCTGCGTGTTGGAGGGCAACACTGAGTGACAGCATGGCTTTTGTATTTGCACAAGGTTTGCATTTATGCACATTTGTCTCAATCGCTCTATATTACAACATACGGCATTCCCACAATTTAGCATGTATATGTTCTTTGCCAAACCAATGCTGGCTCACCCTTTTCTCAGGAGGACCAAGCTGTCAGCCTTCTGGCCGCCATGGGCCCGACTCGACCTGACCACTCTGGAGGTCCTCATTAATGTGGTGC
This sequence comes from Filicampus tigris, assembly GCF_054856515.1. Taxonomy (NCBI): domain Eukaryota; kingdom Metazoa; phylum Chordata; class Actinopteri; order Syngnathiformes; family Syngnathidae; genus Filicampus; species Filicampus tigris. The sequence continues at coordinate 8,790,412 of NC_141228.1, read as the reverse complement.
ACATCCTGCCAACTTTTAATAGCTACACACAACCTCAGAATATGAGGTTCAATGCTCGATTAAAAAAAAAAAAAAACTGCTAATGAAGAATGGCCAGCAAAATAGTCTACTGTTATAGTACCACATCACTTGAACCTTTGAACGAATTTGTCTTATTTTCTTGTGATTGCAGCATATCGTCGCTGTCCTGTGAAAAACACTTATGTCCATTTTTTAAAATGTTCTTATTTTTACGTGAATGGTTACAGACATCGCATTAACGGGAAAATTAAACATTTTTCAAAAATTTGACATAAGTGTTTTTCACAGGATAGCGACGATATTGTAGGAAGTTAAAGAAGTCAACCCAAACATTTTTTTTTTCAGGAATGTGTTCTATGCAGGCCCACTAGTTACAAGGTATTCTGATTAATATTTATTCTGATTAATAATTTGTGGAATATAAGTTAAGCAGCACAATGCACCCACTTTTAGTCATCTCAAGGGGCGGCCATTTTGTCACTTCTGTTGACTGAAGCTGACATCGAAGTTGCTTCGGGCACAGATAACGACCAATCACGGCTCACCTGTTTTCTGAAGCTGAGCCATGATTGGTCGTTATTTGAGCCCTGAGCAACTTCAATGTCAGTCTTCAGTCGACAGATGTGACAAAATGGAAGCCCCCTCAGCTAGGTAAAATGGGTGGATTTCTCATATTCCACAAATGCAATCTTAGTCAGAATGCCCTGTTTAGACTAGTGGGCCTGCATTAGAACATATTCTGGAAAAACATATGTTTGGGCTGACTTCATATACAGACACAAGTAAAAGAAAAATTTAAAAACACTTGTAAATAGAAACGAGAGAGAGCTAGGGACAGACACACTTGGTCTCAGATGACCTCATTTATGTGTTTTGGATCTAATTTTGCACTTTCAATTTCCAATTTTAATTTGTAATATTTCGATCACCTGTTAGAGTTTGGAGGGACCTCTTTATGTGAATGGATGGATGGATGGATGGATGGATGTACAGATACTGTAAATGTGCAGACAAGCAAGAAAATCCTCTAGAAGCAACCAAGGCAGCAATATGCAAATACAACATTTTATATATATATGTTAAGGTTAAAAACAAGATGAGTCATATTCAGAGTTATTTAATTAAGTATGGAACAGGTATTTAGGCGATATTATTTTTTTTATTCCACTGATTCTATTCATGGTTACAAGGAGCAGACTTGGGGAAGAAGCCAGATACACCCTGGACTAATCACCTGCCATCCACATATTTGTAAGTATCAGCAGGAAGAGTAGCAGCCATATGTAAAACAAGAACATCATGTAATTTTGAATCCCAAATGAGGTGAACCTGTTTGCCTTAGTAATATTATTAAAGCTAGAAGTTACCACAAAGACAAATACACCCTCACGACTTAGGTGTCACCTCAAAACTTGCTTACAACAGGATGTTTTGGCATGTCAGCGGAAAAACGATGAAGGCAACCATTTTGTCATCATGATAAATTGGACCGGCTGACAGATCACTTCTCACTACAACTCTCCTTTTTTATTTTTTGCTCCATTTTGTTGTTCTCACTGGTCCTTCCTCCAGTCACCCCTGCACAATTAGTTTCCCTCTAACTGGGAATCTTGGCGACAGATTCCAAACGTGTGACAGATTTATCGGCTTCAACCCCAACTAAAATGCCTCAAAACCTCATACCACGCAGAGTCCCTTTGCCAGCGAGACGAGGTTGAAGAGTCATTTATATCCGCTTGGGTATCAATAGGGGGCAGCGCTTGTATATAACCCCCAAAAATAACCTGTTTGTAAGACACTTTAGTAGGATTGTACCTGAAAAGTAAGCAATGAAATGTACTGCTAAGTACTCGCCAACACACATCGACGAGACTTTCCGCATTTCTTACATTGACCTCTCTCCTCCATTAGACTGAAAGGAAAGAAATCTCCCGTTCCTTAAAACATATCTGGATTTCATGCTGGATGTTTATTTACTTACTGTATGAACCACACGTGTACGATCTGTGGGCTCGGACGAGGAACAGCTGGGAGTCATTTTCACCCTGGCCGATTATACCTCCTGCCTCGTGTCAGAGAACTTGAGGTTTGTCGTGACGGAGTTCACAGGTGGAACAACGTCGCCACTACTCCCCTCCCCCACCCTGCCACAAAACCAACTCACACGTGGACCATCTTAGCCAAAGAATTGAGTCATATGGGTGGTCCAAAGACGCATTATGTATTTTTCCTATGCAGTACATGTGATGTTCTCCACATGATCTCTTCTTGTCTCTTTAACATACACAGCAGGTGCTCACATCTACGTGTACAGCTCTGAAAATATACAAAAGGACTTTTGGGCTGTTTTTCTAGTTGCTAGATCGGCTCAGTTGGCTTAATGCGGAGCCCGGGTCATCCCATCACGAAACCACAAAACAAGTGTGTTACTCCATTGTGAGCATTGCATGGAGGCGTTGCTGAAATTACATTAGGTGGTGGTTGGCTTCACCCTAAAATGAGATGATGTGTGCTTTGAACCATGGGAATTGAAATTGAGCATTTAAGAGCGAGATATAACAAATAAATGTGGAAAGTGGCAAAAAGAACATTGTGTAGTAGCAAAGAATGTGAAGGCCAGTCATACTTGCATAGAATAATTGAATACTGATGCCAGGTTATTCTACTGAAAACCCCAAATCCTGAAATCTCTTTTACACATAATATTTGATCAAGCACAAACATTTTGTCTTCTGCTTTGAGTATGACATGCAAACGCTAACAGACCAACTTGTGAACAATAGGATGTAAACAATCAGATAATTTTTGCAGTTGACTCTAATGTCAGTAAAGTCGAGTAATCAAACGGCAGTCACCAACCTTTGGTGCTCCACGGACAGGTTTCATTTAGAGACATATTTCAGCGGACCAGCATAAAAACAAAACCTAATAAAAAAAATAGTCACCATTGTGCTGAATGTAGTTGTTTTAATAGGTGGGAGCCCTGTGCATGTTAAATCTTAAACGAGTGGCTGCCGGCCGGATCTCATCTTGTGTTCCATAGCATCGCATGTTGTAAAACTGGACAGAGCAATGTCTTGTATATATGACATTCTGATCTGAATGATCATCGAAATGTTTGTCATGAACCAATTCAACTGAAAATGTCGATAACCACAGTGTATCCTACAGGATAAGACACCTTTTTTGGCAGAAAACCCAACTAGGCAGAAGTTGATAATGTGTAAATTCATCAAACTTCCAACTTTTGAGAGACAATTTCATTTGAAGATTTGTTGGGCAGAAAACTATTTAATTATATGTATTCATAAGGGATGATGTGGTACATTGTTGAAGTAACAAATGAATAGTTAAAATCATCAAAACCTGTGATATTTTGTCACTAGTATAATGCTAAATATGATTCACTTTCATCGTTAATTGTGTTGAAATGTTGAAACTATGTGAAACAAAGAAAGAGTGAAGACTTGAAATGAAGGTGAAACCAGCCTTTCTAACCATTCCTTTTTGTCCTGTTCAATGATTGACTGCTTGGCTGAATTACTGAATTTTTATGGCAGCCCAAATGCCGCCCCGCCGACTGACTGACTGCCTGGATATCTAAATTATTCAATGCAGGAAGGACTCGTTCCAGATCAAATAAACACACATCTCAACTCTTCTTATGTAAAAACTCGTAGTTGTCAACTCATTGGTGCACCTCTTTTCTCCATCCCTCATGCCAGATGACTATAGAATTTTTTCCCAGCGTGGGTTCGCTAGGGAAAGAGTGCAATTCATTTCAGCTGGTCTGAGTGTCTTTGTGAGAATTTACAGAGACAGTTTGTGATGGCATCAATGGCAAAGCTGTGATACAGCGATGATTAAAAAAAAAAAAGTTTGTGTTGAGAGTAAAGTTTTACAGCAATAACACAATTGCATCTTTTGGAGCAATGTTCTCTCTGGAATTTTCAAATCAACTGTGATTAAAATAACGCAATCGCTGGCGGAACTTGTCTCGTTTTGACTTTGGCGTTGGGCTTCTCTGTAAATCCCACGTCAGGTAAGGTCTGACTGTAGAGTCATTGGTAGGCTTTTTCATTTTCAGTCAACACACCATTAAATGAGTTTGTTGTCAATCAGTTTGTGTACACATATGCGCCTAAAACTGCCAATGACATTTTTTATTGTTTTTTTATGGTTTGTTTAAAATGTGGAACTTGACTGAATCAGGGCATAGGCCCTATTACCTTTTAAGGGGATCTGCACAAAATCAACAAAACCACATACGGTAATCAGACACATTTTCAACAGGACATATCCTTTTTATTTTTGGGGGCCCAATGAAAAGCCTTTTAGAATCATCCGCGATGCCATTAACTGAAAGGGACTTTTTTTAGAAACTGACTTTATTTTATTATTTAAAGTGATATACAGTAAAACAAATTATTGCAACACAACTGATGCAATAAAATCCCCTGTGTTAAATTTTGGTGCCCGTTTTTAGGTCCCAAATGAGAGAGAGAAAGAGAGAAAAAAAGAACACCATAAAAAAAGCATATCTGGCTATCCTACCTGGTACCTTTATCATTTGATGCTCACATTTTTTATATAGTGTGACAGATTAAGAAACTTGGGAATTATATAGTTAAATTAAAATCCATCATCTGCAGTCAAGGCATTTTTTGCCCTGCCTCAATTTCCCAGTAGTTGGAATTCTCTCATTGCGTTAGAGGAACCATATAGTGCCTATTCTCTCAATGACCAAACTTTATTGAACAGTTAATGTTTGGGATCTCTGTATACCTTCTATTAGTTCTTATCACCACCACAACCGCCCTATGCCGCCCTCCACACATACACACAATCAGAATGAACAAGTGGCCAGCACATCCCCACTAAAGTCTCTCACTTTGAGATGAGTAAACACATGTAGATCAGCATTTCACCAAAAATTATACCTTTAGGCATTTAGAGAAGGACAGGTAAACATACTGTACACACAAAGGAGTAGAGATTTATCATTGAAGAACAATGACCACCCCCCCACCGCCGTCTTCTAAACCCATAAAGCAGCCCTCTGTGCCTCTTCACCTGCCTGGTTTTATGGATCTCTGTGCAGCAATTAGGCTTTATTAGCCATTCTCCACATGACACAGCACAATAGCTGATCTAAATGAATGGCAACACATTGATTAGAGGCGCTCGCCTCTGGAAAATGGTCAACACCGCGACGGTTAAACTTTTTCTTATGTTATGTCATACCAGCAGATTCTGTATTGTAATGAAAATGTATTTCTGGAATTACTGCATAGGACATTTTTTTTCTGTTTTTGTATTCATAATGGAAATCAATGCAAAACATACTTTTGGGGGTTGGGTAATAAGAAAAAAATTCTCATCGTTATTGGTCTGATATATTTTCAGCATACCTATGTGGAGCAATGAAGAAATACAGTAAAAATATATTCTCTTTTTGATTATCCCTTTGAAATAGTCATATATCGAAGCAGGATTATATATTGCTAGTGGATTAAATGTATTGTTATTGAAAAATAATCGTCAGCTACTGTATGTGGCAGCAATGTTCATAATTTTCTTTCCCTTCAGTGCCTAAGCAGTCGTTAACCAATAGAAATGAGTATGGACAATCTCGAAAACAAAGGTTTCTCCTAACGCATCCGTAAATGCGAACAGGGAAATTAATAAAGGTTACATTTGTTAAGTCAATGTTTTTTTCTGTCTCATTAGCATAATAGTAAATGATGGAGCAGATGTGTAAAAAAAACCTCTGGGATAAAAAGAGGATGGGACAGTTCATTGAGCTGAGTTCAATGTGTGTGTGTGTGTGTTTGTGTGTATGTGTGCGCGAGTGCTGGTAGTGTATTTATATACAGTATATATGTGTGTGTTAGTGCAAAGGGTCAGCCAGAGGGGATACAATGTGTCTGTCAGGAGTGACCGCTCAGCCAATGCAGACACTATTGGTCCAGCCACCAGTAATTGTGTCACAGGCAGAGAAAGCAAATTAGTCCAATCCTTCTCGGACACTTTTTCACCTACCAAACTGTTACAGTCAACCGCACACTGACCTCAGTTGTTGTCGTGAGTGTGTGTGTGTGTGTGTGTGTGTATGTGTCTGGCAGAAGGCACGAGCAGTCGACAACATACACAATCACCCAGAATCCACTTAGACAAACAGCAATGTGGATAGAGAAGAGGTTTTATAGTCCGGTGTGTGTGTGTGAGTGTGTGCGTGTGTGTGTGCGTGTGTGTGTTTGTTGGATAAGTGCACCCTTGTCATGAATGACCGCACACTCACCTGGTGTCTGAAACTGATTGTGGCCTTGCTGTATCCAAATCACCTAGCTTGTATAATGAATGTGAATGATGGGGTTAAAGGATAAATCCATCTAGAGATCATATTCTATATATCAAAACACTACAGTGCTTCTTCCATTATCATTTGAAATGTAGTGACGTAGTGTGCATACAGATATTCACTTTACATTATCCTGGGCTTCACTTTAGTCTCATTGTCTTTCCATAGGTAAATATTTATTAAAAAGCATGGATGCATTGCAGACTGCTGAAAACAAAGAGAAAAAATGCCCACATTTTTCCAGTCCAAAATATACAAAATGAGGACCTTGATAAGCAAAGTTACTGTACATTGCAGTGAATAGCAGTACATTCAAAAATGGGCAATCTCATATTTTAGTAAGCTTTGTTGACTTTTTCACATTTTACTAATGTACTTAATGTACAGTAAATACATGCAAAACAGATAAACACTGATCAACTAAAACCATTCACCCATCCTTCAATTTTTTTGTTCTGTAAATTGGTTATTGTCATTAGGGTCACTTGTGAATCTCATCGTGCTTGCCAACACAGGACAAAAACAGTTTAAACGACATCAAATGTCTCTAAGAATGACTTCTTACATCACCATTAACTTCCCAGTTTTATTGAATTACTCTAGTACTTTCCCAGTGGTCACAATGCTTATCCTTTGGGACACCACCTGTTGGCAGGTGCAAAAAAAGGGGACCAAAAGGACTAAAACAGTGCTTAATTCTCTTTGTCGTGATGCAAGAATCAAAAGTAGCACTAAATAGTGTAACTTTGATAGAAAGCGCTTTCAGTGCCGAGAGGGCTTGGACATGCAGAAGTAACAATTACACCCTCTGGTCTTAAAGTGTCTGGAAAGAAGGAGACACATTAATTATCATTTATAGCATGCCAGAACGTGTGTGGGTGCATATGTATGTCTGAGAGTGTGGACGGAGAAGTGGTTGAGTTGCGTAAATCACAGCCACCGCAGCACATATTCCAGGACATTCTCAGAGAAAAATGTTTACGCTAAGGAGAATTATATGTGTGTGTGACTACTTTCTCATACTGCTCCACTTTCTCATTCTCCATATTTAACGTCTCCTTGCTTGAGTTCTCTCATATCTGACATCTTAAGTTGGCCTGTCACTTTTGCACTTTTCTAACTTTGTGAAACTAATTCCACTTGTGATCATATAATTAATTAGAAAAAATTTCAATTTTATGTGCATGTGATGTGAAATTAATATCAGCAGTTACAATCATATCCATCATACATGTAAACACTGATACCTACAGTAGTTGTATTTGGTTGACCGTCAGCAATTGAGAGGGGCGTGCTTTCAGCACCATTTTGAAGCCTCCTGTTTTCTTTCTCCCTTTTTTGTAATCATTTGACAGAGTTAACAACGCTCATGGCAGGACTTAGGCTGAGCCAGTCAGCTTCCTGACCACTGTCTGGTTCTTTGTGAGGTGTGCAACAACAAAACATTGTAATTTAAAAAAATAATAATAATGAATAATAAAGTGTAATAATAAAATTGTGACAATATCTGGTAGAACGATTATTATTACGTCTGTCACCATCATTAAGTTCTTACAGCAGCTTTAAAAATTTGACACACGGGTGCATACATATCAAACATAAACATAAAAAAAAGGCATTGCAGTGTGATTACTTACATTAAATTTCAGAGGAAACAGTGTTGTTGATCACCTCTTTTTGCCAGTGCATCAAGGTCCAGTGTCAGTTTTGTTGTGGCAATTATCAGAACAGATCTGAGGTGTTCATCACTCAACTGGGATCTGTGGGGTGCTTTGTTGGTTTTCATCACACTAAAAGTATGTTCACACACATGCGTAGAGCCAAACAACACCAGCATCCTCTGTGCCATCTTCTGGATGTTTGGGAGTTTGGCTACACTTAATGAAACATTCAACTCATCTATTTTAACAGAGTTGAACTTCTCCTTCATGACAGTGTCACATTGGAGATCAATCAGTTCCAACTGCAAGTCTGCTGGCACGGTTTCAGGATCTTGTGTGAAAGGACATGAAACCAGCTGAAGTGACTTGCCAATTTTTCCAAAATCAGAGAACCGACGGCAGAATTCTTCATGCAGTGTACAGTATGTGTTTTGAAGTCGCTGTAAAGTGAGAATAAAGCATCCTATATTTGACTCATCATAGTGTTATTATCAAGGCTGGCAAATTTTAATGAATTTTAAAAAAGTCAAATATATAAAATGAGGCTCCACATCGTGAATATACAGCCTTCTTCCCAGCTGTCGGACATGTCCGGCATGTCCGCTGAATGCGCTGAAAGCGCGCCAAGCTCGACTCTTACCTGTCATTCAAATATGTTCCTATATGAATATATGCACTCAGTTGTCTGTAGTGTGAGCCATAGGTTGATTAACACGTGCTGTGTCACTCTGTTTCTTGAACACACAACACAAAACCCAGTGAGGTAGTGACTTATGGAACGACAGTCATGACATGCCGGTCCACTAGCTAGCCCTTTAGCCAGCAAATTGTTCTCAGTCATTGCGCTTTTTCAGGACTTACCTTCAAACATATATACATATTCAGAAAAGTAATCAGTGAATTATCAGTCAATAAATAATACAGTACCTTGATATTTTAGAAAATTATACTACAAAGCCCAATTCCAATGACATTCGGACATTGTGTAAATAACAACAGAATACAATGCAAATCCTTTTCAATCTATATTCAATTGAATATGCTGCAAAGACAAGTTATAAATGTTCACATTCTACTATTGTTTTGTTTTGTTTTTGCAAATACTGAATTATTTTGAATTTGAAGCCAGCAACTTGTTTCGTAAAAGCTGGGACAGGCTGGGAAAAGGGCATGTTTTTACCACTGTGTTACATTGCCTTTCCTTTTAACAGCACTCAATTAGCGCTTGGGAAACGAAAAAAGCTTTGTAGGTGGAAGTCTTTCCCATCCTTGCTTGATGTATAACTTCAGTTGCTCAACAGTCCAGGGTCTCCATTGTCATATTTTGCGCTTCGTTATGTACCACACATTTTCGATGAGAGAAAGGTCTGGATTTCTGGCAGGCCAGTCTAGAACTCTCATTCTTATACTATGAAGCCACTCTGTTGTGACACAATGTGTCTTGGCATTGTTCATTTTCCTCTTTGGCCCAGAGGACACATCGTCCATCATTTCCAAAAACAAATTGAAATGTGGGCTCGTCAGACCACAGCACACTTTTCCACTTTGCGTCAATCCATCTCAGTTGAGATCAGGCCTAGGGAAGCCACCTTTCAATTTACATGGTAGGGTTTTAATTTACATTTGTAGACGTAGCCACAGACGTTGTTAACTGGCAATTGTTTTCTGAAGTCGGTTGTGTTAGTTTTTAATGCAGTGCCGCCTGAGGGATCATTCAGTGATGGTTTTCATCGTTGCTGGCCGACATTCAGGGATTTCTCCCAATTGTCTGAATCTTTTGAAGATATTATGGATCATTGATAATGAAAGCCCCAAATTCCTTGCAGTTGTTTGTTGAGAAACGTTCTTATTGTGTTGGGCTGTTTGCTCTATTTGCCGTTGTGGCAAACTGCCTGTTCATACAGTGGAGAACCTTGCTACATCGTTGCTTATGAACAACTGAGCCTTTCTGGGGTGTTCCTTTTATACCCAATCATGACACTTCCTTGTTTTCAATTAACTTGTTCACATGTCGAATATGGGGCGGCACGGTGATCGACTCGTTAGCAATTCTGCCTCACAGTTCAGAGGTCGTGGGTTCGATCCCGGCTCCGGCCTACCTGTGTGGAGTTTGAATGTTCTTTGTCCGGGTCCTCCGGCAAACATGCATGGTAGTTTAATTGAACACTCTAAATTGCCTCTAGGTGTGATTGTGAGTACGGATGTTTGTTTGTCTCTATGTGCCATGCGATTGGCTGGCAACCAATTCAGAGTGTCCTCCACTTATTGCCCGAAGACAGCTGGGACAGGCTCCAGCACACCCGCGACCCTTGTGAGGATAAGCGCTATAGGTAAGGATGGATAGACATGTGGAATGTACCAAAAAGGTGTTTTTGGATCATTCCTCAACTTTCCAAGTTTTTTGCTGTCCTAGCTTTTTTGGAACATGTTGCAGGCATCAAATTCAAAATGATAAAATATTTGCAAAAAAAATCAATATTGTACATCATTTTGAACATTCTCTTGTCTTGTCTTTGTAGTGTATTTAATTGAATATAGCTTGAAAGGGATTTGTATTCTGTAATTTTTGTGTTTTACGCAGTGTCCCAATCACTGGAATTTGAGTTTGTACAGTACATTTACAAATGCATTGGGACACTTCTAGCATTCAGTGTTAAAGAAACACATTATGGATAAAATCCATCAAAGACTGCCGTAGGACCTGGCCCACTCGCGGGACCAACATCTGGTCTCACAAATGTTTCACTGAATGAATGAGCAAAACAATCCCAGACACTTGCCAAAATCTTCCCAGAAGAGTGGAAGCTGTTATAAGTCACATAGGAGAGCAGGTATTAGTTCCTGTGATTTTTTTTTTATTTTATCTTGTGATCTGCGGTGAATTCTTTATTTGCAGATCCGATCAATGAGTCGTCAGGATATTCTGAGTTTAGTATTACGCTGCTTAGACTATTACGGGAAGTGAACTAAAGCTGCAACGTCAGGTCACAGCGATTTTTTTTTTCCTCCACACCAATTTTAGAGAGCAAAACTCTGTTTACTCCATCGTCCACAATTATACAATTTCAAAGTTGTGTAAATTATCTTTGTGAAACAAGTAAAAATCTGAAAATGTTAAATTCCAAGTCCACCATTAAAATAAGATTATACAGCATCAGCATCTCACTTCGTTTCCTACTGCCAAGCAGGATTTACCAGACTCACAAATCCACAAGTTTAAGTTCTTCATTAAAATATTTAGAAAAAGTTCCAACTAAACTATTGTTACTTAAAATCAAGTTGTGCTCATTTGTTAATGAATACAAGTTTTATATTCAAATCACAAGCCCTGCTTTTTTTTTCCTTGCCGTCCATGGGGCACAACAAAGATTGTTAAATATTGGCGAAAATGCTTCAAAATATTTCTTGTTGATCGCAAACAGTGCACAATTACATACAGTAAATGAACATGGTATTTTAATAGATACTGGTCCAGCTTGTTATCGGATCAGACATCTGTGATTGCTTTTTTTCAAATTCGCTGATTGACGATCGGCCCCAAAAAATGCTGATTGTGTAAAGCCTACTAATGACATATCATAATATGTTTATTCATATATGTGGAGGCGCCATTGGTAATGGATAAGTAGTGTTGTTGTTTTTAATTTGTGATAGCACGTAATTAGAGCTTTGGTTTCATTCTAGAAGACAATCTAAGAGGTGGGAATGTATTCTATGGAATTCAGTCGCTCGCTCAAATCCAACTGTTTACGTCTCCACTTGCTAATCAGACCATAAATTATGATGGTCGAACAGAGGAGGAAGTCTTGGTCGAGATATGTACTAAGCAGGCTGGAGGTTGGCCACTTTTCAAGCAAAGCTGCCATGTTCAAACCATAAAACGTAGCTCTTTGTGAAATAGGAGATTGTCTTGTAACGCTGGGGTTTGCATAATTGTGTGATATCTTCTTTCTAGCCTTGATTTGCTCGAGTAGTCCGTAAAAATTGCTTCATGTTTGATGCACTTGGAAAATACATTGAGTGGATGTCCAAAGCTGCACTGCTGATGTTGGACAAGTCGAGTTGGACTTCTAACCCCAAGAAACTTCCTCCCCGCTCTGTGTTGCGGTCTTTTCTTCTGCGTTGATCTTTCATCTTAGCGTCATCTTCTGCTCTTCCTTCCTTCTGTGAAAAACATTAACGCCGTAACTCCCCACTGAGGCTTTCCTTGCCAGATTCACACCACTCTTTTTATTAAATTTACCATCTGGTTTACTATCCTCCATTCTGATTTGACTGACATTTCATCAGATGTGAGGAAGTGTCAGGCCTTGACCTGTTCCGGGTCACAGTGCTCCACCATATTTTTGTCAACTTTTAATCCCCCTGGACCACTAATATGGATACTGTGTGTAGCACTTTACTTACTTATATTTAATGGTTACTATACAATTGTAATAAGACTAACTTTACTTTAATTGCTACACTTTGGTAGTTTAAGAATGCACTAAAATCTGTTAGCTTTTTTTGTCGAATCACATTTTTACATGGGACTAAAATGTAAATGCATGTGATCAAGCCAATTGTCGACTGTCCCAGGCATGTTACAATAATAATATTTCTTTTTTTTTTAAACCACTGTCGCATTCATGACTTGCCTAGTTAATGTGTTGCACAGAGATATATCATATCATAAGTATTTTCAAAAAATAACTAATTGTAATGTTTTAGATAAGTGTGAAAATCTTCTGGATAATTATTTATCAGTTATATATTTATATTGTTTTTGTTATTTTGTAGAGGCAGACCTCATTAAAATGTTGGCGCATGTTCTCTGTAACCTTCTGACTAGCCTCACTTTCATGTTTTTCTCAGTCATTTGGGAAGGAGATAACCAAACCCTCAGACGATAGCAGCGTCCTTCCACTTTAGGTTGTCAGCAGCAAAGTTGCAGCACTGAAACCTTTCTGCACATCGATGCACACACACATGCACTCCATTCAAAGGGGACAGTCTTTGTTTGATCCACTGTGAGGTTTATCTCCTGAACCCAAATGTCAACACTTACTGTTGACACACTCCGTTTCCTCCAACAATCGAGTGCAGTCTCACCGTCAAAGGCCTGCGAAAGGAGCAAGTAAAAGTAGTTGACCTGGGGCAGAATGGAAAGTCAAAAGGAATATGAACAAATGATACGGATCCCACAACACAGCACACATCTGCAAATGTAAACAAGCACACCGTTTTGCATACCAACAGAAAGTCGATGCCAGCATGTCCGTGTGTGCGTGCACCTAATTTAAAAACTTGGATGGGTCCAAAGTTTGAGTGTATTTTTTTTGTCAGTGTATTTTCTTTTTGCTATTTTCATAATTTTTTCACTTTAAAATACAACACAACCCAAAATACAGACATACAGCATTGTTATATTCAACATTTAATAAACATTAACAAAAAGTTGGTTCATGACTTTATAATTCCAATGCATGTGTCCCTTAATGTCTTTCACCCGGATCACTCGAAGAGGAGCTCCCTCACTCCTGCAGGTTAATCATTCCAGCAGTGCTATCATGTCAGAGAAGATCTTATCTAATAGCACTACATGAAAACCTGCACCCCTTCTTTTTACCCCCTTTTCTATTTGTGAACTTGCGTGAATTAGTTGAATGGGGCAGGGGAAAATATAATGTGTGACGTTTTAGGTTGGGAATTGGGTTTATAGATAAAACACAATTTTTAAAACACATCTACAGAAAAACATTGAAATTCACTGAAATGGCAATTTGGCGATATACATGTGATATTGGAAAAATTATAACAAATTAATGTTTCTCCTAAAATGAAATTGAAGGTATTCTATAGATTGTATAACATCAACAACTCATCGCTATCAGACTTTAAAAATATGGACTCGGAGCTCTCGTGGACACATCCCATAAAAGCAGATGAGATATATCAATGGAAAATAGCGTCCATGATCTATACGTAACTGAAGAAAATCAGAATCACACTTAATCCAGAATTAATTTACAGGGTGGCAAGAAAGAAAGAAAGAAAGAAAGAAAGAAAGAAAGAAAGAAAGAAAGAAAGAAAGAAAGAAAGAAAGAAAGAAAGAAAGAAAGAAAGAAATTTCATTGATTATCATTTGCAGGTAAGCAGATGAGCGGGAATCACACAAAAAAAAAACCTAGAGTTATACTTAATGTTCGTACGTGGACGTCTGCGAGTGCATGTGCTCGCCCACTTTGAAGTCATGATATGCACACACTAACGCCGACACTAATGTACAACATTAACGGGTTCTAACAGCTGAGATTTTGGAGAGACGAACCCGGTGCCTTCATTGCGATGTGTCCTGGTCCACTAGCCTGATTGGAGCGGGTCTATATGACGTCACACGGCCGCATGAGTTCAGGATTGGAGGGAGGCGAGTAAACAACGCGGCGGGCGAGGAGGAGGAAGAGAGATTTCCACATCTCAGGCAGTCCGGCTTGACGCGCCGAGTCTGATTTTACGCACAGGGGAGCGCGCAGATTTCGTTCTAAAGGCTTAAAGTTATTTACACTAACTTTGTTGTTGTACTGCGCCTACAACACTTGGAGCTGACACAAGAAAACTTATTTTGCATTTTAATCCACGTTTTGAGCGCTTGAGTGACACATTTTTCCCCTCAGTGCGCAACTGTGATTCAGTATCTTTTTTTTTTTTTTTTTGTAGCAAAATGACATTCTGACATTTCGAATTGCGTGCCAAGGAAGACAGTCAACATTAATGCGCGCCTGGCCCGAGATATACAGGGGAAGAACGTCAGACATAGCTCGAGAGAGACGTGGGCCACTTCGACTAAAACGTGTGCCCAAGTGTCTCCCATCAGAGTGTCCCTCGCGTCCGAGTGTCCCGCTGTGCTGAGGCCGGCGGCGCTGACATGCTGCCCAAAGTCGAGACTGACTCGCTGGGACTCTCTCGATCGTATGGGGAACACGGACACATGCCAAGAAACGTGCAAGGTAAGAGCTGTCACACCTCACTTTAGACAACAAACGTGCAAATTGCGTTTTCTGGAGGAGAACTAAGTAACGAGCGTGACTATTTGTATAGGGTACATTCCAGTTTCTAGTGGCTGTCAAACTGATCAAAGATTATTGGGTTTGCAGAGCTTTCTGTTGGTCTATCCCCGCGAGTTGCGATTAAAGTAAAAATAGAAGTGTATATTTGACTTTTGTGGTTTGCGATGCCGCCACTGAACAATTGAAGTCGCTAATAGTGGACGTTTCCTGACGCCGGGCGCGTAAAAATTGTCCAAACTGCCTAAACGCATGCTCCCGGAATCTCCCCTTGATCCCGATAGTTAAATTAATATGCAAAAGAAGCGCTTGTGTTTTCCCTCTCAATACAAAGTAACACGGTAGCTTCAGGTATTTTCTTTATCTCAAGTTTAAGTGTTTTATTTTGTGATATTATGCGCCCTTTACAAAGATGGCACGATTTCATTTCTACCTTCAGTTTATATCACAAAATATTTTGCAAAGTGGTATGCAAATATTTTTAAGAGATATTTTTTAAACATTACCAAGGTGTAATATGTATTTTTTGATAAATGAACAATATTGAAATGATTCGTTTTATGTCTTTAAATTTAACTGCATATTTGTCTGCGTTATAGTATTTATTAAATCCCTGCAATAAGCGACCTACACAGTTTTAACACTTTACTAATATGTTGCGAGATCATTTTCCCAAATTGTTCCAGTTCTGCGGATTGAATTGCGGGGTAGAGGAAAATACAAAGAATTTCCGTAACTACGTCAACTGTGAAGATACAATTCAAGCTGCACCTCTAATTCCACTTTTGTCATACCGCAGCGGTATAAACGGCCAATCAATTACCCCGTGCGTGTTTATGAGATGCTGATAACAGAACCAAGACTCCCTGACAAGTCGAAGAGTGGCTTGTTAGAGAAACACTTATCTGCTTTTACACACGCAGTAAAACAAGGTAGCTCGGGACACCTTTTTTTCCCTTGGAATCATTTTGATTTTGCAAATGCCAAAATATTTTGGAGTGAGTGTACTGCCTCAGTAAAAGGCCAAAAATTGGAAAAGAGAATTTATGCAGTTGAAAGGTAACTTAGTCTGTATTTTCAGAATTTACACATGCACATTTTTTTTTTATTTTATTCGTTTATCACCTGTTAAAATTGCTACAAAGCAGCTTAACAGCTTGCTGTACCCCCCCTCCAATTTTTCATTAATTCAACAACATGCATCTCTCTTTACTCCACAATTGCAACCTATCTTCGTATAATGTAAAGTGCTATTTTATTGGACATGTGTGAATAACTATATTGCACAAAGAGAAGAGGCCCCGCGGTTTATTATTATTATTATTATTATTATTATTATTATTATTATTATTATTATTATTATTATTATTATTATTATTATTATTATTATTATTATTATCACTACTATTATTAGTATTAGTATTTATTATATTCATGTATTTATTTATGCATGTATGTATTTATTTTAATTCCATGTATTCTTTCTGAATGCAAAATAACCGAGCGAAACGCGGTGCAACTTGTTGCTCTGATCAACATATGTAACTACTGCCCCGGTAATTATTATAATTCCAATTAGAACGTCTATGAGACTGGCAAAATTGTTCGCGTGGAGGCCTCAACGAAGTATCTAGAAAGACAAATATGAAAAAAAAAAAGCAGGTTTGATTCCTGCTGCTTTAATGATTCGGGCTGTAATTGTTGCAACTGTTGTAAATGTCAGTCTGGTTATTTTTTGCTGAGTGGTGCAACGCTTTCTAATAAGTGAAATAAATAAATGATTAACCAAGTAATAAAATAAAATAAACTACAAGTTTTGATGGCAGTAATTTATAAATATACTCTAACTATTTTATCATCTAATAAAGATCTTCAGAATAAGATTGCGGTTGTCTTTGCGATCATGCAGAACTCACGCGAGAAAGCGAAAATGTGAAACGAGAGAAAAATAAAGAGGCCTTTAGCATTGTGTTCGTTAGAGAGGCAATAATCACGTTGGTTGTTTCTGTGCTGGCCTGCAGTGATGAGCGCTTGTGTGCGCGTGTGCGTGCGCGCGCGTGAGCGTGAGTGTCTTCATTTGTCTGTGGGCGGCAACGTGTTCTCCTTCACTCCTTAACGCTAATATCTCTCTGTTCCCCGGCGAGCTCGACGTGGATGTGTTGCATATTTATGAGACTCACTTTCATAGTCTTCTTTTTTTTGGGAGGGGGGGGGGGCATCTGATTAGCAAGGCAACGTGCAGGAATTAAGCGAAATAATTTATAGCGTCTGTGCGTCCATTTTCCCTTTACCCTTCAAAATAAACGCCCAGAAGGCAAAACTTTCGGAGCGTCACCTACTTGGGCCGCGGGTCTCTCCGAACTGAATACGGGCAGCATTGTGATTGTCCTCTGTGTGTTCGCATGTCCCTTGCAGTTCCACAATTAAAAATGATGGACTACTCATATGACGAAGACCTGGACGAGATGTGTCCCGTGTGTGGAGACAAGGTTTCAGGCTACCACTACGGACTCCTCACCTGTGAGAGCTGCAAGGTTATTGGACATTTTCTGCCTCTTTGTGTGCGTGTGTGTTTGTGTGTGTCAGGGGGTAGGAGGCGGTGTTCTTGCGGATATTAACATCCGTGACGTGCGCTCATAAACTGGACTTTGGGTATTTGGATTTGTACGATATCCTGGCGTTTTCCATGGTCTTAAACACACTTTGGGAAGTTTTTGCAAAGAGTAAGTGAAATTTAACAATAGTGAAAGAATTACCACACACAACAATTTTAGAGTGAGTGGCTGTGTAGCCTACATTTTGCAAACACCAACATATTACAACAAAGCCCACAACATTAGGTACACCTGCACAACTTTATGAGATCCAATACAAGGGCAGTATCATAAATTCTGCCTTTAGAAAAAAGAACTCTTTGATTGACACTTTCACACAAGCATTAATTGTTAGAAGTGTGTTTATTATTGTTATTGTAATTAGCAGTGTTGTAGAACTGCACTGCATCAATCCAAGAGCCGTCTGTAACATTTTGACCTCCACATGTAGCTAATAGGGGCCACTACAATAACAGAAAAAGGTATGAGTGCATCATGACAAAACTGCAAAGACAGCACAATAATGTGATGTTAATACCTCTCTATCAAACAAAAGAGACCATTATTACCTTCATAAAGGCACAATTGTAAGGAAAGCTCTTGTTTGAAGGTGAGGTCTACTCCAGTATGTTGTGGTTATGAAGCGTGCAAATCTCTATTTGTATACTTCTGTGTGTGGAACTCTCATCGCAAGTTCATTAAGAGCCCAACGACAGTGTCTGAATGGAAAAGGCTTCCCCATACAAACGCGCTCGCAAAGTAAACTGTTTTGACTTTGAGCTCCATCAGCAGGTTTTTGTCCCATCTCCTCCGCTCTCCACGCACAAAGCAATTGTCTCTGTGTTAATACAACCTGGAGTATATTCAAAAACAGTATTGATGCGGTGGCATCACATTTCTTGCCTATGTGGTCATTATTTAAAGCAGATGTTATAGATTGGATTCCGCATTGTAACCTTGAGATGCTACGAGCACTTGCTTGGAAGGAGACGTCAGTGGCATCTGCGCAGCTTCTCAGGCTCAAACACACCCTCACGCCTTTTTACTCCGAATTGTGTGAGCGTGTGCCTGCAGGCTGCATATGAAGAGGTGTTTTAATGAAGCACTGTCTATCCTTGTTGAAACATTAATAATATTGATATTTACCTCCAACCAGTTATTGATTCACTCAATAAAGCGGCCACCATGATTGTTAATGGCAGCCTCGTAATTGTCAGGCTGATGTATTAGTTTGCTGTCAGTCCCTCCCCCCCCGCCCCGAAAACATATGCACACATCATAGACTTCTCCTTTGCCAGTCGTACGACATTCAAGCGCAGAGAGTAAAGAGTAAACAGACTCAAGATGAGGTATTGGTGAGAGGAGCCTGAAACTTCGATCTCTTCAAGGAGTCAAAAAAGGTCAGGGTCAAGGTGCAGAATCACCACGAGCAAAGCAAATCAACTTCAAATATACATCGGCACAACGCTCAAGTGAGCATTTTGAAAGCAAATCCAGCTGAATTTGAAAATTGAAACTTACTACTGTTGGTACGTGAATGAATGGATACGTGAAGGCTACGCTATTACAAACAAACCGTTTTTCAATATGGTTACTTGAGATTATTTTCTCACTTTGAATGGTAATCCTTGCTGCACCAATAACGCTTTGTGCAGTAAACCCTTCCAAAAGATAGATAGATAGATAGATAGATGGATAGATAGATAGATAGATAGATAGATAGATAGATAGATAGATAGATAGATAGATAGATAGATAGATAGATAGATAGATAGATAGATAGATAGATAGATAGATAGATAGATAGATAGATAGATAGATGGATAGATGGATATAATTTATTGTGTCACTATATTCACACCACCGTAACTGTAAGATATTTTTAAACATATTTATAATGCATTTACTGTTAAATTGAGTAACTTTCCAAATGTTTGCTTTCATGTATACTATTTTTTATGGATTTTATTTTTTTTGCACTCACCCAACTTTATGTTTTATTTAACGATGCAGATTGTCAATTAAATTAGTGTTTGGTGAAATATTGACAACAGCAGTCTCTATCAATTTATTTTATTTTGGAGGGAAAGAGCAGGTTTATGCTGCATATACTCCGTCTAGATTATGGATCTAGAATACATTACCTGCTGCCATCCTTCCTCCATTTGATTTTCGTTGCTTCTGCCAAAAATTAATTCCATGTTGCAGTCAGGAACTCTATTATCCCAGAACTGGGAATTATGTAAATGTGTTGAATTTTCATGTGTGTGTGTATTGTGCTCGTGTGCTTTTTGAAGTTGAAAGTTGATTTCCCTCAAAAGTCTAAAGGAGGCTATCATAAAAAAGTTGTGTTCAGTATTTTTTTGACAACTTCATACACAAAGATGTGATATGTGAATCTTTGAACAAAATTAGTGCTGGGTCAGTTGAGACTTTAATTTACATTTTTTTTTAAAAAATCCTCTTTAGAGTCTTTGACTTAGAAACAAGCACCGTATATTTTACTTTTTTCATTAACTGTGTGACATAGCTGAATGCATGTGTGTGTGCGTGTGTGTGTGCGTGTGTGTGTATGTGTACATTCAGGCAGTGTGCGTGTGAATGGGTGCATTACCATCACATGGATGGGGTCAAGCGGGTTGACATGTTAATTGGTTCCCTCCGCAGGGCTTCTTCAAGCGCACGGTCCAGAACAACAAGCGCTACACATGTATTGAGAACCAGAGTTGCCAGATTGACAAGACCCAGAGGAAGCGCTGCCCATACTGCCGCTTCCAAAAGTGCCTCACTGTCGGCATGAAGTTGGAAGGTAAAGAAATACATTCGCAATTACAACATTTCAGATGCCAAAATGACTATGAAATGTTTTTCCTGGTCTTTTGCACATGTACTGTAGTTCAGCATCGGTCTGATTCATCTGAGTGTGTGCATGCGTGTGTGTCTGTGTGTGTTCCTCATTAAAAAGCTTACTTAAAAAAAAACTGTATATGGACAAAATATTTCTATCTGCATAAGATGAACATTGTCTTTGCAAAAGGATGTCAGATGTGTAAGTTATTTCGGAACTCAAAAAGTTGCTTGTCTCACTTATATGCATACAGTAAATGCAGCTGTGCAGAATGTCGTGGCCATCAAGCATAATAGTATTAACACACTTGACGGATCAGGTTGATTCAGACATATTTCAACAGTTAGGCCGATTTGACATTGTACGACCAGTTACCTATTTACTGAACAAATACATTTATGTACTTCACTTTGCTCATTATGGGCGTTTTATGAGAACACCACTCCATAAAAAGTCAAGTAGAAGCCGTGCACATCTGCAGAAGTGAAAAGGCAATAGCAGGCAACATTCTTTGGTAAGCATCATATAGTTTTCAAGATATGATGCCTGTTTGCAATTACTGATGCTGAAAAGTGGAAGGAAAAAATTATTGCATGGAGCGCCTCAAGTAGGAGGCTGACTGCCTCTGGACGTCCACGCAGGTGTTTTATAAACTTTTAGCGTTCTTGTGAAATGACAATTTCGTCATTTTCCATTAAATCACAGTTGAGCGCTTTATAGCAGAACCCATTCATGCTTTGGCTTGAAATGTATTCTTCCATGATCATTTTGAATGTGAATGGGTTTATTCCAAATTGAAATATCCACAAAAGTGTATTACAGAAGTTGAATACCTCCTTTGACAATAAAATTGTCTGCATTTTTTTTTTTAGACTGCAAAGTTGACTACTGAACACCCTCCTTTCATCCAGTGTGTTGAAAACTAGCAATGCTTATTAGTATTTTAGATGGGGGTCAGAGGGAGTTTGGGGGTATCTGGTAGCTGCTGGACACTTAATACCTGTCAGACAGGGAATAAAAAAATATTACAAAACTTGGCATGAGGGTGAGAATAGTAATGATGATACTTTTGGCTGGCCAGTTTGAGGCTGTCTTTGTTTAATTTGAACGCAGCTCACAAGCAAACATAGCTAATGTTGAATAGTGGCAGGATGGCACGGCAAGTGTTCCTCCTTTTCAAAGATAATATTTCCAATCAATTATTGTTTAGTTTTATTCTGAGATCACAAATTCTGGAGCATACGTCGGTCTAGAGGTCATTTTACAATGATCGTAAAACACGACTGCAATTATTTAACAGAGAACAAATATTGTTATTCGATGTGGTAACGTGGTTCCTCCTGGTATTTTTATACACTACCAAACATTTGGACACATTTTCTAGTGATATTGAATGGGAAACGGTATTAATGTTTTGGTCCGGGAGTGTATATTAAATCTTGTCAAATGTACAGGCCAGCAGTATATACATGAATCACAAGAAGGGTGTGGTAAAAAAAAAAAAAAGAAAAGAAAAGCCAAACAACAAACTGCCTAAATAAAACCTTTCCGGAGGCTTCTCCCTTCTTTCCTCCATGTGAGATGTAATTAATCGCTCTTAATCATGAATGGCCGCTGGGCAATACGTCCCAGCCTGCCATTTTCCAGCTGACGTGGGCGCTCAGTTGGCCGTGTTTCGTTTGTTGGCAGTAACTTTCAGCTCGGAGGCACGACAGGCCCTCCAGCATTCTGTCAAGGCCCAAGAGCTCCAGTGGGCGACTCCTGCCACAACCAGTAAAGAACTCCTCCACAGGAAGGCTGACACCCGTTGCCACACACACTCACACATCTCCTTATCAAATACATGTATTCATGAAAAGGCCAAAGGTGTTCACACGGCCACAGGCGAGATCGCAAAGCTGCCATTGGAAAAGCAAAGTAATGGTGAAAGAGAAAAGCCCGTTTGGATTCATGCTTATTTCAGGGCATGACACAGCAGCTTGTAGCAATACACTGAAAAAAAGGATAGTTGAATTAACTCAATTATATTTCATCAGGTGGTTGCACAAAATGAAATGATCCGGATCCAGATAGTTTTCCTTAAAATAAAATAAAAGTAGATGTATAGTCTACATGTATCTAAAATGTATCTGGATTCAGATGATTATATTTCATGCAACCACTTGAAGAAATTAAATTGAGTAACAGAATTGTTTTCAGTGTATGTGAAACCAATTAGCCAATTATTTAGATTATCTAATGTTTGTTCATTTGACAGCAGTTAGTACAGTCTGCTGTTTCCAGTTCGGAAATCTGTGCATCATTCAAGATCTAAATTGTCATCCTCATGTTGGTGTGGAATTTTAGGAGGTGTGTGAGATGCCAAGAGAGGAAAACATTGTAGTAATACTACAAGTACTAATAGTATAAGTTATTAGTTGTCATAATTTTAAAAATATCAGCATTTCAGAACTGCAATTGAAAAAAAAGCATTGCCTTGCTCGGTTTTCCAATTGTGCAAAACTCGTACAATTCAGTTCATTTTGCGCATACTGGCAATTGCGAATAGATACATTTATCACATGCAATGTGATTCATCAATCCTGAGACAAATTGCAATGGCGGATTTTGCATTTTTAAACACGTCTGAAAGGCAGGTTCAAACCAGCACTCAAATGAGAAGTTTCTGGGAGAACTTTCTGCTTGTGTCACCATTTATGAAGTGGCACGAGTAAATATTTATTGTGTATTGCAACATATCATTTATTTAGCAATGCAATTTTGGAGCTTCAGAATGAGCCAAGGGCTGACTTGGAGCCGGTCACAAGAAGGAGTCATGCCATATCACCTTTGACAAAACTGGGGATCCACTCTGCATTTCTTTGCATCTGGGTCCGTGCAGTGAAAATTGGGTTGCTTCTCGCAAGTTTAAACACAAGCTTATGCAATCTTTCAATTTGCTTTTGTGGGGCTGCTGTCTTTGCCCAAAACATTGGAGTGATAGATTTGTATAACTCAGTAAACCATTTGTTTGTCTTCCATTCACACTTCCAATTCCATCACTTCAAATCTCATTTCGCTCTTGTTGTGCTTTCGTAAAGGTCCTACGATCAAATGATAATACCAGTTTGAATTAGTGTATTATCAAAGACCCACCATTTTTTAAGGTCCTCACTTTAACAGTTCTGACACAAAATTGCTTTGAAATTATCGATAAATACACCACCGGCGACAGGTAGTTTGCAGTTTGAGTTTGTTCATCTTGCATAAAAATGTAGTGCTTATTTATTTATTTAGTTAGTTAATTATTTAGTTATAACGATGTTCAACTTCGCTAAAAGCTCATAAGAATACATACCACACAGATGACAAGGGAGATGAGGTGCTTCTTTTTACCACATGAACACAGTGATCTGCCAACATGTGCACTGTGGCATATCAGCCAATTGAAACATTGGTAGAAAGAAGTTAAGAATCGAGCAAGGTTTCAAACCATTAACAATGGAGCTGATGACGCGTGTTGCATCTGAGTATCATCCCACTGGCGGGATATTCTAGAAGGTACTTTGATTATATGCTTCAGTGACTTGTTTAATGTCTCCTTTCACTGAGGGGATCGCCCCAAAAGATGTTTTGGGCTATGGGCTGTTTAGGCAGGTTCGTAATTGAAGCCTAATTAATCTTGAAGACCTGTTACTTTCTTTGTAGTGCAAGAGGGCGATACAACTACAGTAGGCCTGAATCTAAAGAATTTAATTTCATTAGATGCACCAATAAAAGAGCTGCATCGATATATGGGGAAAAAACTATGTTTTTGTTTTGATTGACACTGTCAGACAGGTAATCATCTTGGCCAAAGTTATGTTTTTGTTGCCTTTTTATTTGAATCTTAATTTGCAGAAGTATGCAAAAATTATTCATATCTGATCTCCTCTAAACTTCGGGTGGTGGACATTGGCCAAGGAAGAAAGCGTACAATTTTAGTGTAGCTCCGGATAAAGGTGCGGCTATATCAAAATTGCTGAATAAGAACGTATTTTTGGTAACTTCCCGTAATTTGGCAATAAAAAAAAAAAAGTGGGTACCCAGGACCTTTCCCAATTTGGTGCTGATCCAAATTACATCCGTCAGTTAGTTAGTCTTGGCCTTGGCAACAACATGCTCAACTGAGTACCATTGTATTGTAAAAACATTATTATTAACATTATTGAGATTGTTATACGATTGCAACTGCAACAATAGAGATGTTGTTAAAGTAACGCCTCATTGACCAATAGTTTACATTAAACCTTTTTATTTCAATCTTATAGTAGAATTTCTGATAAAGCTCCTGTATTTCATCTCATGACATTGATGGTCAGAGAGTGTATTTGCTTGCAAACCACGTCAAGCCGTGTTTAAGAATTAGTAACAATGGCAACAGAAATCTTGTATATTCCTACCTAACGCGCTGCCGTTCCTTTTTTCTTTTTCTCTTGCCATTCTGCCGCCACATTGATTCGTCTTCCTTCAGCGTCCTGCTACGTGTACTGTGAAGCCAGGCAGCTGTCCCATTACTTATGCATAGGTATCATAGGTATTCATGTGTGCGCATCGGATAGGGCGCATCCGGTGCAGAGGCCGAGGCCCCGACATGACAAACAGGGTGTCAGCAAGGCTCTGCAGGAACCATTAATATGCTGGCGACCGACAGGGATCTTCACCTGCGTGCACTTAATATTCCGGTATATTAAACAACCATAAATCAGAGGACATAAGCACTGAACAGTGCGTGTGTGTGTGTGGGGGGGGTGGTTGCGTGGGTGTGCGTGTGCGCCTTTGTATATATGTGTATGTGAAAAAGGCATTGTGTATACACGAGAAAAGAATGTTCGTAAAAAATTATATATTTTAAAAAAACAAACAAAACCTAAAATATATAGGATCAGGGAACAAATAAAAATGATTTAAAAACATACAGGACACACAAAAGAACATAATAAAAAGTTGCCTTGTTCGGGGTAAAAATCAATGCTCTAAAGAGAATAAAGAGGCCTCTATGCATGTTTGTGTACTTAATGTTTCGGTGGGTGTAAAAATGGAATGTAATCTGTGTGTTTTTATTTGTGTGCATTTGTGTGTGTTGGGGTATTGGTGGGCATATAGGAAACACCCCTAATCCTTATTTTCCTGATGTGTCCCTACAAAACGGCTATATGAGCCTCATTTGTCTAGGCCAGCTATGGGTGTCTTGGCTCATTACTTGCAACATTGTGGAGAAATCGTTAATATTTTTAAATGGCCACATACAGAAGATTAAATGGATACATTTGTCATAACCCTGGATTTTTTTTTTATGTGTATTCAATATAAATGGCTATGCTAAGCGCTGGCAAGTTAAGTTCCAGTGAGGCTATATTGTGTCAGTGGGCAATGCACTACGTATGCATTACAAACTCTTTGAGGTGTCAAGACTTCATGCTTCCATATGTCTGTGATCAAGACAAGTGTATTGCATTGAGTGTATCAGAGAGAGGGTGTGTGTGTGTGTGTGTGTGTGTCAGATCTTATCATTCAAATCAGTGACAGACACTTTTCTAACGGAGGTCATTAAAATCACTCCCAAGGCAGCTTTGGAGTGCATGCAAAGGGGGTGTAGAGAGGGCTTGGGGTGGGGGGGGGTCATCCTTTCCAGTGCTCCACACCCACTCCCCAGTAGTCCTCAAGTGTTCTTTTACTAATCTATTAAGACATTATGAGCTGTAGTGGACCAGGGCCAAGTCACCATGGTATCCCAGGAATCAAAATGTAAAAGAGGGTCCAACATCTTAAAATACTACAGATGGCTGATTACTGTAGCATTGCAGTGAGGTTTTCTGTTGTTTAGTCCCCGATATCTTGCTCATTGCACGGGGTCGGAGTAAAGGGTGATTATTAAATATGAATAATTAACTCCCACGCCCCCAACTGGGAGGCAGCGGAGCAGCTTTGCGATGGCAGCAGTCAGCCAGATCACACATGGCCCCCGTAGCAGTCCAATGTGTAACCATCTCATTCATTAGACATACCAACAACACACATGGGATCCTGCATGAGGATGATAGGGCATGGGGGAGAATCTCCATGCAAATTGTCAGCATCTAGTTTTGTCTATGCAGGCCATTTTTTAAGATTTTATATATCATTAATTAGTCAGGGGCCTCTAAAAAGACTTCTTAAGGTGTCCGGCTTTATTTTTCATTTGTATTTCCATGCAGGGAGGTTTGTGTCTTTGGTGAATGAGTAACTTCACTATCTGTTAGACCTGTGGGCTTTTAGAGTCAACAATGTCAAGTGTAATCACCGCTGGAAAACCTTTGTCCTACATAGACATTACAACTATTGAGTTCACTTCTTTAACGTTATTTATCTGTGGACTATTTTTTTGTTTTATTATTATTTCCACACAAAAGTCTACATTCAAGCTGGACACGTTTTCACAGCCAAGCCAAAAACATGCGGAACCTGCTGTTACACAAAACAACAAAAATGTTATATTTTGCCATTGATTGAAATGGGTTACTAGGTTATGGTTAGCATCATACAATTTATTAGTACAATTCACCAGTTTTATACGAATTTCACCACGTTCATTTTTGTACAAAATCCTGTTAACATGAGGTTAGGGTTAGGTTTTCAATGGCTAAAACCTCGAAATCGTAAAGTTTTTACCCCTTTTGTCATACTGTTTTTTTTCAGCTGTGCGAGCAGATCGTATGCGAGGAGGACGCAACAAGTTCGGCCCAATGTACAAACGTGACCGGGCCCTCAAGCAACAGAAGAAGGCACTGATCCGAGCTAACGGCCTGAAAATCGAGGCCATGAGCCAGGTGATGCAGGCTGTCCCTACCGACCTCACCATCTCATCAGCCATTCAGAACATTCACTCAGCTGCCTCCAAGGGCCTGCCACTGAGTCATCACACTGGCCACCACACCAGTCACCACCATCACCACCACCATCATGCCACCGCCTTACCCCCAACAGACTATGACCGCAGTCCTTTCGTCACTTCACCTGTCAGCATGGCAATGCCACCGCATGCCGGCAGCTTGCAGGGCTACCAAACAGCCTACGGACACTTCCAAGGCACACGTACCATTAAGTCTGAGTACCCAGACCCATACACCAGCTCCCCTGAGTCCATCATGGGCTACGCCTACGTTGATGCCTACCAGTCGGGCTCGCCCCCGAGTTTCCCCCACCTGATCGTAGAGCTGCTCAAGTGTGAACCGGACGAGCCTCAGATTCAAGCAAAGATCCTGGCCTACCTGCAGCAGGAGCAGGCCAGTCGGGGCAAGCACGAAAAGCTCAACACCTTCGGTCTCATGTGCAAGATGGCTGACCAAACGCTCTTCTCCATCGTAGAGTGGGCTCGCAGCAGTATCTTCTTCCGTGAACTCAAGGTGGGTGCGCATGGTCTTGCAAGTGCCATGATATATTTCTGAAATTGTATTCATACTAGTTGAGTCCAAATATGTGGTTGTCTGCATGCTTCACACAGACGAATTGGTATCTACAAAACACAATGGAAAAGAGTCCATGGACATTCATTCAATCATTCGTTGCAAGACATGTCTTTAATCTACCTCTCGTATCCAAACACCAATCTTCACAGGGCTGTGGACGCATACACTCCTAATAACTGATCAGCAATTCAGCAGCCACTCATATTTTCCTCTAACATGACACATTTTGGCTATGGGCTGCGATAACTCCAGGGCCTTTTTCATTGGGTCGTAGTCTGGGTGATTTTTATCTGCCCATGAGTGATTCCTCTGATCTGACTGTGCACGCTCTGTGTGATGTATCACTGGTTAGCATATTGACTGAAGAGTCAGAGGAGTTACAATAACAGCAAATGTGATCTGAAAGCGCATCAAGACTGACTTGATCCCCGGTAGCAGCACTGACTTGTCCCTGGGTTGGTGCCCACAAAGGTACTACTTTTGTACCATTGAAACTTGATTTTTACACCGTGGCAACATACCAGGATTTTGGGGCAATGAAAATGTCCACTAACAGACGCCGTTTTATGAATTATTCCAAATGGACACATTAGAGTAAATTGTATTATAAGGGACAGCATTTGACTCTACAACAGATGTATCCCAATTTCTGAGTGAGTCGTCCAATTGACAAACCACTGGTTGGAAATCATCTCAAAAACTTTTGTGATTTGAAACAAATGCATTTTCCCCATTTTACAGGCTGTGGAATTCTTGACAGAAAAAATAATTAGTCATAGGAAACAATATTTTAATATTCTAGAGTAAGCATTCAGTACTCCATTTTATGAGGGTTACATCATCTTTTATACAGCCACTAATCACAACTAGTTGTCTGAAATACAAATCCAATTCAAATCACAATACTATTCATATGAACAAGCTTAGGGCCACACTCCTTATATCATTAAGAGATCAAACATAAACAAATTCTTTGGCAAAATTGACAAAGGAAAAACTTCCTTCCCGACAAACGGGAAGAAACCTTGATAGGATCAAGACTCAGCCCGGGGTGGCCCATTTGCCTCATCTGGTTGCGTTTGGCTCTGTGTAGTGTAGCAAACATAACGTGATCCTTTTGTCTGCATTAAATTATGTTACATTCAGTGATCTCAAATACATTCTTACATTTCTCCATAAATGGGCTTACTTTTCTCGGTTCTGTATTCAAGCTTTTCATATGCTACTAACTCTCACCTATCATACTTCTGTGGCATACCAATTAAGTTATTTGGAATACTGCCTGGAGAACACGCTGCCTGCCAGGAGCTTTTTTCATCAGCACAATGTAATGCACATGAAAGCCACTTAAAAATAACACTGAAACACTTTCTGCAATCCACTGAACCGGTTTAAAAGTGCTTCATGTCTGTATAATGATCAAACATCAGACTTAATGTTGCAGTAACCTTTGTGATGAAACCACAGCAAATCACGTCAGCCCCCTATATTGAATCAAACAAACTCCAATTTGAAAACTTGTGACAAGATCTCTCAGAATTTGTTTGTAGTTGCAGATGCGACCAAATGTACATATCCATACCTACCTGTTTGACACACTGTCGGTGAGTGTACAGACCTTATAAATATATTTTCCAAGGCTCAACATAGAGCCCAAAGGAATATTTCAAGTGCATTTGCCATTATGGTTTTATTTTCCTTTTGAATGAGGGTTAATATTTTGAGCGGCATGGGCTTGAGTTTGATCAGTTTGTGCTTCACCTCTTTTTACGTACTTCTGTCGTCGCAACCTTTTGTCTGGCATGGCACATTGCCAAAGGCTCAAATGCATATAAGTAGGCCAGGGGCAGTCGTAAAATTACCTCCAAATATTGAATGTAATTTTATTTTCAGATGGCAAATAATACATAATTTTTGTATATAAAAGGGAGCCAATTACAAAGTCCTTGAAAACACATGTTGACATTTAGCACTCTGTGTGTCGCGGCTATTGACATTTTTTGGGGATTTGCATTTGCATTCAGCTGGGATCCTCACTACTTCAGTCACACACACACATGCGGACACACAGGCTAGTCGCAGGGTGTGGCTACTATTAATCATTGTCTACTCTTTGTCCATTAATTTTGAATGATCATTTTGCACCACTATTTCCCATGCACTTATCCTAATTCAATTAGCACAACCACTTGTGTCTGTCGCGCTCTGATTAGCTGCGGAATGTAATGTCTTTATGTTCCCCTAATGACAAGCATATTACTGGATCTTGATAGCAAATGAGCCAGGTGCCTGTTACAAAAGTAGAGAATGACGGGAGCTCAATAGAGCACAATCCTCTTCCTGAGCAGCCCCCACTTCGCTGGCCCTAAAGCTTTGCTTGAACTATCTTCTCTCTGGGATGGGTGGGACATGATAATTTAGCTGATGGGGATAAACCTACATGAATAACGCATTTTCAAAAGGCCCATCTAAATGATGACAAATAATGTGGATGCTTCACACATAGTGCACATGCTGCTGCTTTTACTGATTAATAAGTAATTGAGCATATTTCAGTTTCAATGGTGGTGCGGCTCAATTGACACAATGATTGTTATTGCTGTCTGATGGCCCATTCTCTTTTGGTCGGCCTCTTGTGGTTGCTAATTTTGAAAATGGTTCAGTTTTACAGATTTGTTTGAACGTTGTGTTTTTATTTGTTTGTGATTGTTACATGAGAATGCCTGCGTGTATTTCGTGGCCACTTTCTGCCACTGGGATTTGCAGCTCAATGGAAACATTAGAAAATCCCAAAGACTCACATGACCTTTGGTCTCCCCATTCTCCAGACGAAAGTGGCCGTGGGTCCTGTTCTTTGATTCTAGAACAATATATAGGAAGATGTTTACATTTGTCATTTACAGACGTATGATGAAACTATCCCCCAAAAGTGTGTTCAAAATTTGATGTGCATCAGAAACCATCTGTGCTCTGTGACGTCGAAGATACTGGACAGGACTTGTAAGGTTAGGCTAAGAACCACAAAGACAGGAAGCAGAGTAGAATCAAACGGTCGTCACAGGACTAGCTGGCGTGAGGCTGTAGGTAACTATATATACACTTTCATCTCCCTCGCTCTCTCTTTTTCTTTCTTGCTCCTCACTCACTCACGCACACACACAGACTGCACTCACACATTGAGCTCTCACTATTATTAGCACAGTAAGAACAAAAGAATTTCTTTGGTAATCGAGCCAAGCTCAGGGGGTGTGTACGAGATGTCCGCCAAACAAGTGTTTAAAGATTTAGTTTCCGTAAGTTTACCTCTGTCACGGGACTCGGACGCATTTAGCCATTAGCGGGACCTTTTGAAGATCCCTGCCCTGTCCTCTTCCAGTGTGGTACGCTGCCGCTTCTCTTTCTGGTAAGAAAACGTTAAGATGGGCTCTTCCAAAATGACAAATTTAACACATTTCACAGCACACCGCCAACCAAAAATATCACAAGATGTATGAGTACTGATATGAAGATGATCTTGTCTCAATTGACCAAAAAAAAAAATCCTCTGCATAAAATCTAGGCAAAAGTCATTTTTGGTATAACACAGAGCCATTTTTCTGTTATATGAAAGCCAACAGGTGGATGCACAGGTTTAATGTACCTTCTTCTATCTAATGAAAGAGCATTGTTGATCCTGTCACTAAATGTCGCCACCATAGACAGATAGATAAAGACATATTTTTAATTCATTAATAAAATTTCAGGTAAATAAAATAAAAATGGAACATTTCCCACGGCATCCATGATGATCTCTCATGGCACACTAGTCAATCACTCAATCAAAACCTGCTTGGGAAATGCAGCACAAAGTGTTGTACATAAAAAAAAAAAAACAGAAACAAAGAAAAATAATGTTCATTGCATGTACGCATATACCGGTACAACCACGCATGTGTACTGAATTTACATACAGTATATGCTGTATGCACTTGCAGTGACAAAGTTCAAGAAAAAAAAGTAAAAGGAAGAATTTACCATGGAACCCTGGTTGAAAAACACTACACTAGTACATAATGAAAGGGTTGTCTCGAGCAAAATGCGGTGGTGCAGTCATGGTTACATGTGTTTATGCCTTTGTGGAAATTCCTGTTAACGCTTCTCATAGCTAACTTCAAACAATCTAAAATGAACAAATGAATTCATTTATGTCTATGAAATAGGCACATTTTTATGTTTAATATTTTCTGTCATTAGATGTGAGAGTCTTGCCAGTAACAACTATTATATTTATGACCATATATTTTTCGAATGATATAATAATATAATAATATATGTCTAGTATTTTTCTGATTCTTATGTATTCTGATGATATAACGAGAGGTGGTCACAACAATAATGTGTAGCTGAAGCTACTTCATTCATTAGTCCGAAAGTAATTTGGATGTTATGATGATCAATTTTAGTTCAAGTTCTCTCATAGCAACTTAAATCAAGAGGCCACACAATACATGTTTTAATTATTTTTTAATACACAAGCATTTCAAATGGCTACATAAGTGCTAGTTCATTGTCAGTGTGACTCATTGTCTGCGTCGAGCTGGTCTTCCGCTACACTCTCCTTCATTGTGTGAGTATTATGGGATGGCTGTCCCAACGCACACAAAAAACTCAATGGAAGATAGAATTTAACAGTGAGATGGGGGATATTGATGATTCATGTGTTTATGTCTCACCTTTCTAAATCAATTCCCTTTTCAACACACCTCCCCGCTCCTCTTCTTCTCTCCACACCTTTTAATAAAGCGGACGGGTCTCTCATTTTGGAACCACAAGCAATTCTGTGTGCCGAGTCAACACACACTAGCCAGCAGGTAATTACTGGAAAAAAAAAAAAAAAAGAAAAAACAAGAAAATTCTTATAGAAATTATCCAATCATCATATTCACATCTGCTTATTCATTTTGCAGATTACACTGGAGAATCTCTCCTCATGCCTTCAGTCGTAATAGTCGTGGCATCTTAATTATCTTGTCTCTTAGTTTAAAAAAACTGCATCAGACTAATGATGACCAATTCAGTAGCATGCCACATAATCTGTTCTGTTAAATGTGGTGTAACTTTATACATGTTCTATATTTAGTCCATCAACCTGATAGAAATGGAAGAGGTATGACAACCTGTGACAGTTCCAAATGTGACTTCACTGTTTGTTTTAGTCATTTAGGGACCGTTTTTGATCGATCCAGGCACTTCTTTTTTTTTTATTTCTTTCTTTTCTTTTTTTGTCAGCATGCAGCAGGAATTGCAAAAGCAGAGTGGAGGCCCATTAAGTTGAGGAGGAACTGTATTAGAAGTCTGGTTCCCTGGGAAAGCTCCCAGCTGAGATGGGTCAGCCATATTGGATAAACAGATGGCCAGGGAGAGGAGAGAACAGGCAATTAGAACAGAGGTGAAACAAAGAGGGGAGATGAGAGAAGACACAAATAGACAAGGAAAGCAGAGAGAATGCAGAGGAAGTAGCAAAACCACACGCAGCTCTGGTGATTTTTTTTTTTTATAACTGAGTGGAAATTAATAAGCAACGGAGGCCTGATATGTGAACTTTGGGGATATCCATAACTCCGCACACACACACGGCCAGATTCGAAGCCTTATGCTGCAATGTCAGTCTTGTCACAGAGGTCAATAATATAGCACGCGCCACCCGCTCAACACCCCTGCCCTGACAAACTGCGAGCATGATGGGGTTGGCGACCATGTGCATTTGGCAGAGATTTGTAACCGTGGCCCTGCTTCACTGCATTTGAATTATTATCCTGCAGGATACACAGTCCCCCATATACCCCCCATGACACTCACTTTACAATAGCCACTATGATGTAAAAAAAATAAATAAATAAAAAAAAAAAGCTAGAGAGGCAACATGAGAAGGGGACAAGGAATTACAAGATTTGAACATGACACAAAAGTAGAGCGGCAATGTGAGTGGATGAGAGCGAACGAAAGACAAAGTGAACAATTTAGGTTGAAAGAATAGTTGGAGACGATAAAAGTGAGGCAAGAAGCAAAAAGGGATGAATGGAGGACAGGGAAGGAGATGTAGAGGTGGAGAAATTATGTGGAGGCACTGTCAGAGAAGGCTTGGATGGGAGGAAGAGGGAAATGAGGAAGAGAGGAAGGTGAAGGCAGCAGGGGAGGGGGTTAAATGGGAAGATGAACAAGAGGCTGCGAGCGGCGGCGACCAAGGGCAGGAGGAGGAGGAGAGGGAGCGTTGGTGAAGGACAGCAGGGGGGTGAAAAGACGATCAGTAGGTGGGGTTCGATAGGGGGGTGTCAAAAAGGGAGGGGGACAGGTGGAAGGTTAATGGGCCTGGAGCGACTCCACCAGACGCTCATGTGCTTGATATACGGCGGCGGGGACGGCGCAGGGCGTAGGCTTTCAAAGATATATTATTTCATTTGAGGAGCAGCACCATTCGGGCCCACAACACCCCCTCCAGCACCACCCTCCCCAACAACCTAGCATTTGTCCAGTGATAGATGACAGGCCCCCTCGCTATACCCCAACAGACACATGAACACTTATGTACAGTATCCCACCAATACACACAAACACACGCACACCAAGCTGAGGAAAGTTGTCTAAATCTCCACGGAATTTCAAGATTTTCGTCCTTCTCTCACCCATCCTCCTCCCCCTCGGCTATTTGTCTTTATCACTGGCTGCTTGTAGGTTCGCGAGCTCCATGTGTGATACTATTTTAGTGGTAACAATATCTGTTTGATCAGTCACGCTGGGAAGGAACAGGAGTTTGAGCTACCTACTGGAGGAAGCGGCGGTTCTCACTTCATTCATAAATATTAAACCGCCAAGCGTGAGATCAAGCGAGCTTTTTCATAAATTGTGTAAAATAAGCTTTGATATGGCAACACTGGCACAGACAGGAGTACGTAATTGCATTAGAGGATTTGGAAGTGGTAATCGGACATACAGTAACAGAGGGCTACAGGTGGACTCTGAATGCATCCATGCTGTTCCCAGAAGAAGAAGAAGCACATACATGACAAGATGGCAATTGCAGCCATGTGTTGTACCTGATGTCCTCCGGGCTTTAAGTGCCCACAGGGTCTTAGATGTTCGAAGTGTGGACAGCCCGAAAGTGAACTTCCTCCTCAGTTCCCTTGATGGTTGTAGACTTAGCTTTAAGACACAGCCTTCCCAAATACTGTAATGGTCCCGTAGGTCCAACCTCAGGGGACTGCTGGGGGCCAGAAGGAAAAGCAGGGAACTTGTTAAAAGGAAAGATTTAGGTTGGTCCCCCCAGAGGACACAACAGGAGGTTAGCATGAGCAAAGTCTGCTCATCTACTTGTTGCTTTGATGAAGGATGAAAGTCAGTTATTAAAAGTATAAAGAGGTCCGCTAAATGACTAAACCTACCTCGAAAGCATTTCCACTCACTCTCTCATCATCTTTTACATTTATGTGCTTAATTTCTTGATTGTTTCAACATGTAACTGACAGGCCTGCACTTATTAAGAGCAGGTGCAGGGTAATCAGTTTTATCAAAAATGTCTGGTGTCACCAGACAATAATGCTTGGTATTAATTGAAACTGTCAGAGAGATATTCATTTATCAGATGTTGTGGTTATGTTTGCAATGGAGGGAGAACTGCAAAGTGTCATATTAATTAAGGGGTAATTGGGTGGGTTAACCTATTAAAATACATTAAGTGCCCAGATACCACACAATTAAAAAACACAATAATTTATGTAGCTACAGACAAACCAAAACCTCTCTAGCCACTAAAACCAAAACAGAGGACTCGTCACACAGTATGTATTTGATCTCAGTTATTGTATTGATCTCATTAGATGTATGTAGGCTGTAGCTGATAATGCTTATAGTGTGTGTATACGCACCACCTAAATCTGGAGAGATGCATTTTTCAACTTCCACCTGTCCCTGCCTTTCTCCAATTTAGCCACCTCCTCTAAGCGCTGCTAATGAAGTGACAAAAGAAAAGCTAAAAATGTATCCACCTGCACTACTTTTTCATTTTCAGGCAAGTTAACGCAGCCTGATTCACATTTGTGAGCACTCTGGCCGTTCTCCAGGAGAAAGCAGGTCGTGTTTAAGTCTCGTTTGGGGACGATCAGGGTAAAAGCCTTTTTTATTGGCAGGTTATCCTGCTTGTTAATGTAGTGACGGAGGTGACGAGACTGCAGGGTTACAGTCCTGTACAGTTGTTGTCACAAGTTGGCAGTCAAATCAGCGGGCTAACGGAGGGAGCAGTTGAAAGATGGAGAGGAAAGCGGCAATAAAAGGCAAAGAAAATGGGTAAACAAAGTAGATGTGAGGGTTCTGATCTAACAAATTAACTCAACACTTCACCCGGTCCATCAAAGTAACAAAACAACTTTCTACTTCCCTGTTTGTTGTGCTCATAGCTGGGAGCTGTGGTAAATATACATTTGTCTTTGTCGAGTGCTTGCTATCTGAAATGCTGCAAGCCAAACCTTTTAGTTCACACAATTGAGTCCATTTTTCCCAAAATTTAGTAGGCATTTAGTTGAAAAGTTGCTTTAAAATGATTGCGTAAAACGAATGGGTTTTTTTTAGCGCAGGTTCGTATATTAATGTATATTAATACTAGCTGTAGATTGCTTTCCCACAGGGCATTTATATATATATATATATAGAGAGAGAGAGAGAGAGAGAGAGAGAGAGAGAGAGAGAGAGAGAGAGAGATAGATGCAATGACCTTTGTTGTCATTTTACACATATTTGAATGAACTTGTCAGAACCGTGAATGTGCCATTTCCTTCTATGATATATCTCTGCAGTAAAGGATGATTCAATACATATCTATTACATTTCAAAGAGAAACGAATCGATTTGGTTCGATTCAATGCACTCGCATCTTTTGAATCAAAGAACGTTATATATATATATATATATATATATATATATATATATATATATATATATATATATATATAATGTTATCATTATGTTCATGCATTGACTTTGAAAGGCAGGAGCTGACTTATCTTACCTTTTAAATGACTTCAATTATCATAGCACTTTGCCTAAATGTGGCAATAGGTGTGTAAATAGGCAAAAACGTTCATGCGGGCAGGCTGGGTATGGTACAGCATGAGGGTGGCCAGCGTGGTTAAGACAACTACAAAGACAAGAATGAAGAGGCGGCACTTTGCCTCTAAATAGCCTCCGGCTATTTAATTTCCCGGAGGTCAGAGGGGCCGAGGTGTGGCTGCCGTAGCTATATGCTGACCCTCAACCTCTAAACTAAACAAATCACACATAACTATGCAAATCTGTCAGTTAATCTATCTTCCTATTTTACAAATGTTGTGCATCTCATTTAGTTTAACTACCTACAGTATAACTAGTGTTCCTCAAACAAACCTATTCCATATTGGTTACAATGTGAATAAATATCCAGTTGTATGGATTTATTTCACCAAGTGAGACTTTGTGGAACCACTCCACCCCCTAGAATCAAATTGGCGCTACCCGTTATCCCCCATGAACTGGAAAGTAGCCTCTAAATACAATTACAGGTACATACATTTTCTCTTCTCAGGAGAGTGTAGTTAATTATGATCACAACATCATTAGCGTAAAAGAACATTTCTACTTGTAGTATCAGACCTTTGCTCAGTACTAACACCATTTTGACACTGAAATGCAATGCGTCAATTGGGTTTTGCATCAGTAGAATATAAAAACAAACAAAAAAACAAGAATTGCGCCTCGGGTCTTATGTTCCAATGTTGTATGGCCGCAATTATGTGGCTGTAATCCGGCCTGCCAAGAGGTTGTGTCTGTCTCTGCTTCTTTCGTCACAGACCTGTCAACAGTTGTCCTCCGATGTCTATTTCTGATGCTTATTTGGTGCTGGTCTATTCTTGAAAGGTAGTGTGGACACTTTGGGGCATGTGTGTGTGCTGTGTGTGTGTGTTTGCGGTTTGGGGGGCTGTTCAGGAGACAATGTGTAGAAGACGTTTTACTCTGCAAGCAGCAACTAGTGACACGCTTGATTGAATCCACGCACAAGTTCCAAAGGGGTAACATTCGATATTATGGTCGTGCTGTGACGACAGGGCGAGAAATTTCCAAATGGGCCTCGCGCCAAACAAGCCAAGGAGAAAAATGGTCTGCTATTTGCTGGTGGCACAGCAAAGTAGGACAAACACACCTGTTTCGTAGCCCTACTTTTAGCATTCCTTTCTCTGCTGCTTTTAATTTCCTTCTCTCGTTCTCTACTTCTTTAACACTACACCGGGCCATTTTATGAGTCTCACTTGGTTCGCTCATCCTGTCAATCTTTCTGTGCTTTTCACCCAAAAGGCCATAGCGGCAACCTTGGCACCCACTTTGGATAAATGATTCCATACATGCAAAATAAAAGTATTCCACTAATAATGGGCTTTATTGCTCTGCGTTCTTTTCAGATTGTCTAAGAGGGGCATAAAAAAACACTTTTCAAGCAAGGTGAAAGAGTGATGAGCAATAAATCTAAATCTATGCTGAAAGGGGAATTTCTGAGAAAGGTGTTGACAACACTATTAAAACTACAGAAACGAACCAGGGAGTCAGGAACAAAAACAAAAGAGTAGGGAAAACGGCTTGAAGGTAGTGAGTGAACTGTTGTCTCAATGTCCCTCGGGCCTATATACTCCACATGCTGCTCTACACTTAGCTTAGACAGCATTGTCGAGTGGAAAGACGCCTATGCTCTAATACAGATGCATTTATGTCAGCATCTGTCAGAAGACACAAGGTGATGCACCTTCGGGAGAAGAATGCCTCCATCTGCTCTTCTGTCATGTGGCTTGGGGACCTTGTCGTTACACAGCAGGAAGTATAGAAATGCTTAATTAGCTCATTCACGTGTTTAATTTGCCTATCAAGGGCTGCGATCCCTGGAGTTGAGTCACATTGGGTTGCGGTGTCTGCTCCAAAACGTAACCACACCTCCAAATCATCATCATCATCTTCAAAAAAAAAAAAACCTCTAGAAACCTCTACCAGAAAGAATCTTTATCTCAAGTCTCTTTACTTTCAAACAGCTTTCCTCTTTTTTGTCTCCTTACATAGGCATGTCAGTGATTGTGTATGAGTGTTAAGATGCTTTGTCTCGACTATTCTGAATAACACAAAAGAGGGGAGGGGTAAGCCTTTAGCCTACTGTCTGTTGTCTCCTCTTATTCCGGACTCCTCTTTACTGTAACGCACAGACAGCCAGGCATTATGGGATCATTGCCCACTGTCTTTCAATGAAAGTCAAACTCACACACACACACACACACACACACGCCCACACCCACACGCACTCCGACACACACACAAAAGCACACATGCACACGTTTACATACATACATGCACATAAATCCTCTCTCACCTTTGTCAAGACTGATGGAGGGATAATAAAGTGAATGCACACACACGCATACACACTTTTAATTGACAGGCACACACACTCATACTATAACCCACCCCGTGTGTCATATTCGGACCCACCTACCATTCACACTCGGCGCAAACAACAATACACAATAAATCGCGGCATTAATTCAAATAATGATTGCAGAGTGTGAAAAGCCAATGTGGCCCAGGCTTAATGCTTATCGGCCAGTAGATTAAGTGGTGGGTGTGTGTGCGTGGAGGTTCTGCTGCTAATAGATCAATAGGATTCGTATGATCAGTGGAGTCAGTGGAGTCTACTACAACTCATTTTACCTTTGGAAGAATTTTCTCAATGTCTGATGTTGTGGTGGAAGGCGATTGCAATGGCAGTAACAGAGCAGGATGCAGCAAACGCATCAACATAATGATAATATTCTATATATATAACATAACACATTATAACATATATATATATATATATCGTGTGTGTGTGTCTGTATGTGTGTGCATGCATGTGTGCATGCATTTGAGTGAAGGAAGAGGTTACTTTTGGGAGAAGCAGATCCCTGGGCTGCACATGTATTAGTGGTCTAATGTTCATGTGAATAATTGATTAGGTTCTCTCTATGTTTTTTATAATTAGTTGATAGCTTTTTAGCTCTAAGCCTTACGATTTCTAGTGTGTGGAGATGTGAGTGAGTGTGTCTGGTGGGGGTAGGCTCTTTCCTGAAGGTATCCCGGAAATTATTGTGTGCAAAGAAAAAAAAAATAATTTTTCTTTAAGCCTTGAATTTATGTATTAACTTTCTGTAAAAATAAGATAAAAATACATTTGTTTCCTATTGACTCTTTAGTCTCAAGTGCTTATTCATTTTTTTTATTCATACATTCAGGTATAGTTTACTTGAGTAACAACAGTATTTCAAGTCAAATTTGAGTCTATATTTTTATTGCCTAAACAGAATGAATAAGGATAAGTACTGATCTTGCAGGAAATGCTGACAAACACTATTTTTAAATTATTTTATATGTAGGGTAAAGATTGATTTTTAGTTTTACTGTGGAGTCATTGCATATGCGGTGTGCTGTCAGCTTAGAAAGCTAATATCAATCAAAAACAGGATAACAATTCACAGATGATTACAGCAAGTCACAGACCACCTTAGTTAAATTTCCTACATGACAATCTTCAATACAGGCGTGTTCTCATGCCTTATTGACTCGATTTGTCTCTCTTATACTTACATTATGCCTTACATCAAAATGAATAGGGAAGTTTTGGTGCACTTGGTTTCAGTCTCAAATTATTATACTGATGGCAGATGCATTGGTGAGGATTGCTTGTTGACATTACCAGCGGCTTTGATGGAACAATCTCCCCAAAGCCCAAGGAAATATTTTTTTCTTTTCTCATCAGTGTAATTCTTGCAACCTCGCAAATCTATTGATCGGGTGGACATATTTGCATGTCGCCGTACGGCATCAGCATCTACTAGTTATGAATTTGTATTTTTGCAATGTACAATTGTTGCAAGTTGCAACTTTATCGTCCTTTGATAAGATCACTTGAAAGCAAATTAATTTCCTGCTCCTGCATGGGGCAAACTGAGTGAGGGATAGAAAAGTGCGGAGGGGGGATGCCCATTCATAGGTTTTCCATCCTTTCACAAACACGCGAGTGAGGATGGTGGGATGTGCGGACACATGAGGTGAACGTGCTCAATCGAAAGAGACCCTCCCTCTTGTTCTCAGGACCAAAGGTCATTGCAGAGTCAATTAGCGCAGTCACCGTGGGAAATGGTCAATTTCAGGGTCTCAGTATTATCAATCAGACATTGCTGAACGACCACTGTGGCAGGCTCAGACAAATGTGCTGTGCAGTGTTGCCACACTGTAACACTTTACCTTGATGAGTTTCTGTGAGCACATTGGCCAGCTGCAGTAGACAATAACACCAATGAAAATCCAAAGTATATATATACTATATATATATATATATATATATATATATATATATATATATATATATATATATATATATATATATATATATATATTTATTTTTTTTGCAACTTTCATGCCACATTTTGTCTTGCTGATTGCTCAGCGTATGTTCATCAATATGACTATTCTTCTTGTTTGCAAACGCACCATAGCCTGTACTCCCACCCCATCCCTGACAAGTGCCACCTGCGCATTTTCCCAGATTTCTTGTCACTCCAGGATCGAAGACCAAATGGACTGTATGCCTTGATAAACAAGAGTTCGTTCTGGGGAAATTAGGACAAGGAGGAGGGGGCAAAAGTAATCATTTCCCTCCATTTCAGCAGAAATCCTGGGTAGATTTCAGCACAACTGTTGCTGTTCTTCCCAGGGATATGTAGAACTCCTGCATGTGTGTCTTTGAAAAGCTGAAAAACTATTTGGTTACCAAATAGTCAACCCAAAAATGTTCTTTACAAGAATATGTTCTATGCAGCCCCACTAGTCCAAACAGGGCATTCTGATTAATATTGCGTTTGTGGAATATGAGTTAAGCAGTAAAATCCACCCGGTTTTGTCCAACTCAGGTGGCGGCCATTTTGCCACTTGCTGTCGACTGAAAATGACATCACAGTTGCTCAGGGCTCCAGTAAATGAGCAATCATGGCATCAGGAAACCATGATTGGTCGTTACCTTAGCCCTGAGCAACTGTGATATCATTTTCAGTCTACAGAAGTGACAAAATGGCCGCCTCCTGAGATGGCAAAAAGCAGGTGGATTTTGCTCCTTAACTCATATTCCACAAATGCAATATTAATCAGAATGCCCTGTTTGGACTAGTGGGCCTGCATAGAACATATTCTTGCAAAGATTTTTGGGGGCTTCCTTCTTTAAGTGGGTAATACTAATACTGTTATGGGGGCAGCCTTCATGCACCAAAACCTATTCGTTGGGATGAGGAAATGCGGAGAGCGGCAGGGATTGGGAGTGGTTTGACCGGCCGTGAAATTGACTGGCCGTTCGTGAATTTCCCAAAATTCCTGATGACCTCCACGCCCCTGGTCATAATGGTATAACTAAGAATAATAGAAACGTACTGTATTTTAAAAATCCATGAGAAAATGGGTCTTGCATTCCAATAATTGTCTTGGTTTGAAAGAGTGCCTTGAATGGCTTAATTAAATGGCCAAACTGGAAGTGAGCGCACAGGCACGACATAATTAAGCGTTTGCAACACTCGGAAAACAAAGGGCGCTGTTTCTAGGTGAATTAATGCGGGTTCCCAGGTGAATACAGGGACTGTTTGGCTCAAGGCGAACAGATGCTAAGATAGTACAGCACCAAAGGATGAGCAGCTCGACACACAG
Organism: Filicampus tigris; assembly: GCF_054856515.1. NCBI lineage: Eukaryota > Metazoa > Chordata > Actinopteri > Syngnathiformes > Syngnathidae > Filicampus > Filicampus tigris. The sequence continues at coordinate 8,747,652 of NC_141228.1, read as the reverse complement.
CAGTATTGAAGTCAGCTTCAAACCTCACCTGTAGTAGGCATTGATTTCCGTCCAGAAGAGAGAGAAGCGCCGCTTATTGTTCATGTGAATTGGAGGCAGATTAGCACTCGGTCTCCAAATGTTACCCCTCCCTATGTGCAAAAAATATCATGATTCTCTCCATTCATTAGCATCCACAGAAGGAGATTCCATTAATCTCTTCATTAGTCCACATCAAACATGGAAGTACTTATTAAAATCAGATCCAGCTGTGTACACTCGTTAAAACTGGCCGCACCGTACGACGCTTAACAATGCTCGTGGCACGATACCAAGACCAGGGCACAAGAAAGGGGGTAAGTTTCTACCACCGCGGCCTGTTTGGACTTAGCACCCCATGATAATTGCTCTACTCTTGGCAGGGGGCTATGAATAAACATGACGTGTGAGTATTTCAATGTGCCAATTTTCATTTAATTTAATCTGCACAGCAACGTCTGCTCCGAATCACCTTTTTTATTTTTGCAATTTCCCCTCACATATTTTCCCATTCTTCCATTCCCAGTCAGGTTCATTCCCTCCCTCACTCGCTCTCCTTTCTTTTTCCACATCTTGAAAATCCCATTAATCCTCGCCAGTGGTTTGAACAAAACTTATGGGCTAAGCGATTGATTCGAGTATTGATCCCACTCAGCTGAACGATCATCAAGGTGGTAAATTGGTTTCTTGGAGGATGTATGTTTTTATTGCTGCCCATGCATGTAGGAGTCCCTGCTTGGATTTTCAAACATCCTATTTTTGGTAATAATGTTAAGTAGACCAAGCCTGAGAAAGTAATGCATTCACTTTGGGTGTTGAGGCCAGCTTGAAGCTATTTTTCAGGAGCATGATTCTGAAATGTGAACACAGAAACTAAATCTTTCTTGTTTGGCTTGTTTGGTTTGATTTTTGATATATATATATATATTTTTTTTTAGGGTGAACAGTGGCAGCTCATGCAAGAAACAATGTTATGGATAAGCTTCCTGAAATAGAGATACTATTAATGAAAGAAACACTTTTGGAGGAAAAATCAAATATACTATTTATTATTAACTTCATTAAAAATACAGGTCACGAATGTAATTATATTTCTATGTGACACGTTTTACATTCAACAACTGAGTACCCCAATTATTTATAGAAATCACAATTGTCTTAACGACTACATCAGATTTGGACTTATTTTATACGGACTTGCAATCAAAGGTCAATCAGTCTCAACTTTGCCTGAGGAAGGAGGAAATCAGTTTATATTCCTATTCATTGTTCTGTTAATTGCAATTTTCAATATATCTTTAGATTAGAAGTATTCTCGTTCTATGATAGAGTAAAACTAGAACAAAATAATTGAAATTGCTGGCATTCTTGAATGCTATATCATCTTAAGCTCTTCCAAAATATCTCCACTCCTATGACTCTTCAAATTTAAATCAAATTGGCATCTTTGTTAATGACAGTAGTTGGAGTTCAACTCTTATGCATAGGAGTAATCCCAACAGCAACACAGTGCTTCCAAGCTTTTATTTGATGACCGCCAAAGTCAGATACACTTGTCTAAATTTTCCATCATCTTGAGATAAGATTTAAACAACCAAAGAAGTACTATAAGTTTTATTGCGGGAGTCAAACAAACTGCGATTTGAACTTTGTGTCATTACGGTTAGATTAAATCAAAGAGCGATGAGTGGTAAACAGTAAATGTCAAACCAATCGTGAGATAAAGTATGTGACTCTCCTGCATAGAAACACAAAACAACGCGTCTGATGCAGTGTCAGTGAGTTCAGATGTGTGGATGCAGGCAGTAGAGCTTGGAAGATCAGGCGCCATGAATTCTGCTCATTTGACAGAGCAAAAGGAAGAGCTTGTCAGGGAAACAGTTTGTGTCGCTGCTACTCAAAAGGTCAGCCAACTGAACCCCAACCCCTGTACCGCCCTTATGCTTGTCTGTCACCAGTCTCCCTCGTACAGACGGGTGTCCCCTTCCCCTCGTCTTGGCTGCTATCACCCGCTGCCATACAGTCCCTTTGATGACCCAGGCTTCTTGTCAGAGAGCCGCTTCCAGGCAGGCAGGCAGGCAGGCAGGACAGCCCTTTGATGAGGACCCGAACACTTGCTAAAAGCACTGACATGCGGTGACAGTGGTGCTGGTGTTGAACGGGGTGGCGTTTGAAGATCTTGGGTGTTACATGTACCCGTCCTTTCACACACACACATACACGCACACACACGCAATTACACTAGCTTCCAGGGTCTTTAGGTTCGGGGGGCAGAGAGAGGAGGATCGGCGAGTGCCTCAAAGAAACCCCCCCTTTGAAGGTCTTCAGTTCTCTGTGATGGTTTTAATGAAGTCATTTGAATTTTGCTTTCGTCTTTAGCTCTGGAGGCATCACCTCCAATATGGGACCGTAGAACTGATGTATAGAAAGGAGAGAAGACCGGCTGTGATGAAAAATTTAATTGACAACAACAACAACAAAAAAAGAAAACAATGTCACCAGAAATGTGACACCGGAGTGGATTTTCATTCCCGTCCCATCCCACTCCCACAGAAAAAATCCTATCCCATCCAAGTCCCGGACTGAAGTAAAAAAAAAAATCCTTGCCACTCACGGTCAAAACAACTCTCACACCAGTCCTGCTCCCGTTCAGAATGACTCCCACTCCCATTTTGGAGGGCAGCTATGTTCAAAATGGTTGCGCATTTGTCCAAGGTTTGTTTTTCCTACTGGATAATCCTGCTCCCGCATGTTCCCAATTTTTTATCCCATACCATCCCACTCCCGTGATTAAAGGTAACATTTACTACCAACCCCTTGGGAATCGAATCCTGTGGGAATATACAAGAAATAAAGGAGAGTGTGCATATTTGAGATGGCAATGAATGCCGCATTCATTGACTACTTAAGCATTTCAACAACAGAGACTCTCGTCCACATCATTCGCCTGTGATTCAATTTTGGATTGCAGCTAAGCTAGTTGCCAATGGTCAGCCACTCATGAAAACTAGATGCAGAACACTTGAGTCTGTGCTACTTCAGTTGCATTGGGCTGGGTCACTCAGTTGTGTGAATGCTATCTTGAAAGGTAAAACAGACTATGTTGGACACCAGTCAAGAATCATAAAAACCCTAATCAACATTAGACTCCAGAGTTGTCAGTCAGTGACAGTCACATAGTGATGTGGCTTTTTTCCCCCATGACAATAAATAATTTTACTGCCTTACAAATGCAACCCACACAAAGCCAGTTCAACAAATAGACCTCTGTGCATGTTTCCCGCTACACAGGTACATGAACACATTCCTTTTCATGGTACCCACGCTTGCACCTGCTTCTTTGGCCAACCTTTAACATTGATCCACATTCCTCACCATTCTAGCTGCCGTTGACACTGATGAAGATCAAGTTCTCACATTCTGTCGTCAAAGACTAACTCCTGACACCAAAGAATAACAGTACCTAGGAGGATACATTATTTCTAATGACATAACATAGGACAATGTTTGTTGCTTTAAAAAAAAGAGACATTTTCCTCATTCCTTTTTTCCCAATGTGGACCTTTTTGTTTGAGTCTCTCAATTGTGGTGTAATGATTAACATGGCCAGGCATGGGAATAGGCTGGCTGTTACAAGGAAGATGTTGTTTTGGGACACTGTTTGACCTGACCTGCTTCCAAAGCTCACCTGGCAGGTCCATGGGAGCCAGCGGCTGCAATTCAGCAGGCGCAAATGCTTTAATCATTGGAACCCGTGGAATTACTCAGAAACTGACAATGGACAAACACAGAAACCTGCACCAAAACCTGTTAAAGGGGCACACAATAACGTAACCGAAATGAACGTGGAAAGAGTCGCATGAGAACCCTTTGGAGTATGTGGTTGAAATTAACAATAAACGGTACGAAAGTAATCAATATCAATTGACTTGTACTACCTGAGAGCAAATCTTCACAATAACAGCTGCTCGGGAAACAGCGGAATCTTTTTTTTTTCTTGTAAAATTATGGAACTACTTCCAAAAGTCTCAATAATATTTTTACTGGAAATTTATGAGCTTTTCTTAATATTCCCAACCAGGTTGACGACCAGATGAAGCTTCTGCAGAACTGCTGGAGTGAACTTCTCATCCTGGATCACGTCTTTCGACAAGTGGTGCACGCCAAGGAGGGCTCCATTTTATTGGTCACCGGCCAACAGGTCAGTTATTGCACAGCAGAGCCCAAAAAGATGAATTTCTTCAATCTACAATCATCAGTTATGAGAGACTACAGTATATAATCAGGGATATTGTTCAAACAAGAGGAGATCATGGAAAGGCAAATGCAGCAGGAGAAATGGCGTGACTTGAGAAGTAATGATGAGGCGAAGATGTCGACACAGTTTGAAGAGATTGCATCCGTAATGATTAGGAGGATGAGAGATTGGTAGTCTTTGGAGTTGCAGCACAGCAGTTTCATTCGTGTACTTTGGCTAACGTGCAGCGGCTAGTGGAGGCGGAATGTATTTGTGCAGAGCTGGGCATACCATCCACCTTTTTATCCAGTTGGAAAAAATAGTAATCGCCTATAGGCCGGTCCGCCTATGAGTTTAAACGGGCTTCCATTAGCCTTTTCCGACTATCAACTTCGACAAACTACTACTCGCGCAGTTTTTTCGCAGATGCACATAGCTTAGTGCAGTAAGAAATGTGTGTTCTGCGTCGTTGTGGCCGTAAGCACAGCCGCCTTGCTTCACAGCTAATCGAAGTAGCTCCTCTCATTCCCTTTAAAATCAGTGCACAAGAGGTGCACAGTCCTTACAGACATGGCGTAAGCAGTAACTAATTTGCTGGAGTCTATGAAGCAGGCAAAGTATGTTTAAGCAGACCTCCATGTCCCCAAATCATGTAAAGTTGGCCAGGACAATCACAGATCACTGCTGTGAAGTGGGCACCTGGACACTGCCTTCCAACCCAATCGTTCGTGTTTGTGTGTTACCCCAAGTAATACGTGGAATTCGAATCAAGCAGCAAAATCCACCCATTTTCATCCATCTCGTGGGGCGGCCATTTTGTCACTTTTCGCTGTCAACGAAAAATGACATCACAGTTGCTCAGAGCTCAGGTGACGACCAATCACAACTCAACTGTTTTCCGCGTGTGAGCTGTGATTGGTCGTTACTTGAGCCAGTAGGCACTGCTGGTGTCATTTTCTGTCAACAGCAAGAGTCAAAATGGCCACCCACTGAAATTGATTAAAACGGGTGGATTGCACGAATGCAATATTATTCAGAATGTAGTCACGGCATATAGAACATTTTACTGTAAAGAACATTTTGGAATTGACTTAGCTCATTCACTGCCACACATTCCTAGACCATACCATTTGAAAAACATTTGAAAAAATATATAAATAAGTTCCTGGAATTGAATGGCTAGACTGTAAAAAGACAAATGAATACGTCATTGGCAGTGAATGAGCTAAGCACATTTGCAAATAGCTCTTTGATTCATCTCAGATGCCCCATTCATTTTTTTTACATTGACCTCAAAAAAGTGAACATGAATGTAACATCATTCTCAGGGTCATCAACAAAGGGGCAACTATGTGTGTTTTAAAAGGAGGCTAGTTATTTTTCCTGTCATAGGCTCAAACGTGAAATGGAGCTCATTAAAATGCATTCAATGATAAAATGACAAATGGGCTGAGCTGTTGAAAGCAAGGCCTCACAGCATCGTGCCAGTTTCTAATATGATGACACTGATATTTTGACAGTCCAATACTGCTGGTGTCCATGAAATTTAAATAACAAATATTTAAATTTAAAAAAAAAAGAAAAGGGGAAAAAAAAGTTCCACGACCAACTGCATCTTTTTGGCTTTGAACCCACTGGTAACACCCGCAAACACTCTTCAAATCAGTCTTCCATACATTGTGGTTCAGGATGGATTCAAGTCCTAAGGTTTATTTATATTTACCCAGCATGTCTCTACAAGAGGAATAATAAAGTAGGATTGATTGACTGATTGATATGCAGGTCACTTGGGTTAGTGCTAACTCTGCTATAGTGGCGCTATAGTGTTTTCCCCTCTCTTTGTACTTCAGGCCAGGAGGCAATAACCTAAGGCATCACCATCAACAGTCCAATCCTTCAATGAAGTTATTTCATGCACAGTTGATTTTATGTAAATTGATTGACACTTTGGAAAGGGGCAGCGTCTGCCTCTCACATGAGCCATAACTCTCTCCTTTATGAATGGGGAAGAAGAAAAGGAAGTACAAAAGCAGTTAAGAAAAGAATGGGGCAGAAGAAATGTGCTCTAGGGAACGGAGCACATACACTCTTGAAATAAAAGTACATCACTGTTCCTTGAGGGATATGATGACTTGTGGGGTTGTGCCTCATGGAATTTGGCTTGTACACTCTGAATATGCCTCCTTTACCTTTTTGGCTCTGTTACATTGGAGTCGAGCCACTAGGACTAACTAGTGCAGACTGGACTGAAAGGACACAAATAACTATTCCTGCTTCCCAGCTCTACAAACAGAAAAGGAAGCACAGAGTTTTACTGAGCATTTTCCAATTACAATCAATTTCAGTCATCATGCTTTCTCAGTCAATATGTTTGTTGTAATTGTAATTTGAAGCACATGCAGACCCCCCTGTAAGGAAGACAGGCATCAACCTTTCCCTGGAAATGCTTCCACAGTCAATTCTGATAATGAATTGTCAATAAATATAAAAACCTTATACGGTGCTGTTTATAGTGAGTGGCAGCTAAGGATTTGGCTCCCAGACAAAAGTGTTGTGGCTTTATCTATCTATCTATCTATCTATCTATCTATCTATCTATCTATCTATCTATCTATCTATCTATCTATCTATCCATCTATCCATCTATCCATCTATCCATCTATCTATCTATCTATCTATCTATCTATCTATCTATCTATCTATCTATCTATCTATCTATCTATCTATCTGTCTATCTATCTATCTATCTATCTATCTATCTATCTATCTATCTGCTCACTTGTCCATCTGACAATTTGAATCATTATAAACAAAACAGTTTTATCTACATGAAAGAATAAAGGCAGATATTGAGTGGAGTTTTTATAGCACCACTTCTTGTTTGACTCTCATTGATTGCTGCAGAAAACCACACAGAAATTCAAATCATGTTTTCTTCCTTTTTGCAGGTAGACTATGCAGTGATCGCATCCCAGGCTGGGGCCACCCTCAATAATCTATTGAGCCACGCCCAGGAACTGGTGGCAAAGTTACGTTCTTTGCAAATGGACCAACGGGAGTTTGTCTGCCTGAAATTCCTGGTCCTCTTCAGTCTCGGTGAGTCCAAACAGAGAGTATTTGGCAGAGCGTTGATGTAAGAAATGAAAGACCTCCACAAGATTGCATGACAACCATGGAATAATGCGTACTGGGGGGCGCAGTCTGCTTTGGATTTTAACATTGTTTGTATTGAGAATAATATGTATTTATACAACTGAGATGTTGGTGCCAAGCAGTCTATTTTCTCACCGTTTTCAATGTTTGAAACAAATTCTGGCAGTGACTGAATACTGACTGCAAATTCACCATGAAGAATACGGGATTAAAAATTGGGATCAGAGGTCAAGTAATTGATGCGCCAGGGGGAGGAGTGGGGTGACTAGTGAGGGGTGATTAATTAATTAATTAATTAATTGCACTGGGAAAGGATGAGAAAACAGAAAAGGTAGTCAGAGATATTGGAGTGAAGGGACAAACTTTAATACAGTTGACAGTTGTGTGCATGTATTTGTGTGCGTGCGTCCCTCGTAGGCTACTTTGTAGAAATCATGTTTGGAAATACAGATCATAGTCTCTTGGCAATGTGTGACCGCAGTTTAGACCATGGATAACCACTTTGAGAACACGCATACACACACACATGCATACGCACGCACACACACATTACCCATAGTATATGTTTATTTATTTTGTCTATAAACAAAGAATCAGTACTAATGAACTGCTCGGATTACATCTCGCACTTTGGTGAGCACTGGATTAATGTGTGATGTTATTGTCAGTTGCAAAGTGGAGAAATGCACTGGGCGGAATTCAGAGAAGCCTTAGAATGTGCGTGTGTGTGCTTGGGAGCGTGTTTGTGCGTATGAGGTAGTTTTGTTCAGCATGTGTCTTCACGTGGCATAGGGTTTGCTGGGGCTCAGGGTCTAAATAATTTGGCAGAAACATCATCCATAATGAAAGACCGACCTCAGGGATGTGTATAGCCCCCGGCAGTGCCTGTTTTCCAGCATTGCCTGAGTCTCCCACAGAAGAAACCAGACACAAGTGGCGTTGCATTTGCTGAGGATCTCTGTGGTGGAAGTGGTGGTGTTTGGACTCAGCAATGCAAAGCCTGGAGATTTAGCATCGATTCACACCGCACACAGCTGAGCAGAGGTGTGGATTGATGGGCTGATCTGAATATGTGTAATGGAATGAGAAAGCAAATGCTCACAGAACTGGTTTACACACTGCCAGCAGCACCAATTAATACAGATGTAGCTAAATGAGGCATGAAAGTAGATTTGCGTTGGCTGCTGAGCGGCGAAATGAGTTCTAAAGACAGATGAGATTTATTTAATCTACACTGGTGAAATTTAGCAAGAGCTAATATGAATTAAACAAACGCAGTGACCCAGGTTTCATTTCAGACCCCCACCCCTTTTTTTTAACTTGAATTTAATTCATTTACAATTTAATCATTACGTAGGGCCAATATGCAGATTACGTCCCTGACATCAAATAGCCTGTCTGTGGCCTGGGTGGTTTGCATGTTGGCACGAGTCAGCATTTGTGCCACCTTTTTAGCACCTTTTCACTATAAGTCTGGCAGATTGGCACACCGTATCTTGACTTGGCTATTACCACTTAGTTGGTAGAATTAATCAACAACTACTTCAGTACCTCCATTTTTAGAGCATGGGCTATACTGCTTCCAAAATTGGAGATACATGTTTTTTACAGCACAGCGACGATATTTGACATCGGTGAAATCAGATTTACTGGTAAAGTTATCGTATGCAGTGTACTTAGCCCCCATCCCGCCATATATACTTTTGTTAGAATGAAAACCAATGTGCTGGAACACACGTGTATCATGGGGGTCGACTGCTCGCTCTGGAATGGTCAGCCGATCATGTCCTTGGTGGAGATACTACATATTACTTTAATTAGTCCCGCTGTGCAGAACCACATGCTCACAGACACATTTTTAGAAATAGGCAAATAACCAAAGATTCACTTGGTTGTTTACTTTCACACTTGTTGGGGGGCAGGCACTCCAGAGACCCAACAATTATAAGTGGGGGTCGAGTAAGGTGTAAAATTTGGTGCTGACCAAACTTGGATTATTAACCTTGGCGGGCATCATCATATGATAATGCCAATTTTGCTAGTTTAGTGATATTTGTACTTTTCCATGGTGTGATGAGATGTTCGTTTGGCACCACAGATGATTATGTAAGACAAACTGCCCTCATTTTTGAGAGCTTTTTGACATTGTATGGTCTGTTTGCCAGTAATGATCGTTCCATTAACCGTTACTCTGGCACCTAACTATCAGTGATATGGAATAATAGTAATCCTTTACAGTTTTTCTGCACTTTACCTTGACTTTTTCCATCCATCCATCCATCCATTATCTATATCGCTTGTCCTCACAAGGACCACAGGGTGTGCTGGAGCCTATCCCAGCAGTCTTCGGGCAGTAGGCGGGGGACACCGCCTACTGCCCGAAGTTGATTGCTAGCCAATCGCAGGGCACACAGAGACAAACATCCGCACTCACAATCACAATTAGGGGCAATTTAGAGTGACCAATCAATTTACCATGCATGTTTTTGGAATGTGGGAGGAAACCGGAGTACCCAGAGAAAACCCACGCAAGCACGGCGAGAACATGCAAACTCCACACAGGGAGGCCGGAGCCGGGATCGAACCCACGACCTCTGAACTGTGAGGCGGACGTGTTAACCAGTCGACCACCATGCCGCCCGTGACTTTTTCCATTATTTCCCATATTGGCTGGGCAGTCAGTCAGTCACAGCCCTGACAACAGAACTCTTAGTTAAGCCTCTTGTCGATAAAGACAGAGAGATATAGATGTCACTCCAGCTGAGAGAAGACTTTTCCTGACCTGGGTTTGACCATCTTTTTTCAGTCTTGGTATTATTTTCTCACTGTCTCACTCTATCCATCTCCTTCTATGGCGTCCTCTCTATCTGCTGTCATTCTTTCCTTGTCTCAAGTGAAGGCTTTTGCCCTCTATCAAGAGCGAGATGATCACTCTACTAGCATTGATCTTGGTGTGTGAAACTGTGAGCAATGGCCGTGTGTGTGCTTGTATGTGCGGCAGTAAAGTCACGACCATTAAAGCTCGAGAGAGATAGAGTACAGCCCGGGTCAGAGTTCAGTTAAGAATTACTACTTGTTGTCTGGTGACTGAACAGTGTTAATGGGTCTTTGATTTCCTTTTAAAAGGCTTAAGTGCTTAATAGAAATACTGCCAAGCTGCTGCTTTATATGATCATCAGGTGACAGGTCAGCACAGAAGTGGCGTCTTGGCTTTAAATAAAATAAGAGGTCTTTTACTCCCTATTACAGTAGTTGACAATTAAAGCTATATAACGTGCTGAAGGCTTTGTGATTTCTGCAGTGCTCTGCTGTTTAGCTCTTGCAATATAATGAGTGGGGGAAACTGAGGGAGGAAAAACGAAAAAAAAACAAAAAAAAAACATCACTTATCAGTTTTCACAAGTGTGGTGTTTGATGTAAATTCCCTCAGCCAGAGACAGACAGCCCTCATATTGGCAAAGCACTTGCAGGCTCAGAGGTCAGAGTCTGCTCTGCCAGCAAACGACTGGGCTCTGTGGGTCGGACCACGTCAGCTTTAATTGGGTGAGACGTGCACTGCCAGTCCTCGTCAGCTGGGAGGAGAACCAGAGGAGCTGTCAGAGCAGTGCTGAGTGCTAAATGCTCCCAGCAGAGAAGCGAGATTTGTGGACACAACTTAAAATAATGCTCCCAAATCGTAGTGTTTAGGGGCAACAAAAAACTCAAAAGTTGATAGTGAGGTAAATTATTTGGAGGTCTACTGATAATGGTGCACTCTTGGACTCCAAAGTAATTATTTTTGCGTTTCACACCCAGTGTTAAGTACCAAGTCCCAACCGTGTGGAAGTTGGAAGAAGCTAATCAAAAAATACACGCCTTAACAAAAATAGCAGTGTCAGAGAGCTATTCAATGTACAATATGTATATCATTGTGATTTTAGTTTTCCGTATTATAGAACTAATTCTGAGAGCTGTTTCTAATATTTTGTTTACCTTGTTTAGCTATAGGACAAGTGCAAACTCATTAAACAGACTTCAACAATACGATAGTAAGGATCTTTGTAAATTAATAAATCTCTGACAGCGTCAGTGAAAACAATTTTTAAAAATTGCTTATACACCTCATAATAGATCGCGGTGTATTCAGTCATTTATTTTATACAAAAAAATCTTAAGCAGTATAGACAGTAGCTGCACAATGTACCTAACAATGTAACACATAAACATATATTTACTGATATCCAATTTACTTAGTTATCAATTCAGTTATTACTTACTCACTTATCCTCCAATTTAATGTGAGATATAAATCCACACTTATTTATATACTTATGTATTTTATTCCTACTTCTATCACTGCTCCCTCATTTTTTCGACAGGGACATCTTGACTTTGTCTAACACTGAAGCACCGCAGACGAGAAGACAAACATGGTGAATGTGACTGACCTTGATAAAACACTGCGCTATCTCCATTTCACGTCATGTCTGTCTGTACACTGAGCGAGAAGCCTAACACTAAAGACCAGTCAGGTGGATTCCAATTAAGCAACAGCGGTAGCTGCTCAGAATCAATCTGTTGATCCCTGACCAGGTTGCTCATACACTCCATTCCACCCTCCAGTCCCCATAGGCCCGGCAAATATTCATTTCCTGAAATGAACTGAATCATTTGAATTCGTCGGGGCATTGATTATCATAAGAAGACGGCAACGGTTCAATATTTGCCCCCACTGGGACCAATGTAAGGGCCAAATAATGGAGCATGTAAAAGGCACAACACTGTACAACTTCATCAAAAGCAACACAATAAACATGTTATTTTATGTTGTAGGGTTGGGGTTTTTATTTTGTTTTTTTTCTTACTCTCATGTACTCAGCAGTATGGGGTTAATCAATGTGTACTGTTCACAATAATGGCACTTGGTGAGTGCAGATTACCGCCAAACCTTAAACATTCCTAAATTAGATCAAGAGCTGCTCCAAAATGTGATTCTTTGGTCCATGCTGACCCCATGCTGAACCCTCATTTGGAAACTGTTTCAACAGTTTGTGACAGGGGCGGGAGTAAGTCACATACGTGCAATTCACAAGCAAGTCTCAAGTCATAACCGTCATGTTTCAAGCAAGTCCCAAGTTACTGTGGGAAAAAAAAAATCAAGCAAGTCAAGTTGAGTCAAGTCACACAATCTTGCTCAGTTATAACATATATGAGAGTGAAAATACTTTTTTTTAAATATAGATTTTTCACTAATCAAAACACAGAAATATATATTTGTAGCTCTAATGATCAATTGTTGATTTATGAAATTGAGTCAAGTTGTTATGCATTATCTTACGGGGTCCTGCCACATCACAATGAGACAAGTAACTCAAAGAGGAGTATATCTACTTTACAGGCCTACGTGTAATGTTTAAATCATGATTGTTTTGATGGTATAGTTTCAAGATTAGAGCCTCCGTAATGTCAAATCTATCACTTCATTGTTTTCTCTCAAAAGTGTGTAACTAACAATAGTTAGCTAATATTTGACCAGCTATTGGTCTATCTCGCTCTCTCTCTCTCTCTCTCTCTCTCTCTCTCTCTCTCTCTCTCTCTCTCTCTCTCTCTCTGTCTCTCTCTCTGTCTCTCTGAGTATATCACCGTCGTGAGGATGAGCCGTCCATAATGAATGGATGGATTGTGCTTTGATTAACATTTTTTGCTTGCCAAATAATTCCATGTATATGTCTACTCTTCACAATGTCAATGATTTAGGTATTAATCTACAATTGAGGAAAGTATAAATAAATGAAACTTAATGCAAAACATTATATAGTTCATAGTGTTAGCATACAATCATGACTGCCCCATTGTCCAATGGAAAAAAGACATGATGAGGATGTTTGAATGCCACTGATCAGAGACAAATTACTTCCGCTAATCCAGGAATTTAATCGTCACATTTAAACAATATACAGTAGGCCCTACATTCATTTCACAGTTTAATCACTATTCCGTATTAAATATAAAATATGAATAGAACTGAAAGAAAAAAGTGCCAACTTCTCAATCTGCCACTCATACAGAGCCGTACAAGATGGATGTGTCTGAAAGGTAGCATAAATCTTCATTTGTTTGGTATGTACTGGATGAGTGTTAGTTATTTATGTGAGTCACATCTCCCTCGTGTGATTGTGTGACCGTCAGATAGCAGAGACAGTTAGTGGATTGGTGCAATGACAACAGTAGTGGAATATACAGTGGTAGTGATTGCAGTGGGGGTACACTATAGATTTATGTATCAGGCTAATAAAGAGCAATCTATGCACAATACATCACCTTCTTCATCACTCCGCTTTGACTGTCGTGTAAAGTGCTGGGCAAACACATGCTGATTGAAAACTATTGGGCTGTCATCTACTTTTCAAACAAATCTTTTTACCAGCCATCAGCATCCTACAGTCTTCATTCTGAGGCAGCAAACCAACAAATAAAAAAGTCCTTCGCCGTTCGCTCAAACTTTCTAGCCGACAGATCCAAACTCACCTAATCAAGTTTGAGTGTCCAGACTTTCCTTTCCTCTTATTCCGTCTCATCAGGAGTAGGCGGAAATATGCCCTAAAGCAATGAACCTAATACTTGCACCTATTTTCTCTCAGTTTTAGCCTAAGAAATATAACGCACCTTCCACTTTGTAGGGAATTCAGTGTAATCAGGCTGCGGAAAAGGCTTTCAGAATTTATGAAGCAATAAAAGCTCCAGCTTGCCATCATTACCGAATGCAGGCTGTTGTCATTAAGACCTGTTGCGGTGACTTGTTTGTGGTTGTGGGGAGATAGTCACGCTGCACTTTCTTTTTTTTTTTGTCTTGCACCTCCCCTGACAAAATCCTCTGATTCTCAGCATTCATTCACACAGTGTCTTTCCAATCTGAAGCTAAAACTTCCACGTTAGTCACTTATTTAATATTCATCAATAGTTAAACGTTTTTACCGATGTTAAATATGGTCACTCAAAATGCACAAGAAAAAAAAAATACAGAAAGAATAAGTCAATCACAAGATGTCAGACAGCATTGTGACATATGAAAAAAACATTCACTTATATATCTTCTCTGATAAGATTCAAGAAAAGACAAACATGCTATCTCTCCAAAGCTATCTATTCATTTTAGATGTGTTTTAGTCATCAATTTGTTGATTTACAAATAAGTCTTTAAACATTTTTGATGAACTGAAAAATATGAGATGTATATTCATCACATCACTTAGTGCTCAGGTAAGAACCAATCACGGCTCAGCTTCAGAAAACAGGTGAGTCGTGATTGGTCGTTATCTGAGCCCCGAGGGTGTGTGATGTCATTTTCAGTCGACAGAAGTGACAAAATGGCCGTCCCTGAGATAGCTAAAAGTGGGTGCATTTTGCTGCTTATTCCACTAATGCAATATTAATCAGAATGCCATATTTCAACTAGTGGGCCTACATAGAACATATGCTGGAAAAAATATGTTTGGGTTGACTTCTGCTTTAATGCAGTATAAGATATAAAACTTAGAGAAAATAAAAACAATTTTATTTTTTTATTTTTATGCATATACATTCTTGTGATGAAAATCAGTGGACTCACATACATTGCTAGTATCATAACAATACAAGGGCATTGTATATTTTCATTTTCCAGGCAGTCCACATGCTGAAAAGTATGTTGTTTCCCACAACTTCCATAATTACCAGCAGTGTTACTTATTTACCAGAACAGCATTGGTGTGTATATAACGCATACAGCTGCAGCAGTTGTAAAGCAGGTTTTGCAACAGTCGTAATCACCTTGTCACTACTCTGTCACAACCATAACACGTGCAGCACCACCTTGCTCTTCGTATCTCAATATTGTGAAAGCAGTGTAGTGGCACTCGGATCTAGAACACATTTTAACCTACTGCACCTCGACAGCCATGCAGGACCTATCCTCCAAGGTTACACATAATAACTACGCAACTAGACATGGGCTTGTAAAAGTTTTTCAAAAGAAAAAGACACTTCCCTCCTCCTCCTCCTCTTCCTCTGCCGATGTCCTGCTCTCTCGTGTGGGGTGATTTAAGGTGGCCAAGCGAAATTGTTGCCCACCAGCTCTCCCTTCCATTCTCCCTCTGCCTTATTACAGGCTGTCAGTTTATTATAAAACATTAGGAAAGCAGAGGGACACTTGCAGTTACTGTCCTATCGATCGGCACGGATAGATTCTGTGATTTAGAGTCCGCCTCGGCTCGTGCCCTCCGTGTTCTCGGTCTCCCATTTGCTTTGGCTATTGATGTTTCAACATTAACAGTTACAAGCTGCAACAGAAAATCAATTCTCAACTTTTATTACCGGCTGGATAACGCTGAGGGCCCCCCTGCCAGCCCGTACTTAGGAGCTACGGATACTCGACCCGGCACGTCAGGTGTTTTCTAAGTGGTATGGGCGATATCAATCATTTGTTGACACACTACCAGGCACGTCAGGGGCCAAATGGGGGCCTTAAGAGTGCAGCATAAGTAAACAAAGTTGTTTTTTATCCTGCATGCTAATATACTTACATTGAAGCCGTTTGAACACCGTAAACACACCTCAACCTGCCACAGATGACGATTGATCCGCTCAACCATCATCACTGACCAACCATTCACCTGTTATCCACGTGTGTGTGTGTGTGTGTGTGTGTGTGTGTGTGTGTGTGTGTGCACCCAAATAGTGTGAATGTAAAGAGGCTGAGGCCTTTCAAACATTTATGAGGCGCTACCGACCAGCAGTACGGGAGTTCTTCTGGGACAAACAGCCCCCGGTTCTGTGCTCGCAGTCCCGATCAATGGAAGTCAAGTTCATTTCACCCCTCTGCCTCCTCCTTCTCCAGTCGTGCAGTGGCCCACCGGTGGGCCTGCATTACACTTACACTACTTGTTTTCGCGACTGTGTACATGTGTGAGTGTGTGTTTCCCAATTGCCAAAGCTTCAGGTTATCATTATGTACAGGTCTGTCCGCTGCAATGCTAATACTAATACATTCTCAGTGGTCACGTCTTGGGTCCCAGCGCTGTGCCGGCTAGGAAACCGCTCCACTCCAATTAACGGCCAAGGGATGCATGCTTGGGCCAGGGAGGACCGACCCGGGCTACCCAGGGCCCTACAGTGAACAGGCTAATATTAGTCAAAGAAAGCACACGAGGGTTGCAGAATATCATCTCACCTCCCAGTGATTCGTGGAATTGATATCTTTTGGTCCCTGGCTTTTTCCTGTGAAATAATTCTTCATTCATCACAGAACCACAATGATCCAAATGCTTCCCCACTATTTAAATGGTTACATAAATGCACTCGCTACATACCGCTTTGCTGGACTCATTGTCTTCAGAGCATCGTAAACTAAGGCAGACATGGCTGCCATCGTATACCCAAGTACTGTATTAAGTCACCTGCCAACAAATCTGAGCTGATATTTAGCAATCAAAAACACATCACTGCTCTAGATTTACTAGGTTGTGTCATTTGTGAGGCATGACATTGGCCACAGTTATGCATTGTATCGATCAGCTCTCTTATGTGCATATTATATACTTTGTAAAAAAGGCTGCGCAATCATAAGTAAATCGCTGTCACTGTCCTACTTCTTTCTTTTTCACAGACATATTTCATTCATTCACAAATAAACACATTTTATATATCTTTCTACGGATCGTTATTTTTTAAATAAATGGTTGAGCAAAACTTCTTATTCCTCCATCCGCTGAATTTTAGTGTGTTTGGTGTGGAGTGGCTCCCTAGCAAGCACAGAACTGGGGCCCAAGACATGACCAATGAGAATGTATTTGCATTAGCAGGCCTCAATCCCTGATGACCATGTTAACGTATCCCTTGGCAAGATACTTACCCCCCCACTTGCTCCTTTCTGTGTCAAGCTCACGTAAATTTTCACCGGGTACTACGTTTTCCCCCACATTCCAAAAACATGCCTGTTAGGTTCATTAAAGGTTTCCTGTAGGTGTGAAGGTGAATGTGAATAATTGTGTCCTGTGATTGACTGACCTGCGGTCCAAAGTGTAACTCACAAAGTCTCTAGACTCCAGCTTGTGGAAAATATGTCACTCTGTTACCAAATACAGCACATTGCCTTTTTTCTTTTTTTTAAATAAAATACTGCTTTGCAACAACAGGATTACAGGAAACTCATATAAAACAACATCATTGACAAATACCTTCCTTGTGTAAACACAAAACGCAACAGGATGCACAACAAAGAGCAGTCACGGGGCCCCTCTGCTAAGTGCACCACGGGTCAAATGTTCAAAACCAAAAATGCAATCAGATGGACCCCCAGCTTTTACACGGCCAGCCTGTCAATCATTTCCAAAGGTGTAAACGGGAATAGTATCTCATCAGCCCTTCTGTATGCGTAGACTCGACAGTAATAAGTGTTGCTGCTGTCATTTACTTCGAAAAGACACTAGTTTATGTCTTTATGACTGCTTCAGCTCATGATGAGTCATTAGTGTTACTCATTGGTAGGTAATAAGCAACTCGTATTCCCAAAACAAGTAATAATAATACGTTTAAGGGCACTCAATATGATTTTTAATAACCGTCATTTTTATTCTATTTGTATTTGATGATGTTTCAAGGATAGTTTTAGTATTTTGAAAAAGGATTCTACTGCCTGAAGATGAGTCCATCTAGGACACTCAAGTTACCATTTACCAAGTTCCAATACCTACATTAGCTTGGATTTCAAACCATATTTGAACATCCCCTATTTCACATCTTTTTATTAGAGCTGTCAAAGTTCAAGCATTAACTATGGAGATTGATTTAAATGTTATAACGCATAAAAAAAAAAAAAATCAGTTAACTCAGTTTTACTTATTTCCTGTAGCAGCTGACCTCTGCTCACTTTGCAGCCAAACTTAGAGGCGAGTCACGCAAAGACAGACTTTTATGTAGTTTTACTTTAAAAAGTTGCTTGACGGCTCATTGGAGAAATCCAAAATGATTTGCGCATTTTGCAAAGCCAAATTCAAATACCATATTAGTTGTACATCTTTGGCTGTATTTTACATGAAAAGAATCGTATTCAAGGATCAAATAAATCTATTAGAACAGTCTTTGAATCGAAATATACTTTTATTTTTTTTCCAGATTAATTCCAAGATTCTACTCAAGTAAATATCGTTTCCAAGCTTCGTAAAAAGTTGAAGTTGAAAAATACGATTAATCGCGATCCATTTTGGAAAATGTTGCGATTAATTACACATAACAAATGTTCTTCTTTTTATATAAGTTGATTGTGGATGTTGAACTTAGTAAACACAAATCATAGGTATTAAGTTTGGTGTGTAAATATATAGCCTACGGCCCCCAAATCATAAATGGAGCTGCACAGCATCACAGTCTTGGCCTGGCATGTGGTTTGTCAGCCATTGTGTTCCTGCACGATTGAGCACAGTACACAAGCATGTGTTTAAACTACGGTGGTGGTAAGCTGGTGGTCAGGCGGCTGCTATAATACCATATCCCCTTTGTGTGTGTGTTGCTTCTTTGGACAATGTGGTTACAAGATACCTCTGAGCAAACAGAGAACAGCGGGGCTTTAAGGTTTTGTGATTGCATGCTGTGGTTTGAGTGTATACGTGTGTGTGAGTGTTTGTGTGAAACCAGAGACAGTGATTAAATGTTTTAAAGCGCAGATGATCCAACAGGTGCCCTGGCTCACTGGCTCTGGTTCTCCCATCCTAGCTCTCTTGCAGTTGACCCCTTTAACCCATCACAGCTCCTTATTGGTCTTTTCTTATCCTGAATGATATTTTTAGCAACAAAGCTACATGACTCTACTGTCTGCACACACACGGAAGCACACCCAGAAATACAGACATACACTCAAGCACACACATCCGATGTAGCTCTCCAATTGACTGTTTGATAATCCATATCAAATAATTTTCTGAATATATCTAAAATAATGGACGTACTATAACGTCATATTTTTAGGCATCCTTCTGTCATCCATTGTGTCATACCCTGACTGGCTGCTGTGGTGCACAGTGCGTTAGTGCCACCTGTCACTGTTACCCACATTTCACATTGCACCGTATGCCTGTAAATTTAAACTCAACATTCCGCAATGACAATTGACAAACAGATAACAAGTCAATAAAGTGCTAACTGGAAACATTGTTCTTTTTTTGGTTTCCTAAATGATTGAAGATTAACTGCAGCACACGGTCAGTGAACACCTTATTAGGTATGGCAGTAGAATCGCCACCTAGAAATGCATGGTCATTGACAAACAAAATATATTCCAATGATCATCCCCTAAATTTTTTAATTATTAATTAATATTTTTTTAATGAAACTATATATTTTTTGTTTTTAGTAATCGAGTCAGTTCCAATACTGTTAATTGTATTTTAAATGACATCCATCCATCAATTTTCTTGACGACTTGGCCTCATTAGGGTCACGGGAGACATTGAATGTATGAGGAAAAAATGTCCTAACGTCATCAT
This sequence comes from Filicampus tigris, assembly GCF_054856515.1. Classification (NCBI taxonomy): domain Eukaryota; kingdom Metazoa; phylum Chordata; class Actinopteri; order Syngnathiformes; family Syngnathidae; genus Filicampus; species Filicampus tigris. The sequence goes on along the minus strand of NC_141228.1, from coordinate 8,727,747 downwards.
AATTTGGGAGAAACCAATGTTAAGATCTCAAGTACTGTTACCAAAACACAATTTGAATGGGAGCCGAATAAATCTGTGACCTGTGTTCCCTACACATAGAATCTCTGTGGAGAATGGACGCATGAATTAGAATGACAACATCATAAAAATACAATACCTGAAAACCACACAAATATTTGAGCAGAAGTGAGATAAGGGATCAGAGGTATATGTGTCCATTGGGAGTCTGACATTTTGTCTGATTTAAGCGTTCTACTCTCACATTCTTCCATTGTGGGGGGAAAAAAATCTTACATTTTTATTTTGCAACTAAAAGATCCAAATAACAAGTGCACACACTTCTCAGCTGTAAGAAGTCATGTCATCTCACATGAATACTAGGGCGGCAGGATAGGAGGGCCACCGCCATATAGCAATTTGCACTTAAGTTGACTCCGCTTGTCATGTGACAGGGGACCAAAATCATACAGAGAGCAAAGAAGTTGAAAGGACCGTGGAAAATATGGTCACACTCTCTTTAGTCAGCACTACCCACTGCTTTCCATCATCAAGAGCGAATGAGAGAGAGTGGTCGTGAAACAAGAGAGGGAGGGAGTAAGGAGAGAGAGAAAGAGGAAGGGGGTGGGGTGCTATGGATTAACTGTCCTTCATGCCGAAAATATACATCCCCAGGCTCTTGGCGTTGAATTATTAATTCAAATTTGTCAGAAAAAGAATAAGAAGCGACTATTGACGGGGAGACGGGCCCTTTAATGAGACCATTAAAGGGGAGGCTTCCCACAATAGGCACCTTACCGACTGCTGCAGGAGTTTTGGGGGCGGTGGGGGGTTGGGGGGGCGTTGGCGTGTGGGCGAGGTACTTGACCCCCCAATGATTTTCTGTCACTTTATCATAAACAAGAAAGGTTGACTTGCCCCTCTACTCGGCAAGCCCTCCCACAGCTACTAAACAAACCCTGTGTATAATTAGCCAAGGGGCGCAAAAGTGCACTGAATGTAAACAAGGTTATGGAGCGCACGACAATATCATCTGCCACTACATTGGTGCAGGGGAAGAGAATTTCACTGCACTTCAAGTATTTCTGTTTTGTTAGGGTCATCCAGTTAAAGTGGGTAACCAACATTTTAGAAACACCTCACAATATGAGCTGTTCTTCACCACTTCAAACTGCAAACACAGTGGAACACATATACACATACAAGTCACTGCCTTCCTGATAGTGTCAGTCACTTATTATCTTTGCAAAAGCTGCATTTGGATATCACTAGATTGTGCATGAAGTGTCCATTGAGCAAAAAAGTGCTCTAATGGTTCAGTGGAAATTGTATTGCCTCAATTTTTGACATACCCATCATTGTCAGTCATGAACGAACACCCACTGCACATAACTGTACGTTGGACTGTTATTATAGTTGAGACATGATTAAGGTGAGAGAGTAGGAACCTTTCAATCCATCTGAGATCTGCAAGATATTTCAATCTGGTATATACCCCAGGACGGTAAAGTAGATGAGAGGGGGAAGATGAGAAGGACCTCAAAGAGTGGCTTCATTGCTGATTTGGGATTCTGAGTGGCAAATTGATTTCCATTATGCTGAGACAATGTGATATTTTCTTTCAATTCAGCATTAAAAAGGAGGCTGCCTATATTTTATCCTGCGATTTGCCAGACTTATCCTCTAAATTACTTTTCATTATTTGTCTGATAATCCTGTATGAGACCAAATCCAATCCAGATGCATTTTACCGGAAACAAGTACTCTCTCTGTCTGATGCGATGTTTTACTTCCAATTTCTCTTCCAATTGTTATACAGTATTACAAATCAGGTCCGGGTTTTGAATTAACCTAAGAAGCATGTTTTCGGAACATGTGAGAAAGCTGTTGTACCTTGGATTAACCCATGCCAGGATGGGGAGAAAATGCTAGCGAAACACTGGAAGACTAGAACTGAGACTCAAACCCGAAACTTTCCAACTGTGAAGCAGACAAGATAAACGCTCGACCGCCAGGCGTCCAATATTTGAATCGTACAAAACAGAAAATCAGCAATGAAATAAATGTTGAAATAATACATCCTTTTCAGACTGGAAGCTCCCAGGTGAACTTGTCTCTTGAAGAAAAGCAAAGACAGGAGCATCTGATCCAGGATGTAAATTCACTTCAGGACAAATCCCAAGCACCTCGCAGCCAGCATAGACAACGAGGAAGCTCTTCTCTCTCGCTTTCTCCTGCACAGAGCGCCTTCTCGCTTGTTTATTTTATCACACCTCAGGCACTTTTGCCTCTATTCCATCTCTTGACCCCTCTCAATTGCCTTGCCGAGCCCACAAGCCTGTCCTTGGGCGACAGAACAGAACAGACCACCGCTACCTGTTAATAACAACGGCAATGTTGTCAACCAAACTGTAGATTTGACCTAATATATCCCCAACTGGACTCCACTCAGTTCTCTTTCAAAGCTTCATGGCATCGCACCTCTTGACTGGGTAACGGGAAGGTTTGATGGCTGGATAGACACATTGAGCCTTCCTATTTGATTCTGACATGCTGACAAATGTGCGTCCCCTTCGATTGTGTGTTCTGAGAGGGAAAGGAAGTTTGAGACGGTTGTAATTATTTATTGCTCACACAGAGGATCGTCAGCCCCTGGACAATGGGCTGGATATTAGCTCCAGGGCATGTGGCTACAGTAAGTTACTGTAAACCAGGGTCACGAGAGAATCACAGCAGAGGGTAGCTTGTGTTCAGAGCCTAATGAGGCTTTTTCTTGAATGTATAAGAAGTCTGAGCGTGATATTTGTCAGATTCTTACAGCCTATTAAATATAGATGAGCATTTTCAAGGGCATTTGCTGCTGTTTGCCTGTTTTCCCAAATTAGTCATTATAGGCCAGACTCCACTCAAAATAAAACACAATAATTATCTTTAAAAAGGCCAAAAAGTCAGACTGAGGAGTATTTCCTGGTATCCCCAAGCAAGCTGCATCTTAATCCAAACCAAATTATGTTACCGTATTAAACATTTTTACTTTATCAAGCCCTGATGTGTTTCGCTATTGTCACTATTCACGATTGACACGTTGGCGATTGACGATTGACATTGATCAACTGTTACCAAAAACTTAATTATCCATCCATATATTTTCCATACCAACCTGTTCAGAATGACGGGTGAGCTGAGGCTATATATTGAAATCTGATGTGCTCGAGAAAAAAAAAGAGGGCAGATTTGTAATTAGGGCAAAAAAATCATCCAGAAAAGTTGACTTGCATCAGAAAATTACCCAAAAAATGTTGACCAGTGTATTTCTAATAATAGTTAAATCATTTTTGAGTATGAAGAAAAGGGCTATAGTCCAGTGATTCTCAGAGTGATACTAGTGTGGTACCACTATTGGTCTCACTCTAGTGGTACACAAACCGTTAAGTTGTATTGAACTTTTTAGTACAGTTTTCCTATATTGAGTTGCAGTGTTAATGTTAACTGTGCAAATTGTTCCAATGACTTGCTATTATATTCTTTTGAGCAACACTTCCATCTACTACACAACTGTATTTTGATGTTGGTCATGATGGTGGTACTTGGAGCGAACAGTACCTTTTTAGGTGGTAACTGATGGCAAAGGTGTAAGGTCAATTGGGCTATACAAATTTGATGTATTATGATCATTGTGATCATTATTATTATTAGTCAAAGTAGTATATTTTTGACCATTCTTGATGGTCTGTTAGTCTGATGTACAATTCGCCAATTCTTAATTGACTGCTCACTATTTAACTGATGTGTCCGTTTCTTCATTAAAGATCAAGATTCAGTCGCTTCGAGCTCGATGAGATGATTCAATCTCTTCCCGTGTGCTGAGCGTCTCTGTGTATCCCACTAGTCTCCAGTGTAATGAATCCGACAGAAACCCAATTAATTGTTAAGAACCGCACACAGCACCAGTCGTACCCCTGGTTTTGGTGCGGCTGAAAAGGAATTCCCCAAAAGGGACTCGGAGGAAAACAAGTGAGCTGAGCTCTCCGGGGTGCAACGCGTTTGCTGGCGAGCATAAATAGAAAAGATCTTTAATGGCCTAATGGTGCGGCGTAATCTCCCGCTGAGGAAAGCTGCATGTTCATGTGAATTGTAAGTAGAGTATTGATGGGAACTTAGGGGAATGTTGTCCAACTGTGTGTATGCGTGCATATGTCTATGGGTTTGGTTATCCCACATGTTTATGCTAGCATGAGTGTCAAGCTGGGGGTGAGGCAAATTGTGATATTCTGCCACAAACCCAACGAATGGATCAGGGCACTGTACCCTAACTCAGTGGGCTACTTCAGTAATGACATCAAGCATGTGGCTGTTGCCCCTTGCCCCGTGGGTTTATTTGCTTCGATTTGCCCCTGCTGCCCTATTTGTTAGCGCCACATGTACAAACACACCTCTATGTGTCGCCAACGGCAGCTACGCAGTCCTGACTTGGTCCCTTTAACCCACTCAGACTCAAAGGTCATCAGGTTCTCATTTGTTGACGCCCTCTTTTCTGATTGGAGCCAAACTGCTTGGTGGATTAATAATGAATAAAGTAGCAGAGGACATTGTTGACATGATAACAACTAAAGTGGGATGCAATAAAGAGGCCCGCACTCTGATTCAAGTCCTCTTGAAAGTGCCGCAGGTGTTGTAAAAGGTGTTCCGGCTTTGATAGGCTCATATAAAGGCCTATTGGAAGGCCAGAGCCTGATGGCGGAAGTCACTTGTTTGTCTTCTGGTTTACTGACAGCGCTTGACTCAATATCTGTTTATGGCCCACCAGCTTTTATGTGTTGTTTTGAAACCCAGAGGGAAGCACGTGTTGTGACATTTGAAAGGAGTGAATCGGCAGCATGTGCCACAGATATTTATTGATTTGGGACACTGAAAGTGAAAGAACATGGAGTTATTTTGTCATGTTGGCCTGACAGGTGGCTATTTGTACGAGGAAGTCATGACGATAAATTGGAGTGTTATGATGAAAGAAGGGAAAAATATTGTCTTTGAGAAATTGCATCAGGACAAAGTAGCCGTACTGTATTTGTGCTCAAGGTGGAGCAAGCACTTGCATTAGTACATGTATAGTGTGTTGAAAAGCAGTACTGTGGAAAGTCTAAAGTTGAATACTGCTCCTCCTGAGTTTGTCCCACCCCCCCCAAAAAAAATCTGATTCCAAAAGTTTATGTTAAAATGCTATCCAAAACATGGCCTGTACACTTTGTAATAGTCTTGATTATTGCATCAGTTTAATTTTCTATGGGGATTTCCTTTTTAATCTGAACAAATCTAAGGAAGACCAGCATCTCAGAACTGTCCGTGTTCGATTTTAGACGTTTCGGTGTCTGAGTTTGTGTATGTTACCTTAGGCAGGTTGTAGGAGAGAGCGTGGGGGGCAGTGTAACAGTGTAAAAAACACACTTTGGCAGCATGATAGCATCTAGTCTTCAAGACTAATTAAAAGGCACAGCGGGTTCGGAGAGGAGAAGTGTGTGCGTTTTTGTGTGTGTCTCTGTGCTTTTTCATTAGGTCACTGGCTTCAGTGTGATTGCCCGTCAAATGGAACAATGTATTCCGCGTCACCTCAGGGTTTCCATTTGAGTAGTCGGACGCAGCGCCGCGATGAACTGTGGCTGTTTTATGTGTAAAAAAAAAAAAAAGTTGATAATTAGTCCCACTGTGACTGAAGGATGAGATAGAGAAACGGAGGGAGGGAGGGGAGTGGCTGAGGTGAGGGGGAGGTAGAGAAGAAAAAGGAGAGCACTTAGCACACTTAATGCTTCGACCTGACACTGTCTAGAGATTAGTGATCGACTGTTTAGTTTTTGATTTGTGTGTTTTTTTTTAGTGACTCTCTCTCATTATGTAAATATCATTTATTATGACCACATACAGAATTGGGAGTTTGTTCTTTTCTTGAATCTTTTTTTGACTCATCGCATTTGCAAATTGTAGACAAAAAGCAAGCCCCTCACATGGAAACCTTCATTCATTATTTTTTCAAAAGGGCTACTGATAATAATTAGCAATTAAAATGTGGTCTTTTTGCCTCACTTTTGCCTAATCAGCTTGACAGAGAGACATACTTAACTCTCTGTAGTAACTCCCTCCCCCAACTATTTATACACGCATGCATGCACACGCACGCGCACCCCACACACACACACACACAGATATTAATCCACCTAATGTTAGTTCTTATGTTGCTGCAGATGTTAATGAAACTAAACAAAGACTATGGCAGCCACGCAATGACCATCAAATAGCAATGAATAAAAGACACACGCCGCACACGATGTAATAAAAATCCCTTTGAATTTCGACTTCTTTGTGCCTGTATTTTAGAAGGCCATGTGATGTCTTCCAGGGTGATGTATTGACCATTTCGTTTTGTGTGCGCTAGTATCATGTTACAATTTTCTCCGTAACACGTTCACATTTATGTGTTTTTAAGAGTACTTGAGATATTACAATGGGACATCAAATTGTATCTATATTCGTGAATTAATAAGACCTCTTGTCAGAGGGATGAAGGTTTGATGGAAGTTTAATTTACCAATTTATTCCACTTAACTTTTCATCCACATAGCATATTCTCACAGTGGTGCGTTAGTAATTTTTTTATTTTTATTTTTTTACACGCCTGGCTTGTGCGCTTTCAAGGTTTTGCATATTTTCCTGTTGAGATACACCCACCAAGCATAACATAGAAATTTGCTGTGATTCTGTGAAGTCTGAGGGTGGTCCTAATTTCCGGATCGTGGCGCATTCATGAGACGTGAATTCCATAGAAATCCATTTGGAAAATATGCCACTCTTTAAATGTGAAATTAACCTGCATAGTGGATCTGGAGGTTATTCTGATTGTCCCCAGTGACGTGAGCGCAGCTCACCTTCAGGCTACTTTGAAGGAGCATGTGTTTTTGCATTCACTTTTTTATAAATCCACTCAAAGTATTTTAATCAGAATACCGTGCTCATGATTGACTTCTTAGGAGCCGGTGCGAGCGAGTGACAGTTTCTCAAGATGCCAAGTAAGGCATTTCGCATGTCGCACCACACACGATCAAATAATAACAAAATATTCAAAATGTATAACTCATGGCGCCACGCTATTTTGATGACTGTAGTTGTGGCACTTCCAAGCTCCAAGCCCCCATCAGCATGTAGAAATATTACTTGCAGGTGGAAAAAGGTCATAATATGAAATAATATCGACGTGCGGCCATGTAAGGATGTATTCGTTGACGGGAGGCATGATTGACGGCCAACATGTGCTGAAACGTCAACTTTAAGACACAGTAAAAAGTTCATGAAATTAAAGGACAGAGAAATTAATTATTTGTCAGAAAATTATTCGGGTTTGTGCACTTTTTTGTTAAGAATCTGAATTAAGAATCGTTAGGAACCAGAATCGAATCAAAGAACCACAATCGGAACTATCCCAATTCAAACGATGTCCAACCCTAAATATAACTGATAAGACATGACTGCTTCAGAATATGTTTCAAGATTGTGAGCCCCACTACTTTATAAAGACTGTGACCGTGGTAAAGGCACAGTTAATGCTTTCATTCTGCAACCAAGCACGTGCACAGATAGACCCCTAGTGGTGCTCCAGCACCAGCTCTTTTGCTATTGATGAGAACTGTGAGAATGAGCTAAAATGTCCTTACTTCCTTCTACATTTTCTACAATTGTATGCCCCTAGCATTGTTGGAACAGTTTTGGAGTCGCCTTTTTGTTGCATGACTGTCCCAGGTTGGATGGGAACACGTCTGGGATGAAATGGAACGGAGATTGTGAGCTCAGCCCTCTTTTGGGTCCAACATCTGTAACCTCTGACCTCACACATGTTCTTTTAGACAAACGGACACGAGTTTCACAGACACACTTCAAATATATATCGTCTCTAAAATCCTTTGCGATCTGGCAGGTAGATCTGCAGTAAGATGATGAACCTTTGATCTCATTTTACTAAAGGTTTGAAAGCAAATCAGGAACTTTTCTTTCATACGCCATTATAAATGTCACAAGATTTTTTTTTTAATTCATCATTGACCTGCATATACAGTACATCACTGTAGAACCCCCTTTGCCTTCAATGTAAGGCCTTTTTGGAGCTTGGCAGCAGCGCTGGTGTTGGTCCACAAGTGTGGCAGCGGGTCACACAGCTGAGCGACAGCAGGAAAAAGCATGTCGTGTTTGTTTGGAGTCCCTCTTTGTCACCCCCTCCTACCGCCCCTCACACGCACACCCCTTTCCTGTCCTCTTCTTGGCCTTATTTAGCCCCTCGCCGTGTCACGCAGAGGTCACGGTGAGCATGCACACAATGCGCACCAGCTCACACGGCATGCACCACAAGCGCAGACACACACTTTCATGCAGATTGCAATAGCATGGTAGAGTGCATCATAGATGGAAGTGCCTTGAAGGAGCTGCTTCTCATACTCTAAACCTCATTAGCTGCTGATTTATCTCCCCCTCCTCCCTGCTAATGCTCCGAGTAGCGTGTGCATGCGTGTGTGTTAGAGAGTAATACAATGTAAGAGAGGAAGAAATATCGTGTGTATTTCCAAGGATTAGTGTCTGATTATACATGAGTCTGAGAAGTGAGAATGATCAAGTGCTTGCAATGGGATGTGTGTATGTGTGTGTCTACAGTTTTGTGTCCATACCATGTGAATGTACATGTGTGTGCGTCTGGAGGTGTCAAAGAGAAACAGGCACGCTGTTGTTACGCATTAACCTACATAAACACATCCAACCTGAGGTCAAACATATTAATAAATGATCTCACGCATACACACCCACCCACCCACACACACACGCACGAGATAGTCGCTGTGGCATCTCATTAAAAATTCTTCAGCCCTGCACTTCATGATCATGACTAGTACAGCTGTAGTCCAACATTATCCATTTAGCACATTTTCCACTTGTCTTGCAATAATCTGCAGGATCCCCCAGTGAGCTTATTATCGTTATTGCCAAGGAAAATTGCTTGTGGCAGCACACACAGGTAGGATATGGGGGGGGAAAAAATTTGAATTTGCAGAAGGAACCATAATGGAGAAGAAACAAAAACGCTTGCACTCTTGTTGCACTCTCCAAATGTTCACTTCTTAAGAGCAGTCATTTATTTATTATGAAATTGTTTTGATATGGCAGAAAAGGATGGCTGTAAGTCTGCCCTACATAATTTATTCACACACGGGGATTGAATCTCAGGAGAACGCCCCCTTTTTCTTTTGTGCCTTTACCTGATTCCTTCTATACAACAGTCCCACGAGATAGCTGTGAGCAAAATAAAGGGAAGTGGCATGTTTTGTCATACAGCTCATGTTCAAACCAAACAATTCAACAAATGAGGTTATGGGTGACTCATTTTTGTTCTTATTTTATATATATATATATATATATATATATATATATATATATATATATATATATATATATGTATGTATGTGCGTGTCTCACGCAGAAAGGTTTAAAGAAACATAAGGTGCAGGGAATCCAGCTGATCTGACTTCTTTATCTTTTCTTCCATCTGTAGACGTGAAGAACCTGGAGAACTTCCACCTGGTAGAGAGCGTCCAGGAGCAGGTGAACGCGGCGCTGTTGGACTACGTCATGTGTAACTACCCGCAGCAAACGGACAAGTTCGGTCAGCTGCTTCTGCGGCTGCCAGAAATCCGAGCCATCAGCCTGCAGGCCGAAGAATATCTTTACTACAAGCACCTGAATGGCGACGTGCCCTGCAACAATCTGCTCATTGAAATGCTCCATGCCAAGAGAGCTTAAGAGGGAACTGCACTACCGTCAACGCAGCTGCATGGACACCTTGTGAGGAGTGAGGCTGCAGCTCGAAGTCTCCTGCTTTTATTTAAATCCACCTCAGCCCCGAGTTGATTGTGCAAAGAATGGGAAACAGAGTACAACCTTGACAACTTTGACATATATGCACAAACTGAGCGTGCGCGCGAATGAACAAGAGGAAAGAAGTGCAGACACACAGGACACAAAGAGGAACACTTGAACTAAACAAAGACTCAATGTTTATAACCACAGTGACTCTAAGAAAGGACGTTGTGTAGGATGTGGACTTGTGTTTAGACTTTTCTTTTTGCTCTGGTTGGTACTGTACAGACAAGCATTCATGTGGTCAACCAAAGCGGACTCTTACCTGCTATCACTGAACTCATCGATACAGCAGCGGCAGCTTGACCTGACCAAAAATGTGAGAAATGTTAAAAAAAAAAAGAAAGAAAGAAAGGCCTGCAAACGAATGCCCCTCAATGTGCAAAACAGTACTAGTACAATAATGGAAATAATTTGTGGCTCCCCTTATTTGACTCCCCCCCCCCCCACCCCCTTTTAAACTACTTACGAAGGTCTAATGTTAAATACATATAGTTAATAATATCAGCTAAAACAATAGTGCATTTCCATTTTTCCTGCAAAAACTTAATTTTACAATTTTACTACCCAAAAAAATAAGAAGGAACAAAACAAAATGTGGTTTTCGACGTGGTTCTACCCGGCCTTTGCCTAGAAAGACCAAAGCTTGCAGCAGATGAAGGAAATTACACAAAACCTTTATAATCAGTATTATTTAAAAAAAAAAAAGAAAAAAAAAAAGAAAAAAATATTGTGATGTCACAGTTATGTGAGTCTTGCCTTATTTCATTACCATGCTAGCTAACTGTGCAGATGTGAATGAAAATATGTACAAATATATATAAATAAAGTATTAATGTTGTAAAATTAAAAAAAAAGAATAATTGCAGGTGTTTACATTCACGTGGTAATATGGGAGACAACTGTGATGATGCATTAATTGCAAAGCAATGATTTCCTAAAAAGATGACATCATTGACATGGGGGGAAAAAAATGGTTGCTTTCTTTCTTGTTGTTGTGTGTACAGTGTTTTTATTTTAGTTTTAATCAGTACTTAAATTATGTCGTGAGACACTAAAATCATGAAGGAATCACACATTAAATATTAATTTCTATGTCTGCTGGCATTCAAACATCTCTATGTCTCTCAAGTATTGCTGTATAGGTCTCAGTTTCTTGTTCCACTTTTTTGTACAACTTTTATTCATTATTTACAGTGCTTTACCTTTTTGATGTACAGAATGTCACTGGTTACACTTAATAATGAAGATAATTTATTGCGTCTATTGGTTTCCATCTTTGTGTTACATGACGTGAGGTTTCGGCGCCACAATAAATTTGTCTACTGTAGAATGTTCTTGTTTTGTTTTTACAAACTCGGCACACACACAGACACATATTATAAAAGTTCCAGGGTGTTTTGAAAGAATGTCTGTGCCAACGCCCGTGACGCCACCCCCCTCCACTGCAGGGTGTGCCAACAATAAGCCCCTCTATAGTCAGGTGTGAAAGAAAGTACATTTTCAGCAACCTAAAATAGTGAAAGTGCACCAAAAATATATATTTATATAAACTGAATACATTAAAAAAATAATTAAAACTATTTAAATTTTGTGTATACACCTGCTCTACACAACTTCTAAGATCAAGTGCATGGGAAAGCCTCTTTCACAATGACATATTTGTAATGTTAATTCCACTTTAATGTATTAATAAAGCAGAAGTTGAGTCACTTAGTTCAAATGGAAAAGTTTTCCGTTTGACAATTTGGATATTGTTGTAAAGATGACTATACCTTTTACGTGATTGTGTGATTGTTTATGTGATAGCTTGGGTGTGTTTGCGAGCATTGTCCGCGCTAGCACACACAAAACATTTTCTCAAACATATGACCTTGTTTCAATGTTTTTATTGTCATTGTGCTAGTAGAGCAGTATTGGAGAACGCCCCCCTCCCCCCCACACCAAAAGACAGGAATTTAAGAAAAAAAAAAATGCAATTTGCTTCCATGCAGACTGGCCCCTTCACACATCATTGTGAGATGCTAAGTTAATCTTTATTTACGCGGTATTGACTTGTGTTTTTCATTGTTTGAGATGTGTGACATGTTTTTGTAAGTAAAAACACAATTTCTGTAATCATGTTATATAATACACTGCAATTAATTTGACAAAGTTGTGTTGTAACATGAGATATAAAAGTTATCAGTCAACAGTTATATACTGTATGTACATTATCATACATTTCATTTAAGTGTTAAAAATACAAACTTCCTCTTGTAGCCAAATTTGGCACCGTATAGACACGGAGCCCTTATTAAAAAGCGACTACTCAGGTTCAGGTTTAGAAAAGATTTAATCCCTATTGTGTCATTAGTAAAGGTTAGGTAAAAAGGAAACTTCGATCACACACACGTACACAATCCCCCTCTCCCCCTCCCCCACCCCCACACCCACACAAAAAATATTCATCCAACAATTTAAATTTGAGGGTCCTCATTCGAGTAGCCCGGCTCTTCTATGATGAAGTTGAAGGTCTTCTAGATGAGAAGCAAGAAGCAGTAAACTCCAGCTCCAAGGGGACGTGGAGACTACAAGCAGCTGGTGATGCCTCCACTTGTGCAGAAGGGAGCTCCTGTGTGGGAAGAGGTGGGACTATTTATTTGAATTTAAGAATACAGAAGATAGTTTATCAATACTAACAATGTACTGTATATATCCCACGGCTCCCGCTGTTCTCAAGTTAATTTGGCAACTGTACAAGCACTTCTGTAATATAGTCTTTAATATAGTTTATCTGGTTATTTGAAGTTTTTTTTTTCCTTAAAAGATTATTTTTATTTATTTATTCTTTGTTGTAATGTTTTAATAACATAAAAACAAAAATACCAAATACGAATTCAGTACTGTATAGGATAAAATGCTCTGCTGAATGAAATAATTTGAAACAAAACTTATATAGCGTCCATTATTGCTGAGGAGCATAATTGATGGGAGACTCAAAACCACTATTAAATCCACATTGCCGAATTAAAAAAAAGTAAAACATCTTGACATATAATAAATATTCTGATGCTGAGACTGGAACCCAGAACTTGTGACTCTGAAGTGCCAAAGTGCAAATGCCAGTATTTGCCACTTTGCGGCATTTTTCACCTCATTGCAGGGTTTCCGAAAAGATTGACTTTTCCTTCAATAACACAAATGGATTAAGTGATCATGCGATAGATATGTTTTCATGCAGCCTAATGCATGCCGGTCAGTCACCGCTGGGCAAGCAGCCAGCTCAACAAGCCCTCACAAGGAGCTTGGCTTGCAGAGCTTGGCCTCTTGGTCCATAAATGCGTTCAACCTGCCTGCCTTCACTCGCCCTGAATTTGTATAAATAATGTATATGAATTTATCCGCACACTCTAACAAGTGCAGCCTCAGGTGAAAATATTCAGAAATGCATGCTGTGTGCGTCCCCGAAGGTGGACATCAGCTCCAGACCGGCCGAGTGCAGAGATAACCACATAGATAGCGAGAAAAAAGGGGGGAAAAAACACACATAAATAACTTGCCGAGAGCAACATAACACTCAACTCACACGCACATCCACACACACGCGCAGATGTAATGCTGTCAATTTCTAAACAGGCTTTCCTTCCCATCACACAAACAGCCCCGAGTTGTGTCTGCCAGTGTTATGTGAAGCTTTTAAACTCTGGAAGCTCGTCACTCATGCTCACCGAGATGCGCCTGTGTGTTTCCTGCATGGCCGTGCAGCAGGATGACACAAACAGCAAATACAGGAGGAGGACAATTCACCATTGAAATTTGGCTGAGGATCAGCTGAGTGATGGCCATTTATTAGGAAAATGTACAAAAAGTTTAGGTGGATTCATTTACAGTCAAATGTGATGGCTTGAGAGTTGAGAGCACAGTACAGTACTAAAACTCAAAAATGGGCTAAAAAATGTGGCATGGAAGCCTCACCGAGGCCGGAGAAAATGTGTCTTCTTTTAGCACCTTCCGGGACCTTTTTGGAGCTTTATGCACATTGTGGGAGATGGGCAGGAGGCTAGCTTTAGTTTGTCAAAGTTGGTAGTCGGAAACGGTAACAGAAACCCGTTTAAAATGCTAGTCGGAGGTCTATAGGCAATTAATATTTGGTCCGGCAGGACAAAATGGCGGATAAACGGACAGCGGAAGGGTACCCTTGCTCTAAGTGGAAGGCGATAAACAGATTTTTTTTATTGTAAAATGCCCCAAAAAATTGCAAAATAAAAAATCACTAATCTCCCTTCCATATTCAAATTTATGGAGGCTGACCGAGACTGAAGAGAAACAACAGAAGTCTTCAGAGAGGCAATTAGCCAAATTTCAAATCGCTAATAGCAGCAGTTGTACCTATTGTTTGCCAACCCGATGGACAAACTTTGCACATGTAAAGATTAAATGAATAGGCAAGCATTGTTAATGGGAACACTCGCCATTGTTACACAAAAGCATCACTGTGGCATGCTAAACAAACGCACAAAGGTTTGGAAATGGAATGGTTTGAAGGCCGCTGCCGTTTCATTTCAAAGCATGCATTATACATCATTGTGCATAAAGAGCAAGCCTACAGCATTATGATGCTTTTTTTTTCTTCATGATTATCCTTTATAAGTAATTAAAAAGAGAGTGATAGAGGGAGAAAAAATACAACTTTTAAGCACCTGAACCTCGCTGCCAGCATTCCATTAATTGCCTACACAATGGGGTGAGCCTTTAGAGATTTTTCAATTTCAAAAAATAAGGAGCACACATTCAGTGCTCATGTTATACCGGCACTTAAATCCTACAGAGCTCATAAAAAAGGACTCAAGGTTGCATCCAATTGAAAGCCTCCAACTACAGCCACTTCAGAAATCCATTTAGCAAGCAGGGGGTTAGAACATCTAATTCAATAGGGTTTGCTCTGTTAAAACGGTTGCACCAATGTCTTTTAAAAACAAACACACACACGCGCACACATGCATACACACTTTCAGGAACACGCATTTTCTCTGTGTTTGCGTGGCTCCATTGTGGAAAAAATTAACCCGGCACATACAGAGAGCAAGACACAAAGGCCTAATCTTGCCAGAGCTGAGTTGAGTGGCAAAAGTAAATGCCGTCACTGCATATAGAATCTTGACCTTTGCCAAGACAGTGTGAAAAAAAAATCCCTACCTGTGGGATTGACAAAAAGGTCTGCAGCATCTGTAAGAAAATGACAACCTGAATGTCACGACACACTACATCATTGATTGCTTTAATTCCTTGCAAGTGAACATTTTTAAAATTAGATGAACCTATTTGAACACAAAGAATATATATATATATATATATATTAGGGCTATGCAATTAATAAAAATTCAATTATGACATCCCACGATTACAAAATT
Source organism: Filicampus tigris (assembly GCF_054856515.1). Taxonomy (NCBI): domain Eukaryota; kingdom Metazoa; phylum Chordata; class Actinopteri; order Syngnathiformes; family Syngnathidae; genus Filicampus; species Filicampus tigris. The sequence goes on along the minus strand of NC_141228.1, from coordinate 8,712,415 downwards.
GGCATCGTAAAAAAGAACTTTACCTCCTTTTAGCTATTAAATCAATAGATCATAGTTGAAGGTCCCAAAAAGTTTTCTTTTTACTTAGTTTAAAGTTTGCAACATATTTTGAGTGTTCACATCACGATCACAAAGGTGGTAGTTAAAGGGAACTTGGCCAAAAGTCCTTGGTGAATTGGCTTTGTTTTATTGAACGTTGCATAATGATTTATCACATTACCAAAACTTTGGTTCAAAAAAGAACAATATAGCAAAGATATGAATTGACCTATGTTAAAATAACTTGTTCAACTCTTATCGTAAATATCGTTGTACAATAAGATCTGAGGTCAGTGCATATTCCGTCATTCCAAACTGAATGAACACAGTGGGGGAAAAAAATGATGTTCAGCAGAATGAACTGGAGATGTGTGATGGCCTCAGATCGCCGCCCATAAAACCAGAACATTTCAAGTCCCATAGGAGCACCAGCAGCCTTGATCTGTCTGACCTACTGCTGGAGAACGAAGTAATCAACATAGAGCGGGACCATCAGCCATCACACACGTGGCCCTTGGCACTTCCACACATAACATTTACTGTATTTACCAGCTATGTAGCTGTATGTCTAAGGGAAGAGATAAACGTCACATGCAGAAGTGCATGGGGTGTTGTTCTTTGCGGGAACACGTAAAACACAAAAGAAGCAAATCAATTTTACTTATGGCATTCAGTGAACGGACTGCGCTCCTGTGTCTCGACTGATGATGTGACTAACAGCATCTGAAAATAAATGACAAAAATGCAGTTGACGACAGTGTGTTGTCAATGTGATTGGAAAATTGGTTCAAGGCTGCAATCAGTAGAGCACTGACAAAATAAAACGCAAACCAGAATGACTTTTGACCTGAGATACTTCAACTCTACGGTTTTTTTTTTGCACTGACAAAATGGTAATCCTTGAGAGTTTGAACAAGTTTATCTTATAATTGTGACTGGCAAGTACTGACAGAATCATGTATCTATGTCTGACCTTTGACCTCAGATTAGATAGCCTTACAATTACCATTAAAAATCCCATTTTATCATAAAAAATGATAATCGTTGATTTCCTTTTATTGGGTTTGCAATATAATTTGTGTTGGAAATGAGGACGATGGCCTTTTTCCAAGTTATTTCGGTTGGTCAGAAATTTTGAACAGTCCGTTTTCTCCTTAAATTACAAATATATTCAATATGTAAATAAACTTTACTAGTTTTGGTCTCTGTCGTCATTAATTGGATATGGAAAACAGCTTTCGTCTGATTGGTTGGTTCTCGGGATGTGGGCATCTTATGTCCACCGTGTTGGCATCATTGAAAGTTTGTGGGCCGTCGGCGGAATCATACCCGGCGACATTGTACGCTGTGCCGGCCACGGCAGGGCGATAGCCCCGGCCCTACTGGATGCATTTTTTTACACTGCCAAGGTGACGCCGCGCAACCTTACGGCCGCAGAGTGAGCACATTGAGGGGACTTACATGATCATGATAGAGAGGAACTTTAAGAACAGAAAATTGTATCATAAAAAGTATTGGTTTTCATTTTGATTTTTTATTATGCCAATGCTCAAACAGCATTCAAAATACTCATTTACTTTTCCTGAAAGCCATCCATTTCAGAGCAAGCTCAATCTATTGTTACTTAATTAAATTCAATTACCCTTGTTAAAGTTCAACTATTGGATGATGATGCATATTTAAGTTTGCATCTGAATGGTCAAATTCAGATACAAGCATACAATTGCATGAGAAACCTATTGCATGTCTTTGCGATATGCATATTGCACCGGCCAATATAGCAATATCGCAATTTCTTTTCGATATATTGCGCAGCCCTAATCACCAATATTTGTGTGTTATCTTTACGTTTTCTTCATTCAGTTCACTCTGTTCACGTATCGTTCTGCTCCGCATGACTACATCTTCAGTGGTGACTCCAAATCATCAATCAACCAATGATTCCTAATAGATTGCTGAGAACTGCAACAACTAGAACACTGATAAACAGACAAATGCAAAATCCTATAACTCAACCGCTTGTATTTTCTCCTTAATTCTTTATTGACTTACTTCTTCAGTGCAAACATTTTCTTTTTTCTTTCTAATTTTACATTGACATTCCACAACTTGTTTGCACCAAAGCACATAATCTGCAAGATATGTGGTGCACTGCATTCCAAAGATATGACACAAACAAAAGATTCATCTTCAATTTTGTGTAAGTCTTCTTGGAGTGTGTGTGCATGTGCGTGAGTGTGTCTCCAGATGGATGTAAGTAATGAGGAATAGTATGTTGTCGCACACAAACAGTAAATCTTGTAGTGTGATACATAGAAAAATATGCTTGAATGGAGTTTTCATCCTTCCTCTCTTCCATAGCTACTTTTATTTCTCCTGCTGTCTTTCAGGCAACCAAGTCCAACTGCTGGCAAGCCTTCACATGCCAACAGCTGCTCCCAAATTTTCACTGTGATTATTTAGTCTGCCACACCTCTCATGGGACAGCAACACTTTTGTAAGCTATTGAGGACTCTACAGAGGAAAGGTCAATTTCCAAAGTCAGCTGTGAACATTGTAACATCACAGACTGTAGCGTGGCTATGAAAAACATGAGCTTGGGCCACTGGGAATATCCGCTGGTTCCATCTCTTCAGCATCTGTTTGGGTCAATCACTTGGTCATATACAAGTGCAGGCATCTTTGAGTCACCTCGGTTTCTGAGTATGAAAAGCTGGTTAAGACTGAGTTCGTGTGATCCGAATAATAACCCATTCGGATCAAATTCCAACCATATAAATTATGACTAGTAGGGAAGCTCGACGTTTGACTGTTTGTGAACAAGAGATGTCAAAAAGTTGCGAATGGAATTAATTAGCTGGTTTTGAGTGGGTTTTGAGGTTGAGAAGTGGATCCAGGGTAGAAAGGACAATCCACTTTATCACATTGGTTTTTTTTCAAGCCTAAATCAAAGCACCATTATTTTTTTCAAATGCCGTTTAATTTTTTTTGTTGATGAAAAGTGACAATTACAATTTTCAAATTACAATTTACAATTTACAATTAACCTGTACTGTGTTTCACCTAATAAAACATTATCTACACACGTTTCAAATAATGATGACGAACATGATGATGGCAATTACGCACAAATGTAAAAACTCTACCCAAAAGAGATGAAACTACCTGTATGTTGCAAAAACATGTTTATCAATCTAATGCCTGATGTCGGAGTGAAAGTAGGAAGGAAAATCCATGAGTGGAGCTCATGTTAGCTGGTGCTCGACAAGCCTTCTCAGTGGGAGTGAGTACAAGACAAGTGCCTGACAAGCTACAGATCTGATATTAGGTGAGGGACATGAGGGAAGGGAAACTGAGGCTGTGCGATGCTGGAGCATGGACACCGAGGCACTGGACATGAGTTTGATCAATACCAGCCGAAGATGGATGAGTTTGGAGTGGCAGACAGCAGCTAGCTAACACGATCTTTATAGGCTTGGCTATAGCATCTCAACACAAAGCTGTCCAGGTCATAGCCAATTTGTCTGGCTGTTAGAATTATCCAGAGGAAGTCTGAGACCAAATATATTGGAATGACAGTTGGCTTCTAATCAGGGGAGGATAGTTTTACCCAAAGAAGCTAAGTGAGACATTGTACAACAGCAGCGCAAGAGCTCTTACTTTCACAGAAGCAGCTGCTCCATCCTTGTAATGATGAATCGGTAGAAAATGAACGAACATTAAACTACCGGTATCCAAATTTGATCAGGGCATGGGTCAATGAAAAACCTTCTTCATTTTGCAAAATAATGGTTCAGATGGTTCAGGGCAATTTTATCTGAATTTCTTTGTTAACCATGTGAATTGTGTCATTTTTTTAAATGGAACAGAAAAGGTGTAGCACAAAAAGGGATTTCTTTTTAGTAAAGGGGTGTGGGCGCAACAACATCCTGCATTAGCCGGCCTGGTGTCACCTTTAGGGGATGATGGCAGTGAATGAGGCAGGGGCCACTGTCCGGCCCTCCCGACCTGCATTCAGACATAAACAGGAAGTCGCCTACAGGAAGGAAGTCGTATCTTTCGTTTTTTTTGTAGTGGTGAAAAAAAAGATTGTGCAACAGATTTATGCAAAACTTCTCATTTCTGCAGTAGCCTATTTGCTATTACCCAGTTTGAAAACACAACATGAATGGTGTTATGTTTGTGTTTTGAAAGAAGGTAGTTGATGTTTCCTGATGCCATAAAACCATAGCTAATTTTTTTCTTTGCATTAGCCCTTTGTTGGTGATCAAAGCACCAGATGCGGACCGACAAGCATCTGCAGTAGGACATGGTGGCAGTGTTTGGTCTTAAGGGCACTTGTATCCTTTACAATATATAGTAAATCACATTTGCTATTCTTATTCACTTCTGCACTAATGTAAACTACATGAAGTCACGTCTTGGAGCATACCTCTTAATCAGTTAATAAATCAACCAAGGTTTTTACTAAACCCCTTTGTTAACCTTGAGTCTTAATTCTTCAATTTGGTTGAACTAATATGGTGAGGAAGATGAGGAACAATTGTAATTCATTTCTTCAATTTCAATACTGAACTAGTGGAATGTACAGCAAGCTGTAAAAGATGACTAACCTAATAACTTCTTTCATTTTCAGTTCAAGTAAGTCTAATGGCCACATGAATAAGTGACTATGTGACAGGTGGAACAACATAAAACTGAATTCAAACAAATTATTAAAAGTACAACTGAATTTACGATTACACTGAATGTACACCGTAAAAAAATGTTGAGTGAACTCCCAATCTCAAAGCAACAAACTTTGTTAAGTTTTGCTGTTGTGAAAATTGACTTTCCTGAATTTGACAACAAAAAAGAAGACAAAGATTTTACTGAACTTTTATTGAACCCCAACTTAAAAATAAGAATAAAAATAAAGTTACTTGCTTTGTTGCATTTACTAATATTGTTACCATAAATGTCAGTAACTGATATTTTAAAGTTTTTCCAATTTAAATTATTGTTTTAGGCTCAAAGATACAAGTTGTGTTTTTACACTGTAGTTGCTGAACTAATTAGTAGACTTTACATCGATCTGATTGAGCATATCGACATTGGTTGATATTTTCATTTTATTCGAAATTGGTAATTGCTTGTATGTCATAATTTGCGCTGCGTCCATGTCGCTGCGTGAATATGCTTATGCGCGTGTGTACGGGTGTGCATGTGTGTGCATGCGTGTGTGCACGCGTGTGAGAAAGGAGCAAAGAGAGCGAAGTGATGTCTGATGGTAATATGACAACAAGAAAAAGTATTATGTTAGTTAATGCGGGCTGGAAAAGGTGTGTGCGTTTGCGCTGTTGACATTGAACTGGTCGATCTCTGGAGGCTGGCTGCTTGAAAAGATCTTGGGTGAAAAAATGTTGGACACCCCTGTTCTAGGGGATCGATAAAAGGAAAAAGGAAGATCCACAGTTCTGCACGGAGATCAAGATGCTTGTTCAATTGCTCTGTCCTCTAAAAGGCTGGTTCAAGCATGCCGGGAGGATGAAGAGGATGAGGATGGAAGGGGAAGTAGGCCAAAAAGGAAGTGATTTAATGTCCAAAAAGACACTTGTTTTCTCTCCGTCTCTTTCCTGTTGTGCTCTGATAGGGACTTCCTCTCCCCAGTGGAGGTGGATGTGGGTGTCATCTATCCATCCATACCATCCACTCCCACCCACCTATAGCGCACAGAAATATCATTCTTCTGACGTCCATTTCAATGAGGCAGTCATCGAACACTTTGGAGTTCTAGTATTTACATGGTTTGCCATTTGACGGAGGCATTTATCTCAATCAATGAACATTTGAAGTTAATGGCTGTATGAGCATCCATTAATGAGTTTAAAAATGCTAAGAGAGGAGTGAAACAATCAAAGTTATAACATGTGTACTAAAATCCAATCCATACTCACAGTTCATATATTGACATGAACTATGTCTATGCGGTATGCTTGTGCTCAAGCAAATGAGCAATTGCCTGTATATTTACTGTGTCAAGAAAAGAGGCCTCAACATCAAGCCATGGCAAAAGCAGGATGATCTCTTCCCGTCTGCCTCAATATCTATGTGACCAACTCCCTTCCTATGTGCGAAAACACACACGGGCACACGCCCACACACATGCACTCACACGCACATGACCTACCTACCAACCTCCTCTGTTATTCATTCTACGCATCCCTTGCAGTTCTACAGTAAGCCCGTCTTTCACTCTATCACGCAAAACCGCACACGCACGCAAACACACACACACATCCACACACATCCACACACAGATGGAGGAAGCGCTGCCTGTGTCTGCCGAGGATGTGAAACGCAGCGATGGCACATTAACGACAGGTTCCGTGACAGCAGTATGCATCAGCTTCACTGAACAAAGCATGGCCATTTTTTAATTCATTGTGGATTGTTTAAGTGAAACAATGGCCCTGAGCCCCAACGGGGGTTAGGAGAGGGTGAGAAAGGTGAGTTTGTCACTGGCAGTTTTTGTGTTTTAAGCTGTGGCTGATCCCGTGGGTTCCGTTGGACTCGTGGATCTGAAATATCACTATGGAGAAACATCCGCTGTTTTTCAGGTAACTAAAAACAAAAGGGAAGGTCACAATGGAAAAATAAAGGCTATTTAGATGAAGTGATTCTAGCATAACATCCGGTGCTAGTAAATTAATACATTTTTGATCAAAGCATAATATTAAACCATAATGGACAGAGCTGTTTAATGCTGAAGGTCCATGTATAGAGTCCACCAATTGCCATTAAGTGCATTTCCGCTCTGCCTTTTCTTACTGGGTATTTTGTCTATTTTGTTTTCTACCATTTGGGGTTAGGATTAGCACCATGCAGGGATTCATTGTGTAGCATGGGGTGACCAGGAATGGTCGTACGGTGTGAAGTAAACAGCACTGGACACTGGAAAAAAATAAATTGCTATTTGACATGACAAATTAATCATATTTTCGAATATAATATTACCATCCCTGTTTATAACACTTCATTATGACTAAAAATGATGTAGGCTGAGTGAATATATTGTATGTATTGCTGGGTGATGACCTTGAAATAAATAATTCCACTCATTTGTCTATTTCTTAGTGAAAAGTCACCAGTCATTTTTGGGGGGAAAAGGCAAAAGCAACAAAATTGTTCTCAGCGCTTATTAATTCAAATAAATGAATAAATATCAATATATCGCCCAGCCCTTTGTATAGTGCAATGTGCATTATCAGTTGATCAGAGCATGATCAGGGCAGCTCGGCTATTAACATTGACACAAGGTAACTTGCTGTACGGTACATAAATGTTGCTGTTTGTAATTTGGTGTGTTTCAAGTGTTTCATAATACAGTGGACCCTAGCTAATCGCAGTGGGTGGGGAGTGGGTCGGCCCACGAATAGCCAAAATCAGCGTATAACCAAGCCCACTAAAATGCAAACCATACCCCCCCTCAAAAAAAAAAAAAAATCTTCAAATATGCTGCTAAACATTCAATATGCATTTCCACCAAAAAGGGAAGGGAGAAATGGGGAGGTGTAAAAATTACAAAATAAATAAAATATTTTGGACAAAAAAAGAAAAAAGATCTGCGAGTATGCAGCGGTCCACCGTAATAGTTTGAAAGGGTTGGTGTGAGGGCTCTCACCATGCTCTCAACCAAGCATAGGCATGCAAGAAGGATGAATAGTTCCCACGAAGTCAGAAGCATAAAACTGTCTAATCCAATAATTGATTATTTTGTCATCAAGTTTATGAATCCAACTAAATTTCATTTACTGTAGAATTCTTTGTCATTCATTCAGTTGCACGGAAAGCTCTCGTGTGCCAGCCTTGGCATTCCTCACAGCCCGTGTGATCTATGCTAATAGAGTCCATTCATGCAGCACAGCTAGTCTTAATGAAAAACCTTTGGCTGGTGATCAGTGCTATTGATCAGGCTGAGCCACACCTTTAAGCACGGCTAATTGATCAATCCCCACTGCTTGCTTCGGATTAATGGAACGCGACCAATGCTTCTCCCACCATACAGAATGTGTGTGTGAGTTTGTGGAAGATATAAACACTTCCTGATATTTATTTTAAAGAAAATATTTTTGTGTGTGGATGGTATTTTTGAGCATTAATCCAAAGAAGGAATGCATGTGTTTAAAGATTTCTAATAATATCATGAGCTAACAGGACTTTTTTTCCTCCAATGTTAAATGCATGTTTTGTGAGATGTGATTGCTGTTTTCACCACAAATATAGGAGACAATATGAAACTTGACATTTGACCTCTTATTTGAAGGAAAGTATTTAAATCCTAAGCCGAGTGTTTTTAGGACACATTTCAAAGAAAAAAAAAATTATCAAGGCATAGAATGTTTAGACAAGGTGTCACAAATTGTTTGATTGCAGCAAGATAAACACCTTATTCTATCATGTCCTATTATGTATACCATATCAGTTTACCCCTTGGGAAAATTGCATGTGTATTGCCAGTCCCAAAGATGACATGACACCACCAGCCCCCTGCCAGGAAGCACATGAGGCACACGGGCCAAAACAGGAAACCCCCAAAACACTCCTGACACATACACACATTCATGCGCCGCCCATCAAATAACTGAATGACTCACTGGCCATTAGTGTGTGCGTGTGCGTGTGTGTGGTGAGGGGCGGGGGGCATGTGTGTGTATTTGGGGTGTCTTAAAGTGGCCTGTCATGGGTCTCCCAATCGCGTGTGAACAACAGGAGAAAACAGTGAAACACTCAACAGGCTGCAAAGGTCAACAAAGGTGAGACAAAACCAGGAATATTGTTTTGTCTCATTGCAAGAATCTGTCCATCCGTTCACCGATTGCAGTGTATTTCATTTGGTTCAATAAAGAATTGAGTATACTGTGTAACAAAATCTAAAATGTGAATATTAGGAATAGAGTTGTTTTTCTGTACATGTTCTGGGGCTTTGGAAGCAAAACAAGATGCAACTTGAACATTAAATTGAAAACCTGAAGAAATAAATGTTGGGGGCGGGGCCAGTAAGAGCTGCTCTTTGTCTTCTAAAACATTTATTTACACATTGAATCACATTGTGATTAAATACTACACTTTGTGCACTCTGAAAGAGGTCTACTGCACAGAAAGTAAACGCTGACTTGTATTGTCTTGAGTTGCAAAGCAAAGCCCACAAAGGTAAAATCCAGGCAACACAGCCTCTAACATTGCTAACCTCCAATATTTATTTAACCTTGACCAAATAACCTGCCAGCACTCCTAACCTCCCATCCTCTAGTAGTTGATGCACACATTTTGCAGAATGGGACCATACTTCTATCCAATAACCTCTGGTGTGAACTTAATTGTGTATACTCAAGTATTGAGTTTCAGGCCATGGCTGGATGCTGTGAAGCTCAAAGAGAAACAGACGCTGTGAACTTGACAATGAGTGAAAAGGAGATAGAGTGGAAGAGAAAGCAAGAGACAAGGACCACCCAACATCTGAGAAGAAACAACAAAGCTGGATGGAGAGCAAATTCAGCTTCAATCTCTAGGACAGTCTGACATTGTTACGTAGCAGTTGTTCAGCAATGAAGCAGATAAATACAATTTTGACAGATGTTCAACTGATAAAAACTGAAAAAATGTACGAATAACTTACCAATATTTCTACATATTTGATCTTATTCTGGGAGTAAGAGTATATAGTGATAGTGTACCATTAATATTATTAAAACCTTTAAACTTTTAAACCCATTATAAGTGAATTATTATTAGTAGCCTTGTACCTTGAGAACTATTGTGTAAAACTACTGAACAACAGTGATCCTTCACTATCTTCCCCGAATTGCCACAGCCAATTGTTATCTACCTTTACCATACAATATCTATTTTTTGCTGTTAAAATGAATCAACATAAAGTTATTTCTAAATACGAAAAAAATACTGTAAATACAGTCGAGTGTATCATTTAGTAGACTGGTAAAACAGTGCATGCATGATGTAGTACTTACATTGATCACTAGGGGGACATGTAGACAAATGCCATGGAAATGATTATGTGCATGTGTGCATATGACAGAGAGAAAGAGCAAGAGAGGGTAGGGGGGAATTGGTTCAATATTATATGATGTCTTTATCCAAGTCCTAAATATTCATTTTTTTAATGTGAATTTTAATTCAAGTAGTATACTGTACTGTATATATATAGAGAGAGAATATAAATTACAGTACAAAGAATATATTCAGATTGCAAACTTAACATCTACACAATAATTCAATGTGTCATCAGTGAATATTGATCTGTGTTAGTTTCAACTTTTGCACTGTTCAAATGAAGTGTAAGGCATGGATTTTAACTAAATCATACTTAACCCAATTAAACAAACCCAGAATAATCTGGCTAAACAAGATTTTAGCGCTGACTAATTTGTGACTGTGTATTACCTTGGTACTGTAAACATTCAGCCTGGACCCAGACTGATTCAGTCTAATGGGTTTAAATCTCAAATTCAGTTGATAACTCCCAAACTTTCAGGCAACAGATAGAATCAAAGTCCTATTGCAAGTGACTGCATTATGTGTGCATGTGTGAAGGCGGTCCGTTACCTTTCTATGCAGATGAGTGCCTGTGGAACTCTGGGTGAAGGAATTGGACTCCGTTGGGACACAAGGAATGGACAGCTGGGCTGGAGACAGAAACAGACATGTGCACTGTTAAATCTGTTAAGCCATTTTCTCTGGCGACAGTTACATCAGCATACAGTTTTAAGAACAACAAAAACATTAAAAAGTCTAACCATCACACATGACAAAGAAAATAAAATCCAGATTAATTGAATTCCATTCAGAAATACTCATCCAGTAGATACACAAAAATAAAACAATTATCAGATTCATTTATGAGAGCCCCTGTCTATCCAGGTGCATTGAACTTCAAATTCACTGATCATAAGATGATACATAAACTGAAGAAAACGATTTTGGGGGCTCTAAGGGTGATCAATCATCAACAGGAGCCCATTAGAGCAGAATTAAGAATCCAGGACAAGCATGGCTAATGACACCATGCACATGAACTTGTGCCAATCATTTCACTTTTCATGCGTGCAGCTCTTATCTGGAGATGCACACACTGCCTCAGAAAGTATAGTATTGTTAGAAGTACCAGTGGATCAGAGACATTGAGTTAGCACAATGATTCACTTTCACATCATTTGTGACACAATTTCCCTGCCATTTGAAACACCAACGTCTGATCAGTGATGAAACAATATATTATTTTGGTACCTTGTATAAAATTCAAGACCCCAATCTAAATAATATGACTGGAAAATTTAGGAAGGGTGACCAGCTGTGATCTTAATGTATTCTTCTATTTCGTTGTCATTGTATGAAATATATCAGTCATTATAGTAGCATCGTTGATGAGTGAGTTTGCTGACACAAATGAAAAAAATCAAAAAAAAAATCATTCCAATTAAAACTGAAAAGTATAAAGTATGTTTTGTATTTCTTGTGTCAAATGTTGAATATTTTTTTGTAACTAAAAACAAAAGGGAAATGTATTTCTTTTGGAAAGGGACTATTTCATTTTAAGACATCAGTTTATTTGGTAATGTCACCAATTTGGAATGGTGCCAACAGATTTATGGACATTGCATCTGTGCAGGTATATCACCCGCGTGGAAACATCCGCCCAATTTGTCTGAAATGCCTGTGTCGCCTGTCATGTCAGCTCTTGAACAGGCTCTCTGTGCCGGGATTAATCTCCTCGGCCGACGGTTAATCTGAAGATGGGTTGGGCGCCATCAACTACTACCAAAACTAATTTCACTATGTCAATGCATGACATTCCCGCCCACAAGCCAAAACACTGCAAAATATCTTCATTGGTCTCTGTCTCATCTACATGCGAGAGGGCAGCAGGGCAGGGAACAGGCCAGAGGGAGAAAGGTCAGTATGTTGGAGGAGTTCATATTTCTGAGGTGAGCTTCTCTTTAGCGGTTGGAGAGAACAGCAAGTAAAATAGTGTGTAGGGTAGAGCTGCTCGTTTATGAAAAAAATATGAATCATGATTATATTGGTAATAATTGAAATCACGATTATTGAAACGATTATTTTTTGGTACAAAATAAGAAAATCTTTAAATGTAAAAAATATAAAGACAGATATTTATTTAAGTTCCTTTTGGACCAAACAAAATGTATGAAATTACTTGTTATAAAATACAATTTAAAAAAAGGTGAAATGTATCAATTCAAGTATGACTTCCTTGTGTAAACAAACATATTGCATTGGATATAAATGAATCTAAATAATAGTTTTTTACGATTATGCCAATTTTGTAATCGTGGAGTGTAATAATTGTAATTATAATTGAATTTTGATTAATTGCACAGCTCTAGTGTACGGTGCCTGTGGGGCGAAGTGGGGGTGGGCTGGGGGTCTGGGGAGGGCTTTGGGGGCGAGCTTTGTATGGTTGTCTGGTTATTAGTTACCAGCCATAAGTTCATCATGCGCTGCAGCGTTGGCTGACAGCCACTCAGTATAAATCAGCCACGGTATTGTCGGTTTAACACCTTCATGTGTTGCTTTTGATTGTCTCTTAATTATGTTCGAAATAAACAAAGACATCATATGCACATTTGGAATGGCTGTTTTGTGGCCAAAACACGCAAGAGGGTTTCTCGCAACAACAAAAGCTGGTAGTCAAACATGTACATCCAAATGAGAAACAAATAGATCTTGTTGGCGTCTGGCATGAAGCAAACAGCTTTTAATAGAGTCAAGCTCAGTGCGGTGCGTTTGGGACCATCTGTCCAGTCCATTGTGTTACTCTTTGGAAGCCCACAGAGTGACAGCTGAGGAGTGGGGTCCTATGAAGACCCCAGCTCGGCTATTTTTTTCTCCGCCTGTCATCCACGTCTTCCTTTTGTCTCATTTTCATTTAATTAAATTTTTCCTCAACATAGGGAAACCCGAATCATTGTGTAACTGCTGGTATTTCATAGTTGGAAACATTCTAATTTAGTGAGCACGGGAATGTGGTAAAACTGTCAAACAAGAGCATTTCATCAGCAATTTTATAGTCTTTTGAACACTCAAAGGATTTAATTACATCATGACAATTACACATTTCGAGTTACACTTATAGTGGCAGTGGCATGCGGTCAGATTCTTCAAGGCAACCACAACTTACTTACAAATTAGATGAACTGAATTCATTCATTTCCAACAGTCTATTGTCATCATTTGATAGCATGCGTCATGGCTGCCCAGCTTCCACATGAGTGCAATATACAGTTTTATTTTTGTCCAGTGTGATTTAACCTTTCTTGTGTTGCCATGTAAATGTAATCTGCCAAAGGCCTTCAGAAACACGAGTGCTGCCGTCAAACACACACACACGCACGCACGCACGCACGCACGCACGCACGCACCCCCCCCCCACACACACACACACACCCACACACACACACCGATGAAATGGCTGTCTCATTTTTTTATCCAATCACATTTTAGATTAATCAGTCTGCGCCTTCGACGTTTAAACGTCCTCTGATTGGTTCAGCTAAGTAGTTGTTATTTTTAGCCCTCTGATCGGTTGTGCTAAATATGGCTAAATAACGCGTAACAATCATTACACTTTTCATGTGTGCAGCTGATGCTCTTATTTTTATGGGGAAGGATGCTGTCGGACACGAGTAAAAATTGCCTTTCGAGGCGCACTTTACAAGAAAAACTGGACATTGTGAGGGTAGGTCAACCAACACCTCTGCTGGCTAGCTTGTTTCAACCTGGAAAATGATTAGTAATAACGGTACACTCTAAAAACAGGTGGGTTAACCCTCTCAGGCTCAAATTATTTTTTAGTAATAGTTTAGTAGTACTTCTGAGTAAAAAGAAAAAGGCTCATATATAATATGAATGTGTATTAATTAAGGGATGAGCAATTCATTGTTGTGAATCTGCAACACCTACCTGGATAGTGTTAAAAATAACATTGGGTCAAAAATGGACCGATCCACTCTTTGGGTCAATTTGAGCCAACTTTCTGGGGTGTTTTTGCAGAAAGCAACTAACAAAATTGGTAGTTTTGCAAAAAGGAAAAAAAAATAAAAAAGGGCTGTTGGTGGGTCGAATTGACCCAATTAGTACATCGGCCCATTTTTAACCCAAATGGTGTTATTTTTAAACCAACTGTTTTTACAGTCTATTCATCCTCAAATACGCAAAATCCCTCTGCCTCTTCTTTAGTGCCACGCATAGTTGTATAGCGTTTTCAAACAATAATTTCTGATGTGATGGTACTATTAAGAGGTGGATTAGGTCACTTCAGTCTTGGGTCACTGAAGGCCCAGGTTCGGAATTCACCTCCCACCACTGCGCTGATGGCAGTGCAAATTGACAAGGTGGTGCTACATACATACACTGTTATTGTGGCCCTTCGTTTAATGAATATGTTTTGATTAGACTACCAACATACGGGTTTCAGTGAGTGTCATTGTAGTTGTTTCTTAATCAGAATGTGGCGTTCTCCCATTTTCCATTGAAATGAATAATTTCCAATATTCCCAATTAAACTGCAAACTCGGAGCAACCGGATTATGTTAGGGGATAGATGATTTTCTTCAGAGAGTGAAGATTTGTTGTGTTAATGCTAAGCACAATGCTGCTGTGTGCATACTATTGAGATCATTTATCTCCAAATCGATGTTGGACTTCTCTCTACTCCATCTCCATTGCTGCCACGTGTGTTACTAATGGGACAGTAAACTTTAAGTGAAAACACCAGTTTCGCTTGGCCTGGATGTCCATCATCACAAGTCACGATCGTTCAGCCCAGCCTGGGGAGAATTCAGTAGAATATGGGATTGAAAGTCCTGTAGTTTGAATAGATTTTTAATCAATGTCAGAGCTGGCTATAAGAAGAAAGGTTACATATTAATCAACTAGTAAAGTTGCATGCAAAACTTGCAAAAGATTTGAGAGAAGATGAACTGTGATCTATCTCTTGAACCTACATTCCTCTCTTTCAAAAAGCATGTAGCATTTGTAATAAAACTAATCAAAACACCGTCTTCAGTCATAAACACTCCCCCAAAACAGCCTAAATAAGGTTGCTTATTGATAGTTTGAGGGGTACGCTGAAGTTTGGAGGTGGGAGGTGAAAGCTAGGTTCAGGAAGTTTTCACTCCTTTCTTCCTCGCGTGCCCCTGGCCTCTCCGACTTCAAGTCAGCGACTGAAAGAAGCCAGACGCAGGGAAGATAATCACCACCTAATAAGAGGTTTATATTGAAAGCAGCTTGGTGCTTCGATACTACATGTTGCAGAAGGGAATGCACATGCACACATGCCGTAAGAAGAAAAAGAAAAATCAACTTCAAAAAACATACCCACAAAGTTGGGGCAGGTGTAATTATGGTGTATGATGACACACTTAAAAAGCAAAAAAGAGCAGATCATGCGAGACAAAGTCTACTCACTCACTCGCACAAGATCAATTTTCCTTATTCCTTTACTAGCTACTTGGAAAAGATCAATTTGTTTATGATATTACTCTCGATTCATTTTAGAACAGGATGTGCGGTTGTGTGAAAGGCTAATGTCCGTTGATGGGTGCTGTCTCATGACAGTATGTCTTTTTTTTTTTTATCTATTAAACTGTGTTCAAAGAGTACATCACATTTCACCAAATAACTTGTGATGGATAATTAGCTGTGAAGAGATCATCAACCTTGATGTACCAAACACCTTGATCATTGTGCAACAAATCGAAATTGCCACAAGGTCACTTTTTAATGGAGTATTCATATAATTGAACTATAGCAAAGGAAATACGTGAATTAATTATATCAAGGATTGGTAGTGTCTTACAAATCTCAAAAAGTCAATTTTCTTAATCGAAATATTGTTTTCAAAGACTAAAAATGGAGTTGCTACGCTAATTGTATCTTTGTAAAAAAGAATTCTGGAAGTATAACATGTCCCCGGTGCGACAATTTTCTTCATCAAACAGCTGAAGGATGTTTCCACTCACTTCATCATCTCAAAAGCGAAAAACTAATTGACTTTTTCTGTGCATATAATTGCATCACACTGGGCTAAATGACTAAAAGTACCTTTGCAGCTATCTATTTTGTTTATTGTCACGCTTATGTTCATTGAAAAATAACCATGTTGGTGAAAGTTAAAATCTGTAAAAGCATCATGAGCAAGACATTTGCTTTTGATGACTTCTGCTTTCTTTGCATATACAGTATCTTGGCTTTCTTTGCCCACTGTCTGCTTCCAACTTGGGCACTCCGTGTCTGCGCTGATGGATTTTTGGCATGTTTGCGAAAGACGGCGCTTGTCCCTTTTAACAATCGATCTCTGTCATGTGTGCATCTGCAGCCTTTTAATTAGCCTGCAGATTTTATTTGGCAATAAAAAAAATCATTTCCAGTCGTTAGTACTCCAACTGTCTACAAGGTATGACCACATAGACAATCTAAGGTGAATTTAATTCAAGAGCTGTACTAAGCACAATCCCTTTACTTAAAGTAGATTTTACTGACACTGAGTTATTTGTTTGACAAAATACTTACAAAACCAACATTCTCGTTACACGCTGTACTGTTTTGAGGAGAAATGTATAGTAAGTAAAAAAGAGTACGTAGGTCAGGTGATGAGTCACCGTGAAACGATACAGTCTCAAAAACCAGCCCCCACCGGTTTGTCCAAACACCGGCTAAATGGCTCCGAAACAAGCAAAGCTCTGCTCCTTACACTATCAGTGCCATCTATATTCTCTTGTCTTTTTTTCATTTGAGTGACTATGAGGACTAGCAGCTGCAGCCTCTCACTGCTTGTGCTCAGCCGGTGGAAGGCAATAGGTTTAGCAGACGAGGAGTCGAGGTAGATTTATGGCAAGGGAGGTGACCTCTGGGGCCGTAACACGGTGATGGGTGAGTGGCTCTCAACGGTAAGCTACTGGCACTTGACAAAGTGCCCGAAGCAGAATGAATTTACTTCTCTTTTCCTCAATCATCAAGCAGCCACTGCCCTGACCCCCATCCTGACTGCTATAACAAGATCTCCCATCTCACAAGGGCCTGAAAAATTTACTGTCACATCTACTTTTCAATGAGCTCAAGCGAGCACTTCTTTCACCTTCAGCGGAGCAGGTACCGGTGTGGAGGAGGACTAACCTGCCCCTCTGCGTGCTTGTGGTCTTTTAATTTGTCTGTGTGTGTGTGTGTGCGTGGGTGCATGCGTGTGTGCGGGTGTGTGTGTGTGTGTGTGTGTGTAGAAAGCTACATGAAGAGATGCCTGGATACACTTATATACAGGGCCAATCCACTAATATCAACCTGATTTGTCATAACCGATTAAATAAAGCAAAAATGTGTATTTTTTTTTATTTAGTGAATGGCTAAAATGGTAATCTGGCTGGGGATGACACTAGACAGTGGTAGAAAATGTAAATAATAATAATAATGATGATAATAATAATAATAATAATAATAATAATAATAAGAAGAAGAAGAAGAAGAAGAAGAAGAAGATAATAATAATAATAATAATAATAATAATAAGAAGAAGAAGAAGAAGAAGAAGAAGAAGAAGAAGAAGAAGAAGAAAAAAAAAGATTGGAAAAAAGAAAAAGAAAGTGTAGGTGCAGTTGCATCCATGAGTAGGCTTGTATATTGACTCGTGGAATGTAGTATAAGTGAAAATAAAAGGCAGGCTGGATGGTATTCCTATACCACCTAATGGGACAGCACAAGGTGGAGAAACACCACAAGCCTGCAAGCTCAACTATAGGTTTCTGTGCTAAGAAACAAATAGCACATTTGGCAGCCAACTCATCTTTTTGTGTAGGGAAGCCTTTCTTTGAGAATGACTTCTTATCATATTGCTTCACTAAGGCATGCAAATAACATACACAGAAAAAGTACCACAAGCACGCCCCGGGATAAAGTCCAACAAATCATGTAATGAGAGACTGGCGGCGGCAAACACCACACCACACAATTTTTGTTCTTTTTATATGCTAAATGGTGATCATATTGTTCATATTTGAGAGAAAAGGCTTGATGAGAGTTGTGACTCAATTTGAATATAAGATTTCCTTTTAAGTTTTATAGTATTAAAATTATACTATTAAATTATAAACCAGTTCAGGGTGCACCCCGCTTACAGCTGGGATAGGCTCCGGCACACCCGTGACCCTTGTGAGGATAAGCGGATTGGGTAATGGATGGATATGAAATTATATATTAAATTATATTAAAATTAACCCTTTCATGCATAGTGGTCACTACAGTGGACAGCTCTTTAAAAGTTGCTTTCGCCTATATTAATTAATCTAAATTTTAAAAAATATGTTTAACCCTTACATGCATTAATTATGATTTAATGTTATTACCGTATTGGCCCGAATATAAGACGGCCCTGATTATAAGACGACCCCCTCTTTTTCAAGACTCAAGTTTTTGAACACCAAATTAATTTTTATACAGAAAACAATTACAATACATCTGAAATAAATGATTATAACAATATATTTGAGGGAAAAGGTATGTTATTTTGCCTCATTCAAATCTTAATATCTCAACATTGAAATATGCAAACTATAGTGCAATCACATTCGTAAATGAATGGCTTTTGGTTTTTGAAATGTAAATAAACCAATCTATTGTGATCAAACAACAAAATTGCAATAACTGCATTAACCATCAAAGTGAAGTCTAACTGTAACTGCTAATCTGAATAAGGAAAAACATTGCAATAAAATAATGCAAACTGGTTTAACTTGAGAGTAGGTGAGATCTATCATGACAGAACATTACCCCTCACAAACAATTATCTGCCTCACTGTGCTCAGAGTCGCTGTCCTTAATCCCATCCTCTGGCTCCTCCCATAGCACGTTATCCTCACGTGACGTGTTGCTTCGGCCTGCGAAAGCAACTTTTAAATAGCTGTCCACTCTAGTGACCACTTTGCATGAAAGTGTTAATATAATGGTTGTTCTCTAAACAAACAGTCAAAAAATAGTTAGATATGGGAAAAAAAATACAGTTACGTTTTTCAGTCATAAAATTTAGAGGTGCAATAAACAATCGATAACTAATCGATTATCAGATGAATCAATAATCATTTTTGCTAATCTATAACTCTTGACGATATCCTTTTTCATTTGAAATTGTCCATCCATCCATCCATCCATTATCTGTACCGCTTCTCCTCACAAGGGTCGCGGGGCGTGCTGGAGCCTATCCCAGCTGTCTTTGGGCAGTAGGCGGGGGACACCCTGAACTGGTTGCCAGCCAATCGCAGGGCACACAGAGACAAACATCCGCACTCACAATCACACCTAGGGGCAATTTAGAGTATCCAATCAACTTACCATGCATGTTTTTGGAATGTGGGAGGAAACCGGAGTGCCCGGAGAAAACCCACGCAGGCACGGGGAGAACATGCAAACTCCACACAGGGAGGCCGGAGCCGGGATCGAACCCACGACCTCTGAACTGTGAGGCGGACGTGCTAACCAGTCGACCACCGTGCCGCCTGAAATTGTCCAAATACTCGGAATTTCAGCTGCTCAACAGTAAAGAGTATCCAATTTCTGTAGTCCTATTCGAAAGTAGACTGCTTTGTGTTGAATCAAAATAAAACATTTGCTTTTACTTTGGAAAACAATCAATATTTTGCCTATTTTCTGACATTTACAGACCAGAGAAGTAATTGAATCATAACTATCCATCCATCCATTATCTATACCGCTTATCATCACAAGGGTCGCTCGCGGGAGTGCTGGAGCCTATCCCAGCTGTCTTCGGGCAGTAGGCGGGGGAATAAATTATAACTAATTCATATCAATTTGAAATGAAGTCATGTTTTTGAATAAAGGCATGGAAAGTAAAACAACACTTTTCTCAATCTCATGAATTAATTAATCAACAAAATAGTCAAGAGATTAATAGATTATCAAAACAATCAATAGTTGCAGATATAACCAAGTTAATTTCTCTTCTATTTTGTAATTATTATAAAATTATCTAAATGACAAAAGAGTCGAACAAAATGTGCTGTTTTTTTTATATTTTGGTCCCAAGGAGCGAGTAAATATCAAATTTGGGTCTATGACTAAAAACGTTTGGGAAACTCTTCCTGACAGTATACAAATTTTTGTCCCAAATGGAAAATAACCTGTTGGGATTAGGACAGTTGAAGGTCAGAGGTTTAAACCTAGGCAAGGAAATTCTTTCAGGGTACTCTGATTTCCTGGTAAAGTATTTCAATTAAACACTCCAAATTGCATCAAAGCGTCAAAAAAAGCATGTGAACGGCTGCCTGTCTTTATGTGCTGGCTCCATGATTGACTGGCAATTGGTTCAGGGTGGACAGGGCTTCAAGCTGCCGGGGCGAGTAGTAATGCAATAAATAGCTGGATGTATAAACAATCTTGTGAAAACATAGTGGGGTATGGTATTATTTGAAAGAAAATGCTATTTAACAAACCTAGGATAAAAAGCATCTGATAATCTACATGGACAGTATTCCACTTGTATCTGTCTCTGCAAAAAGTGTAAGAAAAAGGTCTTATGAAAATTTCGGGGGAACCAGTAATAGTGGCTCAGCAAACATCGTTTTTCTTTTAACTTTCAATTCTCCTAAGCATCCGAGCTTCACAACCCCTAGGGCTATTGCCTTTCTCAATCTGTCCCTGGAGAGACAGGAGTTATGGTCCCTGTCGATTGAGGAGAAAGGGATGTTATTCCCCTGTCACCTACTGGCCGTGCCGCCATCCTCTCTGCCCTGATCTACGGCCCGATTCACCCCTCTTTACCCCCTCTCTTTCTCTTCCCCACTTTGGCTCATCGTGAGCTGCCAGCGTGTCGTTGCCACGGACTGTTGAGATGCATATGATGGAGAACAGTTCTGAAGTATGGAGTAGAAATACTGATATTGGTTTTGTGGTACTATTGGCAGATGAACTGTTGTGGTGATGCTTCAGTTTTGAGGTGGTCAGTAATGACGTTTCTCAGTGTAAATACAGTTAATGCATGAACGCAAGAGGGACAGGACACATACAAAATATGAGTGAGGTTGATTTTGCATTTTAAACGGGAAGCCATCCCAAACATATTTTTTCCAAGAATATTTTCTATGCAGGCCCACTAGTTGAAACAAGGCATTCTGATTAATATCATTTGTGTAATATGAGTTAAGCAGCAAAAATCCACCCGTTTTTAGCTACCTCATGAGGTGGCCATTTTGTCACTTCTGTCGACTGAAAATGACATCACAGTTCCTCAGGGCTCAGGCAATGAGCAATCACAGCTCACCTGTTTTCTGAAGCTGAGTCATGATTGGTCGTTAACTGAAGTTGGATAAAACATCTCAAACAGTTGCAACACAAGGTCACAATCCAAAGAAATTCAAGAACAGATAAGAAAACAAAAGCAAAAGCTTTAGTCTTGTAGCACACCACGGCGACAGCAATTATCCACAAAACCATGAGTGGCCGGCCTACAGAAATAACCGCAAGAGCACAGTAACAACTCATCCTGGAGGTCACATAGGAACCTAGGACAACATCTAAAATGTTGCAGGCCTACCTCGCCTCAGTCAAGGTTCATGACTCAACAATAAGGAACAGACTTGGCAAAAATGATATTCCAAGGCGAAAACCACTGCTGCTGTCCCAAAAGAAATAAAGGCTCATCACTTAGTCATACATGGTTGTGTTGGTATTATGATGGTCTGGGGCTGCTTAGCTTCTTCAGGACCTGGACGTCTTGTTGTGATTGATGGAACCATGAGAAAAAATCTGGAGGGAGAATATTCGGCCATCACTTTGTGACCTCATGCTGACACACACTTGGGTTCTGCAGCAGGACAACAATCCAAAGCACAGCAGCCAAAGTCAACTTTTCACTGGCTTAAAAAAAAACAAAATTAAGGTTTTGAAATGGCCTAATCAAAGTATGGCTTTGAATCCAATTGAAATACTGTGGTATGACCTTAAGGAGTCAGTTTATGCTCAAAAACACTCCAGTGTTGCTGAATTCAAGCAATTTTACAATGAAGAGTGGCTCAAAATCTCACCAAGCACATTTCCACACAGGGCCAGATAGCTTTGAAAAGATTTTTTTTCCCTGAATGAATAAAAAATAGTAAAAAGCACTTATCTGATGACTGTGTATGACTTAAATATAATAAAGGATATTTGGACATTTGTTTGGAATGTTCCCAAGAACTCATGTACGTACAGTTTGGAAAAAGCCGCTCTAGAGAAAAAGTCTCCTGGCTTTAATTCTCTGGCTAAGGCAAAAGAACAACCGAAAGTCAACAAACATCAAAGCCTGCAAAAGCACCACCAATGCACGTCAAAACTGTCATCAACATATCTGACATGTACTAAAGAGATGACTTGCAGACTTCAAAGCGCTCAGATCCATTTCTATGATGGCCAAAGCTCAGCCTCCTATAGGCCATAGTGTGCCATCCTGAGTTTGAGGGTCTTTCTGGGTGAAGTGATAAATAAATAAGCACATAAATACTACAGATGAATAACCCAAGAATGGAAGCCAGTGTAGCTTGGCCATCCATCATCCATCCTATTACCACGCATTCAGCGGCACCTGCAGTATGTATAATGCAGTCAGCCTCTGTAAGCAGATACAAATTCGGCGTGTTCACAACCTCAATTTGTTATATATGACAATGCCACAGCTTCTGCCCTATTGTTACTCTGAATTATGAATAGATTCTCCCCTCAGGACTTAGGTGGGTATGTGACAGCGTAGCGCACTTATGTAGAAGAGCAGCATAAAACAAATTTGAGTTTACGCTTTGAAGCGGCTGGGTGAATATGCATAAACAGTTTCCCTTAAAGCCACTTAAGAGCCACCAAAGAGGCTCAGTTTTTCATGTTTCCATTTGTTTCACTGGCTATGATGAATTTTGAATGCCAGAGCATACTGCGGCCTCAATTGTTTGAATGACTTCTTTCAAAATAATCAAATAATTTGTGACATGATGATGTCCAATTCAGGGCTATACACGAAACCCCAGGAGACCAAAAAACACAGCCGCACATACAGTTAATCCTATCCACGCATTTGACACACACTTTGAAAAGCGTCAAATTTGATTTGTGAGTCAAAAGGTAGGGGAAGTTATAAAGAATCTTGTTTCTTTTTCTCTTGGCTGAACTTTTGAGCCTTGTTTGGTCAGACCAGATGTAGAATTAGTGCACATCACTTTGCATCAGGGAGACAATGAACACGGACTGCTACTCACAGATCCAAATACTGCTGGGCCACATACACACTGCATGTGCGATGTGTATTTTTTTTTTTCTGCGGAGTTAATCATGAATGTGATGCAAATTCCACAGCAACACATTCTTCCTATTCATCTTGAGGGTGCCTGAATATCACTTGGCTTTTGCGATAATACTGAAGGAATAGCGAACTTTATGTTTTTCAAATACAAATGTTTAGTTTTTTGTAGTAAATTCAATTAAATATCTCTGTTACATATGGTCACAATACTTTAAATTCTGAAATTGTAATTCATATTTAAAATGCTGAGGGATTTTTTTGCACAACATAATATGTGCAAAGTAAATCCAACAAAAGCGGCCTGTGATTCAGTTTCTACAATTCTGATTTTTAATAATAAGAGAACTGAACTCAGCCTTGTTTTGAGGGGGCAGTCCTGTCTCATCCAAATGATTACCATGACGACCACCATTACTTGTGGAAGCTGCAATCCAGAGTCCAAAGAAAAATGGGAGTGCCCATAAAATAAAAACACTGATTGTATTTTCACTCATGAAGGCAGCACTTCATCTCCAAGAGACCAAATTTACACAATGTGTGGATCCGTGCATGTGGCACATGCAGCGGACAAATCAACAAGCACTGCATACAGGTTGTAGTTGTGCATATAAACAAGAATATACCTCAAAAGGATACTCACATCCCCTACCTGAGCCACACTGTTTAAAAATATGATAACTTGACATTGTCATTATGGCCCAGCACTTATCATGGCTGTTCTGGTGAGGACTTGCACATGGGGAAATGGTACCCAGATGACACTGTCATTACACAATTGTTGGGGAGCATGGGATCCTGTTGCATGTCAATGAATTGGGCTAACTATGCATGACAGCTTTCGTTGTATCGGAGAAGGTTACATAGGAGGAGAGAGCCAACACTATAGCGTTGATGGCAAACAATCTGTGTACTATCAATAAAGGATACATGAAATAGACCACACCACTTTCTTCAAACAAGGCCTCATATTTGCAAAGGATACAAAGGAACGTGTTTGGGAAAGAGGGAGAGTTAGTGTGTCAAATGATAGTAGTCCTTATAGGCATATGGTTCCGAAAAAGCTGACTTACATAAACTGAAAATGACACCCAGGATCAGGTTTGGTCAGATAATTTTGAGATAACCATTTTTTTTTTTTTCATTTCTAGTGGGAACTCTAAAGCAAAGCACAATCCAAATTCTGTGAAGCTCGTTGAACAATGTGTTTCGATTTTTCACCTGTGCACCAAGAGACCCATAAGATAATATTTCTATTGCTAATACAATCATTTGAATGGGGAAACACATTGAAAAAGCCTTCTCAATCTTTATTGAATCAAGGAACGCAATTTTACATGAGAAAAATCTCAGGTTACACCATCAAACAGAAATGTCACAAAAAGAATGAATACTGAAATATTGATGATCTTTTCTTTTCTCAATTTACAATACAATTTTATTTATATAGCGCATTTCATAACAGCTAGAGCTGTAACAAAGCACTTTACAAACAATACAATAAATAAAAAACAATAAAAGGCTGTGATACACGTAATAATAAATATAGATAATAAAAATTTAAAGGTAAATTATTTAATAATGATAAAATGTTATCACAAATTGACTAGACAAAATGACTCATAGGCATTCATGACTTATTCTGTTGAATAAAAGACTTTCTGCCATCTAATGGAAGATCATTTTAATTTTTCTGTCGGTTAATAAAGGTCACTGGCATAGATAGCTTAACAACGCTACATCTGTAGTGAGAAATAATTTTGGGACAAATGAATTGAAATTGGATAACTTTCCACCACACAGCCAATGATCTATCATGGCATACTAGTGTGCCACAGCACTTTTGTTGGACTTTGACTAAAAGTTTGAAAAAGGCACATTAAAATTAAGTCTTTTTTATTTCAAACTATGATATAACTACTTGGTCTTTGCACACTGAGATGGAGGCTTTTACAAAGCAAAATGATGACATGAGCTCACAGTGAGACCTGACATTTTATTCCTGTTTAAAAGAGCTCGCAACCTTCAACTTAGCCATTGTGTGGGGCCATCTCATCAGGAATGCAACACTCATGCACATACACAATCACACACATAACCTTTCCCCTTTCAATTCACCGAACAACCCCCCCAACCTCACCACCACTACTACCGCCAACACTTGAACCTCTATTCTGTCCTATTGCACGTCCTTCTTTTCTGTTTTTTTTGTTTGTACTTCCTCAGTATATACATTTAACATCATCCACTGTCTGCCCTACAATATGCAGTACACAAACACTACACTGAAAAATAGAAAAAGGGATATAAAGTAATATATAATAATATAAAAGCATATAGAGGGCATGTTGTCCTTGCAGATACAGATCACAAAATAATCACTCAGAGGAGGAGGTTATGAAAGGAACTACCGGTATATGTCCTGCTAACACTCCACAAGAATACAGCGCAAGCAGCAAAAATTACAGCATGCAATGTACCATCACCTCTGTTACCCCCAAAATAGGCTAACTTTGATTATTTTGTGGGTTATTAATTCAATTATAATTGTGTTGATTTTAATCTACAGTGAACTAATGCAGCATGTTTGTAAACCAACTGAAACCGTTTGCTTGATATTCATACTTTTAATGATCCCTTATCCAACCTATTTATAAATTGAACATTTCAATCTTTATGTAACATTCAGCAGTATGATGATTAGTTATAATTTATTGTTTATGTACTTAATGTTGTCACAAGCCATCTCCTATCAGTGTGTCCTTGCTACATTTAATATACAGCAAGTCTGTACTGTACTGTAAGTCTGAGTGCTCGGCCATAAAGTCAGTCAATCATGCACACGCAATTTGCATGTGGTAACATTGAGACGGGAGTAGATTGAAGCAGCAAATGGTCTGAATAATCTTATCTGACAAACATTTACTTTAGTGATTGTGTTACATTAAACACATTATTTGTGATGCAAGGCCTCATTTGTCTGGTTACAGGGTGGTCTCATTCGCATAAATGCGAGACAGGCAGTGACACTAACTGTGCACTGAGTGAGTGAGCGAGGCATTAAGAGCGCCGAGGACCATGCAAATCGCCTGCTGCGTATTGCGGAGTGAGGGCCGCATGGATCTGCACACGCACTGAGTGTAAAAGACCAATATGGCTCACGTGGTAATGTCACAAACAATAGTACACATCATTTGTGTCCATACATTTTCTATTCAAGTTTTAAATGATTCATTTCCGACGCCTGAATAGCTCAATTGATGTCAAAGATTGTAATAATAACTCGAAATTCTTGCTGGAATTGCATGCCAATAAATGACAGGTTCAACTATATGTGCGTTTACTTGCTTTTTAATTTCCTTTTAATTTCCTTTTTCTTTTTTTTTTTTTTTTAGCATGATCGCACCTTTTAACTTCTTTGAGGAAAAAGTCTGATACATTAAAATCAACACATTTTTGGGCAAGCCCATTAAATTGCAAGCTGCATATTTTGTCATATGGTTAACTACTCTATTAACTGATGGTTCACCTTTTCATGAAAATGTAAGAAAGAAGAAATTACAGTAAAATATTTGACATAGATAGATATGACGTATAATTGAGCTGATTATAAAAGCATTAGCATAATGCTTATCTCCCAGAATAATACTTAGCAAGTACTTAGGTGCTATGATGATTAGAAACTAAGCAATTGATATCACAGATACTGACTAAAATATATATTTAAGTAGTTCTCAAAAATGTGTAATATATTTGAAATTGTGGAATGAAACCAGAGATTAACCTCTCCTTTAACTTTACCTGCTTGAACCTGGTAACTGGCAATTTTTACACAATCAAGTGTATTCTTAAATCAGCTCATCCAGATGGATTGATGTCAGTGTGTCTGGTTAGTGTTACAGTGAACCGGATATTTCTGATGCCTGATTTCGTTCAACAGCTACACAGGGCCTTGCACTAATTCATCACAGATAAGCCAGCTGCTGAACAGTGGGGAAATTGGTTGTATTTAAACGTCATTTTGGTGACTGGGGTATTTTTAAAATATTGAAAATGGTAAATAGTGATTGACAGTTCAAGAAAAATATCCAAATTAACTCAGCAGGCATTCCACCTAAGATTTGGTCAAAGCGTGGAATATAAGATAGATATTTGAAATGAAAACACTACACTGTAATAAAGAAATGTGAATATTGCTGTACCAACTTACTTGTAGTACTGTCTTCCTTCTTCTGCTGACTTTGGGTGTTGCAGTTATGCAGTGCGTTAGCCTCCTCCTGATTCGATGTTGCTCCTGGTGGTAAACTGACCGGACGAGAGCTCGTGACTGAGCTGGACGGACGGGAACTGGCACAGTTCTGTTACCAAAGGGAGGGTCATGTCACTTCAAGACTACTGGATCAGTTCAGATTCAGGAAATTTATGAAAATAGACATCGGATGTACATTTACCACCTCCTGGGTTGCAAATTTCTAAAAAAAACTCTAAAACCATCCAAAACTAAACTAAACTAATTCACTTTCACGGAGTTCCAATTTTAATCAATAAAATGGTGCATATCAACCTTTATTGTAAATATGTACTGCCTGTTTGATCATATTTACAGCGATCTTTGGGTAAAAAAAATGGCATATCTCTTGCGGGCTGGGTGGCCTCAACTACTGCGTCCCATAATAAGTGAGAAGGATGTTTTACATGGCCACATTCATGGCTGATAGTAACTAGGCATATAGGGTTGTGTTAACATTCTATGAATTTATAATCTGCTTCCTATTTTACCTGAAAGACACTGTTTTCATCTTGGTCCTGGCTACATGCAGCCACGCGGGCTGCCATTTGCCTATCCCTAATCCAAAGTAGAACACCATTCATCAGTGAACAGAACTATTTGAAAAATTAGGCTTCACATTTGTCGTTCTGTATTCCTGAGCAGACTGCAATGTTTCTAAGCCTTAGGGGGACCCTGCTTCAATAGGTTCTTTGGATTCCAGAGAAATCAGCAGCTTCAAATAGCTGCCTGATCCTCATCAGTGGCCTCAAAAAGAGTACGGAGAAGTTGTTGGGGTTTTTTTTCCAATTAATTTGGGTCCAGAAAGTGACAGCTTTATTTCAAAAAGTAATTCGGCTGTGTACAGACAAGAGGGAATTCATTACCTGTTATCAAATAGGCAAACTACACTGATCAATTGGCTATGTTGAAGAACTCCAAATCAAAAACTACATGCATGGATGCATCAGCAAAAAAGAGTGACTCCAACTATTTTCTTATTTTGTGGACAAATAAAGACCTAAATATTTTGTATAGTTTCATAGCATTACTTTATTAGCTGTTCAACATATTAGCCATCAAGAAATGCATCATTCTTAACTAAGGCAGATGTGAGTGATTTCTCAATCATAAATAATATACAATTATATTTCCTTGAATCCCCTGGATTTAATCTGATATAAACTGCCTCATTAGCCTAATCCCTTCATTGTTGCATATAATGTAACATACACCGCCAAATAGTGTCGTTCATCTTCAAATGACCCCATACATGCAGTAATACTAGCAAAGCTTCTTTATCCCACACCATGCAAGGCACAATACCCAATTCTGTGTTTTACAACAAGGGGATATATGGGGGCATGTGCGGTCATCTAGAGCCAAATGTCTCCTATGCAACCAAAGGACAGGTAGATACAGTATTTCAAACAGGATTTATGGCACAAAACAGCATTAGCTAAAAACCGTCAGATGGCAGCGATGGCTAAAAAATGCATTCTAGTAGCGGAACCCAGCTAGATTGGAAAACCACCACCTCAAGAGCAAGCAGTAAAAATGACAGTGGATGGTGGGGGGGGGTATCTCACTGTTGCCGTGAGCAGCCAATATATCAAGCTGCGCCAATAGCAAGGGGCCCCATTAGCCCCCAATCCAGACCAGCAGACTCATCTGATCTATTTATTTATTTAATTTCTTCAAATTCTTACAGTGTCAATCCCCGAGGTGGTGGGGGCGTCAAAAGGAAGTGGAGGGGCACATGATATTTTGAAAATCAATCTGCACTTTGTAATGGTTTCATTCCTTTTGCAATGACCTGATGGCTACAAGGTGGGGAATACTTGTGGGTGTGTATGTGTGGGTCAGGGTGCGGTGGGAGGGGTAGGACAGAGTATTAGCGGCCGTAAAGCCTTCACTCACACTACCTGGGAAGTGGAGTCAAGTTGATGTGATCACTAATAAGGGACAAATCACAATTTGTGTGTATGGGGTGGCGGGAAAAGGAGGGTGCAAAGATGAGAACCGGTGTTTTGGAAATGTCTCTAATTGTCTGAAAAGTGCTTTCCTTAGGCTGACACATGTACCACACACACATGGTCGCATCTCAGCAGCATCCAATGAGGTATAAATACTGGTCTGACACTTTAATGTCAGGGGACAGCTTGTCCTGGATTAGAAACTTGTAACCCAGCACAGAGGTTGACATTGCTGGGATGAAGGTGCCGCAATGGGCAGCGTAAAGAGGGGGAAAGGGAGGGGGGGGCTATTATGGAGGGTGTGTGTTTGATCTATAAGGGCATCTAACATGGACTGTCGGCTAGTAAGAGGATAGTAGATGTAAGAGGCTGTTTTATGGCCAGCTCTCATTGGCATTGTTGGAGTGAGGATTTTGTTTCCCCACAAAAAAGAAAATAGGAAAATTGAGTTTGCGGTGTGTGGGTGCGGGCGTCCGAATACATACACACACGCATACACGCACGCAGAAACACACACACAAAATAAAGGATTACATACTGAAAAATTAAGTGCCTTTCTCCTTTCCTTGATCCTGTTGACCGTGGTCCGAACCTAAAAGAACAAGAGATACTGTAAATCTGACATGGTGCTTGGTGAAGCACACTTTCAAATAACACAAACATAAATTCATTTCAAAAGCAGCACTTCTCTGCAAAAAGACCATTTTTTTTTTCAATTGAGCAGGCATTTGTGGATTCTGACAACAAATAGCTGAAAGCTAGACGTGTGTGCGCCTACATGAGAGAAGGTGCTCTAGTGTGTCCCGGTGGCTAATGGGACTTGAAAGTGACACATAGAGCTGGCAAACTAAGAAGACGACTTTCGAGATGTCATCTGTCAACACAGAGCGGCGAGACCAACAAATGGAGCTATTGGAGGAGAAGGGACCGCCCTTGCAGAACAGATTACATTTTTATACTCCAGATGAAAACTGGATCACGCGCAAGAGAACTGATTTGATTCCAAAATTTCAGAATACGTAATATACCTTTCAGAGAAAGGTGGTACCGGGGGGGAAATGTAAATTGCCATACTGGATGGTTAACTGTACTTTAGATAAAAAACAATTATTTTATTTTCAAAGGAACCATTTTTAATAGTGTTGACTTGCTGCTGCGTCTATATAATTATGTAGTTTATTATTACATGTGTAAATATTTAAGAAACTTTCAGCATTCTCAACTGATTACTGTGATTTTAGAAAGATGTTCTTTGCATATTCAGAGGAATTCATACCTGATGCATTTAAAGACATATTTGAATGAGTCTACCACATTGTTCGTAAAGGTTGGTTGAAAAGAAATATATAACTGTATTTAAGGCTTGCGATTTGCAGTAAAAAAAAAATTAAGTATGTAAAAATAAAAATCTATTGTGTGTATAACTTTAAGAACATATTTTTGTACATACATACAAAGCTTATTTATCTTTATTTAGTACAATTAATGTATTGGCCCCAATTCAGGATCCATGGCATTTGAGACGTCAATTTTGATCAATACCAAATACATTTAGAATAAAATATCCAGGATGTTAACATTCAAATAACCCCTATCAAATATTACTTGTTCTCGTGTTGCTAAATGAATGTTGATTTACTCTCTTAATTCAATATGGCAGTATTTTAACTGTAAATTCATTGCACTTGTTATTGTCATAAAAAGTGCGAAGAACCACGTAGGATAAGATGCAAGACAGAAATTATGTGTGTGTGATTCAATAGGAATCAATTGAAAGCCTCACATGTGAATTTGAATCTGCATCTGCAAGAGTCTGTGTTCATGCACACTGGCGGCACTGACTGTAAATTTATAGAGGCTGAGGGCTCAACACATAAGCCCAACCCATACTGTTAGTGAATATGCATTATGGCGTCAGGCTTCACTAAGTCTCAGCATTTCATAAATTATGACACCACGCTGTACACGCACACACACACACACACACATATACATTGTATACACACACATACAGAAGTGCATATATTTTACATAACACTGTTGAAGATAATGAAGATAGGCCTTTGACTACACCGAATCAACAGAGGCAGCACCATATATTCATAATGAGCCCACTAATTTTGACAAGATGCGCAACAAGTGTAAATGCTGGAGACATTATCATCCATTATTTCATGGGGGGAATTAGAGATTTCACTGATATCAAAGGCAGCCTCCTGTTGAAGCAATTACATGACACCACTTAATGAATCATTTGACAATGAGGGGAAGGGCATTGTTTCAGATGATGGTTATGTGTTTAAGGGCTTGAGCACACACTCAAGGTTTCGCAATGATGCAAAGTTAAACAATTAACATATGAAAGCGGCATAGCTGACAACACCTGCCGACATCCTTGGAGTTGATGGAAATAAAAGGTCATCAAAGCGTTTTAATACAAGGTGACCACCAAGGAAAAGCTAATTGCAATGAATAATTGGAAGCTATTCTCAGGCAATTAGTGATTAAAAAAAAAAAAACATTGCATTTTGAGTACGTTAGAGGCAAAGCTTTATAAAGTTGGAAATCCAGCTTCATGAATTTTTCGACACTGAGGCAGTATTCTTTAGCATATGAAAGTGCTTTTTTTTTGCTTTTTAATTCAACAAATTTGAATTTTTGTTTTTGTTTTATACAAATCTAATCTGCTTCAACAACCGAAACAGAACTGTTGCTTATATTGACCGTTTTGTTTTTTCATCAAGCCAGTGAAGACAATCTAATGTATGAAGAAGCAGCATGCGGTTCACTTACAATTTTGATGGGAATTAATTTTAACTTTTTAGTAGCTATGCATGTAGACAAACAACACAGAAGGAAATAGATGGAAAATATTTTTGTTCAGAGCAAGCTGATAGTCAATTAATTCGCACTCGGAGGGGCATCATTCAGCAGTATTTCAACAACATACAGAATGTTTCACTGGCATTAAAAGGTTTGTTTTCTTTGAGCAAAAAAATGAGTATTTCATTAATTGCCAACATCACCAAAGCAGCGTGCTTCTGGATGCTTAGTCATGTTCCTGTGACCTGGCTTATGTATTCACATGTATTACAGCTTGCAACAACCTTTGGGTCAAGGTCAGTCTGAGTTTATAAAAATGAATTTAAAAGCACTAAAAAAAGCCATTGAAGCAACAATGCACCATAGATTTATTTTACAGAATTAACTGTGAGCCTTCCCTGGTTCTGCACTGTTAATGCCTCAACTTTGACTGACCCAGACAAATGAAATGACCAATACCAATCTACACAGATATTTACTGTTTATCCGGCCCAGTTGCATTTTAATGAGTTATTTACTTCGGCCAAAGATCTGATTTTATTTTCGATATCTAATTTTGATATGGTATTACATATATGGTACTTATTTTGCAAAGCACACATTTGATCTGAATATTAATCGTTAATTAACACAGAAAAAATATACCGGTTTACTATATACAATACTTTGGTCTTAAACATTTTGATTTTACTTTAATTACTAAAACTACAGGATTATTTTAACAACTGTGAGCATGTACAGTACTTTTTGGTTCATTTTTGAATGAAGTTAGATTCAGGACAGCATTAAGGGCAGTTAAGAAATGATACATAAAAAGTCAAAGGACAGGAAGATGTCTTAAAAGTTTAGTATTGAAAAAACATCAACATATCTGTACTTATGTATGTATGGATTTATTTATTTATTTAACATTAATAAAAAATAAAAAAAATCAGCTCCAAAATAATACAGACCATTCTATAGACACAGGCATATCCATTATTCTACATTTAGAGTGGAGTACAATGCTTTAATTTAGATAATGGAGTAGTTACCGATATTGTGTGCAATAGTGCACGAATAAAAAAATAACTTATGCACAATTTGTTTTTTTTGTTTTAGTAATTAGGGGCTACATGAACAGGCTTACGTTATTTTTGACCAAGAGTGATTTTCATGAGGTGAGTCTCATCCATTAAATTGCATCTCTCTCTTTTGCCAGTAAGCCAGGCCTTATCTAAATGGTAATAATGCAGCATTTCAGTATGATATGTTCTCAGTCTTTCATTGCATGTTTCTTCCCCCGTCTTATGCATGGAGACTGCTCGGGACCTCGCAAAGCACTGGCCAACGGCTTTGTCAGGATTCTAAATGGAGGGCCGTGAGTTTAAAAACTTAAAGAGGCAGTGAAATATTAGGCAATGTAGGTGAGCAATGAGTGGCTGAGAACGACGCCGTGTCAGTGTTTAATGGTCGGACTCGGATGCATATAAGTTAGTCCAAGCATGAAGGGCAGTGGGACGCTTGCGTGGAAGAGATGTCCCCCTCCCTTCCATCTCAGCACTCCTTCCACCATCAACCGTCTCATACACACACACCCGCGAGCCCACGCATACACGCACACACTTCTACTTGCCGCAACCCCCCAAACCGGCACAGCTTTTAAGCATGGAGCCCATCAGAAACTTGTCATTTCTCTCATTCACTACGACAGCCTTGAGACACAATGCAGACTTACCTCTGTGTTGTACACCCCATATATCAGGAAGATGAACAGGCCCTGCAAACAGACAAAGAGAGAGGGGTAATAAGATGGGAGGACAAAATTGTTACACTTGTTTTCCCTCGTATCGTCCCAAAAAATATCAGCTCTAATGACTGGAGTGATAAGCAGTTTATGAAATGAGAAGTTGCGCTGGAAATGTGAACAGCTTCTTCAAACTGTGCCCTCCTTTGTATCCTCTACAATAATGTTGTCCCTCGTTCCAACCTTCGAACAAAACATTCAAAGCCAAAGTAGAGCTACATATTTTTTCAAAACAGACTGTGTCAGACGTAGAAAAAAACCCACATATTGACGAAGTGCAAGCAGACATACTACACACAATACGAGATTCAAAGAGATACTAAAAGAGTGGCACAAAAACACATTCAAAAAGAGAGCAACTCAAGCCCGTCAAAACCATCAAGGAAAACCATTGGAGGAAAACAGAGAATAGGCAAGGAGAAGGAGCATAATGAAAAAAATGACACATAAAAGAAAAAAAAATCATGTTCAAAGAACTCTGTGGCTTGTTCCCTGAACCCAACAATGCCCTGCCCTTGAATATATAAACGCTGCACTTTTGGTCACAGAGAAATAATCCTTTTTTTTATTGGAAATCTTTGTACATCAAGCTTGCGCATTCACCTTTGGGCCGTATTGTAAACCTGTTGCCTCAGTGGAAATGGTAACTGCCACAAAAGAAGGAACATGAAATGGTGGGTAAAATCCTATAAAAGGTCGACACAAAGATCGGGTTCTTTGATAAGCCAGCCTCACAATGATGCGGATCTTGTCCACACAAACACATTTTAAGAAGTATTGTGCACCTCTTTCTATGGCACAACCTGAAAAGTAAATAATCATGGCTCATTGAAAAGACATCTCAATAATAATAAAAATACCCATAGTCACTATCGTAGTCGCCGACGGACTGCATCGTGTCCAGCTGCACCCTTTAGCTAACATACACAAATCAGTTGTGAGCGACAATTAAATAAATAAATACATTTTTAAAATGTAAAAATAACTAATGATGACGATGATTATGATGATGATGAAACAGTTGGCTATGTTAGCGTGAACGTCTTGATGACCGTACTTTACATGAACCTGTTATTTTGGGATACCTAGAGTATGCTGTAGGGCTGCCCGATTAAGCGATTTTGAACCGTAACCGAATTTTCAGGATAAAACGATTTTAGTAACTTTCAAATCGGGCACGTTCGATTTGTTTATTTTTGGTGTATCTAAACCACCGTAGTTTCTTCTGCATTCACGCTTCGTCCCAAGAGCGCGCAGTGCAAAAAAAACAACAACAACATCCATGGCTACCGGCGATTCTGCTATTTGCTCAGGCAAGTGAGTGTTTGGTTAATAAATCGGGCAAAAATAGATCTGGAGTGTAGTGTGTGCCCCGCATGTACAAAATAACTCATGAGCAAGTAACTCAACGTCTGAAAGGCATCCCTTTTTTTCTCCTCTACAACGGACCTCTGGACTATGCATCCGTACTCAAGCTTGACAGTGCATTGTATTAATGAGTGACAGTTTTGCACTAATCATTGATTTATGTTTAAGTAAGACCAGGGAGAAAGGTGAAAGGCTAGTCACTAGCTGGTTGGCAAAATGCCTTGCTGACAGACTGTTTGGTTTACAGGCTTGACTGTCTACCTTCTCTCATGTTGATGATTTTGTTTCAGATGGTACATACACTTTCTTCTTTCATTATCGGTTTAATAAAGAACAGATCTGAAATCTATTGTGTAAGTAAAATGCTGTTAATCCAAATTACGTTGAATTGACTGGCGTTTTGAGTTCAAAGAAAGAAAAAATAAAGTTAAATACAAGATATAAAGATATTCAAAATACTTCATTTTCCATTATTTTTATTTTACAAAGAAACCGTAATTGTAATCGGAAAATCGGATTTGAGAGAAAATAATTGGGATTTTCTTATTAGGCAAAATCAAACAGCCCTAGTATGCTGTATATAATTAGCTTCCTATGTTCACTATAAGTGAAATATGTTCTCAGAATTCAGAATTAGTGGTAGGACCCGCTATAGTTTTTACTTCTTCTACTGAACATTAACATTTGTATGGAAGGTTATTTAATTTTATTTAATAACCTAACTTGTGTTGCTATAGATGTTCAATAAAGACTAATATATATATATATATATATATATATATATATATATATATATATATATATATATATATATATATATATATATTTTTTTTTTTTTTAACTTTCCCCTGCCACTGGAAATGGTATCAATTAATCAAGTATGATGGTGGCGCAATTTATAATGGAAGGACAAAATATTTGAATGAATGTGTACATAGGTGTATAATGTGTGTATCATAAAATTCAACCATGCCGCACGAACATACGTAACACATACGCATGTACACAAGCGCACACATTTTGCACATAATTTGCAGATACCCTATTGTCTTGCATTACAAGTGTAATTCCCAACTCATTGTTTCCATTTGATTACCATGTTTTTGATCATTGCTCTTATTTGTAATTAATCTTATGTTGTAGAGTGAACAAAGTGGGAAGAACATCCTGCGCACATTAAGAAAAGTGGTCTATTAGAGAATAATTGAGTTAAAAATAAGTGGCAGCACAACAATAATGATGGATTGTTTAAAATGTTAATTCATGAATATTCTCACTATAAACAAACACAAATAAAATTGGGGCACATTATTTAAATGTGTGTGCACTTTTCTAAACCAAGTCCTGTTTCTTTTGAACTCTCTAGCAAATGGTACAAATTTATGCAAAGGATGATCACAGTTACTTTCAAAACATTGCTATACTGCACATCAAACAACGGAGCATAAATTAATTAGCAGCCAACTAATTACGGAACAATTGTATGTTTAAAAAGTTAAATCCAGCAAACATTGTGTTTGACCAAAAACAATCATCCCCCAGAGAGTGTGTAATGCAATGCAACACAGAAAATTACATTTGATACAACAATAAAGGATTTACTTCTTATGATTGCTAAGCGCGTGATGCACATCATTGTAAAATTACTAGCAGGAATTCACAATCACTATGTTTTGCGTCAAGGGATGTTATCAAGGTAAATCAAATGTATTAGTACCAGTATAGCCTTCAATTTATGTCTGTCTACATAGAATATCTGTTATGGGTATTGCTTAACATTAACAAAATTTATAAGTAGTAAAAAATCATTTATATTAGCTAAATGCTAATCAATATTTACTACTTTAATAAAATGTAATTGTTTGACTGGACTAACACCTCCATGTGCTTTTAAAACCCCCACGAAAATAAAAGGGAGCTATTTCAACAACTTAAACCCAATGTCAAAAATCACAGTCTAAATTCAAACACTTGAGACACTTTTCACAAATAGAGCTATAGGCATCTCTACTTGGCAAAAAAAAAAAAAAAAAAAAAGGTTGGAAAAATTCTCTTACACCTGGTAATCATTACGGAAATGAGAGACAGAGGAGGTGAAAATGCTGTGATGGAGGAAAAAAGACAAGAAATTCACACTTCTGCACTGGGACTTGCTAATGTCTCTGACCCCTTCATGCATAAACAGTTTAATTAACATGTATACATAACTTTCACTTTAACTGCTCATGGCATGTCAAATCAAAGTATCTGTCAGTGCTGTGAAGCACCGGGTTGATGCTGTGCAGGTCCTCGGTTCATATTCACCCCTGTCTAACGGCTCCAGCTGGCCAGAAAAGCTGGCAAGACCACATGAAGCCAGACAAACAGGCAGGTAGACAGCCAGGCTGCTCTGCTGTCAATTTGATGAGATAAACACCTCCCTATGCATACTTTAACACCCACAACCAAGGGACAGGACATGATCGTTTTAATGGAGAGAACAATAAGAATTAAAACAAGGGCAAAATGCCTTCCATCAGCTTATAAAATACAACATAAATGTGAGATCATGGTTGAACTAAGTAAAACTAATTGGAAACAAATGCTAAATTTCTGGGTTCACAGTGGTGAATCAGTGCAACCTTGGTATTTTAATGCTGTCTTTATGAGCCCCATTAATGGTCAAATAACCAGATTTGGCCATTTAAGTGCCGGTACGTGTTCTAAATGGATGGATAGAATGAATCAATCCAAAGCAATTAGTGAGTAATGAAATAAAATAACAATTAAAAAAGTGAACCATAAAGGCTACATATGTACATAGCATGCCATGAAAAAGTATTTTGCCCCTCAACAATTCATTCAATCAGGCAGGTAGACGTAAATTGCAGTTTTTAAATGGTGATTTTATTAATTAAGTAAAAAAAAAAATGCAAATCTACCTGGCTCTGTGTGGAAAAAATAATTGCCGCCCTTATTAAATCATGAATTAAATGTGGCTAATAATCCCTTTTTTTTTAAAAAGCGGAGCTCATTCTAACTGACCACACCCACACCTGATTACCGCCAGACTTGTTCAATCAAGAAATCACTTAAATAGAACCTCCATCAATCCATCCATTATCTGCACCACTAATCCTCACAAGGGTCGCAGGCGTGTGGGAGCCTATCCCAGCTGTCTTCGGGCAGTAGGCGGGGGACACCCTGAATTGGTTGCCAGCCAATCGCAGGGCACACAGACAAACATCTGTACTCACAATCACACCTAGGGGCAATTTAGAGTGTCCAATTAACCTCCCAAGCATGTTTTTGGAATGTGGGAGGAAACCGGAGCGCCCGGAAAAAACCCACCGAGGCACGGGGATAACATGCAAACTCCACACAGGGAGGCAGGGGCCGGGATCGAACCCACGACCTCTGAAATGTGAGGCGGACGTGCTAACCAGTCGATCACTGTGCAGGGAGGCAGGGGCCGGGATCGAACCCACGACCTCTGAAATGTGAGGCGGACGTGCTAACCAGTCGATCACTGTGCCGCTTAAATAGAACCTGTCTGACAAAATAAAATCTGACAAAAGATGTCAAAAAGCCACAAAAAATGCCGCTATCCAAAGAAATTCAAAAATAGATGATGAATAAGACCTGTGTCATATAATTAAACTTAATTTATAAAGCGCTTTTCATACAATAAAATGCTAATCATATCAGTCTATAAGGGGTTTAACCTCAGTCAGGGATGGCTGTGCATGCGTGCATCATTCTTTATCCAGTCAGGGTTTCATGAAATAAAATTCACACATTACCAGAACAATGCCCCTTACACACATAATCAAGCAGGAACAAGTCTAATAAAAATCAACCTTTTGCTGAGTTTAATTTACTAGATAATGCAATTTTCTTTGCTGTGGCTTTGCTTTGCTGTACGCCCTCATAGTCTATCTCATGCACTGATTCCCTGGCTAACAGCCAGTTAAAGTGACCGACTGTCACAGACAGCCGAAGCAATTTTGCGTACTGTGATCAAGCTTAATTCTTCACACTTCAACATATTGCTTTTTATTTTGGCTTGTTCCTGGTTGTATCATGAGTGCTGTGCAAGATTGGTATATTCCTGCATTTCGTGAAACCATGATTGTGGATGGTATGATAAACAATGGCCTCTCAGCCATGTTATTTGCTAGTTACAGTGTGAAAGTAACAATTTTGATTGACGTTTATGGTATTGAATGTCCATTAGTTAAGACAGATTTGTTTAAAGTTTGCTTTAGGATCAATTGTACATTCACTACTACAATTATTCTTTGAATATGCAGTAAAAAAAAAACTAAACTAAAAAACGTGACAGAGTGTCAAGGGGCCTAAGAATATTCACTTCATGTGAAAATAGCAGAAAAATAACAAATATCAAAATGTTCTCCAACGTGTGGGGGTGACCAGAGAGTGACAAGAGGTGGGAATTGCCACCCCTGACCACAAAGTAGCTCTGCCCCAGGCCCGCCTACAAAAATGACCCCGAGAGCACAGTGACGACTCACTTAGGAGGTCACAAAGAAATCCAGGACAACATCTAAAGGCCTCCACCATGCCTCTGTTAAGGTCAGTGTTCATGACTCAATAAGGATGAGACTAGGGATAGGCATCATTTAGATTTTAACGATACTACTACTCTTAATGTACTGCTTATCTATTCGATACTTTGACAGCTTCCTTATCTGTACTTTTTTTGTTGGGAAAAACACCAAAACTCAACTCAACCTTATTAACAGAACATCATATCAACATTCAAAGATATTATTACATTTTTATATGATATATTCTATTATAATATTCGAACATATAGACATTACAGCCAATCACAAAATGTACAGAAAATACGATCCGATCCAGCCGATCCAATCTGTGCAAAGTCTAATACACACAAACTTGTCTTGCCTTTTTCCAAGACTGGAAAAGTATTTCAACAAGTGCCATACGAAGGGCTGCATTTGTTGGAGAGGTCTGAAGTTAGTTAGTTTGAATGCTCACCAAGGAAATTAATATACTGTACAAAGTGTATATGACTGGAAGAACTCCTCACAGTATAACAGCATATGTAAATACCACTACCACAATGTGATCACTTTGACCTTATTGTATTATACTTTTAAACGAGCATTGGTCATTCTTTGAGAGTAACCCATTAGGACACCCACATGCGCTCAGCTTGGTTGTCACATTGAGTGGGAGACCCCCAAGTCAGTGTGCCACTACTGGGTCTATAGTTGTAGAGGGATCACACACACACACACACACACTGACGCTGGTGGAAACTACACTCATTGGTGTGCGATGGCTCAGGAGAGCAGGGAGAGTTATTAGCTTAGCCCTGAACCACCTACTTAATATAGGGGCCGGCAGTGATCACTAACAGAGCCTGGCAGAGGTGACAGCTTTTGGCCCTGCTTGAGGAAATCCAATTGAAAAGCAGCCAAGAGGAACAACAAGCCCAAAACAGATGTTGCTCGCTACCACCGACACAACCTGGGTCCTTACGAGCCAGAGGCGACAAAACACAACAGCAACTCTGACGTAAACACTGACAGACAACAGAAAAAGCAGAATGCACAAATGGAAGGGATATGGTAGAGTCCCATGACTTGAATATAACTGCAC
Source organism: Filicampus tigris (assembly GCF_054856515.1). Classification (NCBI taxonomy): domain Eukaryota; kingdom Metazoa; phylum Chordata; class Actinopteri; order Syngnathiformes; family Syngnathidae; genus Filicampus; species Filicampus tigris. Next base: position 8,671,184 of record NC_141228.1, on the reverse strand, counting down.
AAAGGGAGATGGAAGAACATATACCACAGTAGACCACAAATATCTGCTTAATTTAGGACTGTGATGGTTGAGTTCCTTTATCAATTGTTTGCTTTTGAGGAAAAAGAACTTGGCGCAGGGTGATCATTTTCTTCGTATAAAGAGTTTTCTAGCAACATAACTCAGTACTGTACTATACGATCTTTGAAAATGCACTTACACCCACAACATTTATATTTCAACAATTCATAAATCCAATCAGTTAAAGGAACAGGTTTAATCCAAAAATACATAAAGAATAATCTAAGAAATAAAAAAACACAGTATACCAGATACATATGAAAAGATATGCAGCATTCACCTGAAGAAAAAAAATCATCTCACCGGTGAGTACAGACCCACCAAACAATTCATTTATATTTTCATTTTGCTGTCAGGGCATGTCGACAAAAATACAATACACATGCCCTCAAAACATCACAATCTCTTTCTTTAAGATTAATTGGGCTTGGCAAGGTTGTCTTTTCATCGTTATTTTTAAATTCCTTTTTCTTCTACTACTCCTGCTACCACAAAAGAGCAATAAATGGTGGAGGTTGCGGATTGAAATGGACTAAAATCAATTTTATATCTTTATTGCTTGTCGATGAAAAATGACGTGTGTCATTGCTCAAGCATTGAGTCGGAGTGTCTTATTGATTTTACATCACGCCGACAAACGTTATTGAAGCGATAACAGATGAGCGCGCTCCTTTACTTGTGTTAATTATTAAATAAACCCGTATGACAGAGGGTGTGTGGGAATGAAGGGTTCATTAGGGCCAGAGCAGCAACCGCTGCTAGGTCCCTATTGTTTTTGTAGAAATTATTTTTATTATTTACTATTGTTTACTATTATGCTAATTTTTTACTAGAGATAGACCAATATGCTTTTTTCGGGACCGATACCGATTTGTGCATAATGTAGAAAACAAAGAATAAATGATAAAAATGATGGTCGTTTACCTTTTAATTGCTGTCCGCATCGCTTTTGCCCTCTTTGGTACATGTTCTCTCTCAGAAGTGCTTTTTGCCTGGCGTTTTGTAAAGAACTGATTTAATAACGTACTAGCAGTATGGGCTGCTACTCGCTGCTCCAGATTTAGAACTCTTCTGGCTGTCGATACATTACGGTCATATTCTTTGGCGAGATCAACCAAACGCATCCCCTTTTCATAATTTTCTATCCCTTGTTTTGTTTGTATGGACAAAAAAAAAATATTTTCTCCTTTTTCCTCATTTCTAATTCATGTAAAACTATCGGATCACCTCATGGCCCGAGGGGCGAATGACGAGGACGCTGCATAGACATATTTATCACATATATATCTATCTACCTGTCTATCTACACACATAGACACATACGGTAGAGGTCCCTCTTAGCCAATGGGATGCCAGGAAGATGCTAAGTAATAGCCAATAGCAGAGCAGCTATGAGTATGTTGCGTTCAGGAAAATCTGGAGCAGCGAGTAGCAGCCCATACTGCTAGTAGCAGCCCATACTTTTACCTTTCGTATCCTGAAATTTCTTTCGTAACAAGAGGCAATATTTTCCTGTTGGGACGTTTCGTAACTTGGAAATTTCGTATGAAGAGACGTTCGTAAGTAGAGGTACTGTACAAGACATTTTTGACAGTATACATCTCTGTTACAAAATTCTAACAAAAAGTTCAGGGAGCACCCGGGATTGTCAGCATGTCTTCAAAAGGATAAAGAAAAACTTAAACAATAGCTCCATGTAGTCTTCTTCTAAAGTAAATGAAAATTTCTCAATGACAGAAATGTTAAACTTTCACATATCTTTGTTTTGATTTCCACAATTTTAAATTTATTTATTATCAGCCAGAAGAGTTCTAAAAAAGGCAGATGCCGATATTCGTCAAAAAGCCAAATATCGGTGCTGATAATTGGCCCGGCCGATAATCGGTCCATCCCTATTTTTTTACACAATGAATTGAATTTTTTGGGGACCTAAACATGCACAAAAACTCACTAAACTTTGCACACTCATTGGGCCTGGTGAAAATGTAGATGTTTTTAAGTCGTCATTCGCAGCGACCAAAAAAATGGCTCTGTAGCGATACCTACAGTGGAAAAAACAATCCAATTCCTGTACGTTTGACTTAGGGCTACAAACATTGATGGGCACGTGTAGCTCCAAGAAACTTACAAAAAAGTCCAATGATTTTGAAAAATGAAGTTTGTGACTTGGCGAAACACTGTTGTTGTGGCAATGTTCGACAATAAAACAACACTGACTTTGAGTGTCATGCACGAAAACTCGTGAAACTTTGCATAAACTTCACGCCTGGCAAAAACTGATAATTGACATATTAGAGAGTTATCATGTTATTTTCAAAAACCTACCATGTGCCAGGACCCGAACGTGGCCCAGACAGCGAGAGCCCTTCATAGTTGCTTGCATCTCTAGTTCCATTTGTTACTACACACGCTAACATAATTCTAAGATGTTTAAACAAATTGGTCTTGTTGGGAGACCAATGGGTTTTAGAAATGCCCCTTTGAAAAAAAACTGTATTAAGCACATGTGGAAATGGGATGGAGAGGTTGTGGGGCTATTGAGAGCGAGAGAAAGCTGACTGTAAACAAACTGGCTTTTAAACAAGACAATTTAGGGTTGGCGTGCCTTAAGCGCCAAGCAAAACATAGCTGTAGAAAACTGATCCAAAAATTCTGCACATGGGTCAAAGAAAGAGTCTTTGAACTGGTGAGGCAAAGTGTTCTGCCAGTGCACAGAACTGTTTAATTAACAACACTAAGGCATCCAAAAAGCCATTCTGGGGCACCCACTTGTCAAAGTGTATGTGCCTTCACTGTCAATCCCAGGGTTTTTTTAACCACTAAATTTTCGCACTGATGGAAGGTGGAAAACATTTTGAAGAGGAGGAAAACTTGGCTACAGCAGCTGGACATCATATTCTTTGGAACATAACACATGAACATGCATTCTTTTACTGTGCGTAACCGAGGCACATGAATGTGAACGAAGAACATGGTATTATAACAATTACAATTTACAGTAATTCATCATCTGCTCTTAAATGTTATATCCAAAAGTATAGGGAGTGTTAATCATTGAAATAATCCAGAGCTGGTCTCAACCTGTTAGTTCCATCTGAATCCTAATTCATCGTTTTACCCAGAGGTGGGCATCGCCAAACCGCCACCGAGTTCCCGTCTGCACATTTGAATAATCCACGCGGTCCCAGTCGGTCCGAGTCAGCCAAACGGTATCGAGAATGGACTTAACCTGTACCACGTTACACGCAGGTGCTGCATTCATGCCAAATGGCAGAGTAAGGAAAAAATAAATAAATAAAACAGTGTTGTGTACCTTGCCGTCCCATAGACGCAATGATGTGCCCCATATTGTTTTTACTTCAGCGATCACTACGTTGTGCGCGTGTGTGTGTCAGTTGTTTTTGTTTGATAATTTTTCTTTGTTTGGCGGCGTGTCTGCTCATGCGGCACCTGTGTGTGACGTGAAGATTACGTTCTTGACGCCGATTGGCTGGGACGGACTGGGACCATGTGAGTCATTTAAATATACAGACAGGAACTCGGTGGCAGTTAGGCGATGCCCACCTCTGATTTTACCACAACAATTGCGACAAATCTACGCTTCCAATTTCATGGGAACAGTTAGGGGAAGGCCCTCTAATCTCCTTCAGTATGGTCCATATAGGCATGGCTGGATGAGATTGGTGGCAGTATGCAGAGATGAGGGACTCGAGTCATATGACTTGACTCAAGTTGCTATTTTTAAGACTTGCAACTTGCATGCGAAAAACTTGAGAACAACTTAAAGAGGAAGTCAACGCAAACATTTTTAAGAATATGTTCTATGCAAGCCCACTGTTGAAACAGGGCATTCGGATAACCATTGCGTTTGTGGAATAAGTGTTAATCCACTAGTTTTTAGCCATCTCTGGGGACGGCCATTTTGTCGACTGAAAATGACATAAAAACTGCTCACAGCGACCAATCACGGCTCAGAATCAGAAAACAACGATAGTTATTTTAGCATAGACATGGATACATAGAGTCCATAGATAGAGTCCTTTTCTAACAGTGTGCCACTCACATTAACATTAGTATGAAGAAATAACATGCACTTTTCTAAATAATTTAAGTGTAGGCATTTATTTTATAAATTTTAAAAAAACAATTTTAGAAATGTAAATGATCATTAATTTATTTTTATAGATTTAGATATTTTATATACTTAGGTTTTTTTGTAGATAGATAGACTTTTTGTAGTATGATCAGTGATTTTTTTTTTTTCTTAATCACTCCAACATATGTTGGATTTTATGACTTGGCTTGCTTGAACCAAGTAATCACTTGACTTTCTTGAAATTTGGTGGCGACTAGACTTGATTTGCTATATTTTTTTTCCCCCAGAGTGATTTGGGACTTGGTGAAGACTTGAAGGTTGCGGCTTGAGGCTTACTTGTGACTTGCACATATGTGACTTACGTCAGGCAGTATGGCCTGTGATAGTTTTTTATTTTATTCTTAAATAAAAGATCTAAATTGGTTGGGGCAGATAAACATTTGAAATTAAACAACATGTCAAAAAGTTGTGAAAAAATAAATTGAAATGACCAGAGATGCCTTAGAATTTAATTATACGATTGATACGAAAAAAATAGGTCTGATCTGCGGGTTACCTCATCATGGGAATAGGGAATTCAAATCGTATTCTGACTGACTGCCATGCGTAGGTATGGGTGTAGTTAAAGTATGTATCATTTTTGTATGTGCCAGACAACAGTACATTCATTAAAAATTCTCAACATCCCACGAATAGCATGCATGGGTGTCCTACACCTACAGAATATGACTAACAGGAGCGATATAAACCCTGCTTGTACTTGGAGGAAGCCTCACTTTATCATTTTCTTGTGCATGTCTGCTTCTAGATACATCAATGTTTTGGGGCCATAAAAAGTGCATATTTTGCTCAAGGAACAACAGAATATTTGCCCTTGGTCTACTCCTCAGGCAGGGAGAGAAATGTGTCCTCTTATTCATATGCACACATTTGTAGGCATGAGAACAAATTTAAAATCACCTGAATGATACTTTTTAGACACACACACACACTCTCACACATACTCACCACCGTTTGAACTGAAACATAAAATTGCACCGCTGACAAGACTGTGTAGCAGTGCCCTTGACTAGCAATGACAAATGGATGCAATATGCAAAATCTGAACAAGTTGCTTTTGGGTATCAAACAGGAAAAAAAGATTGTTAAAGGTATTATTATGGGATGGTTTTGCTCTCCCGTCTCACAGTTGAGGTGAGGCGAGTTGAGGTTAATGGCATGTGTCAAGATCACAAAGTATGGAGGTGGGAGCAGCGCAGACAAAGGGAAAGACGGAGCATCTTTCACGTTTTAAGGGTTAAACATGGTCAATGGGTGTTCCTTGTGCTTTATTATTGCATTGTACATGTGACCTTGTATTTCATGGGAACTTACTGATACATCGTTTGAGTATGAGGACATATTGAGCTCGACAAAAACCCTTGCTATCCACTGTAAATCTTGGCCTTATGGTCCGTTTACAGTAGCTGCCGGAATATTTACTGTAATAATTACTAGCTGAAAAATAATCTTAAACATCACACTACCATATCCTCTCCAACAACTCTCTTAAATGGATTTGGATTGGTCAGCGAAATAAGCATTAATCGTATAATTAGTCAATAGTATACAATAAATTAAGTGAATATCTGGTTGTATTGAGGGTCTGATAGTAAGTACGGCAATTAGGTAATACTTGGCTTGTACAAATTGATGTGTTTGCAAATTAAGAGTCTTATAAAGATGCTGTCCCTGCATCAGAGATCTGTGTGAGGGTGGGTTTTTGTGCTGCACTGCCACAGTGGCAGCATGTATCCATCATGATAAACAGGCAGACTTGGGAACTGTCACATGCAATCACACTTCACTACGGTTCGTAGGTTCTCAAAGTGAAAATGAATGGTAGTTCAACGACATGAAGACTTCATATATCTTTGTTTTTTTCTCTTTTTTTTGCTATTACTGTCTTTTATTTGGACGGAGACACTTGTCCCCCTTTTTCTCAAAGTCCAGTTTAGTTATGTTTTGACAGTGTCTAACTCTAAAGCATAATGTTGCGGGTTAATGATATACTGTATGTAATTAATTCTAATTACCGGTAATGACTAATATGAAGGGAGGCTGAACCCATTAAGGCCTAAAACGCCTGCCGAAACATCTCTCAAAAATCTAAGGGCGACTTCAGAATCAACCTGTAAAACCTGAGGTTTTCCCGGAAATTTAACACAAAGTACAGGTAATTGATATCTCAGCCCCTGTAGCAGATACAAACATAATTCCAAAATAATTTGAGAGCTTAGACATGTGGCTTTCACATAGGCCTGAGGTTATTATTATTTACTGTTTCAATCAAAAATGTAAAAATAAAAGTGTCAGAGCAAGAGTAGCACTATTTTTAATTTAAAAAAAAATTGAGTGGTAATTACCATCCTCTATTCTGTTACAAAGTCGTCGATATCGTCATTTTCTACAAACATATATCTTAGCCATATATCACGTTCGACTGGTTCCACTGGTTCAACGTCCACAAGCGCGTCGTTTATATCACTATCGTCACTTATTTCAGACCTCCCGCGATCGTCTGCCACCACCATTAATTCTCAAAAAATTTACGGGACATCCTCCGAGAGTTCACGACAACATCATGTGTATATTCTGATGAATATCATTGGCTAAGAGACCGAGAATTGGTTTAAAAAATGGAAAAAATAAGACGTATCCGCTCTCCCGGCTGTAGAGGTAGAAAGACGCAACAACGCTCCCGGCTCTAATGGTAGAAACGCGGTTATGTGCTCCCGGACCTAAATGGGTTAATCTGAAACCAGAAATAGCAAATACTGTCAGTACCCCAACACCAACCTAGACACCCCTCCACCAAATAAGAAACCATAACATTTTACACTTACATTTTCATGTAAGGGTTAGATGTTAATTACCTCAAAAATATGGGTTTGAATTGTGGAAGGAAGCTGGAGTTCCCAGAGAAAACCCACACAGTTATGATGAAAACATGGAAACTCCACACAGGGGTGGCCAGAGCCGATATTCAAACCCAGAGCCTATCGGCTGTGAGGCATAAATCCTAACCACGACCTCGCCGTGGTGCCCATTTTGCGATTCAATTTTATGTTAATATGTTACTGCACAATGTCTAAATGAATTAACAATTTTGATGGTAAGGCGCAATCCTCCAAAAAAACATATGACATAAAGCTATAATTCAACATGACAAGTGTTAACTGTTATAATCATCAAATTTGCAACCACTTGAAAGTCAAACGAGGGATAATAATGTCAGTCCCGCAGCTGTTGCAGCTCTCTCACACCATGGCATGGATTGCCTTTAATGTAGTAATGACTCTGAAATGACACTGTGCTTTAAAAAGAGGTGGAGAAGAGATGATAGGTCTCTCTACCACCCTCGCTCACTCCCTAACCTGGCTCAGGCACTGCTCTTGCTAGCCAAGCTGTTTGATTGGCACATGCTTTCACTTAACGAGGGATAATTACCAAGGAAAACAAGTGTGAGACCACATCTGCTCAGTGTAAAAAGAGGACCAGGCCTGGTGCAATCTGTCAGATGGGGCTTTCTAGGTTGTGCGCGTGCGTGCATGTGTGTGTCTGACTGAACGTTTTACCCACCTTCTGTGGCCTCTGAGTCCAATACAAACCCTCCAGGATCCACCCTCCACCTTGTCTTGACAAGAAGCAGATTAATAGGAATCAGCATGTGGCTGTAAACACTCAGTGGGAAGAGCATATATCGGTGCACAATGATGCGCATAGGAAATGACCTAAGTTATCTTTAGGGGACAAGCCAGGGGCCACCCCAGGAAGAGCGAGAGGCCAGCGGGGACTACCCTCTACATCCCAATCAGTGTCCTGCTGGCCGAGCTGTTGTTCCTTAGCTCACATTGCCACTGTTTTGTTTGCTTTCACACAATGCTGTAATTGTAGTTAAAATACATAAGTGGCTGCTACTGTCAATAAATCAGCACCGCATGGACGTTGCATTGTGTTGGGTCTCTAAAAGACCTCCCGAGTTTGAGTGTACGGCTTGAGTGGCAAGCAACCAAGGTTTGAAGTCGTCTTGTGTAAATTCGGGTACTGTCGAAATGTCAAGCTTATTGTGAGACTATAGTTGATTTTATGCCATATTAAACGTATGATGAGGTACCAATCTGCCTATGTGGTTTATTAAATTCATAAAAAACAACAGCAAAATGGGTATGATACATTATCCATCCACCAAAATGATTGTAGAAAAAGAACAGACATCACTGCTTATTTGCTTTGACCTTAATGCAGTGAAAAGAAAATGTCTCAATGTGAATTGGCACTAATATTTGACAGCCTTTTAACCTCCCGACACTCTAACCCCCACTTCAACTCTATCCCACCATCTCCCTGCCACCCACTAGAAGAACAACATGGTTTTGCTTTCTTGCCCTGTGCTGACCCAGTTCTCACTAATTATCCACAAAGTATGCATCAAAGCTGCAGAATTTCTACAGATCTACTGCAGTGTGGCAGTGTAACAGAAACCAGGACAATTTCGAACCTAATCACAACCAGCCAACACTACATGAATACAGTATGTATATTCTGTATGTATGAATGTAAAGCCACAAGACTGGATTTATGTGGGTAACAACAATAAAGGAGGTGAACATACAAATAGCATGGCCATTGCTTCAACATTCGTAATTTTTGATGTCCTTCCCTCCCTGCCCCCGACGCTGTCAATTGACAGGGGCTGTGAAGGTGATGTACGGCTGTGAGATCATGAATTCCGAAACTGATGAAAGGGCACATCTGCTAGGGTTAAAACTTCTAATCCTCACCTTCCTAATTTTTGACTCTCCAGCTGCCCTTTGCGAGGACCCAACAAAAAAATCCTCACAAGGTAGAAGTCCTCCCTACAGTTGCTTGAAATTAAAATTGTTCTTCACGAAGCCAGAAAGATGTGTAGACCCACACACAGGTAAGGCGAGACTCGGGCAAAAATGATGGTTTGCTTTCTTATGACACAGGCGATTACCAAATTGAGCAGGCAGGTAATTCTAAGCCAAATAAATGTCAGCAGGTTTAACACAAGGAGAGGTCTTACACCGGTAGGAATTTTCTCCCTCTTTTGTCAGGAAGTGCGTTATTCATTTTATTTTTCACATCTGACATTACACATTTTCTTGACTTCTCTCTTCGATTCAAGTTGAGAATAAAGGATTTTAAAAAAACTGTCGAAATAGTCTCATTTTAGCCCCGATCATTTTTTGGGGGAGGGAAACAGCGACATTAGACTTGAGACATTGACTTGATTCTGTCTGTGAAACCAAAATTCTTTAAGACCATAATGCGATGTGAAATTAGCCACAAAACACGAATTTCAATTCAAACATATAGATAAAAGTGCAAATCCAAGAAAACACGCAAACATGGAAAAAGAAAAATAAGTACAAGTTGAGACAAAACACTATAAATATACAACTTAAAAAGGCTGTTCAACACCCTCATTATAAGTGGCACCTCAGAGAGGCTTGGTGAGAATCAGTCTGACCTTGGTATCCCGTTTGAATATTGTTTTAATGCTGCAGCTGGTAATTGAGGATGCAACACAAACAGGACTCCTTTTCAAAGGGAAAGTTATTTTCCCTGGCAATGGAAATGCAAACAATCATGTCGCGCATTTGTTTGTTTTCCAACCGCACCTCATAATTATCAAAGACACCAATTAAAACATGGATTTATAAATAAATCTACATGATTATACCTATGAGTACTTTAACTCTAAACTTTTCATCATCCTTACATTATTTTTAAAATCTAGAACATAATGGACATTGCGTGGGGCTAGCCTGCCTGTATCACAGTCTTGAGCATTTTGGGGCATGATGCAGACAAATCTATGAGGAGCACTCAGAGATATACAAGTACCTTGTAAGAGAAAATGTAAAATTGCATTCTTACCAATGAAATGTGCATGTAGCACTTCTGCCAGACTTACTGGCACAACCACAAAAATGCCATACACGGTGGTATTTTTGCCGTAGAGACAGAAAATAATGGGAAAACACAGCAGAGAAATCAATGTAGTCAAGTTAGGCAGGCTTAGCAAGTGGCAACGTAAGATGGCCGCCGGTGGCTTCACTTGGTGAACAAGTGGCATTTTTCGTTCATTCGTACATACATCCGTGCCAGTAACTGATATATATATGTATATATATATATATATATATATATATATATATATATATATATATTTTTTTTTTTTTTTAAACAACGTATAGAAAAAGGGTGTGAACTTAATTTTTCGCGGGCCATTTTGTAGTTACGGCTTCCCTCAGGGGGCTGTTATGACAGTGAAACCAAATAAATGTTTAATCGTCTCGTCGTATAATTACATATGTACTAGTTCGGAAATCAGAAATGAAGGATAATAGTGTGTTCAATTATTGTTCAACTTACAGCAAAAAGAGTAAAAAAGATTTTTGGGGTAAAATCCAAAGGTTATTATTTATTACAGATAACACGACAGTCTGACATTTTGGAACAGATTTTTAGCAAGGATCATGGAAGTTGATTATTTACTGTCACGGGACACATAAAATGGTGTGGCAGGCCAGATCTGGCCCCTGTGCCTTGAAATTTACACATCCATACATTTTTCTATACTGCTTGTACAACTACAAAATATTACATTATATTTATTTCAAATAAGAAATTTGAATAGGCAATGTTCCCATACTGAGTAAAGTTAAGAGTTCAACTTATTACTCTCAACTCAAATAAGCAGTTTAGTTATGCAGTTAGACAACGAAACAGTTTGACAGGTTAGAACAAAAAAAATTATGGGCAATATTGTCTAAAAGTCCAAAAAATGCCCAAAAAAACCCAACAAAATAACAGTGACTGGACAAATCGAGGTAAATTAGTTGGGCATTAGCTGACACATCCACCACACATTAACATTTTTGTTGTAACTCAACTTCCTTCACCTCCCTTCTTTGTTGTCTTCAGCTTCTTGTTTCATTCAACTTCACCCGTTGCTCAAAGTTGTTGATAGTTTGATGTTATGGCCTAATAATAGGATGGACAGTGCAGGGCCACGAGCCTATTATACCTAGGTAATGGATAGTGCGAAAAGTTTTGAATGACATTGCCTAGAGATTGGATGACAGTGGGTGGAGCGATTTATGGGCCTCACAAACAATCCCTTGCCCCCTCATCACATGTGCTATTTATTGCTCACCTGATAAGTAAGCAGATGAGGCATGCCTGTATTTATGGTAAAGATGCTCATAAAACCTCCTCTGAGATAGAAGTTCAAATACACTCAAGAGAATACCACAACTTCTAAAACTTTGCAGATGCTCTGTTGTCTTGGTTTGAATGAATGAGTGATAGATAGATAGATAGATAGATAGATAGATAGATAGATAGATAGATAGATAGATAGATAGATAGATAGATAGATAGATAGATAGATAGATAGATAGATAGATAGATAGATAGATAGATAGATACCAACAGAACACTGATTACACTTCTAACATAACTTGGGTTAATTTAGCTATGTGAGCCGTCGAAAAAAATATATCACCATGAGAGGCCTTTTCCCCATTATCAAAATACTGCAAGTCCCTGCTCTAAAATGGGTTAAGATACAAAAAGCACCGTAAAGAATCACTGTGTCTTATGACCACTTCTTCCTCTTCAGAATTTCAAAAGATAGAGTGATCGTGTACTGTAAATGTTGATCATCTATATTGTTTAACCAAGTCATTTCACTAATAAAAAAATAAACATTGGTTCATTAGAACTCAAATTGCCTTATTACAGAGTAGACCTCAATAGCTCAAATGCGAGGGATGCAATAGTGGAGGCATATTACAGTGGGTCACAAGGGAAGAGGAGGAGTTGAAGTGTACGATCACACGCAGTGAAATGTCAACATTATCTGTTTTATTGATTCAACAATAAAAGCTTGACACTTTAGCTTTATGTTGCTTTGGCTTGGGACAGTAAAAATGACAAACAACAAACGAAAATATTATAAAACCTTTTTTTTTCATTATTCAATTTAATTTTCAGATATATTTTGCATGTGCCTTCCAATTGGCTGGTGACCAGTTTAGAGTGTGCCCCGTCTTTCGCTCAAAGTCATCTGGTATTAGAGTTGGGCATCGTTTGAATTTGGATAATTCCGATATCAGTTCTTCGATTGAATCCCTAACGATTCTTGATTCTCGAAAAAAAAATTAAAAGGAGTGAGCTAACCAGGGTTATTTTTGGACAAATCATATGAAAAAGTTCCTTCAGCCTTTTCAGTAAAAGCCGTTCATTTTCGGAACACTATTGTTGTGCGTAGTCTGCTGTTCCCTTTTTTTTTTAAAGAATTTCTAGTTCCCATTCCTGTGCAGGTTTGTTTTTGTTTTCGGGACCGGGCGTGCACAGGTGTACTGAGCTCACACCTGTTCTCCATCACTCATCCAGTATTTAACCACCGGTCTCTACTCCTCGCCAGAGCGTCTTATCTTTTGCTAAGGAACAGGTTGTATTCACCTTCTGCTAACCAAGCGAGATCTAGAGTTTTTTCCTCTGTTGTACTTTGTTGTTCCTCCTAGTGTTCACTAGTGATTTTCTGTTAATTACTTTGTTCTGTTTGAGGACTAATTCCTGGGTTAAGCCAGTACTTCTTATTTGGGCTCATTTCTTCTTTTTGTTCTCTCACAGCCCCAAGTCTGGAGAGCTCAGCGGCTGCCACGCCCGGTCCTCAGTTTCTTTGTTACTTTGAATCTTTTATTAATAAAGTTTGTTTGTTACTTTAACATCTGTCTGCATCTGTCATGGTTATTTGACAAACAAATTTGCACACATAATGACGAGTGACAAATTTTTGTTTACTGTTTTGTGTGTCCTGCCTGCTGCTTGTTTTGTGGTTGTTTTGTGGTTGTAAAGTAATGTCTTTCTGTGTAATATTATTTGTTTTTATATCAACTGATGTAAATTTATTTTTTAGCTGCTGTATTGGACCCCTTGCACAAGGACTACAGTTTGAAACTAGCGTTTTAGATAAAACTGGCACTTTCACAGAAATGTTGATTAATGTGCACTGTCCCTGTTTTAAAAATAAACATTTTTTTTTAAAAAAAGAGCCCTTTCTATTGGCCGCAAAGCTAGTCGACTGTGTTCACGCCCAAAACGGCACAAACCGCCTACTTCTAACTGCGCGAAAATACCAAAAGAAAGGAAACTCTTCTAATGGGAATGAATATATAACCCATAGAGTTGAGCAGTGAGAGAAAATCATCATTAATAATGAATTCCACAAGAAATGTAATGAAAGGGATATGTTCATATTCTCACACACCTCAAAAGATTCTGCCTTGAATCAAAGCTCTCACCGTGCCACTTTCAAAGATTCAGTGAACAAGATGTAACATTGATAAATGAGTCCAATGCTTTATATTCCATTACACTCAAGCTTTTAGTGACCACCTCTTACAGCAAGAAATGCTTCAACTCTGCTTGGAAAGCTTCAGACAGTGACAGAGTATGTCTCTGGAAATGATAAACAATTAATCCAGAACAACCTTTGTGAGGTCAGAAGTCACTCACTATGTTGGACCTGAGAGTCAGACTTACATCAGACTCATCTTAATTCTGAAGGTGTTTGATGGGGTTGAGGTCAGGACTCTTGACCAAAGTAACTCACGACGACAGGTGCCTAAAATGCATTGTAACTGGGAGGGTTAGCAGTCAATTTGTTTTTCTAGCAAAATCATTCAAGTATCGCTTTATGGACCTTACTTTTTGGGGCACAATCATGCAGAAATTAAAAAAAAAAAAAAAAAAAAAAGCAGAGGCCCTTCCCTAAACTGCTTCCACAATGTCGAAATTGTCCAGAATTGTGCAAATTGTCTTTCTGTGATTGGCTGGTGACCAGTTCAGGGTGTACTGCACTTATTGCCCAAAAATAGATGGCATAGGCTCCAGCACAATTGTGACCCTAGTGAGGAGAGGCAGTCCACTATTAGGTCAACAATGATGTCTTGAACAATTCCCTATTGATCCATTTATTGATTGGAACTATAAATTTCAACAGCCTATGCCGTTTAGTGGTCTATTCTGTTATAGTCTCAGATTTTCTTTGCAAATGGTAAAGCAGGGTGAAAACACCAATGAGAGCAAATGAGATGGACATATCAGATGGACGACATATTGACTGATGGATAGAACAAAACAGAAATTACCGTACTGTAATTGGTAAAGATCAATATATTCAGGCAAATTAGCACAGCAAAACCATGAACAATAATTATTTTCATGAAAAAAACAATCATTAGCTATACGGAAGAGCTATTTGTGGCAAGTAGGACACTTTACTTAATTGTCAGACAACAGCTAAAACCATTATTGATTATTTCCTTAAAATACAGCTCAATTAAATACACGGATGGATGCTGGGTAATATGGGAACAACTAGCACCCTTTTTGAATTACATGACTTCATTCCCTTTTATTATTTGTTGAAAAAGGGGGGAAACGGATCTGAGAATTAAGGCAATAATTATCTGTGAAATTTTACCACAAATGTTCAACAATGTTCCAACACAAAGGTAAAGAATGTATAATCTGACTTTAATGTAGTCCCTCTCTAAAAATCTGGGACAAGTTTACCCTTCAAATTTCAGCTCTAAAAGCATTTAAAGTGATCATCACAATAATGTTGACCTTAGATTGCCTATGACAGGAATAATGCAAGAAAACAATACAAATGCAATTCAGCTGTTAAAATAAAACCACCTCTCTTCGTCTTTTTTTATTAACCCTATTTTGGCATCCGCCTTTGCCACTGACAAATAAAAGCCTTGACAGTCTCTGTACATTCAGCGAGAAAGCAGAATGCATGATGGAAAACCTTTCAACTTCCCATTGAAGTAAAAAAGGCAGGATTAAGTTTGTAAATGGAGATATTTTTTAAATTGCTCAGAAGTTTTGTTCTGTTTGCAGTTTTGTTTGGAATGATCCTACATGATGATGATCCTTTTCCTTATGCACTGCAACAAATGGAGGGTGAATTTAATTCTGAAGTTATGCAAATTGGACTAGAGTGGAACCAAAGTGCACATTTGTGTGCTTTCAGAACAATCCGACATTTGACTGTTGGTTGTATAATCCAATATGATATATGAACACCCAATTTTTTCATAATTTCTCATCAGAAAGTGTATGATTACTCGTCACACACTTGAATTTACAGTTTAATGTAAATAACCAGTATATATTATTATAATTAAACAACTACCTGCCACTGCTATTATAACCCTCTTGTGAATAGTGTTCTCATTTTACAATGAAATATTCAACACTAAACATGACTAGGTTTGTGATTTAATTGTCTTCATGGTGATCTAGCTATTTTTTCATCTTCATAATGATTTCACTTTATTAAATAAATAAGTCCAATAATAATTATGATAATATCAATACTAATGGTAAAAAAAGAATAATAATTTGAAAACGCTCACTAACTTTTTTGATGCTTGCAACATATTTGCATTTGTATACTTTGGTGTGTACCTGTAGGGAATTGAGGAGGATGAAGATGTAGGCCATGACAATGGAGAAAGGCACAAGGACACCACACAGCCACGTCAATCCAAGAATGGGCAGCAGAACCAAAACCGCTTTAACAGCAGCCCTGTGACCATATGACACTAATGTTAAGCATTACCCATGCATGATTTTTAACACAGGCACAAGTTATAAAGAGTCTAAATATTTCCAAATTCATCCTAACACACGTTTAATTACTATTATTATTCAAATCCTCCTTTATGGCCATTGGCACTTTTCTAGATTTTTCTTCTTTTTTTGATTTTTTTGGGAGTATATTTCTAAGCAACCTTGGATGACTAGCTGTTCCACACAGTGGCTGTGTGGCTGGGAAGACTCATGGGGTGACAACTTCCCACCTTAAATCTCATTTAATTCTGTTTAGAGTGGAATTAGCTTCCCACTCAGGTGACTGCCAAACCACAGCAGCTGTGAATGTGTGTGTTCAAATTGTGACATGGATGGTGGCAGGCCCGAGCTTATTCATTGGAGGAATTTGTTTGAGTTTCCGAGATGGCTGCCACCCAGGGGTGCCAAATGGTTCAAGGACAGCTTTGAAATTTCTTATAGTGTGCCTACTGTGAGGCCTGGTGGGCTGAGGTTGAGAAAAAAAAATACACACTTTGACATAATTTTCACCAATAGAATCATTTACAAGACTTCTGGTCGGAAATCTACTGGATCACATATGGGAGAGATTCACACAGATTAGCCCATACCAGTTTCACCAGAAACACAGCTGTGATGTTTCTGCATGGCAACGTATAAATACAGTGTTAAAAAGACAAGCCGGCCAACATTTGTTACAGGTATAATTACAATGAAAATGTCAAATCCAAGCTAATTATTTACATATTGCAATGGTTGATGTGATCAGTTCATTTATTTGATTAGATATTTGAGTTGGAAACAGATTTTTGGCTACACATTGAATGACCAGTCACCATAGGTTTAGATATATACATGTTGTAGAAAGACATAAACTCTTGATTGATTGACTCATTTTAATATATCCTTTATCATGCTCAAAATTAATTTGTTGATGAAATTTGAAAGATGCAAAAAATATACACATTGAGTTAAGAGTTGAGTGAGTGCGTTTTTGACCCCCCCATAAATTGACTTTAGACAATTTATTTTTTTAAATGCTATTTTAGTTTTTAACAACATTCTTATTCAGTTTTAAAAAAAAAACATCTTAAAACTGAATACAACACTGCCCATGATTCTTCATTCAAATTGTAGAAGTCTTGTATAAAACTACAGAAAATGTGGACACATTTTTCCCTCAATAACATTCAAAATTTGCTATTAAAAATGGTTGTAAAATTACAATCATGACAAACATGAGTTTTCATAATAGTGCAAGACTATAGTCAAACTGTAATATGTTATCTGATTGTCACTGCAGAAAAAGACAATTTGTCTAAAATAATTCAAGTGTCTGATCAAAAGTGAAAGAACCTAAAACATTCAGGGACAGAGGGGTTGAAAGCAATTGAAGTGGCTGAAAACTGATGAATATTTTATGGACAACACTAATATAATCAATTCAAAAATGTATTTCTATCTCATTTGATGAATGAGCCTCACTCTTTTACAAATGTCAAATCCTTTTCTGTGGTGCTTTCGGAAGACAGCCGAGGCTCCAAGGCCTGCAGCTCTGTTGAATAGGATTTAAAAAGAGGGCAAATAGCGCCCCCTGATGGCCAGTACCTAACTTGCTCGTAGGTTTGTTCCACTGGACTGGCACCCATTGCCAACATAATTGACCTCCGCTTGGCTGTGGAGATAGTGATGACCACCACCCTAGTAAGTACCATGACATTCACCTGTAATAAAAAAAATAAAACATTGATTATGCATATTTGATTACACATAGAGATGAGGGTTAAGATAACTAGAATTAAAGAAATTAAAATTAGGAGTCATCACAGTAATGTTAATTTCTTTTTTTGTTTATTTAACCACAAACAACATGGCGCAATTGTCAAGGTAGAAGCCAATTTCCTCATCTGATGTACCTATATTATAACAATGCAAAGAGAGGGAACGGGCGAAAAATATAGGAAAGATTGAATATTTCAGAGGCTCTTGGCTCCAGTAATTCACTGCACGCATGCATTTTAACAACAGAACCTCTCCAGGCTTTTATTCTATTGTTGGTATGGCTTGGTGACAACTGGATGAATGTCACCTCACACCCGCAAACTTTTTGTTGTGAAAACTATTGTGCATTTTGGTGACAGATACTCTCCACGCTTTGCTAATAAACACAATCTGTATTTACATACATACTTACGTACATACACATGCAGACACACACACCGTGTATTATGAGATATTATGTATCTATTGGTCCAGTTTGGTAGTATGCAGCTGGATCTAGGTTCAAAATCGGATTCTTTTTTGTTGTTGTTGTGAAAGCTAATACGATACCACACGGCATTTTTGTTTGCTCGTTACACCTGCGATGTTGCAACGCCGTTCATCTGCGATTCGGATTTGGAATTGTTGCGAAACTAGTAGCCGAAGGCAAAACTCCGCTTGATGCGCAACAGTTCAGTGACATTTGTTTTTGATCAAAAAAACTTACACACAGACAATTAAAAGATGACCGTACCTAAATGGAAGTAAACAAAAGATAAGAAAAGGCAGGATAACGAGATTTGTAAAAGGAGGGATTTTTGTGTACATTATACACAACATAAAACACTGTTAAACATAGCATAAGAGCAACACCAATTTGAATCTTCAGTCTCTTTGTTGCAGGACAGCTTTCATGCATACAATAGGTGAATGTTACATGTTCAGCAACGAACAAAATACATTATGCTGTAAATTGTGTGATGGCTCGGGTGTAATTTGCTGACCATGATGATGAAGATGACAGGCCCAGCAAAGCCCCAGATGACACCGTTCTGGACACTGAGCCAACAATAGCCATCCGCCAAGTATTTGCCTGAGGCTGAAGCAAGTGTGATGGTGACTATGAGCACTGGCAGACCTGTAGGAAGGATGAGAACAAGTAAAAAACAACAGTGGAGAATTAAAAAATCAGTGATCAGTAATAGTAACATAAAAAGGATAGGAAGAAATGGAAAATAATATAGAAGAAAATTTTGACGGAAACACAGTATTCTGCAATTACAGATTTAACCATCATAATGTAATAATAGGATTGAAAATGTCACAAGATTAAATCATTGTACCCCAGCCGATGAGATAATAATACTTCATGTGTCTTTCTTCGCTGAGGTTGACAGCAACCACTTTGCTCCAAAGCAGCAGACCCTCAACCAGCATCCAGCTGAAGGCAGCCATGAAGAAGAGGTGGAGCAATGCTGCCACAAGTGTACACGCAACCTACAAGCACAGCAACCCAGGCAGGGCCAACAGATACATATATTTTCCAAGTTTCAGATGCTCTGGTAATACTCTTGAATGCCGCAAAGTAAATGTCTATATTTCCATGGTGATATATCTTGAGACACACTGCATTCCCTGAATTTGCTGAATTTGTATGCATAAGCATAATTGCACATGCACACCCAGGACAGTTTTCCCCTATTATAACGGTGCTGGGATTTTTTTTTTTTAATCGTCAATTTAGAGTTATTTAGCTTTTGGAGAATCCCCCAATGGAACAAAACAACCACCGGTATATAGAATCGGCTTACTCGGCCAGAAAATAAGCAAATACAGCAAGTACATTCACTATCCAAAACAACAATTTTGTAATGCATGCTTTCAGGAAATCTGTTTTTGTATTGTAAATGTAAAATGCTTTACATATTTGGATGATCATTTAAATGCCACAGCGATCTGTCTAAAAAACCTTATTAAAATTGACAGCTGACTCACTTGATGATCACTCTGGCTATTTTGTACCATTTAACAAATTTTCAAAAAGTAGCCCACCCTGACAAGACCTAGGATCAAAGGATCAACTGCTGCCTATTGACTGCCCGTTGAGTATTGAATGATTGAAAACAACATTATCGGAATGACGTCACTTTTTGTATCATCTTAAGTGTAAGCAGTTTAAAAACACCTTTAGCATATTATTACTACCATCGTTAGTATTATTGACCAGAACAATTTAAACTATTTGGTTAGTACACTGAATCATATATTGTGAGCACAATTTCAACTTCCTTTTTAATGGTTCATCACCAGTGCCAATGTGTGTAATTAATGATTTTGTACTGCACCTTGTTGTGAATGGCCGAGCCACTGCACAGCAGAATCACTTGAGCACAGATCAGAGCAATAAACAGGTTCTTATGGATGGATGTCCTGTCAGATCGAGGTATGCTGGTGAAGAACAAGTGAAAAATAATTTTAATTTTGTGAGATTCCCACAAAAGACAGTCATTAGAAACCAAGAATGTGAAAATATTGATTATTGAATTAAATTGTTGATGATTAAACAATAATACACTCAAAGTGTTGTTGAATGCTTTTATGCACATCACATGTACAATGCAAGGTTGCACTCAGTGCACAGTAAATAAATGGTAGCAGCTCCTTCATGGCCTATTAGGATCCCTCTGTGGCCCTTCTGCTAATTAACAGCCACAAAACGCTATCGTAAACCTTTGGAGTGAACTCACATGTAGACAACTGTAATTAGAAGATTAGCACTAGTCAATACTCGTAGCGGCCACAGCAGAAAAGCAATGGCAGCTACCGCAACAATATAGTGCTCTTTTTAGTCAATCGGTGTGACATCAAATCCCATTAAGAGAACAATTGAATGCTGCTTTCTTATACTGTTAAGTATATGAATCAACTGGATAATAACATTATACAAATTTAAAGAATGGAAAAAAAAAGGAGTAAAATGTTTTGAACATTTTTGTTGGGAGAGGAGGTGCTGCACAATAACAGGTAGTTCTCCGAATTCATGGTCCGGTTATTGAGAGAGAGGAAAGTATGTGAATGAGCAAAAATGACTTGCAAGAAACGTACAGTACTGTTGCACTGTTTATGTCTACTAAAGCTCTGTCAATTACCATCATTTCTCGAGAATAACACTCTCGAATATTATACACCCCCCAAAGCATCCTCAAAAGCAGTTCTCTCTGTATGTGCAAAGTATTATACTGTCCTCCAATGGCTGGTATTAATTATTACCTCAGTTGCACATGCGCTCCTCTAACACAGTCTCAATTAGGGATGTCCTGATCACACTTGTTTGGCAACCAAGTCCGAGTCTTTGGTTTTAAGGAACTGCCGACGATACAGAGTCCCGATCCGATACCTCTGACATGCATTTAAAAAAAAAAAAAAAGAGCTTGCATACAAATTGTCTCCAATTAATGTAGAAATGTACATACAGTACATAAAAGTGTATATAAGTTAAATGTTTGTATATACATATTTATATTTGTATTATATGGGCCAATTGAGTGCCAATTGCCTTTTGTAACACTCTCAGACTTAGCTCTTTGTTCTGGTGTCAGCTACTGCCATACAGTAGCTGTGTTTTGTTGTCAATAAACGGACTGACTAACATCTCCCGTGATCTTCGGAAGACGCTACAATATGATAACAGATATAATATATAATAGCACCCATGATGCTCTTTCATTCACGGTGCGCAGCAAAAATGATATCATTATACTATAAAAAATGTGTAACAGACATTACATATCATATTGGAATGAAATTATAAATTTTACACAACCTCTAGGTACACTGAAAAGGGTTTTTGCTGAATTTACTCAATTTTATTTCATCAAGTGGTTGCACAAGATATAATCATCTGGATCCAGAATACTTCTTTAAAGTAGACTTTACATTTACTTGACAAATGTATCTGGATCAAGATTATTTTATTTTATGCAACCACCCGATGAAATAAAATTGAGTGAATTCAACACACCATTTTTTTCCATTATACTTGTAAACCTCTATACAAAGAGACACATTTTTGTTTTTCTTTAACCCTTTGATTTTGGACATGTTGTTTTTTTTTTTTTTTTAAACAGTTATTATTGACAAATTATGGAACCATTTATTTTACACTCAATTCTTCACCATTGGTCACTCAGACGGTGTATGGAAGCAAATGAAATCATCTGTCCTTTCCTAAAAATACGTAGATAAATACATAAAAGGAAATACCGCTCAGTGGTGCTGTTGCTCCTTTGCATCAACAAGTGGCTGTGACCACATGAAATGGTAAGTCAGACTAAATGAACAATGTATTGAAACCCACAAGTTTTGTGTCGAAAAACTGTGTGGAGAGATGAAGTCAACCACATGAACTAGAACAGAGATTGTGAGCCAGGCCCTCTCTCATGTCCAGCATCATTGATCTCTGACCTCACAAATGTGCTTTGTGAAATTCCCATAAAGACACGGCAACATTTTGTCGAAAGTATTCCCAGAACAGTGGAAACTTATTGTTGAGAAGTGGGACCTACTCCATATTTTCCACTATTCATGTCAATTTATCAGGCAGGGGTTCTCGTGCACAGTATGTAAAAAGCCATGTAACCATGTCAACCTGCACTAAAATGATTGCACAAAGCAAAAAACTAAAATAAAACAATGTCAGTGGGGTATGAAATCCGATGGTGCTCAGCTCAAAACCACAGGAGACTGGTTAGGTTTTCCACTGTTTCATTTCAGTGTTTCCACATTTTGGACCTGGAGTGCTGCAGTCCTGAATTTTTCAATTGAAGGGGTCATAATAAAGTTCTGTAAAAGCCATTTGCACTTTTGAAAATATTGTGCTTATATTTGCAGACAATGTAGGTGCGCTCAAGCGTAAAAACTGGCCCATCTTTATTTTCGTACCGAAAATTTTGTGCAAGCCTCATTTAGCTTGTTTGGTAATTCGGCAGACTGCTCTGCCTCTATTGGGCATTGCGGTGTAAAAAAGCCATTTTCTTTGACACGCGCAAGTAGACTATATGTTTACGTTTACTGCGTTCGCAAACACTCACAAACCTTCGCAGCGCAATGGGACATGGGAGAAAACAATTATTGGAATCATGTATACAGTAAAATGTTACATTTATGCTTTCAAACCTCACTTTTGAAATCAACTGATAAACAATTCACTCATTTACTGTAAGGCTGTTTGAGCAAACAAATCACATGCTGTTTTACTCCGGCACTTTTCCTAAGGAATTAACTTGAAAGCCATCTGATTTTGTGGCTGAGCAGAACAGTACGATCATGTACTCACTCCAACACAGTGAACAGCATCAATGTCACCACCAGAGCACATAAAGATGCTCCCGAACCGATGAAAGTCAGCTTGGTCAAAATAAGCTCTTCCTCAGGACTCCACTGGGACGAAGGGTAAAACATGAGTGTGTGAAAGAGAAGAGAGGAGAATATTGTTAGCTACTAGCAAATCCAAAAACGCATGTTTTAAAACTGGAAGCGCACCGAGATTGTCACCTGTTGGGTGTAAAAACTAATGCAGATAGTTTTTGTCTTCATGTAAAGTTATCACTTCAGCAATACAATACAAACAATACCCTATAGGCTTTAAAGTAGACTTTAACTTTGTGTGAGTATGTTTAATACTGTACATTCCAAATAAGTCACCTTTGGTTTTAAGTAATTCATCAATACTGCAAAGTTCGTGGTATGGTTGCATGCACAGGATGTGACACTAGAGCCGGTAAAGATCACACTGCAGCCATCACTGGACCAGCCACTGGTATGATTATCCCTATGGAAAGAAATACCAAGAACACAATCACTAACTGAGTGATTAGATAACACAGATGTATTCATTGTTTTGCTAATGAAACTTACATCAGGCTGAAATTCCAAAAGGCACATACTGGAGAAAATCTCTGAGCATATTCCATCTACAAGCAGAAACATCTTTGATGGTAATATTTGTTGAATTTACTTGTGATGCAATCTCATGGGAACTAATTGCAATTTTATGACAACTTTATTGTGGTGTTAATATGGCAAGGGAAGTGTGATTAAAAGCATTACAGTGGGCTCAAGGTTATAGCATAAACCCTTTATAATACTTAAAGGGGTGGTCAACGCAAACATATTTTTTTCAAGAATATTTTTTCTGCAAGCCCACTAGTTGAAACAGGGCATTCTGATAAATATTGCGTATGTGGGATAAGTGTTAATCCACTAATTTTTAGCCATCCCCGGGGGCAGCCATTTTGTCTTCTGTCGACTGAAATTGACATCACAACTGCTCACGACGACCAATCACGGCTCAGATTCAGAAAACAGGTCAGCCTTGATTGGTTGTTGTGAGCAGTTGTGATGTCATTTTCAATCGACCGAAGACAAAATGGCCGCCCCCAGAGATGGCTAAAAACGAGTGCATTTTGCTGCTTAACTTATATTCCACAAATGCAAAATTAATCAGAATGCCGTGTTTCAACTAGTGGGCCTGCATAGAACATATTCTTGAAAAAAATGTGTTTGGGTTGACTTCCTATATGAAGCGGAAGTTGACTTCCTATATGAAGCGGAAGTCAACCCTAACAAGTAACCCCCGAGTTGGCTAAAAACGGGTGGATTTTGCTGCTTAACTCATATTCCACAAACACAACATTAATCAGAATGCTGTGTTTCAACTAGTGGGCCTGCTGGAAACATATTCTTTAAAAATGTGTTTGGGTTGACTTCTTTTGACTTAATTTAATCGATCGGCCATGGGGAAAGGTGAAGATCAATTGATTGTTGCTGATTGTTTTTTTTTTTTTAATTGTTATTTTTACTGGGATGGGAAATCTCTCTGTGAATGTTACAAACTACTGTTTCAATGCAAATGCTGTACTGAGCAGACTAATGCTGCCTCGTCAAGGTTTTCATGGGTGTAACTCAACTTCCCACAGCCAAGATTACATCACTCGCATTTGGATGTGTAAACTATTTACAGCCAAATAGTGCACTCCATTTTGCCTGAATTGCAAGATCACAAGATTACAAAGCAATCATTTCGACAGTCGAGTACGTAAAAAGACTTAAATCAATGAACCGATATCCATGCGCATTTCTCGTTGCAATCCTGTTACACTCCTCAGATCAGCCATACATGCATTCGACACATATGACCCCCGACCCTCTCAGTTGTACAATGATGTTGATGTGATACTTTTTCACTGACCAAGATTTGACTGACCACAAACACATAAACACATTTAAAGCAGTGAAAAAGACACCTAACAAAATCTCTGCACAACACAACCATTATTTATCAAGCATTACCACATGTGATGAGGATAGAGTGTACTTGACAGCAACAGGGATTGTCTGGGCCTTTGAAGCATCACGAAGCGTGGCTGATATGACAGCAGAGGCCAGGTGACCTGAGAGACTTCAGACGAAGGAGACACCCACAGTTAATGTCAGTTTTGTTTATAAAAGCTAAAAAACACACTGGGGGGGACACTTAACATTCACAGGTAATTTGTTTCTCCAAGTATTGGAACACTGATCCAAATTCCTTACTTTTGCTGTACACTGAATTAATTTCGGTTTTACATCAAAAGTTGAATAGGAGACAATAAATTAAACAGCCATGTTCTACACTAATCGCCTTTCCTAGTTGATAGTTTTTTGGGGATATGGCAGGAAACCAGAGAACCCGGCCAACCCAGCGAAAACTCATTCAAAAATGAGGACTTTAGAGGTCATCAGTCAACCGAGGGCATATATACTGTAGATAAAGAAACATTCACGTCAATGGACAATTTAGGATATTCTATTAGCCTAACATAATGTAGATGTTTTTGAGATGTGGGAAGAATCTGGAGTACCCAGAGAAAACGCACACCAGCATGAAAAGAACATGCAAAGTCCACACAGACCTCCACACAGATCTCCTGACTATGAGGCAGTTATGCTAACAACTGTACTATAACTAAAATATAATCAATATGAAACAGTTCATTTTTTCAACAGGAAGACTGATAAAGATCACGGAATATAAACCCAGCAGGACTCAGATGTCTGCAGACTGAGCTCGAATAGTGGAGTCGAGTGTTCAAAGCAAACATGGTGAAGCGGCATTTAACTGTTATGCTGCATTCAACAAATGTGAAGTCACCCTTAAATGTGAATATTTTTAAGTCCAGGGTAAAAACGTATTTTTTCTCATGCGTACGATTCATTGATCATTTTTCAAATGTTTTTCTTTCATTGTACGTTATTTTAGTAATTTTAGTAAGTTGGCTTTTATTTCTGTACTCTACTTTTAAATGTCTTTGTTTTGTTTTTTTAAATGCTTTTAAATGTTCTACTGTCAATCACGTAAAGCACATGTATTTACCTTGCCTTATCTAGTAAAGCGTTGGTATTTTTAATTAAAAATGATCGTATTTTATACAGAAACTTATCAGTCAAATCATGACATTTTTTTTGCAGGAGTTCGAGGTTATCACTAACTTGACTCAAACGCTACTCTCAAACATTTTCAACATGATTCAACATGAGAATTTTAGAGTGTAGCATCATAAAATGCCCAACCTTTTCACTTTCTCATTCTGATTCAGAAAAGGCTGTGCTGCACCAGATACAATCTCATTCAAATGGCTGTAATGAGTGTGGATAAACGTCACATCCTTGTGTCCTGAAACCAGAAAAAAATGTGCTAGTAAAAATAACGTGTAACAATTTGAAAAGCAGTTAAGATTGTGTTTTGAACTGTGTGTATTCTGTTACCAAGTTTGTGAATTCTCTGTAACTCAGAGTCTGGGATAAGCAGCTCGTCCTGATCATTTCCACTCACTGTGCTGGAGCTGATGTCAGACGGTTTAAATGATTGACAGCAGCTTTTTTCAGTCAGCTTGTGGCTCCTGATGAATACGTCTACTCAAAAAAACAGCATTAGCCACAGAATAAAGAAAAAAAAGACTAAAATAAGCACATTCAATGTAAAACGAAAACCTGAACAATGCCATTAATTCAGTAAAACTAGTAAAAAATACTCCCTTTCTGATATTGTTATCATCTACAGAAAATAAAACCAATAACGCACGTGTGAGGGTTAAAGTACTACTATCAAACGCATCATAGAAGTTTATGTTATGTATTAAGATGTTTAAGTACCTATGTTCTTGGTAGAAAGTGAGAAGCTTTTTCCCTCAGCAGATAGTATGTCGGCAAGAGTTTCAGTAAGATTGTCGATGCTATTGACAATAGTAAATGGCCCAATGTTGACCTGTTGAAGAAAATCAGATACAAAAAAAAAACATTATGCATCATGTCAGGAATTTTAGCCAATTAAAAACTTCCAATGGACTTGATAATAATTTAGTCATCATGAAAAATCCATCTTGCCAAACTATAGGCTGAGACAATTAGAACATTAAAGCAGAATGGCTCAGCCAGCATCTTCGGTGGCAGCTAATGGCAGGATTTAGGTTAAATAAAAGCAGACTTATCGAAACTGTACAACTTTATTTTTCTTTACAAACGAGAAAAGAACATAATTGAAAGCTTATCTTTATCAAAAGGACGCTTTGGTCACTCCTTACCCCGTCATCTGTTAAACCAATCCACTGTTGAGCCACATGAGGCTCCAGCATCACACTTGACATTTTCACATAATCTGTAGCAATGGACGCCATGGACTCCGCTGCATTAGCGCTGGCTGCATAGCTACTAGCCAGTGCAGACCAGCCCATCTCCATCCTTTGAGACAGAAAGTGAATATCATTGGATGTGAGGACATTTGGACCACCGGCCTCCATTGTGTCCAGGATCGCCTGGGCCAGCTGATGTAGGGAATTTATCTCTTGGTCCCAGGAGACAATGGCACTCTGCTCCTTTATCACACCAAAGAGACAATGATAGATAAATATTTGTCAATTCATTTGAGGTATTATCTAGTATTATACTCCTAAAATAGTTTGCATGATTACATTTTTGTCTTAAAACTTAACATTTACAAAAATAATAAAAGACATTCAGAAAGTTCAACTCACAGGACTGGTTAAAGGGTATTGGCTCAATATGCTGAAGAACGGTGTCTTTGGGGAATGGGAAACATCTTGAACTTCTATAACTAACAAATTGGAATTGAATTAATATAAGCAAGCTACAAAAAGACAATTATTACACTGAAAAGGTAACAACCTTAAAATGAAACCTGGTATGCTAACTTAAGGTACTTGCGGGCCCTTTTGTTTATGCCAAGCACAAGTCTAACGCTAAACTCAGTCTAACTGTGTGCATGGGTGGAATTGTCTTTCTTTTGTTATTTTGATGGGCGCAGGTAGAAAGGGGTGTAAACTATACACTCTAAAAACAGTTGGGTTAAAAATAACATAATTTTGGGTCAAAAATGGACCGATACACAAATTGGGTCAAATTGACCCACTTTCTTGCATTGTTTTGTACAAAACAGCCCATTTTGGATGTTGTTTTCTGCAAAAACAACCAAGAAAGTTGGGTCAAATTGACCCAAGTTGTGGATCGGTCCATTTTTTTACCCCAAATTGTGTTATTTATAACCCAACTGTTTTTAGAGTGACTTTTCCCGGCAGGAAAATGAAGATGTGCCAGTTTTTATGCTGAACTCTTACGCGCCTGTCCACAAAAATAGGGCCCTGTACATTAAAATGTGATTTTTTTTTTTACTCCTTTCAGTTAAAGAGGAAGGCAGAACACAGTGTCTAAGGCAGGGGTCACCAACTCTGGTCCTCGAGGGCACCTGTCCTGCAGGTTCCATCTCTCCCTGCTGTAACACACCTGTTTAAATGGTCAGGATCGTTATCAGGCTTCTCAAGAGCTTGCTGATGAGCCGATCATTTTAACAGATGTGTTACAGCAGGGAGAGATGGAAAAACCTGCAGGACAGGTGCCCTCGAGGACCGGAGTTGGTGACCCCTGGTCTAAGGCAAGCAGAAAACAGAAAATCCGTTTGTAACACAGGCTGATACTACAAGTAAATTATTAACATACAGTATACACAAAGATGTTGTCTCGTGCGGAGGTTCACTGCCACATACTTTTAAAATGGCTGCTCTAAAATACTGAATCTCACATGAAAGATACATAGCATTTTCACAATACACACTGTCAAAGGCACCTTTCTTATACTGGCAGACAGCTCCTCTCAAAGAGTCACAATTGTCATGGCTCAAACTCCCTGTAACAGGGTCAAGAATGTCACATTCTTCATCAGGCTGAGGGCTGTGGACAAACTGTACGGAAAATGTCTGATTCTCCAAGGAATCTCCATCCAATATAGAGTCCCAAAAGACAGATATGTTACCTAGATAGAGAAAAGAGGAAGGTTAATAATAATTCATTAAAGTTCATCTCTGAAGGAAACAAAAGTAGGACCAAATGCTGTATTATCGACTGTTCAACTTTGGACAACATGTGCTCTTGAACATTTCCAAATTACGAAGTAGCCTATGTTATTCTATCTCCTACCCATGTTCTACAGCAGAAACAACAGCAAAATGATTTATGTTAAGGAAGTCTGACTTCTTGGCAGAGTTTTTATTATACTGTCACGTCAGTCAAGGATGACAGGACGACATGCCATTTGCAAGTCGAATGATCAGGATTGCACAAGACAAATACTTTTCCAAAGTCCAAAAGACGATGTGTCGGAATGAAACCTCAGAAGTGCCCTTAATCATGGTGCTACATAAAGTTGCAGATCCATTGCTTTGATATTTCTTAAACATATGAGGAAGAACCCGACATGTTCATTAATACATTTGGAGGAGTATCCATACATTTGTTTGTAAACACTAGAGAATACATATTTACTTATAGTCTGATCCTCTGCATTAGTTACACCTGCACTGTCATAACTGGAGAGGATGGGGGGGCTGGGTGGGGAAGAAGAGATTGCCAAAATTCCTAAAACAGTTTGAGCAACAAGTTGTTTAAGAAGTATAAATGTGTTGTCTTTTCTGCACGTTCATCCCAGCAGGAGGAAAATGTTGGACTCTCAATTCTCACATGGGACTATGAAGTCAGAATGGGACAGTTTGTTTTTATGGGCGGATTACGAGTGACGTGAGTCACAAAACATTTACAAGAACTGTAGGGAGCTGAAATTGGGTAGTGCAGGAGAAAGAGGCTAAAGCGAGATTCTGACAGACCACAAAGCCATTAAACATTAACAATGAGCATGTGTGCTTTTCCTAACATAGTGAAAGTTTGCCAAAGCGGGGAAGAACTCTCTTCTAAACTCATTTTTTTTTGATACTACAAATAGTTTAATAAAAACTTGCTTGATTCAGTTGTTCACTATTTTACCAGGGGTGTCTAAATCTGCTCCTCGAGTGCTGGTATCCTGCATGTTTTAGATGTTACACATATATATATATATATATATATATATATATATATATATATATATACACACATATATATACACAGATATATATACATATATGTACATATATATATACACACATATATACATATATATATATATATATATATATATATTTATATATATATATATATATATATATATATATATATATATATATATATATTTTTTTTTTTTTTTATTATTTAGTTTTTTAGAATGAGATTTTGTTGTTGTCTTTTTCCCCAGCATTTATCACATCTTGCTTGGATTGACAAATGGGTGGATTCCCCCCATAAATGCATCTCAGATTTTTGGCGCATGTGAAAGTCAGGACATGTGCAGTCCAACATGGCTTTTGAACAGTCTCTATGTGATTGTTTTCCTGCATAGCAACCATACCCAACCCAAATACCAGTACAGCTAAGATGCAGTGCCAAACCATGTGCATGCTGTGGATTTGTGTCTGTTCATGATGAACTCTTCTTAAATTGAATTTGGTATCCCTTCAGTTTTTTTTCATTCTGATGATGCTGCCTAATTTACCTTTGCATGGGCTGCTGCTCCACGGCTTTGTCAGGAAGGACTCTATTTCCATGGATGCCCAGCTTCACTTGAAAACCAGCCCAGATGTGTTGGGTGAACACTACTTTTCCATAAAAGTTTCACTTCTATTCAGTACCCGACTCCATATGTGAATCTCAGGGATGCTTCCTGAGAATGACTCATCCACTCAAATGAGCCCCCAAAGGTGTCCTGCTCCTGACCGATAATAAAAACGCCATCTGGCCCAATGCTGTCAGAAGTGCTCAAGCCATTCCCACTGTAGATTATATGGCCATCAGCTAATAGTGTCCGGCGTCCACCATTTAGATTCCAAGAAACGCAAGTTCAGTGCCAGGAACCGTCAGGGTTGAAGACTTTCTTGGTAAGCACCATGAATACCATGTACTAGCAGAGCCAGCTGCAAAGGCTTTCCTTGGATCAGGTTTGCACGGAGCTGGAACTCATTAATATATAACTGGGTGGAATAAGAAATTATGGTGGAAATTGCAAAGCAGTTAGGGCCGAAGCGCACATAAGTACAAAGAGTCACTGCGTCCATGAAACTTGAAGAAAACTTGAGAGGATGGATATTCTGCGGGTATGAGCGCCCGCTGAACTCCAGAATAAAGGTTTCACATGAACC
Organism: Filicampus tigris; assembly: GCF_054856515.1. Classification (NCBI taxonomy): domain Eukaryota; kingdom Metazoa; phylum Chordata; class Actinopteri; order Syngnathiformes; family Syngnathidae; genus Filicampus; species Filicampus tigris. The sequence continues at coordinate 8,639,948 of NC_141228.1, read as the reverse complement.
TTTATTCTCCACCCCACATACACAAAACAGAGACACTGCTACAAAAAAAAACCAGCCATGCATAACCCTCCATAAGGTTAAAAACAAATATATAATATTAAAAGCTATTACAGACTAAAGTGTAGTAGTTAGAATACAGTGCGACCTTTAAAGTTGAAAACAATCTATTTCGGGACGATTTCAAAACACGTACCTGTAAGAAACTATAAAAACACAGATAATCAATTCCACGGGCTAATTGTCCCCATCATAACAACTGTAGAGGGAATATTCCTGGTACTCAACCACAAAATAAGTTCTGTAAAAAACATTTTTAAAAACTCAGTCTTGACTGATGACAGCATATACAAGAAGGTGATTTGCATGGGAAAATCACTTCACACACCATTTTGTAACATTCTTATTTTTCACACATGTATTTCTTGTTTGATACAACTTCACATTTTTAAGTCCCTATCTGCTAATTCTCCCTTTGAATTAGGTGTTGAAAAGTGCCAAAGAAAAAGTAAAACTTGCTAACTGCACAGTGAGGTCTTATGTCTCGTGATATAATGCATAAAGAAAGCTCAGGAATAAATACTGAACCTACTTTGCAGATGAGTTTTGAATTTCTTGGCAATCCATACCGCTTCAGAGATGTTCACGGACTTTAAATAGTTCTTTATCTCTTGCTTCTCAACTGGACTGGAGACGCTCGCTAAGGCCCCAAAGCGCTGGTAACAGAGTTCGTCTGCACTGTCCCATTGCAGCTCATCAGGTATGTATTCATAGGATGTCTCCTCATATTTCAGTGCCCCGGTTTCCAATATAATAACTGTTACAATAGAAAATTGCCGTTAGTGGGGATGAAAAATAAACCTCTCACAATTGCCACTGATTATTTGCTCGCATATCCCATATATAAGACCAAACACTGTATTTCACAAAATATTTTTGCATGATTTTTTTGCAATTGATGTACCTGATTGAAGTCCTATGTAAGGTGTTCCTGAGATAACCTCTGTTGTGATTTGGAGCTTTACAAATAAAATTGAATTGAAAAATTGAATTGAACTGAGATCAAAGAATGTTTGGAAGACAAATTGATATTTCAAATATTCCTTCCATTGCAAGACAAAACAAACGAATATTTCAACCAATATCATATTTTAAAAAAATAGCCAGATAATCAGTAATAAACACATTTTTCTTTAAATGTTAAATCAAATTGATAATTGTGTTTTTATTTGGTAGGTAGGGTGGATGGATCTGTATTCATCACAAACAATCCTTGGTTTGATATTATGAGCAATGTGGGAAAATAAACTGTAAATTTCAATATGAAATTATTTTTTTTACTAGATGTTAGTCTTGCAATAAAATGCAGTGAGATCGTGAATGTAGGAACGCATTTTCAGTATTTGTGATGCACAAAATGACTAGCGGAATGCTAACTTTAGCATCTTGATGAATGCTAATGTTGAATGAGAACACTTAACAAAAAAGCCACTCACCTGATGTAAAGATATGACAACACACCTGAGGGAAAGGGCAGTTAATTTAGTTAACTATAGGAATTGTTAAATAAATGCATGTTTGAGTTGAATGTATCTAGTTTCACACTTTAACTGAAGACAAATTGTTTTGACTGAAAATTTAAATGTTTGTTTTGCAACCAGGGAGACTGCATTTTTAATATAAACATTCAACCAATAGCCATTACATATTATACTAATCAAACATATTCAGGGAAAAAATACTTACAACCAGTCTTAAATTAGTAGACATTAACCAGTGCATCCTGAAAATCAAATATTCAATCAGCGGGTACTGTTTTGTCATTTAGATTTATAACGTGAATTTCTTTACGAATAAAAAAAACGCAGCGTCTTACCTCAATGATTGTCCAGGAAACTTTTAGCACGTCTCATCTTAACTCTCCACTTTAGCGCCAGATTTACCAGATAGAGCACAGTTAGTACTTCTTTTTCTCAATCACTGCCGCACTGGAGTAAACCGAAAGAACGCTTTTTAATCATGTGAGAAAGCTGGGGAAATCTGTGAAAAGCAGTGGGTGTAACAAGCGGAGGACAGCGCCCCGAAGTTTGCTTCAACGAGCCTCAGAGGTCCTCGTGCGTCTCCTCTACAGTCTGGCTTGAGGTTTGCGCGATTACGTCATTCATGGAGCATTCGTCATTTGTATGGCTTCCCTCTTGGCGTTATTCTGTCAGGCACATGTAATGTTTGAAATCTCTTGCTCAAATGCACCAGAGTAGACTTTTGTGATAAAACGCGGGACTAAACAGCTGGCAAAATATTCAACCAAAATAAAGATTTGATCTGAATTTGGAAATTGATTGCATACTAAGTTAATTAGTACCTTAATCGGTATGCAGTACTAAACTTTAAATGAATTATTAAAACACAGAAACATTGCGAGGAAGAATGCAAGATTGTAATTCTAATGATTTTATTTGCCACAATATTAGTCTCAACTTAAGTTTCAGTAAGAGTTCATATCAGTACATTGTTATTTTTACATTATATCCAAACTGTTACAACGACCCATTCATGTTTAAAAATAACAACAAAACACATTTTGAAACACTGGAAAAAAATGTGCGAGTGCAAATACATTTTGTGTTGTATTGGATGGAGCAACACAAGCAGTGGCAGCTGACTCCGTTGCCACATTTATTATGCTGAGGCATTGCAAAAAAAAAAATAAAGCTGCTTATTCAAACAGTATTACTGTATATAGCAACAGGCTTAATTTCACCTCTCACAACATGGCTATTACACCCAACGTGGGCTACCATTGGCCGTAACACCCGCGGGGAGGGTATATACAAGCTTATTAATGCCTCGACTTCTGTCAGCACAGCGAGAGTTGCCGTATTCCCTCGGATCATCTTTACTTTCTTCTGACGTGACGGCGTTCCTGCTCTCGACAGCTTCCGGTTGATCCCAGGGCAAAGTCAGAGACTGCAGGGCACAGTGCAGCTCATCTTGTGCAGCCATCAGAGTTTGGCCAGAGGGAGGATGCAAAGAAAGCCCAACAGCTCCCTTGGAGAGACCACTGATAATCTCATCAATAGTCTTGGCAGAAGAAGAGATGAGCTCTCTACAGCTGCTGAACGTAGAGTGTCTATCTTTACCTGGGGAATGATTGCAAGCAGTTAAGACTGGAAAGTCTCAACAATTGTCAACATTGTGAAATTGAATAAGCCTTTGATTGCAAGTCCAAAAAGTTTGAGTACTTTTTCATATGTACACGAGGTATGCATCAGAAATCTCACCTTTCAGGGTGTTTGACAAAGAGCAGTGCAGCTGTTTGATGGCTTGGTTCAACTTGAACAATGAGGCTGCTGTTGCCCTCAAGGCATGCAATTTGGAAACTGAAGCCTCTTCCTCTCTTTCCTCTGCATCTTGTGGGTCATTTTCACGTTCCTGTTTAACACCACAGACAGACACACCCCACACAAGAAAGATACATTTTTATATAACAATGAATGTGGGCATGCACCTAAAAGACTTACACTTTCATAGATACAACATTGGATTACATTTCTTAGCAAATGGATCAGAGGTTGATTGAATTTGATTTGAGATTACCACTTCTCACACTGCATACACAGAAAGTGTTGTTCAAATGATTTTTGGGAGAGGTTCTTACAGCTAGGGAGTGTTTTTCCTAACAATTTCCATTATATCATTAATGTGTGAAGTCTAAGCAAAACTGAAAAAAAAATGTGGTACAGTCAGTCAACCAGTGATTAGCAACCACTGCACCGCAGCACACTGATCTCCCATAAGAGACCTTTATGTGCTTGCTGTAGAAAATGATCCAATGTTAATTGATTGAAAAATTATTTACGATTTCTGATAGATACTGATAGAAGCTTTGATTCACCTTTAAATCAGGTGAGCTGCCTTGACAACAATGACATTGTGGGTCTTAAAAAAATGGCCCTGGGACTAAATTTGTCAATAAATGGTAAAAATTTAAAATAAAATACCGGAAAATAAAAAGCTTGTTCAGCAAAGATGATGACAAAAAAGTTCACTGACTGCCGCTTCATTCACCACCTTTACCTGAAAGATGGTGTCGAGCGACCGCAGAGGTAAGTCTTCTGAGCTTTACACCGGTAATAAAGGCTGAGTGCCACCTTTAATGTGTCTCTTGTGAGATTTGATATCAATTAGCAAAGTGTGACATTTGTGTAGCGATGGATGATAGTTTTAATTACCCAGCAAGCTTTGCTCGATATGCACTGAAAATAGTTCCTTTTTAAACTTCATCACAGACATGTAATAAAACTATTTTTGGTATAATTTTTACTTGCGCCTGTCTTTTCTGTCTAGTAGTATTTTGTTAGCAAGTTGCTCAAGATCAAATTTAGAAAAATTCTACCATGTCATTCCATTGTACTGTATAAGCGGACCCAAGCATACTCGCGGTTTCAATAGTAGTTGTTTTTTTTTTTTTTTTTTTTTTTACACTTTTTTTCCCCAATTATTGAAGAAAAAAAATGTCAAATTTACCATGATGTGGCAATGGATGTAGTTCTGCATGGAGCGGGCTAAATCAAGCGTCATGGACTTGAGGCACTGCAGCTCCTGTAAAAAAAACAGTTAACCTGGTTAAGAGTTCACTGGTTAATGATTACGTAAAAAACCATAATTTCTCAAGAATAATTTTTTTTTTTGCAAAATAATCCCATACCAAGGGGTACTATACATAGGTTAACCCATTAAGGATGGGAGTGCATAACCGTGTTTATACCACTAGAGCCTGGAGCGCTGTTGCGTCTTTCTACCTTAACGTCAGCGTATACGTCATTTTCTTTTTTTTTTAATCCAATTTTTGTTCTCTTTACCAATGAAATGCATAAGAATATACACGTGACGGTGTAGTGAGCCCGCGGAGGATGTTCTGGAATTCTTTCGAGTCATAATGGTGACGCCATTGAACGCAGGAGCTTTGAAATGAGTAACGGCAGTGATATAGACGACGCGATTGTGGACCAGTAGAACCAGTCGAACGTGATATATGGTTAAGATATATGTTTGTAGACAATGCCAATATCAACGTCTTTGTGACAAAATAGAGAATGGTAATCACCGCTCAATTTTTAAAATTAAAAATAGTGCTACTCTTGCACTGACACTTCATTTTTACATCTTCGATTGAAACAGTAAAGATTAATAAACTCGGGCCTGTGTGCAAGCCACAAGTTCTAAGGTCCCAAAATCTTTTGGAATGATGCTTGTATTTGCTACAGGGGCTGAGACATTAATTATTTTGTAGGTGTTGAATTTCTGGGAAAACCTCAGGTTTTGAAGGGTAATTCCAAAGATGACGTTAGGTTTTGGGGAGCTGTTGAGCCAGTCGTTTTAGGCCTTAATGGGTTAAAAGAAAAAAAAACAAAATGTGTCACCTTGGGGGTGGTGAAAAAGGTGCATATTCTAGTATAATTCCTGACACTAAGCCACTGCTTCCATACACGGAAATATCAGTGTCATCAGCACATGCCCAACAGAGCAAGGTAGGCATTTTCGGGCGACTTCCTGTACTTCAGAGAACATTAACATTTCTTTCAAAAATTTTTTTTATAATAATTAAATACATATTACTTTGAGGATACCATTTGTGTTTTTGAGCATTGATTATTTGAATGTGTGTTATTCTCAAGAAATGACAGTTATCAATATACAATTCCGACACACAAAAGAGGTAGGTGAACCAAACCAAAAACGTTCTTGATCTTACTGGGTTCCTTGGATGAGCAAGCTGAGCCTCTCTCAAAATTTCTTTGGTTGTGATGAGGCTTTCTTCCAAAACGGAGTGGACACCTTTATTTGTTCCTTTTAGCAGATGTGCGACAAATGATACCTGAAAAATACATGGATGTTTCAATGATGTTTATATGTACATTATTCACATAAAAGAACATTGTAGTAGAATGGCTGTCTGAAAAGCATAGACACAAACCAACCAAAGCACAAAAAGAATCCAAATTTGGATCAGCATGAGAGATATGTCTATTTCACCATGAAGAGTCCTAGATTATCTGATCATAATTTAAGTAATATGCTTAATTTTAAAAACAGAGAGATACTGTACATAGACTAGATTTGAAGTTGCCTAACACCCTCCAAGATTCGTGGATATTGATAATTATTATTATTATTGTTTTTAAATTGCATGACTAACAAATCTTCTTGACTGTATATATTGAAATAAGAATCACATTTCCTGATCTCTTTACAAACTGAAAAGGTTTTCTGATGCCATGGACAGTACTGTATTTGATTTTCACTGCCGATGCCTATGCAAGTAAAACTAATTAGCTACAAATGTTTAAGTCAGTCATGAATGAATGAAAGCAAAAGGGGAACGGAAAAGAAAAAAAAAAGATGAGCCACATGCATGTGCAAAATAAATACAAATCTGAGGTATTTAGTTAGTATACAGTACACACTGCAATTTGAACTGGATACATGGCATTATAATTCAATAAGATCACACATTGCAATACCTTTGTATCTCTGAGCTCCATTCAGCTAATGTTCTATTCCTAGTATTGTTGTAACTGGGCTTAATTACGGCAAATCCCAGAGCCAGACAGAGGCAGATGCTACTGTGGTATTAATGGTGGTGTTACCTTGCCTGTGGCCTGGATACCCAGCTCCATAACACTAAGTGGCATGCCTGACAACACCGCCAGGTGGCTAAGTGCAAGCATTGCTGCACCCAGGCACCGACCACTCTTCTTTCGTGCTTCGCCCACCATTGATGTGATCTCAGACTCGCAACCCTAAGCAGGGAGAGTTTCATTTTCAGTGAACATCGAGTAAGTGCAAAATAGCAGGTGGAATTTGAATTGATTTAGCAGTGAATCAATGCAAGCGAGCGAACAAATGGGTGGAATATTCTGTGGGGCTTGGTAAATAAATGAAAACATGTATGAAAAACTTGGACTTAGAAGAAATTTGTGTTTAGGTACTGAGGCTTATAAGGAATTTAGATTCATTTTCCATATATTCATGTTCTGTTTGAGGCTCAAGGTTGACAATTCCCTCTGCTTAGTCATTTCCATAGACACAGCTCAAACAGCTCAGAGCCAAGACCCGTCAATCAATGCTTTGAATTTTTATTAACCACCCTACAACAAAATCAAAAATATTTGCCAGCTAAGATTTTTCACACTCAATTAATTGATAGTAACTGTATAATTGCTGCAAGAAGTACGAGAATGAAGAGTGAATTTATTTATGTTCACTTGAATGAGCAGCTGCAGAAATCCTCCCATCTTCTTGACTTGGCTTTTGAGTTCCTCAGCAAGAGTGTAGAGTGGGCCAGAGGAGGCTTTCACACTGGCTAACCACTGTGTGATGACAAATACTGCACTCTCTGTAGCTGCGGTGGCCTTAATCAGCTGAGTCCGAGCTGACAGGTTACACACAAACACTGAAGGAGAAGGGGGGAATAAGAAACGAATTAGAAATGCCAGTCCATTGTCTTGACGTGACAGTTCTTTCCTTATCGGTGCAGTTGATTACTTTTGTTAATGTTATATTACTTGACAGACTTGTGTTGTTGTTTTGTGTTTTCAGTAAATTGCTTTCTTTGAGATTCTGAGTGAGTAAAATGGTCTTTATAATTGTAGGGCATGATGGATTATAGGAGAAGCATTCACATGGCACCTGAAAATTGGTTCTATGTGGACTTAGATGTTAAAATGACACTCTTCCTCATCTGGATGGATTTTTTTTAACCCTGATTAGAGATAAAACCTATGCTCAATGTGAACAGACATGGTTGACTCACCGTTCTCTTGACTGTCATCATCTAAACTGTCATACAGTTCAGATATGGTTCGGATAGCTGTGTATACCCCGTGCAGATCTGAGGCCAACCTATCAGCCAAGCTTTCTTCAGCGCCTCCAAAGCCACGTAGACGGGCTACTGATTGGCCCACCAGCTCCTTACAGATACCAGGCAATGAAGATTCTGTGCTGGAGCGGGTGGAGGGCGGTGTGGCAACACCCATTAACCCTGGGACAGACACAGTGATCACTTAGGGTGTGAAAGGATGACTTCACCAGAGATGTTTTTTTTTAACCACAGCATGTCATATTAAAAACTCAATTTGTCACATAATCCTCCAGAACTCCATTTTTATTTCAAGTGGCAACACCCTTGGAATGCATGTTACCATTTTAAAAAGAGGCAGAAGCAGCAGTTGAGTTTGGGAATGTGCATTTTCCTGATTCCCAGACTATCTTCCCATGGTACCAGATGGTGTGCCTTATGTATTAAAATTTTGAAAACAGAGGGGAAAAAAAGGCATATGAATAATCAGACTTACCATCAGAGTGGGAGGAGTCCTTAAGAAGGCTCTGAATGGGATGGACACGGATCTCATAAAGACGCCCTGAGATTCTCTTGCCCTTTAATAAACTCCTACTCCTAAAACAAAAAAGAAGTAACATAGACCATTTTAATCTGACTGTGATCATGACATGAAGAACATTTGCAACAAGGCAATTCAAAAAAAGTTGCCCAAAAATACAGTAGAAGGAAAACAATGTACCGTATATTTTAAAAGTGAGGAGGAATTAACAACCACATCATGTTTCATTTGCCTTCCAACTTGAGACACATTAAAGAAAGCTGATCATAGTGGCAAAAATAATAATCACATGGGAAGATTAGAAGTTCTATATGCGTATGGACGGCACATACAAACACTTCCCTTCAAACATACTGGAACAGTGAGGCCAGTTCCTTCATTTTTCTGTAGACATCAAAAGATTATCGAAGACAACAATCTAGCTTGTATTTCCAGGTTTTGAAATGCATCTGATATACTGTATATACCTTAGACAAGCATTTTTTTTATACTGAAAAGACATTTTTTCATGATGGGAATCAGAACAGACATGTAAAATACAATCAAGTGAGACTCAATATTTACCGGTAGGTGCAAATCCTTTGCTTACGATATTTACAGCTGTCGTGTTGCATTCTCAGTCATGGTTCTTGAATCTTCTGGTGTAGCCTCTACGCATTTATTTCATGAAGGAGATTGTGATACCTTCTCCCCGTCTTCAACAGATTGTTGCTAATTGTTATTGGGGTTTCCTTCGTCTACTGTAAGCATTCGACATCTGTGACTAGAGTACTGTACTTTCTTCTTCACGATTTTCCATATTGTTTTATTGGCTATTGACAACGTTCGTACAATGGCTCTGATATATTTTCCATCTTTTCTGAACTTCACAGTTGTCTGTTTTTCACCAATGGACAACTCCCTGCTTTTCAAGTTAGTTAAATTTGGAGGCAGGCAGCCACACCTGCCTAATTTCAGGCTGCCTCAAACTCTAAAACCTCTGACATCATGAAAAAAAAAGTTATTTGAACAGTATTCAACTACCGGTAGTTGTGTGTCATGTGTCATTTCTGCCTCAATTTGAGCCAGTAATATCCTGCTGGTTGCACATCTAACTAGCGTAACTGTATTGTAACAGGAAAAACCCAAATCTGAAACCCATTTCTATTTATTATTTGAATCATCCACGTAATAGGGCACGACAGTGCAACAAAAAGCTGTCAGTCGCATGTTCCAATATGCTTGCTCATATGTAAAAGGGTGGGTTCAAACAAAAGGAACTACCTTCTACGCTGTGGGAACCCGAATGTTTTTAGTAGCAAAAAGTAAAGAAGTGACCTCATTGTTCCAACAAGGGAAACATGTATTTGAGATCAAATTTAGAAAAATAAAAAAAGAGAAGTAGTAATTTGTTGGAGGTAGGCCACAGGTAAACACACACTTGGTGAAAATAAAGAGGGATTTAAAATAAGAACTGGGTTGATGAAATAGAGGAAAAGAGAAGGAAGTTGAATATTACCTTCGACGTGAGAAGGTGGAAGACGAAGCAGAGGAAGACGATATATCTTGCTCCCACTCATCATCAGGTGCATAGAACACATCGTCATCTTTAGAAGCTGGATCCCCCTATGTTGGGAGGGGGGGAGGTTGGAGGGGGGTGGAATTATTGCCAAGACACCCAGCCAAAGAAACTGGCAAAAATCTGTACTTAGAATATTATGAATGTGGTAAAAAGGCTTTTGTAACACTGTGCAATATTACACTGAATACCAATTGAAAATTAAATTAAAAAGTCATGACTGTGGTTGAGGGTACAACTGGATTGGATTTGGGAACTTCTTAAAATATTGTTACAATTTTGATACATTAAATTAAAACTAACCTGTTCCATTTCTCTCATGGCAGCCATGTTGTTCTGAAACTTGTCCAGGCTCCAGAAAGTAGAGATCCCTAACTTTGTGTTTTGTACCCGCACTTGCAACACATCTCCTTGGCCTGGATAACCACTGTCGGAGCTCTCATGTCTACAAGCACAGTAATACCAAAAGATATCTCACTGCCACAAATAAACTCTTGCATTTTTTTGCTGTACTGTTATGTTATGTGACCTGGTATACCTGCTGAAGATGGTGTTTTTCTTCAAGTTAGCACTGATCTTATTGGCTTCTTCAACCATCAACGAGAGTTTCATGGCATCCCAGCGTGGAGACGCTGCAATGAAGACATGACACATAATTCTTCCACTGATTTAAAAAAACAAAAACAAAGTAGCATTCTATTGTATTGTGTACAAGTTGTCAAAATAGTAAAGCAAAAATCTTACAATAAATCGTACAACAATCATCACTTAAGTTTCCATTAAAAACTAAAATGTGAAAATGTGTATATAGCAATATCTTTTGTAGTTTGTATCAGATTCTGGACAGGAGCTGTACACAATTGTTCTGGGGCAAAAGAATGACTCCCACTACTCTATAAAACACTGAGCTTGCTCATGAAGGTGGGCGGTTACGACTGATCCTCAAAAATGACTCACCATCTCTAGGAGTGTGGATTAACCTCATAGCCTGTTTCCTCTGCATTTCTTCAAGCTCTTTGCTGAGCTTTTTCTTCTCGACTTCCAATGCCTCAACAATCCTCGCTTGAGACACATGGTGTTCCTCCATCACCTTAAGTAAATAATGGTGATGAATATGTGAAATCGGTGTTGTCTCAATTACGCTTAAGTTGTGATACTGAAAGAGGACCAAGACAAATTCCTTTCACTTTTATCACACATATTTGGTCCAAACAGCCTGTTTTTAACCTTAGCTCCTCATGCCACTGTTATTTAAAAACAGCCCACAATGGTCTGTGTGGGAGTATTTTTCCACATTATGCTGGTGCAAAACCTGTACAGTATTGCACAATACAAGCAAGCTTTCCACTTTCAAGTGAAAGTGTTAGTCTAAACCCTGACCTGGGCCTCCATGTGTAGACGGAGGCGTTTCTTCTGGGAGTCCACCTCCTGCTCCAACTCCATATTGGCCATCTTTAGTTCTTCCATCTGGCTGACTACCCTTTGCTGGTTGAGCTCCTGGAGACGCTTACGCTCATTTTCCTCGTTCTGAATGAATGACATTTTTTGTATAATTTAGGACTAGGGGAAAAATCAGAGCAAGCATATTGTGCATTCAACTAAGTTCCAAATTAAGAGTGCATGTTGGGTAGTTCAAAATCGGTAAAATGGCGATTTTAGCAATTACAAAACAAATAATCAACTTTGCAGAATGTAAATGACGTTCCCTCCTTTTGGCTACAGACAAAATGTTCCTGTACCAGCACTTTTTCCATCGCTCGGATCCTGTCCTCATAGAGGGCCTTCTGGTCGGACAGCTCTTTTTGGGCAACCTCTTTGGCCATCTGGATTCCCTGCATCATTTCCTTTTTGGCCTTCACCTGAGCCTCTTCAATTTCTGCCTCCAGCCTGGGAGGCAAAAATATGACTTAGACGATAATTTTTCTTAAATACTGTACTGACATTTCAGTCTAGACAGAGAGTGTATTCAAAATAATATATACAGTGGACACCGGCATACTCGCGGTTTGGCACCCACAGATTTTTTTTTTTTTTTTGGGGGGGGGGGGGGGGGGTCAGCCATCTCCCATTTTTCATGGAAAACATATTGGTGGTTTATCCCTGTTTTATTCCAGAATCTTTGGGATTATTTTATTTAATTTTTGTTTCTTCAAGGTATTTGTGATGGGCATCAATTATATGTGGAGTTTTGCTGTTAGCGGGCTGGCCCGGTCCCTGTCCCCCGTGACTAGCGTGGGTCCACTGTACAGTTGTTTTGTGCTCTTTTCACTTACTTAGCTGTCTGAGCCGCAAGCAGCTCATTTTTGGCAAACTCAAAGTCTTTGTGGCCATCGCTTTCACCTGTCCAACATGATACTCGCTTTCCACTCTGCACCTCTGCTGGATGGTTGAAACGCAAGTAATGGTCTCCCCCTAGAATCACCCTGTCTCCCTGGAGACAGAAATTAAGAAATAGATAAACAGTATTTATAAAATAAACAGATTGGTAAACTGTTTTAATTCAGATCATAAAGGGTTTGCTCAAGTTATACCCATGAGATAATACACTCAATTTTAAATGAGATATTTTGCGTACTTACGTGGTGCAAAACAGTTGATTCTGATATTAAGTTTCCATTCACAAAGGTTTTGGCATTTTCCATGGGAGTGATGCTGACGGTACCGTGAGTGTTGGTTATAATACTGTTTCAAGAAAAAAAATCAGTTACTTTTCACAGCATGGATCAGGTGTGGTATTTTAACTTTTTCACACATTTCCCGATACTGTGTTTTGTTTTTATCTTTATGTTTGGTCTATACTTAGTTAAGATTTAAATATTTTTTTAAAAAGCACGTACTTAACAGAAATACTTTTTTTTTTTCCATCTTAAAGAAGACGTGTTTTATTTCTGACAGAGTGTTCTGACCCATCCCTGCCCTCTTTGAACCTAAAAAATTAAAGACATAACACTTTTTTTTTTTAAATCACTTGAAGCTAAAAACTATCTAATCAAGAAAGAATGTGATACACTGTGCCTGGAGGAACCCAAGACAAACAACGACAGGCAGAAACCTAAAGGCAAGCATTTGAGGAACTGACTGATTTGTATGACATGCATCCTCCAGCCACTCCAAAAGCCGGGAGTCCCCAGATTCATACATAGAGCACTTGTGACCGCAAACACTTGCTTACCCATGGCCTTGGAGGTGGGCTCTAATCAGTGGTATTCTACTTTAACTATAGGTGTTATTGGTAGTCTGTGGTGTACGTAATGTTGTGGCTGATGATCATTTGCGTTCGTTCTCACCAGTGCTGGTCAGCAATGAGGGCTCCAGTCAGCTGGATGTCATGTGTGCAGTTAGACTTGAGTTTGCCAACAGTAGTTCGACCCTCTTTGATCATGTATAGAAGCATCTCAGACAGCTGAGGATCCTCATTCAGGTTAACCAGGTTGGGGAGACGGTTATCCACTTTAAATGTCACGCCAGATTTCTGCAAAAAAGTACAGCAAAAGATAGCGTGGCATTTCAGTTGGGGGAAGTGAACTTTCTTTTCAGGGCAACATACCTGCAACTCTTTTGTTTCTTCGCGTTTGCGTATTTCAGCTTGCTCGAGTTTCTCTCTCCATTCCCTATATTTTTTTTTAATAAAGAAAATAAATAAGACAAACCCTATATGTTAAATAGCGTCTCTTATGTATCCCAAATGAACTCAAGTCTCCCTTTGTTCAAAATGTTGCTGAAAAAGGGGAAAATGGTAGATGTGTGCTTTTACTGAGGAATAAATCCATCTGTGAACAATATCAATGTTGCTTTCAATTGTTGACTGCATGCAACACATTTTTCAAAATCAACGCATTTAGCAATATTTTTTTTCAATAAATCTCATCTCAATTTGGCACTTAGTATTATAAACTGATTTTGTTTTACTGCATCAGTGAATAAAATAATAAAAAAATTCAAAGTCATGGGTGGGTGTTATTGCAGTCATGCTGACCTGTTGGCCTCAACCATTTCTCGCTCCTGCTGACAGAGTTTGTTCTTCAGAGCAGTGATCTCCTGCTGGAAGAGCCTGACCCGCTCCGGTTCAATACCACGGGTGCTCGCTTGGGCCGCTCGCAGCTTCTCCACCTCCGCCTTCAGCTCTGAGCAGCAAGCCAAAGTGTTACGAAAATGTATTAATGTCTATACGAAATCATAAATTTACTCAACAGGTAACTCCAGATAAAGTTTAGCTCATCAAAAGAACATTATGGACCTAACATTGACCCAAATTGTAACCTCAGAGTCACATCCACTTTGAGTTTCATACTGTGTCAGGGGACGTGAGCGAAATCCACAGCATTAGCTCCCCTTCGTGCTAAAAATGTCAAACGGAAGCCTGATGATCTAATGAAAAATAATACTTGCATGACAGTTATCCGCCATGTGCAGCTGACAGTGCATAAATATGGCCCGGAGGCAAGGTCAGGGCCCGGCCCTTAATTGAAATGGGTAGGGCATAAGCTGGTGATGGATAGATGGGCAGACAGGAGGGCATGGGGGAGAGAGGGGAGATCAAGAGCAAGACATAAACAGCAAAGTAAAGATTCTCAAATGAAGAAAGGGAATGAGAAGAACATACAGAGGTAGAGACGGCCAAAGTGTGCGTAGGATGGAAGGTCAGAAAGGGCCTACATTCTAAAAGAACATCAAGTTGTACGACTGAGGAAACAAAAAATGAATTGGAGGAAAACAAAGTGTAGTACATCAGAAGATACACATTGTTCTCCCTGGGCAGCAAGGTGTGAGTGCAAAGTCAACACAGATCAAACAACTGGTCATCCACACAAACTACATGGCGACAGTAATCCATTCACTCAAATCACAGCAGCAGAGGTCTACTAATTCAAGTAGGTTCTAAATTGCACCAAGAGTATATCTGACCTCGGATGAGCTTTGCATTCGTGTCCTCGTTGACCTTGGCCACATTTATGATCGTGCGAGCCTGTTGGGCGTAGCGCAGAGTGCTTAAGCTTTCCTCCACGTTGCTTCCTGCTGGACTCAGCGTGGCAATCATGGCCGTCTTGGAATTGCCACCGAGACTCTCCTTTAGCAGCCTGATCAAGGGGTAAAAGGTGATTGAATGGGAGATCTTCACAATAAAGATGTTGTCAATAAAATTGCTTTAACGGCAACAAGAAATAACTATGTAACAAAACATGGAGCACGTGACTGATGTTAGAAAGAGGGGCTGGATCAAAACCTCTGCTCTAGTTCATCCAAAAGTGCTTGATTGTGTAGAGGTTTCAAGTTGAAGTGTTACAAATGTATTAGTCTAGTCCAATGCCTGATTCATTAAGTATGAGGAGTGTTCAGAACTTATATTTATAATGTCGATATCTGCCATGATTTTTTTAATAGAATCAAACATAAATTGAAATAAAAGGTTCTCTCACCATGTGAGGACAGACTCCCTGTAGGGTATAAAGACCTTCCTTTTAGTTAATGCTTGTTCAGCCAGTGCAGAGATGACTTTTCCAAGTGTCAGCAGAGATTTGTTTATGCTGGCACCCTCCTAAAAGGATGCGGAAAATGCTCCTAATTAATATGATGGAACACAATTAGCCATATTGTAGTTAATATTAAACAAGGCACCACTGATTAATCTAAAATATACACATTTCTTTGGTTAGCGATTAAAAAAAAGTACAAATCCTGATATTGGTATTGGGGGCGTGACTGTACGCTTCGTTTGTACCCTGAGTCTATCTCCACTTGTCTGTGCGGCGTTAGACCGCTCACTGCCTGCCAAGTCCACCAGGTTGATCTTACTGGTGATGTTGTGGACATGTTCTTCTCCCTCCACCAACTCGGTCTGTAAATCAGCACATGTATCACTATCCATACTCATATTACTCATATACGTACAAATTGCTCATATGTAATCAGTATACACCAAAAAAACATTTGTTTTCAGGAGCTGTACATGCATTCAAATTATGAGTATGCAATACTGCACCTTAGTCTGAGTCATAACAAGGGTAAAGACCGAGTGAGATCTGGAGCTTTTATCGTTCATCCCAGTAGCGGCTGTAGCTCTCTGCTTATTTCCCAGTTCAAACCATCCCTGGACAAATTAATACAGTCAGTTATATCTTCATCGCTAACCGAGCAGCCAAGTACTGGTTGTTGATATCAAGGTTGGGAGGGTTGAGATCAACCCCTAATGAGCCAAGGCACAAACTGAACTACATTAGAAAAATGTCACTGCACACCGCTGAACGAAAAGTATATGTACTGAAAAATGATTATCTTGACTCAATTTAGTCACAAATGTAATTACTATGTGAAATATTTATGTCGCATCAACGACAACAGATAAATACATAATTGTATGTTCGGCCATGTTGTGGAGGAACAAAGATATTACATTTTTTTCATTAAAAGTAAGGAAATAATTATCATACCATCCGTCACGGGTGAGCTGGTGCTTTTCCCAGCTTGGGAACATTTAAACAACCATTCACGCTCACATTCACACTTACGGAAAATTTAGCGCAGCCCAAATTTGAACTCTGACCCTCAGAACTGCGAGGTAGACGTGGTAACCACTCTTCTACCGTGCAGCCAATTTTGAGGCCAATTAAATAAAATTGGCATAGTGGATGGAAATCACTGGTCTGCAAGACACTGTGAACACACATTGGATGCCTCTGTGGTGCCTCAACACCCACTTTCCTGAACATCATCAGCCTGACACGACTAACATCCAACAACCATTTTGAATCGGAGCTTATTCTCGGGTACTGATTACAGTTACTGATCTACCAGTTTGATACTGTACATACTTCCAACATTTTCTCAAATTACCTTTATGTGTTATTGTCAATAATGAATGATTTTTGTCAATGTGAAGACGTTGATCGTGTTAATGATTTCTCACAATAATTATCAACAATGATTTAAAGAAGGTAGGTAACAAACATCAAAATGCAACAATTTACTGCTAGAAATCTTATTTTCAAATTATCACTTCCACAACATTCCTCAGAAATCACATCCCATCACTGGTGCGTTATTTTTAGAACAGGCGCTCGGGGTGCCTGCAGTCACAATGTACTGTAGGTGACCCCTGATGAAGTCTATATTTACGTATATTCACAAACACATTAAATGGTTAGACTTGCCTGAATGTCATTGTAAGATCCCACAACATTCCTGTGAAGAAACAAGGCAAGTAATTCTGCAATCAGCATGGGACAATAAGAAATTCTAAACATAAGTCCGCCCCCCCAAAAAAAAGTGTTCTTACGCAGATAGCTCTTCAACGTAGGGACCATGAATCGGATGCTCCCTCACTCTCAACTGAAATAACAAATTCAACTTTATTCTAAAAATATAAAAAGACAACACCAATGACCACAAACATTTTTTCTCAAGGTATAACTCTGTAAACTGCTCAATACTTACGGGCATCCTCCTCTGGTTTGGATCATCTCTGGTCACAAGGAGGTCATGGATCTTCTCATTGTAGACTTCAAAGTAGCTCATCTCGACATGACATTTGACCTGGAAAACCACAACCAGAGTTATACAATATTATACCTGTCATCTATTGCTATCTAATTTAAGTAATAATGGTAACCAAATTTGGAAAATACCTCCCGGTATGACAAAGTTGCGCACCAATGAAAACTACAATCACTATAATAAACAGTGTTAAGTATATGGTCAGGGATGATTTTTAGCCTCTCTCATTTTTGTGGCTTAATGCCCCAAGTGTCGGACACTGATGGACTGATTGAATGAACTGTCTTTTTCCTTTTTTACTTCTAACCCAACCAGCCAAGACAGACGAACCTGAGTCTTGAAAAAATTATTAACTTTTCTGGCATTGTCAAACTTAGCCTCATTATCTGTGTACAGGCATAATTTCCCCCCATTATATCAGATTAAATTCATGTTTTCAGAAACCTTCAACTGTCTGCCAACATGAATTTCAGGAGATTTGTGAATTTAGGAGTTCCGAATGAAGTGTTTGGCGAATCATGTATCGCACATACATTCAAATGTGCAACTGCAAGTTTTGTTACAGCGAATCAACATAAACATATGCTAGCATATTAAGTACCTGTTTATTTTCCATGGAGGAAAGCATCAAAAAAAGTTCCTGGCAAAACCGAGGGATGACTCCAGCCTCCTCTCCAAAGCCCATCATCCTGCCAAACAAACATTTCAAATAAAAAACAGATCAAGAGACTTTTCAAGCACAACATTTATGCACAGAGTAAGGAAACTGAAAAGATGAATGGAAATGAATTAAGTCTGGAAAAATACCCACGTATATGATTTTCCAGAGCCAGTTTGGCCATAAGCAAAGAGGCAGGTGTTAAATCCATCAAAAGCGCAGAGCAGCAGAGGTTTCGCGAGAGTCTCGTACACCATCTGCTGGCTGGCAAAGGAGCGATCACTCGAATCCACAGAGCACAGGGAGAAGTCATAGGTGAAGGAATAACTCTGTTTTGAGTCTGGATGCTGCACAACGGTCTCCTGGCCACTCATGAAGATCACCTGTGAGGCCTTTTCTGCCTTCTCCCTAGGATGGCAAGAAATACGTGCATGTTTTTCAGATGGGTCAGTTTCAAATAACATTATTTGACAACTTTTGAAACCAGTTGTTGTAGATTTTAGTATCTTTTGCACTCAATATTTTGAGAACTATCAAACAGGGCCATATAAGTTCAAATTCATGCATTTTTCACTCTTCAGGAAGGGATGGTATGGTAAATATTTTTGTGTCAATTAACGCTTGTTTTTGCCTCTGTAATTTCTCTCATTTAGCAAAAGAGGAGATTGTTAACAGGTTTGCTGGTTTGTGATCAATTCCACACTTTATAGACACTGGAGCATGGGCTAAGAAAGAACAAAAAGGTAATTTGGCGCAGATCTCAGATAAAGGTTCCAGCGCTAATAATACTTTTGTCATTGTTACAAGACAAATATTAAAGGAATTAACTATGGGTGTTGTTGCACAAAGCCTACTTTGAAAACGCAGTTTACTTTGACGGGACCCATGCAAACACAAACCTGGCATTAAACGGGCGAACACGCACTGCTACAGTCACTGCACTGTTCTCCATCTTTAGTGAGTCTTGCGTCTTGGAGATCTCACTGGGCCGGGGCAAGAACGGTTTCGGCTTGGAGATCTCACTGGGCCGGGGCAAGAACTGTTTCGGTGCTGTGGTTGTTGGCGTCCTGGTATTGTCTGGCCTTAAGCATGAGGTTGTAGCAGTAGCCCTCACTTGTGGTGCTGTGGTTGCTTTAAGCACACCAGTCTTACTTGTTCGAGTAACTGGGACTGGTTTGCTGTCCTCTGATTGCTTGCTCACTCTGGATTTGGATCTGTCTAAACTTACTGACTTCACCAGGACTGTTTTGGGAGATTCTTTCACAGTCAGTTTTTCGAAGACGTCTCTCCGTGTGGCGATTTTGCCAAACGGTGTCTTTTTAGTAGGTGTTTTGAATGTCTTGGATTGCTCGTCAGACGGTCTACCTGTGGAGGATAGTGACTGAGACGAGGATGGCGTCTTGTTGTGCGCCAGCTTGTCTTGTGTTTCCGCGTGATTTGCGGCTTCTCGTCCTTTACTCGCAGTCTCTCTCAAGCTAATGGAGCGGTATAAAGAAGAGGTCCTACCGTTGGATTCCTGAAGAATTTTGGGCGTTGCATGTGAACTCACACTGCTGACAACACGCGGCACCGTAGCACTTTTATCCATGGAGGGCGTCTTAGGCCTCCGTTGCAAGGTCATTCTCTTCTCCGGAGCTGTTGTGACATTATTTTGGCTGCGTACCACCACCGTGTCCTCCGCACTATCAGCTCCGGTCTTTCGCCGTGACCTCCTTTGAAGGGTGAGCCGACCGCGGTAGGGTGTGTGTCCGCTTTTTGACAGCGCAGAGATGACATACGTCTGGTTTAAGGTGCTGCTTTTATCGCTGTCCTCACGCGCAGGGTCCCCGGGCGGTTGCTCACACTTGGGGAGAGTTTTGACTACCTTCCTCTCGGCCCAACACTCTCTGCCTTGGGTCCTGGTTGTCGACATTAGATGGTCGTAGTAAGCTGTCTGCTTTTTAGTCTGTACGCTGAATAACGACATTTTTGACGACTGCTAAGAACTAGATGAAAAAACCGTAGTTTGCCTAAATCGATTTAAAAACGCCAACTTCCTAACAACAAGTCGTGACGTACTTTAAAAATGCATAGAAAAGTATTTCAAAAAGACCACGTCGTCCGCTGTAAAACAGTTGCTGTATTCTTGTTTACTGCGTTCAATGTGTTGGTCAGTGCTTCCGCCTTCGCCCGCCTCAATTTCAAATCCAAGCCGCCAGTGGCAGCTGATTTGCTCGTTGGATCCTTCCAAATAACTACGTCATTTTTGTTTTGTAGTGTAGGCATCTCAGGCCGACACTAGGTGGCAGCAGCGTACTGCCTGTTACAACAAAACCATCCGGCTTTTGACTTTCACCAACAAAACAGCTATTATTCAAGATATTAATTTAATTCATGACTTTAAAAAATGTATATATATATCTGTAGTACTCTGGAACAAGTCAGTATCTGAGACTTGATATATTTCACTACACACCAGAATAAATACATACTATTTGCTTAGCGTTTGTGCTTTTTTTTTTTTTTTTAATCAATTGAACTGCTAGAAATGATTGCAAAACAGCACATTGTGGATGAGGGAAGTTTATTGTACAGTAATTTAGCAAGGGAATCACTCTGATAAATACACAATACATAACAGAATGAAATAAAAACAGCACTGGTCAGCACTTTCTCCCACCGCACTCTTCATTAAGTGCATTTGATATCAACACAAGAGCTGAGCGCAAAAATGGCTTGACATACAACAACCTAAGCCAATATTTGAATGAGCACTTACTCAACAGATAGGGGCCATTATTTGAATGACTATTTTTTCCGTCTATCATGTTTCTTGATAATATCGATGAGGTTATTTTTGTTCACCAGTGTGTCGCCAGGCCCAAACTTGGCTTGTTGTTTTTCTCTCCTCTGTTGCTCATGGAGGTGAGGTGAGTTGAGGAGCTGTGGTGGTAGGATGGTTCCTGTTGGTTTGACCCTATTCACCACCCCAAGGAACAAACGTTTGTTGTTGTTGTTGAGAAATGTGATGGCAGTTCCCCTGTGACCCAGACGGCCCGCTCTTCCCACCTAAATAAGAACAAATGTGGCTTGGTGCTCAGTCGATTACAAATCAAACAAAAATCAGTTTCTGCAAAATCACTAACCTGGTGGACATATTCATCCATGGTGTTTGGCATATCAAAGTTAACCACCACTTTGACATTAGCCAAGTCCAGTCCTCTGCCTAGCACACCTGTACTGATCACCACCTCAAAGTCACCATCAAGAAGCCCCTGAATACACAAATGAACAAAAACAACACTGTTACACATTAACCCAGTAACAATGGAAACATCTGTATACTGCATCACTTTGTCTTTGGCTTAGACAGCAAACAAGAATACAGGTAGTAAAATGAGTTTTGTGGATGTAAGATGCACATATTTTACTAGGAATGCACTCACTGCCTTCCATCAAACCAATTTCGACAGCATTTAGTGTTTTCCAACTATTTTGCTGGCAAATGGCAGACCACTTAAATGTACAGTATATTTTTGGAATCTAAGCAACTCTACCAAAGAGGAGGATGGAATGTAGTAATACATAGAGAATTGAAGATATTTCATAATTCACTTGGATAATTACTGACAAATAGGTAATCTGTCTCAAAAGAGATAGAAAGATAATGATCAAGTATAATATGGGTGACACTGGCCTTACCTTGAGGATGCGGTTACGTTCCAGCTGGCTCTTGTCAGAGTGGATTGCCACCGTATTGAGTCCTGTCACCTTGACAACCGCTTCACATAGCAGATCAGCACCAAGTTTACAGTCTACAAACACTACCACTGGCGGTTGGTACAACTTATTGTCCTGTAAAACCAGAAAAGAAAAGTTGTATAAATACAGTGTATTGAAGAAAATAAATAAAAATGCATTACACCAAAGTATGATTAACCCATGGATTTTTTAAATTATTATTATTATAGATTTATGAAGTGCGTTTTCCCTGCATTATAACGATTCATTGAGAAATATAATGTGTTGTAGTGTTTAACCATATGCAATGAGATATTATCCAGCCATTTTCTAAAGCGCTTGCCCCCATTAGGGTCATTTTTCAATTTCCTGTCAACTACCCAATGATGTAACAAAAAACTGTGATCAACTCAGCCCCTCATGATTCGCTTTGAGAAGGTTAGAACAAAACAAAGCATAATATGTCATACATTTGGACAAACATGGACCCCCTATTTCATACTATAATCTAACCAAGGTATTTCTCAAAAAAGTAAACCGCATAATTTTTTCAAGAATATGTTCCCAGCAGGCCCACTAGTTGAAACACAGCATTCTGATTAATTTTGCGTTTGTGGAATATAAGTTAAGTAGCAAAATGCACTTGTTTTTAGCCATCTCTGGGGGTGGCCATTTTGTCTTCTGTCAACTGAAAATGACATCACAACTGCTTACAACGACCAATCACAGCTGACCTGTTCTCTGAATCAGAGCCATGATTGGTCGCTGTGAGCAGTTGTGATGCCATTTTCAGTTGACACAAGACAAAATGGCCGCCCCCAGAGATTGCTAAAAACGAGTGGATTAACACTTATTCCACAAACGCAATATTTATCAGAATGCCCTGTTTCAGCTAGTGGGCTTGCGTAAAACATATTCTTGAAAAAAATATGTTTGCGTTGACTTCCGCTTTAATAAGTGGTCCAAGCATTACTGGGATTCCTGGAGTGCAGCCATGACTCTGGGCACACCCATTTCCTGCACACTGAGGCCGCAGCTGCAGCTATGGGTGTCATTATCTGGTCAAGACCAACCTATGGAGAGTTAAACCTATTTTAGACTAGCAATAATATATCTACAATAAAATGGAATGTAATGAAATTATATATAGTGCATTTTGTTTTGTTTTTCTTAAAGTTGATAAATGCACATATTCGCATTCAATTGTGTCTAGAACCTACATTGAGAATTTCAAACAGCTTCTTCTTTTTCGAGGGCTCCTCAACCCACAGTAGGATCTGTCTGACGTTGGCGCAGGGCTGGTTCTTCTCACCTACAGCAATACGAATTGGATCACGCACCAGTCGGGCCGCCAGCTCCTCTGTCCCTGTCGGGATGGTGGCTGATGCCAGAAGGGTTTGGTGATCTTCGGTGACATGCTCTAAAATTTCCAGTACCTGCTGCTGGAAGCCCATCTTGAGCATAGTGTCAACCTGCAGAATGTCACAACACAATGTGATAGAATGCTAACTGGTCTTGGTAGCCAGTTACTGCCTTGATTCAGAATTACACAGTGTCGGTCATACCTCATCAACCACAACAATCTTCACTTTTTCCAGCTGTACAGCTTTCTGCTTTAAAATCTCCAGGAGTCGCCCTGGTGTTGCTATGACGATCTACAAATGATCCATAGGAGAACACAATGAAGACATTTCAATGTCATTTTTTTTTCTGGATGAGGATTGGGAAAAAAAGTTTAATTGAATGAATACTTTAATGCTGCGCTTGAGGCGGTGGAGCTGAGGGGGGAGAGGCATGCCGCCAACCAGCAGGGCAGTTCTCATGTTAGGGAGGCCAATCACCACCTCTTTGGCCTGTCTCTCTATCTGTATGGCCAGTTCTCTGGTGGGGGTCAGGACGAGTGCCACCGGGCTGCCCACACTTTGACTTTGTTCCTGAAAGAGAAGAGACACTGCAACTGGATCCACATGTGCCACAACAATATATGCAATACATACAGTAAACAGTGGAGTGAATACAAAATGTACAGTAAACTGATTATTTACATGTACAGTATAAAAAAAACAAGATAAATACTAATTCTAACTAATACTTGTATATATTTTTGCTAGGGATGGACCGATTATCGGCTGATATTAGCGCTGATATGAATGATGTGAATACCAGTATGTGCCTTTTTTAAAAACTCGATGGCCAATAATAAATCAATTTAAAACGATGTCAACTTCATGAAACTATTTATTTACATTTTCAGTTAACTTTATAAGAGATTCTATTGACCCTGTGAACACTCTGCACCTTTTGGTTTTGTTTGAAATCAAAACAAAGATAAGTGATATTTTAACATTTCTGTCATTTTGAAATTGTAGGGACCTTTATTTTCTGTAAATAACTATAGGGAGCAATTGTTTAAGTTTTCATTTAACTTTGTATGACATGGTGATGACGCTGGGAGCTCCCTGAAATTTGTAAGAACTTTACAACAAAGATGCATATTGTCATAAATGTAGAATAATGATTAAAAAATCGACACTATGCAAATGTGACAAAAAATGTTAAATAAACATACGATTAAAGACGTTTCAACAAAGTTAAGGGTTTTAATTTCTTTTAGATTTTGATGCCAATATTTTCCTTTTTATTGAATATAAATACCGGTTCCAAATATGGTTTATCAGCCGCCTTGATCAGTGTCGGTCCTGAAAAACCCATATCGGTATACCTCTAATTTTTGCTCCTTTTTAAAATGAGATTCTACAAGTTACAGGACTTGAATTGGGGTACAGTACACTTTCTACATCCGCTATAGACAAATGTGCCATAAGCATTTTAAATATCCTTCATTTTCTATACCAATTGTCTTCATTAGGGTTGCAGGTAACTAGGGCCTATCCCAGCTAACTTCGGGTGCCAGCGGCGTATAAAACGCTTGGACTGGTTGCCAGTCAATCACCGGGCACATTGGAGACAAAATTCCATTCACACTAACATATGGTAGAGTTTTCAGTTAAACTAATATGCATGTGCATCTGGAGAAAACCCAAAAAAGCATGGGGAGAACATGTAAACTCAACATAGATATAAGAAGAGAATCTAACTCAGATCACCTGACGAAGAGGCAGACATCCTAATAATTATTCCACATGCTGCCAAGTGCACCAGTAATTTATTGCCAACATAAAGTATTGAAACCGAATAAAACAATGATCTACTGTACCTTCATTGACCTCAGGACAACTGGTAGGAGAAAGGCTATAGTCTTCCCCGACCCTGTGTCAGCACTTGTGATCACATCCCTGCCGGTGAGACCAACAGGCAGCATCTGCATCTGTACTGGTGTGGGCACGTCATAACCGGCTGACTTCAAGTTGGCGTTAAGAGTAGCAGGGAAGCCGCAGTGTTCAAATTCTATGATTGGTCTCCTTACATCTGTCCCCTGGGTTTCAATCCCCAGTTCTTGTTTAATATGCTGCACCTGCTCATCACTTAGCCCTAATATGAACAAATCCTCCATATAGGAATAGTTTGATTCAAATGTGTTTATAGAAGCAGTGGTAAGTTCAGTTTGAGGACTTTCTTTGTCTCCATTTGTATCCTTCTGATTAAACACTTCCACCCCAGTCCCTAAGCCCATTTGAGCCAAGTGGCGGGCTTTGCATTCCAGACTGCAAACATCACTGTCAGTGCTGTCACAGATGTACTCTCCATAGCGACCACACATCACACAGATAGGCTCTCCTGGCTCTGCCCATCTCTGATTCTTTTTGAATGATTTCACTGGTTCCTCCTCTTCTTCATTATCACTTGAAGAAAACTCCTGCCCCACTTCTTCTAATGGCATATCAACCACAGCAACAGAGTCTCCGCCTGGTTTTACTGTGGTACCTTCGACTTTGCAGTCTTTGAGCCCTTGGCGAACATGCGTCGTAGAACATCCTTCACCAATGCTCTGACCCTGCTCAGCGTGGCCTTTACTTTTCTTCAAAATAAGGTTTCCGTCGTCTGCTGCTCTCTTCACTTTAAGGGCTCTTGGCATAAACATTTTGCGGGCTATTAGTCTAAGAACACAGAGAATACACAGCCAAGCATGAGTTTAGCAAAATTTATATCAAGCGTAATTTGTTGTGGACTTCATATATTAGAGCACAAGTTGGATCAGTTTACTCGAGAAACTGTTTCAAAGTCGCTTAATATGAGATGATAGCGTATCGTGTATTTTGCTGTTGGAGTGGACAATCTCGACAATCACACAGGAGGAGTAAATAACAAATCAAAATAAATTTGGGGATTAAAAAAAACATACGAACCTGCAACGTTCAGAAGCATCTCCAAACATTTAACACGATACAATTGCTAGAATGAGTTACGCTTCCTGCCTTTCAAAACAACCACACTAAAGACGCAGAATAATGACGTAATACTTGGCATCCTGGGAAATGTAGTCCATAAACGGTACCCGCTCCCTTTTATGATTCTGTCTCCATAGAATACGACAAGTGACAAACCTCCTACTTTCATCATTTTATTCAGATTTGTGTTACTGTCAAATTCTCGATAGATAGATAGATAGATAGATAGATAGATAGATAGATAGATAGATAGATAGATAGATAGATAGATAGATAGATAGATAGATAGATAGATAGATAGATAGATAGATAGATAGATAGATAGATAGATAGATAGATAGATAGATAGAGTACTTTATTCACCCCTTGGGGAAAATTAGATTGTCACAGCAGCAATACTCACAATTAACTTTGGAACGGTCAGTAATCTGTAAAAGTAACACCCACGGCTGTGGACTGACCAATACTAAATATTTTTGAAAAAATATTAAATTCACTAAAATGTGACTTATGAGGTTCTGGCCCGACGCCAGTGATACAGTATACAGTATTACGTTGAATAATATTGAGTTTACATGTGAAAAAACGTATACGTTGTCACCGTGCCCAGGAGTATCTTAGTGAATGCTGAAATGTATAAAAAGATGATCTGAAGGTAATGAAGTGCCATAAACCACTAAAGTGCCACACTTAAGTGGATTAACTGCGTGCTTCCACCAGGGTACCACATCAGCCTACCAGTGCCAGGACTATTCTATCAATCAGCCCATTCTATTTCTATTTATTAATGTTAATATTGAATTTAGTTAATCTAGTGATACCTAACACGGCACACACGACTGTGGTGAGAGAAGTTATAGAATTCCAAATAATTTGACAGAAAATTAATATTTATTAATTACAATATATCTTTATATCCAACGACGTATAGTGACAGGCAGAACATAAATACTCTAATACATTAGATGGCAGCTGAGCAAGTGCAACAAACCTGTGTATCTATCTAGCTGTTGCAATTCATTCAACAATATCAGCCATGCTTGCCCTAATTAATTATATCAGCATTGTGTTCAATTAATCAGGCCCAGATTTTACAGTGAGTACATCATTATTTGAGTATTCATACTTTTTATGACAGCTTTCTCTGGTGGTGTGCCGTGAGAATTTTTCTTCTGTAAAATGGGTGCCTTGGCTCAATAAACATAGGGAAACACAGGTTTAAAATACCCTGGAAAATATCTAGTTTTCTCACTTTTCATGAAAGCAACGTGCGCGCATGCGCACTAAGCCCAATTTGGGTGCAGAGGTTGGTTGGAGCGTAGTTGGAATGGCTCGCCGCTGCGGGGTGGAAAACGGCTCTAGGGAGTTAAAGACACGAATCACACCGATTTTCTTAACAAGAACACATGGACACGAAAGGAAGGAATCCTTGGATTCCAGCTATATCAAAGAATGGAAACCCTCACATTTCCGACTCTAATGACGAACACTTTTCCCTGTGAAATTCAAGAAAAGCGTCCCTGCTGCTTTGTGCGGAGAAGCCCATCTCATCTGATGAATGGATGAAAAACACCACGATTCATTGTGCCAACGAGACATATTTGAGCGACAGTAAGTCAAACACGTTCTACCGTTTTTTTTTCATATGACAGCTACTTATTGTTTTCCATCGAAATCCATCGTGATGCTTTGGCGCTGCTTTGCTGTGAAGGACTGAAGAAAACGACTGCGTGGAAATATGGGTGAAGTTCAGGACCAAAATAATGTGAAGAAGGTCTTCGTTGCTCCAATCATCAAGCCTTTTGAGCACTATGATTTCTCCCGTGCTAAAATCTGTTGCAGTCTATCCTGGCTTCTGTCCAAAGCATATGGGAGAGGTAGGTATATCAGCTACCTGCATCTTTGTTTTTGTTGTAGACGTGACCGGTCATGCACCATTCATCTCTAATGAGATCGTGGCTGTGCTTGTATATCACTAAAATAACCAAGAACCAAAATACAAAATATATAATAATTCTTTATATTACCCGAGCCCCCTTGACGAAGTAACCGTTATGCATTTTGTGGATAATTCTAAATAATACTATCGGGTGGAAAAACACAACGTAATTTGTAAGATTAAATGCATGCAATTCCCTGAGTGGTTTACAAGGATCAATGTGATGGTAAATCAGTGTACTTGGTGTCAAGGAGTAACCTTGAAATCACTGCACACATCTTATGCTTACAACAGTAAAAATCCTAATTACACGTGGCACTTCTGTTGGTTAATACAATAATGTTTATAACAGATGCTGTCGTTGCAGTGACCAAATAATGTGCATTATGGAAAGGCCTCTTTATACTGGGCATGTAAATAAATTGTAGGCTATTCATCATAATCAATGCATATATTGAATAGTAATAGTAATAGATAATAATCATGTTGTTGCATATCCAAATATTCAGAGTTATGATCCTGATTGGGTTCAGAATATTTACCTGTAGTAAAACGGATTAATGTCATTTGATTGCACATATTACATTATGTAAGTAGCTTCAATGGTCAACTTTTTTTCATAAAAGCATAGCTGTTCTGTTCTCTCACAAGTTTCTTGATGAGAAGTTTGCTAGGCCTATATATATATATATTCAGAGCATCCTGCAATGTTTAAGAAAAGAGCACGGACACGTCAATTAAATGAGGGTCAATCCATACTTTTTTTTTTTTTAATTAAATGTCCACATTCAACAAATGTGTATGCATCTTTCAGTTTTCAGATGTGTATTTTACACGAGTATTGGTAGAGATGGCATAAAAATACTGTAAGTCAGCGATTACTTTAATCAATAAAGAACTAATACATTGTCTTTGTTAGAACAATATGCCGTCATAGCTGCAAGGCCCACAACCCATTGTCAGGTTGCCGGAAAAGCCCGGCAAACATGAGTTCCCTTGTAGATCCTCAGTTCATATTCAATCAGCACTGAATGAAATGGGCTGATTCCAAAAATATAGCCCTCTAGAGATTGTGAGCGAGCGAGCAAGCAGGCTTGTATCCAGAGCTCAGCCTATGCTATTCTATTCTAAATGCTGCTCATGCAGCTCCCTTATTGCATCCATGTAGGAGTGCAGTGTAGTCAATACAAGCCCGACCAGATGATTTGATGATTGAACTGATTACTGAAGTATTCAGAATGCAGACTAAAACCTGGGTAACAAAATCCCATTTAATATACATCGTGATCCCCCCAAAATTGACATCATTTCATGATTGCTTTTAAAATCTTGTCAATTTTATTTGGTGAGAATCAAAACTGTACCAGAAGGATATAAATACTAAATGCTTTTGAGCAAAGAAGGCTGTTTTTGTATTGACAAAGAGTCCATCTCGAAATAATCTCATTGACAGTGGTCATGAGGATGTGATTCATCGACTGACTGACTGACTGTTTAAATGTTTGTGTTTGGGGAGTGTAAGAAATTGGTTTGGCCCATTACCACGTGCTCTCCACCAAAAATTAATTTTTACATCAATTTTTCTGGTACTGATAGGATGGATGGATGATTGGATGAACATTCCTAATAATATTCATATAATTTCTATCTTAGCTTTTATTCATAATATGACTAAAGTCAATCAATTAATTGTAGCCCTAACCCTTTCACCCTATATCTCAATCTTATTTTGCAAACTTAGTAACAGTGGAATAATCTTCTTTTGTCGGCAAAATTAAACGTATCATCGATGCAGTGTCTGAGAATGTACATGTCCGTGAACATACACAAAGACACGCGCACACGCACAGCATCTCTTTTTGATGAGACAGGGTGTTCCGAGGGAGCTGAATGCCGTCGAGATACAGACTAGATGAATCAATAGAGTGGTGCACTGACTGCGGTTGCTATAGTAACATTCCAGGTTTATCCATGTATCTCAAGTAACTGCCAAGGGATAGCAAGGGACAGTGAATAAGGGCTGTTAAAAAAATTCCAGAGATTCTGTGCGCTTGTGTGAATCTGTCCACATAGTCCAGTAAAGCCAAGCATTGTGGCCGATTAAGATATTATTCAGTGTTCCCGGTAATAGATATAATATTCGTCATCAGATTATTACAATTTCTTCCCATTTGTTAAACAGACAGCATCCCGGCAGACATGGAAGAGCCCTTCTACACGGACCAGTATGAGCAGGAGCACCTGAAGCCACCTGTAGCCAGTCTTCTGTTGTCTGCTGACCTCTACTGCCGAGCAGCTAGCCTCATCTTGAAGAACGATCCTGACGAACCTCTGCTGGGCCATGATGCTGTCATTCAGGCTCTCGCCCAGCGAGGTCTCTATGTCACTGACCGTGACAGAATTGTCACTGAGAGGGACCTTCGAAAGAGGCCTCTGCAAATGGTAGGAGCATTTTTTTTTTGGTCATTTCAAAGGTTTCTGTATTGTTAAAGATATCGTTGTTATGTGTTATGTAATGCATGTAACATCTGAGATTTGTTGCATTTGGTTGGTGACAATTTTCAACTCTTTGATTTTAATCATTATAGGATCCATTCCTAATAATGACTTTGCAGGCTGCCAGTTAGGCAGGAATTGAGCATTCTTGTTAGTTTATATCTGTGTCTCAATAGGAGGCTTTACTGCCTCAATGAGCTGCAAGTAGCTGTGTGCAAGAAACGATTAGCACACAGTATGCCTGCAGTCTGTTTGTAGAGTCTTGCTGCTTTTAATTTCCCTTCTATGCTAATTAAAAAGTTATTTAAGTTATGCTGGTACTTCAGCAAGATAACACATTATAGCTGCTATATCCCTAACAATTTTCAATGCACCAAAGCATTGAGCAGTTGTATACACAATTATTTATCTATATTTAAATGTAGTTTGTGTAGTCGTATGATAATCGCTCATTAGATAATTACCACGTGAATATATTCTCAGGTTTTTTTTTGATGGTATCATCTCTAATTGATATGGCATGAAGTATCCATCCAACACATTAAATATCCTCCTCCCTGAGCCAGGAATTTATCGTGGTGGAGGGATATGTGTCCAAATGATTCAAGGAGCTACAGTAAGTTGTCTGGGGCTTTATGCCCTTGGCAGGGTCACCCATGGCAAACAAGTCCTAGGTGAGGGACTATATAGAGCACATCTCAAAGAAACCGTAGGACAGATAAAAAATGTCGACAGTGTTTTCCTTGCCAGCTGTGGGTCACTGGGACCCCCTCTGGAGCAGGGCCTGGCGCGATGGCGAGTGCCTGGTGGCCGGTCCTGCACCCATCCGGCTTCTCAGGAGGTGTAAGTAGTGCTCCATTAACATGGTACAGTAGAGACTGAGTGACTTGGGACGTTGTGAGTTGGTGGGAAGAATATTTGGAAGACCTCCTCAATTCTACCGACTTGCTTTCCTTTGGAAAGCATGTCTGGAGACTTTTTAACCACCTCAGTGCCCTCAATCCCAGAAATGGGGAAGCCCATCTCAGGGATGTAGCAGAGATGAGATGTACCTAGTTCCTAAGATCTGTGGATGTTGTGGGGTTTTCCTAGTTGACAGGCCTCTGCAACATCGCATGGACATCTGGAACAGTGCCTCTGGAATAGCATACCGAGGGGCGGTTGCCACTGTTTATAAGAAGGGGGACCGAAAGGTGTGTTCCAAATACAGGGGGGTCACACTCCTCTGCCGCCCTGGTAAGGTCGAGTCAGCGATGCCGAGAGAAGGTTCTGTCGGGAAGTCGACCCTCAGATTCAGGAGGAGCAGTGTGGTTTTTGTCCTGGCTGTGGAACAGTGGACCAGCTCCCTACTCTCGGCAGGGTCCTTGAGGGTGCATGGGAGTACGCCCCAACCAGTCTACTGTACATGTGTTTTGTGGACTTGGAGAAGGTGTTTGACTGTGTTCCTTGGGGAATTCTGTTGGGTCTGATTTGAAACAAGGGGATACCGATCCCCCCAAAACGGGCTGTTCGGCCCCTTTATGAGGGTTAGACTCCGCCCTTTGTCTGCCCTTTGTCTCTTCAGAATTTTTATGGATAGATTTCTAGGCGCAGCCAAGATGTAAAGGCGATCCAGTTTGGTGACCTCAGTATTGCGTCTCTGCTCTTTGCAGATGATGTGGTTCTGTTGGCTTCATCAAGCCACGATCTCCAACTCTAACTGGAGCGTTTTGCAGCCGAGTGTGAAGCATTTGGGATGAAAATCAGCAATTCCAAATCTCAGACCATGGT
The DNA here is from genome assembly GCF_054856515.1 of Filicampus tigris. Taxonomy (NCBI): domain Eukaryota; kingdom Metazoa; phylum Chordata; class Actinopteri; order Syngnathiformes; family Syngnathidae; genus Filicampus; species Filicampus tigris. The sequence goes on along the minus strand of NC_141228.1, from coordinate 8,607,568 downwards.
CCTCGGTCAGAAAATGGTGGATGTGACCAACCTCGGATAAGTGGAAGAAAACTGGATGGGCGGATGGATTTCTTGTATATTTTTAATCAGATCCTCTTATTCTGAGTTCTTTCCATTTCTTCCATTTCCTTTTGATTTGTCGCAGGATATTTTCACTGTGTTTGGCCTTCCACCATCCACTAATCTATCCTTTCCCAACACTGCTCTCATCTTCCTTCGAGGAAGCAGCGGTTCGTCCTGTGCGCTTACAATTCTACTGTCAGGTAAAAGTAGGAATGAGCCAGTACCGATACCAGGTACCAGGCTCATTTCAAAGTACCCTGTACTCGCGAGTGGTTGATACATTATCGGCCACAAGAGGGCCCTTTTATGCCCGTTTCACTATCTGGATCTAAAAGGGATCCATGAGAAGAATTAACATCCTTCTAACTTCATTAATTAAATGTATTTTGCCGCAAAATGCGTTCTGGGAAACATGTGCTTTTACTCTCATTACCATAGAGCAACGGCAGCGTTAAAGCTGGTACGGGCAAAGGGTTGCCGCGTTCCATTTTTGTGGACGACCAAAAGTTGCCGCCACCAACGTTGATGAGCTTTCACATTAGCATTAGCATCTAGTTTCGTTATGCTAGTGATCAAAGCATATGAACGCTTTTGATTGCTGCAAAGAGTTTCACAATGGTCAGGGGCCGCTGTCTGGGCCTGTGCCAGTCATTGTGTAGTCTTCTTCGGTGCATTCTTATTATCCTTTGCCATGTACGTCGTTATGTGGGTGCAACCCTGTGTTCAAACTGAGACACCAAATTTGAATAAAACGGTGCCTTCAGACCAAAACGACAAACTTGTGTTGCTGGTTAAACAGTAGTTGTTAGGTATTCCTAAATGTTACTTGAACTGTTGTATTCAATTTAGATCTTTGCACTTCACTGTGTTCCTTGAAAATAAGTTGTACAACCACATATTTTGATTGGCACTTTTTCTGCAATTAATGTGATTTGTTTTCTTATTTAAATTCATTTAATTGTGTGTTCTGTACAAAATATGTATTTAATGAACAAACAAATTAACAGTCAATTCACGACATTGTTTGCTATGATAACATTTTGAGACACATCTATTTGAATGACCTGCTGTGCAAGCATGCATGACCATGACAGCGCAGGTGGGTGGGCATTTATAATTTATAAGCCATCTCAGCACCTGACCTGGTTGGCTACTGACTTCAAGCTGTCCTAACTGAGGACTGCGGTAGTCTGAGCACTGTGGAGCAGATTGGACAAAAAAAAATTACAATAAGCAACCTTGGCATGATTGCTTTTGTGCGTAGGTCAGCATCATCTCATACTACTGATGTTCTTGTCGTGACATGTTGTAACTAACAACGACTGACCTTCCAGAGCTGATTTTGACTGCTTTTGATTTTGTATTATTTTGCCCATTCGTGTTTCCTCAGCTAATAGAGAGAGACCTTGACATGAAGATGTACCGTGTGTACAAGTATGATGCATCCCAATCACACTTCCACTTGCTGGCCCTTATTAACTACTCCTCTAGTGTATCCCAGTGCAAACACAATTTTGAACACCCATATTTGTGAAATTTGGTTCCTTGCCCAATGAATAGCAAACACAGGAAACACTGAAAGATGTGCACTGGATGACTAACAGATTTTCATTTAAAGATGAGTCTTTTTGACATGGAAATGGTGCGTTGGCATGGAAACGGTGAGTGAGACGAGTACTACGTCAATAAAAAAGTCCAAATAATTGGGATGATGAATGATAGCGCCATCTTCTTCGACATTTGTATGAATGTTTTTGTAGTCATATTTTGACACCCAAGTGCAAGATCTCGACAGAGAGGCAAATATACAGATCAACAGATTAATTCTTTTGGTATTAATGTGCTCTATATTGTATTTGGATGCTTTGCTTCAGATGCTTCGGCAGCTGGAATGGTTAATGGCTTTGCTCGCAGGCATCCAGACAGATGTAACTAGAAATCAACAAGCACTGCTCTCTATCTTCTCTCTGCTCATAGCCTCTGCTGTGGATTTCATCAACAGAAATGTGTCTATTCACCAATGTAATCTCATTTTATATATCAATATCTGCTATATAAATTGATTGTAGACATGTCTGTCAGTCATTTGAAGATGTACCTGATCAATAATTTAAGTACAGTACAATATAACTGCTTTCACATTAACAAGACATTCTTATAGTGATGATCCTTGTTCTTCCATACTGACAAACGTTGAATATCTGAGTAATACTTGACAATGGAATGTCAATTAGTCTCTGTTGAATGCAAGAAAAGCCTCACCATATATGGTTTCGCATCTACTTTATAGGCTATATGCTGCTGTGTGACCGTGGGAAAAAAAGCCATAAAACCGATAGTTTTATGTCACGCATAGTAAGATTAGCGAATGCTTTAAAAGCAAAAAGCATCCAGTGTGTGATAGCTGTCCCTAGCCATGATGGTATATAATCAATGCATGCCTCTGAGCATGCACACCCCCAAATGATAAAATATTTATGGTAAAGAGGATTCAGAGTCACAAAACTTGGATGTCACCCCATGGGGCAATTAACATATAAGGCCATTAACAATATCCCCACATCCACAATATCCCGTATTTCTATTGTCTGATACTGTTAAAACATGTCAGCTCAGTTAAACTTGACGTTGAAGAGAGATGAACACTGTACTTTCTGTTTGTCTCCATCTCTGCTGCTTCCATCACACTATTGGGAAGGCGATGCGTTACCATGGTAACACTCCAGTGTGCGGGGTGTTGTTTTGTAAGTGTGGGTGGGTGGTTGTGAGAGTGGGGAGTACTCATGCCTGAACATGTCATATGTTCAGTGCCTGTGATGGGGGCTGGAAATGTAAAGTAAGCACCAAGGCAAAGAATTCTGACAGGCAGGATTCATGAAAACATCATATAGGGGCAAAGCAGAAATTCTATGATGCTTTAGCTCTCCCCTACATGCACATAAAAGGCAGGCAGAAAATCATTTGTCTCAATTTAAAACTGACGTCCACTGCTCATATTATTTTAGTCTGCAATTGCTCTGATGCACAAAGATGAGTGGAAGCAGCAGGGTAGAATGGAAGCCGATCCAAGTACTCTCTGTTCTCGTCAGCCTCAGTGAAGTCACAGCCAGCATGTTGTGCTCAGTGCCAGCGGCCACTCTAAGGCGACACAGTATGGATGGGTAGGCGGTGTGCATTGTACACGACTGCATCGTTCTCTGCTCACCACTGTGGACTGCCATTGTTTAATATGATAACAGATGTTATTTTTACTATGTTGATATATGTTGTATTTGCAGTATTTATGTTAAGTCATTGGGTAGAGCTGCTGTTGTGCCATTGTGAAGCAGACTGTTTTCCCTTGTGAACTGCATGGGGAAGGAAGGGAGATAGTCCCCTGCTGAGATCTACCAAGCCTAATACTAAGAACTGCAAACATCTATGGCTTGGTCTCCTAGTATTTGGCCTTAAGTGCCCGAATAATACACCATCTTGTAATGACAATAAAGATTCTAATTCCAGTTGCGTGGTACAAGTTTATTTTTACTTTTAATGGCAAAATGCTAATGAATGAATATGTTTTCCCACATACTGTAGGTATCGTTATATCAATCTTTTTGTACAGTAATTAGATTATGATGACTTACTATTGCAATAAATGAAATCCTTCAGGTGGTCGACTGGTTAGCACATCCACCTCACAGTGCAGAGGTTGTGGGTTCGTATCCCGCCCCCGCCTTCTCTTGTGGAGTTTGCATGTTCTCCCCGTGTCTCCGTGCGTTTTCTCCGGATACTTTGGTTTCCTCCCACATTCCAAAAACATGCCAGGTAGGTTCATTGGGCACTCAAAATTGCCCCTAGGTGTGACTGAGAGTATGAATGTTTGTTTGTCTCTGCCCTCGCCTATTGCCCGAAGACAGCTGGGACAGGTTCCAGCACGCCCGCGACCCTAGTGAGGTTAAGCGGTTAGGATAATGGATGGATGAAATGCTTCAGAACAAAAAGAAGCAAAAGGGAAGAGCAGATAGTAAAGCAGTGTAGCCCACGAAACACCTGCCCTGTGCACTTAGTTTACTGGTTCTTACAAATTGAAAAATATGAGTATTCAAAAGAAGGTAATGGAATTAAGGTGATGTAACATGTAATACTATAGACTGTCCTGTTAATTGTTTCTTGTAGTGGTTGACATAACTGACTGTCATGCTGCTGACATGCGATCAATTCCCACTCATTGCGCTTTTCACGGTGCAGCTTTTTGTTTCATGGCGCCCTTGAATCAAAAGCGTTTAAGGTTATCTTGGTCTTACCCTAAATTTTTTGGGGGAAAAAATCCATCTTATTGTTGGTGTAGTGTAGTAACACCTAATCAAAAAGGAATTAATATTTTTTACATTTTCCCTACATGTGAAGCTACATACAAGGATTCTATTTTTATACTTACAATACTTTTAATTGATCGGAATAGATATTCCTATAGTTTTATGATTTATTACAGTATATTGTTTTTTTTGTTCATTAATAATGTACAATTATGCAGTACAGTGTTGCACTTTATGATTACTTGGTGAACATTTTTTTATTATTCATAGAGGAATTAAACAGTTGCAGTTACAGACTGAAGAGGACAGCATGTAATGTAATAATATGATATGAGTCATAGGGGGAAAAAATCCTTGCCAGGAACACAATGTGTATTCTACGCTGTAAATTACAGTACTTTGAACTAGTAATTAGTCAGATGTGTTAGTTTGTGATGAGCATGGCTACTTTTATCACACACACTGCACAAATAACAGAAACAAAAGTTTTTTTATTGTGATAAACGTTTTGAGCCTGGGGATACATTAATTCCAGACACTGCACACGCTTATCCTGTGTTGTGTGGTTAACTTAGAGGGTCCTACTTAATTTAAGGGTTGGTTTAGGAACACTTAGTGACTATATTTACTACTGAAAGCCTCATTTCCATATGCAATTTCAGACCACAATTTCTATAGCTAAAGCTCACAGTTTGTCAGGCTATCAATTGACCTGCATGTAATCTTTTAACTGAATTTTGAAACAGAGGCATCGTCACATTTAGATTTAGACTGAATTCTGATCCGGCATTGTACCGAATAAACTGCAGTCTTTGTCATTCAGAACATCTTAGTTTAATTCAATTTGAGGGCTACTAACATTTTAACTTCATTCTCATGATGAGAAAATGCTGTCGCAGCACACTCGAATCCTACTTAACATGCAGCGAAGAAGAAAAAAAACACTTCACACTTGCATGACTTTGACAGGTTTACATTGATAGGTTTTCCATTCATGTCTTTGCAGCCAATTTAGATGTTCACACGTACACAGTGCTGACTAACAGGAATAGTTGCATTCATTTGCAGTCGTGACTGTGATTACTTGACTGTACTGTATACTGTTCTTGATCTATCTGGGATTGTACTAGTTATTCCCTGAAATGTTCATTTTTCATTTAACCAGGAAATATTGAATAATTTTCTTCACTGAAGCCCCAAAATAATCAAGGTTTTTGGTCCTTTGCTGTAACTGTTGGATGTGAAAATAGTATTCCACCATGTTCCTTAGACTCACTGCTAGGTATATAGCACACAGGGGCATTGGAAAATTTTGGCTAGCATATTTACATTAGACAGAAAAGTGTGTTTCAAAAATATGTGTGTGCATAATTAAAAATTCTTAAGCGTTATTGTGAGACCTGAGTAAAAATGAACTTCTGCAGGTCATCAAATTGTTGTAAAATACTGCAGAGAAAACGTCCTCATTGTGACCCTCATTGGTGATAAGAGATGTGGGCCTCTGAGTGCTTTTCCATGTCCAGCTTGAAGTTACTTGAAGCTTGACAGATTCTAATTTAAACCTTTGGTTTGTTTTCCCACAGGATGCCCATAGACTTAGCAAGACATGATGCTGTAATCAGCATATAGTTTGCAGTTAAAAGTCACTAAGTTTCAAGGGCATAGTGTCTTATGAGGAAATGAACTACTGTACTGTATTTTTCAGACATAAGGCGCACTTAAAATCCATGAATTTTCTCAAAAATGGACAGTGCACCTTGTAATGTCGGTTTGTCAGTTCATTTTCTTTCATTCAAATTCCTTCCTACTATTACATTGTCATTCTCATCCGCATCTAATCGCTAGAAGGCGAATATATATATTTTTGTTATACCGGAACTAGGACTACTTCCTGCTACTGTGCCAAATACAGTATGTGAATATGATATGAAGTAAACTAAAGCTGGAAGGAAGCATATCCAATTAGCTAATCTAAAAGTTATCTAACATGATATCTTTACATATCACAGAGGAAAAGGCCTTACTAAAAATGGCATGGTCTTTTCTGTGGGTAGTAAATATCCATCTAGCTACTGAGGCTATTTTTCTTCCCTCTTGCTTTCATCTGACATTTCCACACGGTGGGCTGATCGTTCCCTGTCCATCCTTTTTTTTATTTCACAGCAACTCTCACTCAGCTAATCCAACTTGTGCTGCTACGTTGACGATATAAGGCCCAGGCAGCACTGAATTAATTAAGAACGGCAGATCTGTGGTCAAGTAAATAACGTTAGTTCTTCTATGTTAACATTTTATGTCCTCAGACTGCAGCAGGTTTAAATCACTATCCGGAGATTGCTCCTGAGAGGAGATCAGATGAAAGTGGGAACTGGCCTCTGAGGAGTAGCATCACTTTCTGATTGGACTTGCCTGGAGCTGATCGATTATTGTGGCTACAGCTGTAAGAAATGTAGCTGTAACTGATAACATGGTTTGTTTGTTTGTTTGTATTGGTTTGTTAGTGTTTCCTATGGGGAAATTTCCCCAGTGCTTTGACAGACTCAATAAAGGCGAAGAAGAAACATCTTGGCAGTCTATTATTAAGTGGGATTGGTTTGCTGTTGGGTTGCTCCAGACTCCAAATTTAGCATTACACTAAGCATTTAACATCACAGAGAAAACAGACTACACAGTCAAACCATACTCTTAAATTTAGCTAAATTGACAGACATCATATAGTTTGCTAAATCTCATGAAAAAAATACCTCCTGCTGGACTGCTAGACCTGTGCCACAAAACAGAAATGAAATGTATTGATTTTAAAGGACATTCTGGTGTACTGTGTAAGCACACCCAACAAGACAATGAATGCAAGAATGAAATCATAAAAAAAGAAATGTTTGTAAAAAGATACCAATTGTAATCTATTAAATGTACATTGTTTGCAAATGAAAATAGAATGGCAAAATGTGCAGCATTAAATTGCCTTAACAGAAGTATTTTTGAACTGGTACCCAATCACATTAAAGCAACTTCATGCATTTGTTGTATTCTGGTTGCAGGGCGAAAAAAGGTAGTTTCAGTTAGAAAGGGAAAGGGAAATCAAATGTAACTAACTGCTTTCTCATTCATCTAATATAATTGTGCACATTTTTGAAAATATATAAGAAATAAATTGCATAAAATATATCACTTAGGATAAATTGTACAAATTTAAATCACATGATTATTACAACAATTTATATTTAATGTCGTTCTTATCGGCTAAACTGTTCAATTCAAGCAGTCTGTTTTTGGCTGATTGGCTGGCAACCAATTCAGGGTGTCCCGCGCCTACTGCCCGAAGACAGCTGGGATAGGCTCCAGCACGCCCGCAACACTTGTGAGGACAAGCGTTATTGATAATGGATGAATGGATGTTTTTGGCTGAGGCTCATGCATTTGTTTTCAACTCACTTTACATAACGCATGACATAAAACATTAACAAGTATACAGTCATAACAAACCAACAAAATCTTTTTTGCCCCCATTCCTACATATCGTCACTGTTCTGTGAATAACATGTACTGCTATGTCCAATTATGTAATTTTTAAAATGTTCACGTTAATGGGATGTCTGTAACACGCAAAACCCCTTTCACGTAAAAAAAGAAAAAATGGACATAAATGTTTTCACTGAACACCGACTATTTGCTTTGTTGTTTGAGGCAACACCCACAAAGGAGCGTTGGACTGTGGACAGTTTCAGATTTACCGTTCAGGCTCAGTAGTCCTCCTTATAACTATCGCTATTTTGACAAATTGTTCCAAAACAAACTAAGTTGTGGGTCTTGATGATTCAGACAGAAGTTGATTGATGTTTCCAAACATTGTAGAAAATAATATAACTAATTTTATTGTCATTGCACTGTTACAGGAAGGCAACAGTTTTGTCAGTTAGTCACTGGATAAAACCCAGCAGAAAAAGTGAAAATATCCAAAAACATAACCTTGTTTTTGTCCTTTCCCTCCCATGAGTGACATAATCTAGCACCGTGAAACAAGAGATGCTAAAATTGAATTATCACCCCCCCAATTCTTATTTTTGCAGAGCGCCCATCTGGCAATGATTGACTCTCTGATGATGGCATACTCAGTGGACACTCTGATTGTGGAGAAGGTGATGGCCAGCATTCGCCAGTATTCATCATGCTCCTCTGAAGAGGAAACACCGTACGACACAGAGGATGCGGTCACCACCTGGATCAACAAGGTTGGTGGTAGAGAGTATTATTTTAAGTTTTGTGTGTGCAAAAAAAGGACAGCTACAATCATACATTAATCACAGTACTGCACTAAAAGAACAACTAGTATGCTTTTGTTACGGTGTCATAAATTCAAGCAATCAACCATATTGAGTATGGTACTTGCCCCGTAAGCCACACACACACATAGCCATAAAGTCTCTTTGGTCAGGTATATGGCTCTCTGGAGTGCGCTAGCAATCCAGACGTCTAAACTACAGTAGACTAGTAGTTCAGTTAAAAATACGAAGCAGAGAAAAGAGAAGAGTTTGTTGTCCAAAGTCTGGATTTACTGGGACGTTTTGCAAAACCTTTATATTCAATTGAGTACACTACAAAGTCAAGCTATTTGATCTTCAAACACATTCACGTTATTGCTTTTTTTAAAATATTTACTCATTTTGAATTTGATGCCTGCAACATGTTCCAAAAAACCCTCAATAAGTGCTTGGCAATGCTGTGGTCAAGCCACAAGTTGAGCATTTCTGGCAATGCATTTCCATATTTAGCCAATGTAGTTTGCGCAATCAGAGAGGAATTTATGCCAGGTGACGCGGATGAAGCATTGGAAGCGAAAAATGTTCTTTCGCCCATTTCGCTAGAGTTTGGAAATTTGAACGTGAATCGCCGTTGAGATTATACTTACTATGTCACAAGCATATAAAGCACAAGCACAGAGAAGCAAACCCAGCTTGATGAAATAAAAACATTGTAGGACAATATCATTGCGGTCAATTGGCACTGCGAGGTATGCAACACAGACGGTTTCCAATACTGGCCACGACTGAGCCAAAAAGAAGCAGTCTTGGAGAATGAAGAGCAAGGAAGCTGGCATATCTGGTAGGCGTGTCGACTAATTTATAGCTGTTCAATTGTCAACCAAGATAGTGTTTAGCAATTAAAAGATGTTGCTTGAATGGTAGTATACAGTATGTTGCTCCAAAACCTGTGTATACCTTTCAGTATTAATGGTTCCTTCAGGGGTGTGCAAGTTAGCCATCCCATGAACGTACGGAGCCATATGGAGCAAAATGTCAAGGATTGGTGGTCTCTAGCTGATGACCCTGTTGCATCATATTAACAATGAAAATCTTTTCAACAACAACAAGAAAAATAATTAATCTTTATGACCGTTTAATATCTTGGCTTTGTAGTGTATTCAGCTGAATATAGGCTGAAAAGGACTTGCAAATCATTTTATTCTATTTTTTATTTACATTTTACACATTGTCCTAACTTCATTGGAATTTTTTTTTACCACACTGTGTAAATTGTTCTATGCTAACTTAATTATTAATTATTTGCATACTATGATCTGTCTGACTGTTTGTGCAGTTATACCTAACAGTTGACCCGTGAGTGTATATTCAGACTATCATGGAACTATTATTAATCTAGAAACTATATATAATTTGACCTAATTATTATTAGTGCTTTTGCTGGCAAAGCAAAGGTTGATCCTGCTTCTGCTCCGTTTTAGATTACCGAATATCTGAAAGACACTGTGGCTCAGGAGGAGAAGAAAAAGAAAGAGACACAGAGTGCAGAGACTGCAGAAAGTCCTCGGGTGAGTTTAACTCCGTTCTGAGCAGAAACATGCAGATTTAGTTTGACTGACAGCCCGAGACAAGCTAAGCAAATCCACTTTATGAATTTAAGTCCTTGACATCTGTGTCACTCGGCTATCTGGAAGCAGCTTCCTCGAAACTTAAGCCACTAAAATCCTGCTTTCATCGAAGGAATCACAAAAAGTTGGCATTTAAATCTGTGCAAGAATCCCTCACTAATTCTGTGCCTTAACCAGAACATCAGCACTCTCTTGTCTAATTAGGCAGATATTTTCTTTGTGTGAGGCCACTGTATGTCCAGCCTGCAGTCCCAGTCTGTTATATAATGGTGGTATCAACAGTCATTACAAATGCCATAAGGCAGAATGCTCAATTTGTGCATGCGTGTGCATGCGCGTGTGTGTGTGTGTTTGTCTGTCTGTCTGTCGGTGTGTGTGCGTGCCTGTTCATGCACATGCCCATGTGTGTGTAACTACCCAATCCTGGTAGGTAGGTGCATGTCTCACTACCCACTCCTGTGCCCGCAGATTTCAGTGTTTGATGCAGATCTGACCGGTCAGAGTGCAGAGGCAGCACAGCATGCCCCTACTGACCTCACATTATTTCATCATGACTTCTTCCTGGCTCCAAAGCTTGCAATCCAAGTTGAGGTCTAAAATATCAGAACACACCATTGGTTACTAAACGTTGATTGCAAAGGAAAGATGAAAACTCATTTCTGTTTCAGTATGTTGACTGAATTAGTGTGATAAACATCTCTATTCCACGTACACAGCCCACTGTGGAAGAGTTTTACAAGTTAAACCGAACCACTAAATGGGTTTTGTGACCTTGTAATGACTGTTTCACTCTGTTTAGTCAACATAAAGTAAAATCCACTAGAGAGTCTTTTAATGTCTTTTACTTAAAAACATAACATTGTTCCATCTGGAGACTAAAACAATGCAGTCAGAATGATAACCAAATGAAACTGTAGCAGTATAATGAAGAAATGGATGAAACTAAAAAAAATGTTGATCAATGTCTGTTCTTGTGTTATCTACTTCCTTTATTACCTGCCTCAGTCCAAGAAATCAATTGAAAATAGGACACTGCATATATTACAGCCAAGGCCAGCTGCATCTTTGTTTTGCAAGGAAAATCTCAAAATTAAAAAAAAGGCATGCAAGACTGTTGTTCTGCTATAATATCATCCATTCTACTGTATTTCCTGTGCTATTTTCAGTGAGACACAAAGACACATTTGGCCTCCAAGGGCATTCATATTAAGGGCATAGAAGAGGGGAATATTTTTAATTTAACCGAAGAAGAGAATGTGTGTGCGTGCGCGCGTGTTCATGCAGAGAAAGCTGATGAGAACATTACCTCTCCCCTGGGGTTCTGATTTGGTCTTCTTAGCACATTTTAGTCTGAGTTTGAGCCTATTTAGCCTAAGGCATGGCACCTCACTTCGGTTACAATTATGCCATCTTATTCACACACTCAGGACAGACCTTCCCCCTTAAAGGGGAAATCAACCCAAACACATTTTTGGGTTGACCTCCGCTTTAAATGTGGACATGTATATTGTATGTATCACTTTCCTCGCAGTTAAGTTTCTTTACACTTCTATTTATCTTTTGAGTAGTACACAGCACATCAAATTTAAAGGATTCGGACAAAAAACAACAACATGAAACTAAACAAATTGAATAATATTCGAACTCTGATAGAATGTAATTTAATTGAACCTTCATTTGAACCTTTTTGTTTTGACCTGCACCAGTTTTTGTTATCGGAGTATAGGATCACAGCTATGTCCTGTTTAGAATATTAGGTTATTGTTAATTTTGTGCTTAAACATTACTGATTAATATTCTGTATGTTAATTCAAATAAGATACTACAGTATTTCTGATACTAGAGGATAATGACGCACACCTTAAGCTACTTTGTTCATTTTCTAACACAAGACTACTATTCAGGGCAGCTTGGCAAACGTTCCTATGCCAATCCTCCATTTCGAGTCACGCTCCCCTTCTTCCAGAATCTCTACTACCCCCCTCCTACCACCACATGTCCAATTTGGACTCAACAAAGAGCAGTGGATACAAGGTCAATACCGTGTGTAGATGCTTGTTGTATGGGGAAAATAATGGCTCGGTTTGTCTTCCACTTATAATTGCACAAAATTTAACACTTAATGCAACACATCCTCTCTGAAGCCACTGATAATAGAAATCAAAGATATAAGAAATTTAATTTTTCCTGGATGTTTAGATGTTACATCATGAGCTCAGAATGTCAGAAGTTATCAAGAATATTATTATGCAGGAAACTAAATCGCCTTTTCTGCCAAAATTGGCAAGCACTTGTAACCTGGTAATATTTGCAGTTATTGCTGAAGGGTGCGCCAATACTTTGCCCATCTTAATGAAGTTAATAAGGTTGTCTGATTTTGTTTGGAAAAAAAAAACAGCACGATGCAATGCAGTTTTACATCAAAAACTATTCACAAACTACAAGCACAATAATAAACACATTGTCACATATATAAATACTAACCCTAATCCACTATAATAGAAGTCTACTACAACTCCCTTGGAGAATGAATAACTCTTATGGTAGATCTCACGACATCACGAAGGAGTGCTTAACTTTGTGGTCTCTGAAAATATATCACTCTTCTCGAGCCTATAATTCACTTCCCTACTTGCAGTACACTTGTATGATGTGTCATTAAGTTGTATTCACGTATGTATCCGGACTGAAATATACACGGAAAATTGGTCAAAATGTTAAGACTCCTCACCACATGCTCCCTACACACTGTGTTTTTATAACTCAGGTGACATTGTTTAGTATACATTTGCCATTTGCTTGAAAATTTTCTAAATTAGTTTTCTTAGAAAAGGCGGAATGCCACATTTGTGCTACTTACTAAGCTTGTGGAAGCTTTGTCGTCATCAGCAAACACATAAACCTGATTAACCATTGTCCTTTGTTTCTCCTTTGATGACATCAAACCTCAGCTGGTGACTTCAATTACCATTTAGAAACCAACAAGTTTAATCACATCAGGAAAATCCAATAAAGTGGCCTTTGAGTCATTCATCCACTCTTCTGTATTTTCATATTTAGGTGTCCACACAAAAGGGTTGCCCGACTCCCAACTCACAGGTCATGTTTAAAGTTGATCCCTCAATATTTAAATGACACGTACATTTGATGCTTTGAAACGCCAATTTGGGACAGAATTCGATATTTAGATTAGACTATTTTTATCTGAAAGCGGTGCAAAATGTTTTGTTTTGGCAACAGGATTTTGATAATGCAAATCTGAAAATCCAAATACTTAATTTATTATATTACCAGCTTTAGGTTATGTCTACACATATGAATAGCTTTAAAAAAAGTCACTATGTGTTTCATCTATATACCAATTACATAAAATAACTCTGTACCATAGACAAATTTTTAACCGAAGAAAATTAAGAAAGTCACTTCTAGAAAGTGCAATGTAACAACAATGGTAAATTTAGGATATATAGGGTGATCTATAAAGTATGTGTAAATGTAGGCATATATTGATAAACCAGCACTAAACTTCCTAAAATTGATTTACTTTTGGCTGTACATTTATGTTGTGTCTACTGTATAAATGCATGATATTCAATCAAGTCAATAAACATGCCTACAAATTAATGCTAATGAAAACACGATCTTTTGCCATGTCTTTATTTCAAATGCAAATGCACAACCTTTAATCCAATTATTATTTAATGTGTGGACAGGTTCTTTAAACTATTTCATATCTGTGGTCTTGCATCTCTTCTTGTGTGTGCTTGCGTGTGCCAATCATGCTGTTGACTAACGTCACTAACATTATTTCTTTATTGTTGCCGTTTGCCTTTTGCTACTGCAGTCTCCTACCAAGTGGTACATGAAGCTTGTGCCTGTAAGTCAACCCATCAATGCTAATTGCTTCTTTCATTGTACAATTCATGACCCGCACTACTTCATGACCCGCACTACTGCCACCTTGTGCTTTTGCTACTGTAGTTTAACACCACAGGGAAGTAAACTAGGAATGTGAGCAAGCCAACTCATCATACAATATATTAGATTTATATATTTGACTAGCCCACGACAGTAAAAACATGCTCTACTGCTCCTTACTTCTTAAAAGGGAAATCAACCCAAACACTCAAGAATATGTTCCCTGCAGGCCCACTTGTTCAAACACGGCATTCTGATTGGTATTGTGTTTGTGGATTATGAGTTAATCATCAAAATCCACTCCTTTTTAGCCATCTGGTGGGGCGGCCATTTTGTCACTTCTGTCGACTGAAAATGACATTACAACTGATCAGGGCTCAGGTAACGACCAATAACGGCTGACCTGTTTTCTGTAGCTGAGCCGTGATTCGTCGTTACCTGAGCAGTTGTGTTGTTATTTTTAGTCGACAGAATTGACAAAATGGCTGCCCCCAGAGATAGCTAAAAATGGGTTGATTAACTCTTATTCCACAAAAACAATATTTATCAGAATGCCTTGTTTCAACTAGTGGGCTTGCATAGAACATATTCTTGAAAAAATAGGGTTGACTTCCATTTTAAATAGAAACTACATAAACTACATTTTAGAATGTAAGCTTGCATGCAAAGATGGTGTTTGGTTCAAGATACCCTTTTGAGTTTGTCCGGTTTTCTTTCCTGTTATCACATCTGACTTTACAGTCTGTAATCACAGATTTACCACTTTACTGCACCCATTTGGTTTGACCCCTTGTGTGAATCTTCATTAAAGGTTCAGATGATGAAAAGGTTGAAATACTCCACACAGAAATTCTGGAAAAGAGAGGAAATATATTTATTCTTGCTGTAGGCATGTAAACCTAAATGTTTTACATGCAAGATTAATATCAAGAGAGATCAACATTTCATCTTTTATTTCAAGGTGCTTACATCTGGATCTGATTCACAACTTAAAGTGTTTTTACCCATTTTTTTATATCAAAAACTGTTTTAGCAAATATTTGAATAACATAATCAATATAAACGATTAGCACCAGTCAAGTAGCGCAAAATCACAGAGGAACTTACAATGTAATGATTGCACATACAAAAAAATGCTATTTTATTTAAATGATTTCCCCCCAAATGATTGTCTCAGTCTGGCAACACTTGGCAGGAAATGAATGTTCTTGTTGACTTTCCTTTGGCTACATTGGCACTTGGAAACACTGTCTGTCATGCCTGAGGCTGCACCCTCTCTCCAAACACAACTGAGATATTGATATTGCTTTTTTTGTATTGCATTCCATTGTCCACATTGATGTGCCCATCATTTTATCATTATTAAAGATAAAGTCATAACTCATCCTAAAGTAACAACAACAACATCAGGAAGTGAATGATGCGTCCCTTCAAATTGCTTTCTGCAATTGCATGTTCCCTTAAGTGAACTATTTGACCTAACTGATTCTCCAAAAGCAAAAATGAGACACCTGCCTGTAGGGCGATGTAATGTGCAAAATATTCTCACTTTGACTAATGTTACTGCTGTTCAGGCCCGCTACAGGAAGGAGCAGAGCATCAGTCAGGTGATGCCCTGGATCCCCCCAGTGGACAACCTGCTGAAGGACAGCATGGATGGATCGGCGCTGGGTGCTCTGCTGCACTTCTACTGCCCCCAGCTGCTGCCTCTCGATGGTTAGAGTGGCCCTGTAGCATAATGACACTCATTCAGACACATATGCTTAAAGAGGGAAGTCAAACCAAACTTTTTTTTCAAGAATATGTTCTATGCTAGCCCACTAGTTGAAACAAGGCATTCTGATAAATATTGCGTTTGTGGAATAAGAGTTAATCCACCCGTTTTTAGCCATCTCTGGGGGAGGCCATTTTGTCACTTCTGTCGCCTGAAAATGACATCACAACTGCTCAGGGCTCAGGTAACGACCAATCACGGGTCACCTGCTTTCGGAAGCTGAGCCGTGATTGGTCGTTACCTGAGTCCTCAGTAGTTGTGATGTCATGTTCAATCGACAGAAATGACACAATGGCCACCCCCTGGGATGACTAAAAAGGGGTGGATTTTGCTGCTTAACTCATATTCCACAAAGGCAATATTAATCAGAATGCCGTGTTTCAACTGGTGGGCCTGCTGGGAACATATTGTTGAAAAAAATATGTTTGGGTTGATTTCCCTTTAAGTCCAAAATCCTACTCCCAAAGGTTAGATTTATGATTTGGAATTGATTTAGCGGTGGTGCCTATATTAAGTTCAATAAAAATGAATGATGGTAAGAAAATAAATAATGGTTGTCTCTAGATTTATATAGCAATTTACCTCCGGCACTCAGAATTTGCATTGTTATCATTGTAAAGGTACATTTTTTTTAAAGATTATCACATTGTAAAATTCGGGCAAATGAGACAAACTTTACTGCTGTACACATTTGAATGTAAAGCTACAAAATCACATCAGCAGTTCAGTTTATTTAAGTGTGTTGATGTGCGATGATGGCTTCACAATCAGACACATTTACACAGGAAGACAAAAGATCAATCAGTGAACCTTGTTTTCTTTTCAAATGCGCTCACACGTGTCTCCGCCCTCTTAATCATTGATCATTCAGTCGTCATTCACCAACACTTAAATAGCCTTACTTTTCCCAAGCAGAGAAAACCAGAACACTCCATTTGTGATCACATTCAGCAACATTGCATCTTCACCGAAGGGAATCTAAGCGCAAGCAGGCTGATGGCTCCCTCTGTGTTCCCAGATGTGTGTCTGAAGCAGAACATGACGCTGGCGGATCGTCTCTACAACGTGCAGCTCATTCAGAATTTCTGTCGAGACAACCTGGAAGGCTGCTGCCACTTCAGTTTGGAGGATATGCTCTATGCCTCGTCCACCCTCAAGGTACAACTCAGCAAAAAAAAAAAAACACATTGAATATGTTTTTGTTACTTTGGGGACATCTTCACATCTTCTCATTATTATTATTGTAGTTGCTACTGCTTAAGCAGTGCTCTTTGTTAAACAATATGCTTTGCTATTACTACTACAAAGCAGAAGTGTTTCAAAAATTCATTGGACGATATTTTATAGAAAGTAGCAAAACTGTGCAAGACTTACACCACTTTTAGCCATTTGCCAGCTATTTATTCTGTTAGTAATGTTCTTTATTAATCTATAGATACATAGCTTCACTCAAATGTTTTTGCTGTTTTACTGTGTCAAACTGACCACTGTGAAAAGGTGATTTTAACAGCAAAGCTTGTGGTGACCCAAGACTTTTTTTTCAAAGTACTATACTGTAATGGTTAAAACTAGATCCTGCTCAACAAATCAGCGTCTGTTTTCTGGTACTTTATTCATGGGGTTTTGACAGAAAAAGATTAGAAAAGCAGATGGTGTGGTCTTTTGCCAAGAAGAAGAAGGCGAAATGATCGCTTCTGAGTCAGTACTTGGAAAAACATTTTAATCCAACTTTGTCTTCATCAAGTGACCACCAGCTTTCTTAACTGGTTTTTCATTATTTGTCTTTCATTTCCATTTTCTTTTTATTTGCCTGCTTTCATTTAGAGATTGCACATTTTATTTGCCTTTCTTTATTTTGCCACAAATAAGAATGCACTTGTTCTATATCTGAAACGCTGTCTGACATACAGTACCATGCTATTTAAAAAAAAAAAAAAAAGTGAAATTCAACTTTGCCTCAGTATATTCTATGACGCAGCAGGGTTTGCCTCAGCACAAACACAAAACCGTCTACTTGGAAAGACACGTGAGTGTCTGCTTCCATTATATGTTTATTAATTGGCACGAGAAAGAAAACTCAATGCGATATAATTCACTCTATATTTGTATAGTAGTGTTTAATGCGTTCACAACATTTTTATACAAGGGCATGCATGACAGTCCTATAGAGAAATGTTCATTTAAGATCAAAATAGCTCAAACACATCAACTAACACCCACCCTGCCTGAAAACAAATGGAATTATGTTAAATGTAATTATGTTAACTGGACAATTTCAGCATTTTGTTGACAGATTACATGAGAGAGAAAAAAATTCCAGCAGGGCATGACTGTTTTGAGTGCAGCGGCGTGGCTCAAACTGCATTAAAATGGGCAACCTTGACCCAGTTTTCCCTGCAGTCACACCCGCAGTAGCAGTGTGTCACACTAACACAGACTTTATTATAGAGATGGAGTCGAGACATGGTGTTGATGTGGAGGAAAAGGTTTACAGGAGTGACATTATCCAAAAAATAGTGCTTGAAACAAGAGGACATGCAGTATATAATAGATTAACATTGATTACCTGTACTAAAAATAGACACTTAAAAGCATTATTGTTAGGGTATAACATTTGATTATTATTTTTTTACATAAAATGATAGTGGTCGACTCATGTCAGAGAATTTCTAGTGCTGGTGTCATAAAAGATAGATTCCAAAATAGTCTTTCCCTTTGAAATAATCCACCTGGAGTGTAATGCACTTTCCCAGGCTTCTCTGCCACATCTTCATGCACTTCTGGAAGGATTCTTGTGGGATCCTCTCCAGTTCTGTCATCACAGCCGTCTTGGTGTTGTCGACGTCTCTGAAATACATCCCCTTGATCGCCCCTTTGAGCTTGGGAAAGAGGGAAAAAATCACACAGAGCCCCATCGACAAGTAGGGAAGTTACTCTAGCACAGGGGTCACCAAATCTGGTCCTCAAGGGCGCCTATCCTGCATATTTTCCATCTCTCCCTGCTGCAACACACCTGTTTCAAATGATTTGTATCGTTATCAGGCTTCTGAAAAGCTTACTGATGAGCTGATCATGTCAATCAGGCGTGTTGCAGCGGAGAGAGATGGAAAACATGCAGGACAGGCGCTCTTGAGGACCGGACTTGGTGACCCCTGCTTTAGCATGTTAATGTTTTCCTATACCAGAAACTGTCGGACTCTTTGCGCATTTTGAGCAGGTGCGTTTTCATGGTGATGCAGCCATGAGTTGACCTGCCATAACTCTTGCCTCTTCTTAGGGGAAGTGAACCCAAACGTTGTTTTTCTAGAATATGTTCTATGCAAGGCCACTAGTTCAAACAAGGCATTCTGATAAATATTGCGTTTGTGGAATAATAGTTAATCCACTCGTTTTTAGCCATCTTTAGGGGCGGCCATTTTGACACTTCTGTCGACTGAAAATGACATCACAACTACTCAGGGCTCAGGTAACGACCAATCACGGCTGACCTGTTTTCTGAAGATGAGCCGTGATTGGTCGTAACTTGTGATGTCATTTTCAGTCGACAGATTTGACAAAATGGCCGCCCTCTGAGATGGCTAAAAACTGGTGGATTTTGCTGTTTAACTCATATTCCACAAACGCAATATTAATCAGACTGCTGTGTTTCGACTAGTGGGCCTACTGGAAACATATTCTTGAAAAAAATATGTTTGGGTTGATTTCCACTTTAAGTACTGAACAAAACAAAAACAGCAAGATGTGTTTGCAAAAGTGCTGGTTGAATATCTGGCCCACATTGAAGGGTAAAACTTTTGGTTTGGGTTTGAAATACTGTACGTTTATGATAGCAGTCCTGGAATTTTTCTGATACACCTCATATGTTGTGCTGCAAATATTTAAAAAAGAACATTTCCTCTTCACATAGTCTAAGCACATTTGACCTCAGATGTTTAACATTTAATCAGGTATTGCCAAGGCTGTTGAAGGATAAAATGCACACATTTTTATTAATTTCCCATGGACACTAGGCTAGCCTAGGCTGTGTCCTTCCCCTGTTATAATTAAATCTAAATTACCATTTTTTTCTATATTGGAGAAAAATAAATTAGTCATCACCTCTGGGCTTTGGTCAGCTTGTTCTCACTTCAAAGAAGCAGGATTTGTCTGATAAAGGAAAATTACCACACTACTCTTATGGGAGGGGGCAAAAGGAGCTCAGTCTGTCTGTCGTCTGTTGCCACTCAATCCCACATCGCCCCAAATCAACCCACACTTAGCCAATCCCAGGAACAACACACTCATGCGAAATGCTCGACTCAACTAGATCTGGCAACAAGGCAAACCTGGCAGCACACAAGGTTGCAATGACAGTCAATGGGGAGATTTTTGTGTGAGTTGCTCCTGTGTGTGGGTGGGTGTGGGTGTACATGTGTCTGTCTGTCTATGAATGCTGACTGATGGAATTAAGCGATAGCATACACACCTGTTTTGTCAGTAGTAGTTAGACAGACAGATGGGACGAGAAGACTCATATTGGGTTGTTGCCACCAATCTGAGCCAGACAGACTGCAAGAGATCGTTCTTTATTTTATGTTTCCTGGTTACTGTAAAACAAGAAGAATGCTGAGTACACTCAAAGGTTGGTTGATTGTCCCCCTGATCTTTCTTTGTAATTTTATGCATCGGCAGCTGTAAATCCTCCCAAAAAGTAATAGGCGACATTTAACAGTTGAAAGCAAGTGTGCAAAAGTTACAGAAACAAACGGGTCTGTTTCTTTAAGTGTCATAAGTACAGTGAATCACCACCTAATTTTGGTTACATTTTTTAGACATGCACCTATTGGCTTTATTTACTGTGGCTCCAATCCTGAACCATTTGGTGGAAAACTAATTTGCTCTTTCTGTAATGCCCTAAAGTGCTACAAGATGGTGCCAAATCCTTAAATAGAAAGTAGTACAGTAATTGGTGGCAAGGAAGTATGTTGACGTGATAAATCTTAAATGAGATCTTTGGGATCAGGGATGGGCTGAATTTAGTGTGATTTATCCTGAGTTGTTACAGAAGTTACTAAGAATGTTTGCTGCATTTGTATGTTTTTGCTCAGCTGGGTGGCTATACAGTGTATATAAGTGCAGAATTTTTAAAACATCAAATCAAATGGAATTATTTTAAGGGTAATATAAAATGAGTTTGAAATGATACTTAAGTGTTTTGAGATCACAGTTTGTGGTATATCTGCAGTTTAAACTATTAATATTATAAAAATTGGAAACATTTTGGGGGAGGGTCATTTATGCCGATTTTCTTTTTTTTTTTTTGCTATTTGTGGAAGGGCTTGTTAAACATATCCCCATTGAATAGCAGGAGTTAAAATTTGGTCTTTTTTTGTCATTTTTAATTTTGTATAATAACGTGAGGTTACTCTTGAGGGGGTTGCCTATACCTGACGTTAATTGCCTCTGCTTCACTGTTGTGATTTTTGGACTGTGGTACAGTCTGCATGTGTGAAGATGCATGTGGCATTGCATGGTTGAGAGAAATGTTGCTGATGAAGTGAATTGTGTATCTCAAGAGCTGAGCGGTGCAGCACTGCCTTTGTCTGCAGACCATTGAGGGCGGATAGTGAGGAGGGGGCGAACATGGTTCCTCAAGGTCGTTCCCGTCACACTGTTCAGGTTTTGCACATGGGATTGCGAACATGGTCACTGCGAAAACTGCTCACTTCACTAATGATCAAGCCTTAATCTCGGGAAGTGTTTAGCATATGGATGTGATCAACTCACATGTTTAACGTTTATAATACTGTAGTTAATCAGTTTATTTAACTTGCTTCAATTTTAACAATGATATTGTGACTAACTGCAAATATTTAATATGGACTAAATGAATAGAAATATTTGTAAAAAAAAAAAAAAATCAGATTGAACTACCTTTCCCGAATTAGTATTACAATTGATTTTCTCATTTTTTCCTTTTCTTTATTTTTAACTTGTTTTTATTTTTTTGGCGGGGGCGGGGGGGACGAAATTACTTTGTTTGGTCGACCATTGTCCCAACATCTTAATTTTTGCTCTTACAGGACATGACATTAATTTATCAAGGAGTATGTTGAACCCTGTATGTTAGAAAGTGAGCAGGATACTGTAAATCTACATAGATTGTTTCAATAAAATGTTCCATTACCGAAGAACATATGTGAATAATTGTGTGGATGCATTAAGTTTTTTTCACGTTGCAGAATAGGAGATGTTTGTGAGCAACAGCCCTTTAGAAGCGTGCTGTGATTTAATGTTTATCTTCTTTAAATTCTTCCACAGAATAACTACTTGGCGTTCATGGCAGAGCTCTTTTGGTGGTTTGAAGAGGTCAAGCCCTCTTTTGTGAAGCCGAAGGTTTTGGACAATGAAGCCCCAGGTAAGTCCTTGATGATCCTGCATTACTGGTACAAAGGGACAAGCTGAATTTATATCTGAAATAATTAAAAGGTAAATGTGGTGGGCAGTATATGAGGCACTACACAAATGAGTGAACAACTTTTTTTTTCTTCCCAGAGCTCTCATCTTTGTTGAAGAATATCCCAGCTGTCCCAATCTCTAAAGCAACCAAGAGGAGTTTCATGGAAAGATCCCCAAGTCCTGAAAGACCCAGGTACAGTGTTATGTTGGTTCAAATTGGAAAAACAAATGTCTTGTGAAATAGAAACACGTTACATTAGTCACCCATATTAATTGCTGATGATAATGCAGCTTTAATATGATATCCCTCTCTCTTTCTAGTTTGCCCCTGCGACCCCAGCCTAGAAATTCAGGTATCTATTTTTCTTCCCTATATTTATAGTATGCGAAGTCTAGTATGACTAGTATAAATCATGTATCTATCTACAAAGTATCTGAAAAGGCATCTACAACAGATACAGTATTCTGCACACACAAGGTACTGAATGAAAGCATTTTGTACGTTGCGTGCGTCATCCAGGTGAGATGAAGAAATCAACGTCAATATCCTTTGTTGAGAGCAACCTTGGTACCTGGCCCAAAGAGAAAAGGTCAGTACGGCATGTCTCAGTCGACCTTACCTTAAAAATGCCTTTTGAAATAATTCATTTCAAAGTCAAGTATTATGTTGTATCATCATTCCCTGAATATGTTTCCTCAATCAATAAGTCTTTGTTTTCTTAGACCTGGGCCTTATGGAGTATCTTTTGACATTCCTTTGGACAAAGAGGAAGTTGCTTCTTCACCTTATTCTGCCACACGTGGTATGGTCAGGTCCGTCAGCACTGATGACGGCTCTGGTTTTAAGGTCCACCACCTTCCTCGTGGGATGAAGCGCAATCTTTCCTTTCAACCAGTCAATGGCACGAGCCTTGGCATCGAGGAGGAGGGTTGCCCAGACAGTCTAGCTGGTATGGACCCTGAAAGGCGAACCTACCCTAGCGGATCGACCATAACAACCCCCTCCATAGAAGAGGCCCTCCACATTATTCACAGCCCAAGTAGGCCCCCCGTTGAAGGTATCAACAATGGCTTCTTCCTGCACAATCCGGAGTTTGGAACTGGCCGTGCCGACTTGGAGCCGTTGTCCGAGCTGGACTCTAAAGGACATTTGAGCCAGACAGACACCACAGAGGTCGACACTGGCATCCACATTCACACAGAGGACATGCTGGATGAGGATTCATCACTGAAGGACTGCTCTGTAAACATGGACCTTGATATGGATACACCGAGCCCTTGCCCAAGTAGTCAGAGCAAGTCCCCCTCAGCACTGAGGATGACCAACTTTGCTGAACAAAAGATAAAGAAGATCACCCCATCAGCTCCAGACTCAGGGCGCGAGAGCAGCAACTCCCTTAAAACTACTCCAGAGGGTTCGGATTTTGGTCTACCGTTATCCGTTTCGTGGGCTCCAACTCCAGAACACAGTCCCATCCGTCAGCAAATGCCAAATCCCCCCGCAAAGGCGTCAGCTGTCCAGCTTCCGCACAATGACCCTGCTCAAGTCATGGCAACCGAAATGGTTGAGCTGAGGATGCGCTTGGAGGAGAAAAGGAAAGCCATCGAAGCGCAGAAAAAAAAAGTAGAGGCAGCTTTTACGAGGCACCGTCAAAAGGTGGGCCACTCTGCCTTTCTCAGTGTAGTGAAGCGTAAAGGGGACGGAGCTGCGAGCGGAACAGAGGAAGGAGGCAAGGTTAAAGGCGAAGTCAAGTCCGTAAGCCCCGCCTTGAGGAGTGGTCGAAGCAGTGCAGACACACCTGATGGGGCGGAGCAAAGCAGCACAAGCTCCTGTTGGCAAAGGTCCCCTGGTGGAGCTGACGAGGGTGGTCAAGGGCACACTCAGCTAACTGAGGCGGATCTTGCCGAGTATACGCGATCCATCGAGAAGCTCAATCATTCTTTAGCCTTCCTCCAGACCGAGATGCAGAGGCTAGCTCAGCAGCAAGAAGTCATCATGGCCATGAGGGAGCAGCAACATCAGCATGCGTGGGTCATCCCTCCCTCTCACGCAACCCCCTCGCCGCAAAAACATGCAAGAGGCGGCAATGTCACTCGATCGTCAGGACCCTCTTCCCCGGCGGACTCCCCTCGCTCGGCCCACCGCTCTCCGACCAGCATCAAGCGCAAATCCGCCTCCTTCCACTCACGTAATCCTCGCACTGCTCGCCCTAACGAGCTCAAGTTGGCGCCTTACAACCGCGTGCTCACCGCCCCCCAGTCTGTGGATAGTATTCCCAGGCTGCGACGCTTTTCTCCCCGTCTGCCCGCGGATAGCTGCTTTGTTTACATGGGTGAGACGCCTGCAGCCAGTGGTGTTTGTGCATCTGCATCCAGCTCAACTAAAGAAGATCAAACACAAGTGGACTCAAATGTTAAAATCCAGGAGAAAGCTCCCAGCCCACCAAACACCACCGATAGGGAAAAAGTTGTCGATCTCAAACCTGCACAGTCCTCATTCCCTGAGGTTCTGGCCCACCCGGTTGTTGAGACCTTCACGGTGACCCCCACAGAGATCCCCACGCTGCCGGAAGTCAAGGGCGACCTGATTGAGGTTCCCCTATCAGTTGTGAAGCCACTGAATGACCTGACGCTTGATGACAGCTTGGAAATGGAGCTCGGAGGTGTGGAAGGCCAAGAGGATGAACAGAGGATGCGTTGCAGCTTCTTCTTCAAGGTCAGTTCTTGTTTCAGAGGCTGTTTGTCACAGTTTGCCCTCCAGATAACCCAACTTAGCTGAAATTATGAACTGTCATTGTACATTAGTTCATGTTTCGTTTTTACATGATGGTATCAATGATTCAGGAAACGTGAGGGCAGCATCATCTTGCTGTTTTTAGTTTGCGAGGAGTGCTCATCAGCTGCAGTGTGAGCAGCGATGTAGGCCACAGAAGTGGGTCTGATGTAAATAATTCAGGCACCACTGTGGAGATGTGCATTCAGAGAGAGTAAGACATGTTCACACGAAATAAGGAAGCGAAATTAAAGTATAGTTACCTTTGGTGATCGACTGTATCCACTGATGTATGACAACAATTGAGCACCAAAATGACAGTTTCATTTTGGAGTATTAATTGTATTGCAGTTGTAATACCAAGCCTGCCAGGTGCAAGACTATGTTACATTTTAGACATTGAAAAGCAATTTAATTGTTTTTGTCTTGTTTTTCAAAGTGCTTGAAATTGTAGTCACAGTACTATGTTTTTTAGTATGAAATTGGGTCCACTAATAAAGAGGTGACTAGTTTGAATTCACCAGTACAACTGTGTGAACCTTGTAATTTTTTTGTAACAAAATATTTAACCTACATCCTGTGAAGGAGTCTTTATCCTGGTCATTTGTCAACGAGTTTGAGGAGATTTGTCTCTTAATTTTCTCAGGAGGATGGAAAGGCAGAGGAGAACATGGCTCAGAGGAGGGCGGCACTGCTGGAGAAGAGGATGAGGAGGGAGAAGGAAAGCCAGCAGAGGAAAATGCAGCAGGAGGCGGAGCTAGAGCAAAAGAAAGAGGAGGCTCGGTATGCTCTTTTTAGTTCTTGAAGTCCTTACAAAATCAACAGTTTATTCGATAAGTTGGTGTCTGAATATTGTTGACTCTTTTCTGGACACCTTTTATGTTATGCCTACCATTTTTTTGATAAAAATGAACATTTTGAATGCAATTGTTAATTGTAAATATGTATGTTCTAACTTGTAACTTTGTCTCAAAAGGTGATGTATAATCCAAATTATTATTATCGTGTTAGTATGAATAAACAGAGTTAAAACAGGCCTACGGCCGAGTGTAGCGTATTACAGCTAACACATTTTGTAATGCATCAAAGAGAAATATACTGTTAGAAAAGTATACTTTATGTTCTGTTGAATAATTTTCTTGCCTTGCCGTTGCATTGTTTCACCAGGTTGAAAGCGGAGGAGGAGCGTATCCGAAAGGAAGAAGACAAGGCCAGGAAGGAGTTCATCAAGCAGGAGTATCTTAGGAGGAAGCAGCTGAAACTGATGGAGGACATGGACACCGTCATTAAATCTCGACCAGCTGCCGGTACAAAACAAAGACGAGGTCGGCCCAAGTCCATCCGTCGCGACAGCATCGACTCCCCAAAAACTCCCGTCAGAGCTGCTACAGGTAACCACGGAGACATCCCCTGTGTACCATGTCTTTCTGTATGTATGCCACTCAAAAGCTTTTTCGCAATCTGCCTTGGCAAATGATCAGTTTTTACCATCCGAGAGGTATTCGTTTAATGTTTTTTATTACTGTTGCCTTTACTTGGGTAGTATATTACACTGCACCATACTCACAGTTATATCTTATATCTATATCTGGAATGGGAATGAAGGCAGAATTTTTCTGACTAGTCTATTAATGTCCTGATTTATTATATGTTTTCATTACAATTGATGTATGTGTTATTATTTGCGATGTGTAAGTTTATTTCAATCTCAGCTAAGACTGCATTGCTGTAGACAAGGTTCCAGTGTCGTCATGCACGGTTGTCGCTGTAACCGTCTCGTGCTGTGCCACACCTCGTTGTCTCGTATTCAGGTTCACACCAGTTTCTCTTTTCAGTCTGCAGCTTATCCCTGGCATCCCTCAACTTGGGAGACGGCGACAGTGTCGACTCAGAGAAGAGAGCGCATAGGTGAGATTGTACATGCATTTGTAAGTGCTGATGCCACCTTGCACATGTCAGTTTATTTTTATTTTCTACTGTATATTGCGGATTTATCTAACAAGCACATCATACTTAAAGGGGAAGTCAACCCAAACATCTTTTTTCAAGAATATGTTCCCAGCAGGCCCGCTAGTTGAAACATAGCAGTCTGATTAATATTGCGTTTGTGGAATATGAGTTAAGCAGCAAAATCCACCCGTTTTTAGCCATCTCTGGGGGCGTCCATTTTGTCACTTCTGTCAACTGAGAATGACATCACAACTGCCCAGGGCTCCGGTAACGACCAATCACGGCTCAGCTTCAGAAAACAGGTCAGCCTTGATTGGTCGTTACCTGAGCCCTGGGCAGTTGTGATGTCATTTTCAGTCGACAGAAGTGACAAAATGGCCGCCCCCAGAGATGGTTGAAAACGAGTGGATTAACTCTTATTTCACAAACGCAATATTTATCAGAATGCCTTGTTTCAACTAGTGGGCTTGCATAGAACATATTCTTGAAAAAACTATGTTTGGGGTGACTTCCCCTTGAAGACAATGAAAAATGTCCACATCAAGAGTTGTTGCAAAAATTCTCCCTAAACACAGTTAATAATGCAAAAGGCTATTGTACATTAGATGCAACAGTTCTTTGCGGAATGGCACTTAATATTTACGTGTTGTTTATCGTTGTTTTTGCACATCTGCATTGTGCGCAATCGCCAGTTGCCTCAGACTTTTTGTTTTTTTGATTCCTTATTTGGTTCAGTGTAAACAAACTTAATAAGCGCCTCTTATGTCGGCCCTGGGGTGACATGACTTAATATGTCACATGCGCTGCCATGTTTGAGTAGGATATACAACAATCTAACAAACTGCATTTTTACAGTTTTACTCTGCAGTTTCCCTGACTAACCGCACCACACATTTCTAACATGTTTCTTGTATTCCTGCCACTGTTCCACCTTTTACTTCTGTCCTGTTTAATCACACATGCCAGAAGTGCTAGTTTAGCCTCTGGCAGTCTCCTCTGCTTTCTGAGCTCACCTAAACTGAGAAGGAGAAGGTTAGTTCCTGCTTGGTACGCAGATCAAGGTGCTACATATTGTTCCGGCCCCGGTCCTGCACTATACCTTGTCCTTGCACTGCCTTTGACTTGACTGTGCACAGCACTTTTGTTTTGTACTCTAATGGTCATCACTTTAAAAGGGACGTCAACACAAACATATTTTTTTCCAGAATATGTTCTATACAGGCCCACTAGTTGAGACAAGGCATTCTGATTACCGTAATATTGTTTGTGCATGATTAATATTGTTTGTGCAATATGAGTTAAGCAGCAAAATGCACCCACTTTTAGCCATCTTGGGGAGCGGCCATTTTGTCACTTCTGTCGTCTGAAAATGACATCACAGTTGCTGAGTGCTTAGGCAATGACCAATCACAGCTCACCTGTTTTCTGAAGCTGAGCCATGATTCGTCGATATCTGAGCCCTGAGCAACTGTGATGTCATTTTTAGGCGACAGAAGTGACAAAATGGCCAGCCCCTGAGATGGCTAAAAACGAGTGGATTAACTCTTATTCCACAAACTCAATATTAATCAGAATGCCTTGTTTCAACAAGTAGGCCTGCATAGAACATGTTCTTGAAAAAAGCATGTTTGGCTTCCGCTTTAAGCTTGTCTGTCTAATGGAATGTTTTTGGACTGTTATATTTGTTCGCAACATGCCCTCAACTTGCATTCCTTATCATTTGTAGAACAACTGTAGTGATTGTTAAAAGTTTAAATGATTTGGCATGCTTAAAACAAGCATCTTAATAAGATAAGATTCGGTTAGCACTGCAAGATGTCCGAAGTTATTGACCTCTTGTATGAACCTCAAACACTGCTCCCAGACTGTTTCACATCACTGCCACTCGCTACCTTGTGCTTTGCAAGCTTTGCTGCTCAACTTGTGACTAATGTTATGCAACAGAAGATCAGACAGCCTCTTTATTTATGAATTTTTTTTAACCATTCTTTCTGCAATAATACACAGATTACCTCAACGTAAGTGATGACATAGTGAGGCTGAAAGTTCGTAGAAAGATTCTTTTCCATCTAATTGATGAATGAATACAATGAATTTACACTGGATACAGAATTCTATGGAGTGGCAACCATTTCAAAAGTAGATTTAATATTCTTGTTTTGTCTTCTAGGCCAGATTCGGCAGATGGCTTCCTGTCGCCGAGTCGCAGCAAGAATGGAGAGAAGGACTGGGAAAATGCATCCACAACCTCCTCTGTTACGTCAATCACAGAGTACACAGGTTGGTGGTGTTCATTGTTCACCGGCATTTGTTGTTGGTATTTAAGATGTTGAAATACTGTGGCTCCAGTTTGTAGTGGTTGAGAACCACATTGCTGTATTACACTTTTTTTTTTTTTTGCTGGCGTACATATTATATATACTGTTGCCAAATCCGGCCAAAAACACATAAAACCCAGAATCTCCTTTTGAAATGGTCGCTTTTCCATCGAATTCATAGCCAGCATATAATTTGGTGTGATGTTACAAAATCCCCTCAGTTGGACCTCTTAATACCATTCAAATGAGAAGTAAGACGTTTATCATGCTTTAAGGCGTCATGATCAATATGAAGGAAAACTGAAATGAACTGTTTTGTGTCTTGTTTCCACCCAGGACCGAAACTCTACAAGGAGCCAAGTGCCAAATCAAACAAGCACATCATCCAGAATGCATTGGCCCACTGCTGCCTTGCTGGCAAAGTCAATGAAGGACAGAAGAACAAAATCTTGGAGGTAACAGCTCGGAATGATTGTTTTTATCACCACTTTGTGGCTTCAGTCATTGAAGACATGTAATAATGTATACCGGTATCTAGTATAACCAAATTACAATTATTCTATGTTAAAATTATGGTAATAAATGTTTGAAGAATATTTTAGTTTTGTCACTACAAGAACACTACTGGTTTTGAGTATCACATTTTTATATTTGTTAAAGTGGAAGTCAACCCAAAAATGTTATTTACAATAATGTGTTCTATGCAGTCCCGCTAGTCTGAAATTAATATTTTGATTAATATTGTGTTTGTGGAATACGAATTAAGCAAATAAAATCCACCCGTTTTTATCCATCTCACATGGCGGCCATTTTGTCACAGGTAACAACCAATCACTTCAGAAAGTAGGTGAGCCGTGATTTGTTGTTACATTAGTCCTGAGCAACTGTGATGTCATTTTCAGTCGACAGCAAATGACAAAATGGCCGCCCCCTGAGATGGATAAAAACGGGTGGATTTTGCTGCTTAACTCATATTCCACAAATGCGATATTAATCAGAATGCTGTGTTTAGACTAGTGGGGGTGCATAGTACGTGTTGTTGAAGAACATTTTTTGGGTTGACTTCATGCAGGGTAGGACTATGTCATATTGCCTACACATGGTCTTGGCTTTAGCACACATAGCTTATATTTTTGAGGGTTTTTTTCTATTGTAACAGGAAATGGAGAAATCCGAAGCAAACAACTTCCTGGTTTTGTTCCGAGATGCCGGCTGTCAGTTCCGCTCCCTGTACACTTACTGCCCCGAGACCGAGGAGATCAACAAACTCACAGGCATCGGCCCCAAGAACGTCACCCGCAAGATGATCGACGGCCTGTACAAGTACAACTCGGACAAGAAGCAGTTCAGTCTGATACCGGCTAAGACCATGTCAGCAAGTGTGGATGCCGTGACCATCCACAGCCATCTGTGGCAAACCAAGAAGCCAGCCACCCCAAAAAAAGTAGTGCCTGCCCCTCAGTCCTGATGGAAACTGAAAATTACCATTTCAGTTTGCAGTCCCACTGTTTATTCCCATAATGATTCAAACACCTGCAATGCCAGTTAACGTTTCCATTTGAGTTTTGTCAGATTGTGATCCCCGTGGTTCTCACTTCCCTGCTACAACTGGAATGTAAGCCACTGATGAAGAATGATGTAAATATCTGACCTATTTTTAAAGACAAATCATGTAGGAAGTGAAGGCATGTGTGAGTACTGTTTTTATTTCCTTTGTGCCAAAAGTAAAAAACCAGACAGTATGAATGCTTGGACATTTTACTCAGAACACTGAAGCACTGAATGTTTATAATTCATGTACAGATTGAATTTCCTTTGCAATAATTTATGTGCGGCCTTACACGCCTTTAGGCTTTAGCGTGTGAGTGCAGTGAGCTGATTGTAAAGCGACATTCAGAGATTTTGTTTTGTATGTTTTGGAAGAAGCCTTTTTGTTGCTATTTGTCAGTAAACGTGTTTGTATATTGAGGTACATAAATCTAAGGGCCAAAAAAGATTGATTGCATACAGCTAGCGTTCGCCACACAGCACGTGTGTTCAACTCAACAAAGTTAGACGGTTTCAGCTTTTACACAACCATTTTCTTAGGAAGAACGTTGGACATCACTCCTGATGAGATTCTTCTCGGCTATCAAGATGTGTCAAAATATTTGTTATACTGTAGGTAGTGATTGATCATTTTTTCTTGTAACTGAGTAAATTCAGTAGAATTGATCCATTTGCGATTTCTTTGCACTTACTGTATAGTTCACAGGTATGAACGTTTCCTCAGACCACACATGTAGGTGAGGTCAAAATGTCTACATTTTAATATCAAGATTAAGAGGAATGACCTTTCATTGGCATGAACACGTTTTTACATGAATTGGGTGGAATTTGACACATGTCAAGTCAACATTTTGTGAGAAAGCAAGAACCACATTAGTTCTGATTAACATTTGTCATACGACAGCTAAATTCAAATATTGATTCAGTACATGATGGTTTTTAGCACTAAACTTTTCAGCAGATTGTTCATATCAAAGCAAGAACTGTTGTTTACAATTGCTGTATAATATGCAGCATTATTATCTAGAAGAACCCTTTTGGTTTTGAATTTGTCATTAGAGAGCCAAGCTTGCTGGGATTACAGATGCTGTACATGTTCATTGTTGGTGACCTGTTAGTAAATATTTATAACCATTTTAACTTATTTTATATACCTGTATATATTCTCTACTCTTATCTAATCAAGAATGTTATTTATTTTTGATTGCTATCAGACAAAAGATGGCAGAGCTCTGGTTGCTCAAAGCTCATAACAATGCAGGTTCCCAATTTTCTTTGTGAAAATCACAATTTTAACATCTTAATCTGGTCTTTTCCTCCATGCCAGATGTTGAACTCTATTCATATTGAGTGATGCATCCAATCCAAAATGTTTCAAGTAACTTGGGATAACGGTCAGGTTTTATGTCAGCGCTCCAGCACCTTCCATTTTTACACAATTTCTTCATCGCTAATGAGTGATAGCTGTGAGTGGAATTGTCTTTTGTGACAGTTTACCATTTATGCTTTTGTTCAGAAAGATATTGTATATAATTTACACATGGTGGAGTCATTCATACAGACTGATATCCATCATTATGACGCCTAAGAAGAATTTCTCCTGTGCCAGTAAGTTGTAGACTGTCATTTTCTTAGAGTAATAGATTGTAGATTCCCACTTACAAAGCTAAAAAAAGGAATGCCATTCATGGTTGCATAACATTCATTCATGCATTTAGAATGAAACAGTGTTATAAATGACAATGTGTTGACAACCAAATGAACATGATGAGAGAAGTGTGTTTTGGCTGCAACATGTTTATAATTTCAGTAGGATTTTTCATTGCAATTGTAAAAAGTCACAGTGTTGTGAGAAAGATGATGTTTTGCTGCATACGGGTAAAAATGCACCATTTTTGTTGGTGCCAGTCTCAAACACGTCTAGTGTAAACAAATCTACTGGTGTGATGCATCATTTAAACTTGGGGTAGGGGGGCTATTTATTACTCAAGGAGCATGTACTTTTGTTAAAAATGTAGTCTAGTATCTCTCTTGGTTATTGACCACAGGAAAGAGAAGCAAATATTTAAACTCATCTTATATTGTACAGTGTGTTCATGTGAATTCATACCTTCTTGCTATGATGACACTTTTTGTCAATGTGGTGTCAAAAGAGCTTGCTGAACATGTAGTTTGTTTGTTTTTTTTCTCCAATAAATAAACTCAGCATGGCCCCTAAAGTACACGAGGATGTTGTTGTCATTTTCAGGAAGACTCCACACTTTAAAATGTAGAACCGAAGAAGAGTTTGAGTTGCCTTGATTCAACCTTTGTTGGTTACTGTAACCTGGATGACTGAGAATCTACACACAAACAGTGACTGACCATCCAGAAATCCCTTTAATTCTCCCAGTACCCTCAACAAAAATTTTAGGCATCAGTGAGTGTTTTCCGGATAACGAAATCGTTTGGAAACACAAATGCGTTTTGCATTGACAGCTATAAGGGGAGTGTCACCCAATTAGACGTGTATACTGTATTGTACGTATACTGTATATGTTTAGTTGCACCTAATGGTAAGTTGCATTTTTTGCAAGCAGAACAGTGCCCTGGTAGATCCAGCAGATGGTGCTGTGGTGTAGAAACAGCTGTGCATAAGTGACACAATTGTAAAAAATTAGCACAAAAAAAGACTGTAATTATGAATTCATTTTGAGTTTGAAAAAAAAAAACAAAAGTGCCCAAATTAAATAAAAACACAAACAAATATTTACTTAAACGTGTAAATTAATTTAATATAATACATTGTTTCGTCGTGTCATTAATGTATATAAAAACATAAAATATTTTACCAATTAAGTTCTTGTATATCCCAAAAAGTGTCAAAAACAGATGCTTTTTTGCAGATGTCGTGTCCGCGTCCCCTGCAGCTGTGAAGTTGTCGGTGTCACTCATGCTCGCGCAAAGAAGGTGCGACTACACTGCGACAATGGCGCACCTGATTGGCCGTTTGCGCTGCTTGCGTCCTCATAGCAACGCGACCTGCGCCCCACAAATACGGCAGGAGAAGAGCTCTGCTATCAAGCCGGGATTTGTTGACGACTCTTTGTTGGACGCTGTTTGGTTTGGCGCGTTGTTGGCGCACTCTGACAGGTCAGGACTCGATAACGATTGACGCGACTGCATATGTGTAGCGTGGAAATGAATGACATGCGTTTGCTCGTCTGATGTGGAAGGACTGGGCGGTGCCTACCCGCCACAAACGCACTGTGGGATACTATCAACACATAGAGCACACCATGCATGCAGCATGAGGACCTTTGAGCGTCTTAAACACGTATAACGTTGCACTGAGTAACCGTTGGCATGTACGCAAGGATGCACATGATGTACTTAAAGCGAAAGTCAACGCAAACATTTTTTTTCAAGAATATGTTCTATGCAAGCCCACTAGAATACCACAGGGCATTCTGATAAATATTGCATTTGTGGAATAAGTGTTAATCCACTCATTTTTAGCCATCTCCGTGGGCGGCCATTTTGTCTTCTGTCAACTGAAAATGACATCACAACTACTCACAACGACCAATCACGGCTCAGATTCAGATTCAGGTCAGCCGTGATTGGTCGTTGTGAGCAGTTGTGATGTCATTTTCAGTCGACAGAAGACAAAATGGCCACCCCCAGAGATGGCTAAAAACGAGTGCATTTTGCTGCATGATTTATATTTCACAAACGCAAAATTAATCAGAATGCCGTGTTTCAACTAGTGGGCATGCTGGGAACATATTCTTGAAAGAAATATGTTTGGGTTGACTTCCACTTTAAACGTATCACTGAAAATCTTAGATAACGATCACCCTGGTGTTGCAGCAAACACAACTTGCAGTGATGATTGCTGAAGTGAAAAAGCTGACTCGTGTTTGGGCCTTTCACTATCTGATATTATTATTATTATAATTATTATAATTATTATTATTATTATTATTATAGATAGATAGATAGATAGATAGATAGATAGATAGATAGATAGATAGATAGAGAGATAGATAGATGTGAAGTTGTTGGTATAATAATAACAATAATAATTATGATTATTATTATTCTCATTATTATTATTGTTATTCTTATTATTCATGTGAATAATAATACTTATTATTATTATTGTTATTATTATTATTATTATCCATCCATCCATCCATCCATTATCAATGCCGCTTATCCTCACAAAGGTCGCATTATTATTATTATTATTATTATTATTATTATTATTATTATTATTTATTTATTTATTTATTTATTTTATTTTTTTTATTTTTATTATCATTATTATTATTAATGTATTGCTAGTGTGAAGCACAAACGATTACAGTAACTGGGGAATCACCCCAAGGGGTGTAATGAATAATTAATAAATAAATTAATTGATTGATTACTTGTCAAAACTGATTCCTTCTGTGCTCTGTTTTATACTTTAGTCATAACATTAGGTGCAATCTTACACATCCAACTGAAGAGCTATTTTAAAACAACATTGCCTTCATAGAAATTGTAATGCTCAGATAAATGTTTGTCAACACTACATTACATTTATAGCACATACTGTATAGGTCTATACAATACATATTTGTGTTTTGTCTTAAATCAAATTATTTGAAGACAGGCACTGTTCTACTATCATGTTGTCAGTTTCTGTACCAGTCATGCTATACGTGTAATAAATCACAAGATTGACTTATTGCCACTTGCCTCCAAATGTGTTTCCAAATGCATCTGTATTGAAGTGGCGTGTAAACTGCCACTTGAAGCGGATCACCATGACAGCCGAGGAGACAATCAACATCAAAGAGGCAGAAGTGGTCAAACTGGTCCTTGACTTCCTCAGCTCTAGGAGGCTGCACATCAGTATGTTGGCGTTGGAGAAGGAGAGCGGCATCATCAATGGTCTCTACTCCGATGACATGCTCTTCCTCAGGTACAACAACATGACAGACCAAATTATAACTTCAAACAAAAATGATACATTTGCTCCTCATTGACAGGCAACTCATTCTGGATGGTCAGTGGGAGGAGGTGATGCAGTTCATTCAGCCTTTAGAAGGGTTGGACAAGTTTGACAAGAAAAGGTAATGTACACCAAATAAATATGTCAGAAGCCATGTTCCTGTGATGGGGCGTGCTAGTGGAAGTTGGTCGAAGTTGCTAGACAGAAACGCGAACGGAAGCCCGTTTAAAATGATGGGCGGACCGGTCTAGAGGCGATAATTATTTGGTCCGGCCGGACAAAAAGGCGGATAGACGGATAGTGGAAGG
The DNA here is from genome assembly GCF_054856515.1 of Filicampus tigris. Classification (NCBI taxonomy): domain Eukaryota; kingdom Metazoa; phylum Chordata; class Actinopteri; order Syngnathiformes; family Syngnathidae; genus Filicampus; species Filicampus tigris. The sequence goes on along the minus strand of NC_141228.1, from coordinate 8,571,306 downwards.
GTACCGGCTGCAGGCGGAAGGCAATAAACGGACCGCGAAATTTTAGTAAAATGCTCAGCTCTGCTAATCCATCCATCCATATCACACCCAGGGGCAATTTAGAGTGTCCAATTCACCTACCAAGCATGTTTTTGGAATGTGGGAGGAAACCGGAGTACCCGGAGAAAACCCCTGCAGGCACGGGGAGAACATGCAAACTCCACACAGGGAGTCCGGGGCCGGGAACGAACCCACAACCTCTAAACTGTGAGGCGGACGTGCTAACCAGTCGACCACCGTGCCGCCCAGCTCTGCTCATGGTCCTAATATATTGTTTGACTTAAGACTTCATTTTCAAAAATGCCAATGAAATGAGTGTTTTTCAAAAAGTACAGTACATCAACATTTGTGTATATGCCATGAAGCCAATAATGTGATAAATTTATAATATAAAACTATTTGTTGTCACAAGTGGATAGTCAATGAAGGCAAGTGGATAGTCAATGAAGGCAACCAATATGTATGTTCAAAGCAAAAGAAAAACGGTGGTTCCATACAAACAGAAATACAATTATAAACATCTTTCCATAATTTGTTAGAAAACAGGCAATTCCAAAATCAATAAAATACATCTTCAGGGATCCTTCACAAAAAACAAACAATTAGTACTATATCTCTATGTTTTTTTTAATAATTGTAGAAACAAGTTACATGGGTAGAATTAGTGAATTATTTTAAAGATACTACTTTAATTTCATTTTAAGATAATGTTTCGCAGGTAAAGTCCACAAGATAAAGCGGAAATCAACCCAAGCATATTTTTTTCCAGAATATGTTCCCAGCAGGCCCACTGGTTGAAACACGGCATTCTGATTAATATTGTGTTTGTGGAATAAGAGTTAATCCACCCCTTTTTAGCCATCTCAGGGGTCAGCCACTTTGTCACTTCTGTCGACTGAAAATGACATCACACCTGCTCAGGGCTCATGTAATGACCAACCACGGCTCAGCTTCAGAAAACAGGTCAGCCGTGATTGGTCGTTACCTGAGCCCTGAGCAGTTATGATGTCATTTTCAGTCGACAGAAATGATAAAATGGCCGCCCCCTGAAATGGAACAGGTGGATTAACTCATGTCATGTCATGTCATCTTCCAAACCGCTTATCCTATACAGGGTCGCGGGTAATTGCTGGAGCCTATCCCAGCCGTCAATGGGCGAAGGCAGACTACACCCCGAACTGGTCGCCAGCCAGTCGCAGGGCACAGTGGATTAACTCTTATTCCACAAATGCAATATTTATCAGAATGCCTTATTTCAACTAGTGGGCTTGCATAGAACATATTCTTGAAAAAAATATGTTTGAGTTGATTGACTGTCTAAGTTAGCAATAATTGCCGTCGCGCAATGACATCAGTTTGGAAAAGTGGAGTCAAATTCTTTTGAAACAGTGCTGTTGATTGATTTTTTTGTAATGAATCACCTTTTCATATCTCCTTGTCTTGATGACGTCATTCAACAAAGGTGAAGGAACGATGGCATAAAAGTTAGGAGATGTGACGTTCCAAAGAGGCGCTTCCTTGTATGGTGTTCGCGGGTCTGTGGGACTGTTTGTGGGGGCGTTAAAAAAAAAAAAAAAAAAAGATCCAAGGAATAGCATATCAGAGATCTTCTCCTCATGGTGTTATCACTCCGTTATGGGATTTTCTTCTTTTTTAATTATTTTATTTTATTTTAGTTACCGGAATTTCTGTATTAAAAAGGAGTAGCACATTAATTCCTAAATGTGGTCTAACAAAGGTAAAGGGCAAATATTAACAATGTTTGCTGTTCATATGACTTGCAATTGGGATGTATTAAACATCTGTTGAGTATTTTAACAGAAAATTATTTGATTGTGTTGTTTTGAAAACCCAAAACTAAAGGGTTGAGAAGTTTCAGTCCACCCCACAGAGCAGGGCTGGATTAGCAATGGCTCAAATAAGCAAATTTCAACATATGAAAACTGTATAAAAACTGAGTCAAGAGTCCAGTAATTCTTGGTTCTTGGGATATTTTGATGTCACAGATGTGAATGAATGAATTGTGAAAACATCAAAAAAAATTCCCCTTGCAGGTTCCGCTATATCATTCTGAAGCAGAAGTTTCTTGAGGCTCTGTGCGTAAATAATGCCATGTCAGCATCTCAAGATCCCCAAAATGTAAGTTTTTTATTTCAAACACATAATATTCGTTCTTTGGCATGCAAATTCACACTATTGCTAAGAAAAAATAACAGCTATTTGTCTAACTGAACAACAATGTCATTGTGTTTAACTAATTCAAACTCGTTCAAATCGCAAAGTGTTTCCTGACCAGACCATTTGCTCTCTCAAAGCAATGTTAGGAACCAAAAGTATTTTTTATGAAATACCAAATCCAGGTTAACAAAAACGTTGAAATTAAGTACCTAAAAATCCAGTCAATTAGCTCTAATTTGCTAGTAAATGAGGATTGCTTTGATATGTTGTGATGTACTGTATTAATCGACACAATGCTGAAGTCTTCCATGGGCCATAAAAAAACACACACAAAGAAGGAGCATTGACAGAGGTCAAAATCACCACTAATAAGAAAAAGTTATCTTGAGAAGCTTAATACCTTATACCTCCTTGGTATAACAAATGTAAATTAGAAAACCTGTTGAAGTAGTTTTGTAGAAAACAATAAATCTCCCTCAGGCCAGGATGGCTGAATTATTATATTCACAGACTATGTTATAATGTTGACAGCTACATGCTCAATGCTAAGAATCTTCTGCCATGTGCAGCTGGAGCTCACCATGCAGGAGGCTGTCAAGTGCCTGCACAACTTGGAGGAGTTTTGCCCATCTAAAGAGGATTACAGCAAACTGTGTCTCCTCCTCACGCTGCCTCGCCTCACCCACCATGCTGAATTCAAAGACTGGAACCCGAGTACGGCGCGCGTCCACTGTTTCGAGGAGGCCTGTGTGATGGTCGCCGAGTTCATTCCAGCGGACAGGAAGCTGAGCGAGGCGGGCTTCCGAGCGAGTGGGAACCGCCTCTTCCAGTTGCTCATCAAAGGGATCCTTTATGAGTGCTGTGTCGAATTCTGTCAGGTGAGGCGACACCTTTGCAGCTTTGGCAACTTTTAGTGTCTGTTGCTTTTTCTCAATAATCAGTACTTATTCTGATGTATGAAGGGCAATAGCTTTTTTTCAGTCTATGGTCACTATACATCGCTGACATTGATAGATGAACTAAGATGTATTTGTAATTAATAAATAACAAGTTATGAACAAATTAAAGGGGATGTCAACTCAAAAATATTCTTCACATTATGTTTTATGTGCCTTCACCAGTCCAAACATGGCATTCTGATTAATGTTGCGTTTGTGGAACATGCGTTAAGCAGCATCTCGGGGGTCAGCCATTTTGTCGCTTCTGTCAACTGAAAATGAGATCACAGTTGCTCAGTGCTCAGGTAATGACCAATCCAATCACAGCTCACCTATTTTCAGGTTGTTACCTGTTACCTGTATTGCTCGTTTTAACTGCTACATGAACTGCAAAGTCTTTGTTGAAGTATATGTGTGGAAGCGATTTTGTGGGCAGCGCGTTTCTTTGGTTACCGGTGACTGGCGGCGGGGAGCCGTTGTGCGCAAGAGCCAGTGGCGCTACGCATTGTGGGTAATCTAGTTAATTGTAGTTGGTAATGATTATTTTGAATAAGTTTTTTGATTAAAATAAAATGAAACCTTTTGTTGAAATAAATAAAGACGGTATGTGCTATACATTTTATTGACACTAGTTATAAATATCAATCTTATATGATAATCAATTGTTTATAATCTAGTTTATTAGTATCATACTGTATGTGTAATTTATTAGAAGATAACAATAGCGAAATCATGTTTATCTGTTTTGTTCCGGGTTTATGACCGCTGGGTGATTGTTCAATAAACGGCAAAAATGAACGTGTTGTGACCATTGTGTACTTCTGATGAGCCTGTTCGGAGGGCAAAACTAAAATATCCGAACAATCAAAATGCCGTGTTTCAACTAGTGGGCCTGCATAGAACACATTATTGTAAAGACAATTTTTGAGTTGACTTCCGCTTTAAGTGAGAATGAACTCTCAATGTTTCTTTTCTCATTTGTTGAGCTATTAATTCAGTCGGTTGACCACTTTTGCTTTGCAGAGCAAAGCAACTGGAGAGGCGATAACGGAGGGCGAGGTATTACTCGGCGTAGACTTGCTCTGTGGCAACGGTTGCGACGAACTGGATCTGTCGCTGCTGTCCTGGCTGCAGAACCTTTCTCCTGGTGCCTTTTCATGCGCCTTCCAACAGAAGACCCTCAGCATTCATGTCGACCGTCTGATCAAGCCCAGCAAGGCGGGCCACGCCGACCTCCTCACCCCTCTCATCAACCGCCTCTCCCCCTGCCCGGCCTCACCTTTCCGTCAGAGGCCGCACTCAGCCGACACGTACATGTCCAGATCTCTGAACCCGGCTCTGGACGGACTGTCGCACGGCTTGGCTGCCCAGGACAAGAGAGGCATGGAGGTCAACGTGAAATCAGCTCTCAGTCGAAGCCTGGTGGAGAGTAATGTTCATCAACTGGATGATTCCCCTGAGAAGTAAATATTGGAACCGCTTCTTGACTTGAAATACAAAAGGCATAACGGATTGATCAACATTGCCCATGGCTTTTTTTTTTTATTGTAGAAAGTACCCACGGGGTTTGGAAGGGCCCAAGACCATGCGCACCCCTCTGACTCCTGGGAGAGACGGTGGAACAGCATGCACAGAAACAGCTGAGGTAATAACAAGAACAAATGACAACAAGCAACTGCTTTAAAGTGGAAGTTAACCCAAACATATTTTTTTCAAGAATATGTTCTATGCAAGCCCACGAGTTGAAACAAGGCCTTCTGATAAATATTGCGTTTGTGGAATATGAGTTAATCCAACCGTTTTTAAGCATCTCCGGGGGCGGCCATTTTGTCACTTCTGTCGACTGAAAATCACAACTGCTCAGGGCTCCGGTAACGACCAATCACGGCTGACCTGTTTTCGAAAGCTGAGCCATGATTGGTCGTTACCTGAGCAATTCAGTTGGGCAATTCAACAAAATATTTTAAAGTTTCGCTAATGTGAAAATTGGCTTTCCTGCATTTTCAAAAAAGAATAGGTGTTTACAGAACTAATTGTCCCCCAACTTAAAGTTATAAGTAAAAACAACTGAGCAAATTCTTTTGGTGCAAAAAACCTGCTTGCTTTATTGTGCTATCCAAAATTGTTGCCATAAATGTCAATAGTAATTTATATTTTAAAGTTGTTCCAACTGGAATTACAGATTTAGCCCAAAATGATACAACTTGTTGTAACTGAAAAAGTAGGTTAGAGATGAAACAATGGGCTAATTGATCTTTTCACATCGAGATGGACCATTTTCAGACAGATAATAATTTAAAGGGAGGCATATTGTTGATTTTTATTCCAATTTTAAACAGTCTCCGACCTGACATGCTTAATCAAAAGTCTTGATCCTTACAATATTTAAAGCACAGTTTTCACCCTCTTTATAATGACTGTTCTAAGGTGATCCTGTCTCATTCACAAGCCAGTACTTGGACTGCCACCTCTATTGTAGGGTGTGCAAATAGCGAATCAGCGGCTACTACAAAAAACAGCAAGAACAAGAGTTCGGAGAAAAAAAAAAATCACTACAGAATTACACTTGTCATTTAGTCCGCAGATCTGCGGGCCTGGTTTTCAGCAGATTTTAAAGTGATTATTTTTCATGAGGTTTTACAGTATACTTACTGAATTGCCACGCATTTGGGATAACAGTTCAATTCATAATCACAATCAGCACACTGACGCCAGAGCATCTATCAGCCACAGCTCATGCCCAAAACGTACACTTACTTGCAGACTCATCAACATCACACACCAACCCGTCAGGCCTGACCTCCTTCAGGCACGTATCTACTCACAGACTCAAAAACACGTATAGAATTTTCTATACATTTTATACTTGCAATTGTATTCTTGTTGGAAGCCATAGGAAAAATGTTGCATTATATCATAATACTAGCATCTGCGGTCACTTGAAGAAATCTGAGCTCTGCAGGATCACATAAAATACAGCCTTGATAATATTCATGAAATTTGAAGATCAAGGAATACCACATTAAATGTGATGCCAAAGTTGAACATTTTCATAAATTTTCTTCTGAAGGATTAAACAGACATTGTCGTTGGTGAGAACTCAACACAATTGCCTTCTAGTTAGTGATGTCTGTTATTTGGGAAGCATCGCGGGTACAGCAAATATTTTAAGCGCTCACCTTTGGCTGGATTGCTTCAATGAATCAAGAGTGTAAAAACAAATAAAGGTTGTCCGAGGCAATGTCCTGTCATGGGAAATATTACCAAGAGTAACAAGAGAGTAAAGAGATTCAGAATAGATTCCCCCTGAACCCTGAACCACCTCATCTCCATACTGCCACTGCTCATAAATCCCTCATAACTGCCCTGCCGCAACTGTCCAGAGACACTTGTGACCTGCTGGCACCCGCCGCGTGAAAGTGGTGGAGGTCATGGGAAGAGGAGGCAGATCATCTGGTTTGATTTGCTGTCACACCCAAGATGGCCCAGTGACTCCATCATCACTCATCTTTATGCATCCCAGGTTCCAGCTAATGGAGTAACGTGTTTTCATATTGGATGCGATGTGTACGTGTGTGCGTGTGTGTGGGTGTGTATGGGTGTTGGAGGGTGTGTGTGTGTGTGTGTGTAAAGTGGTGGTGACAGAGTTGAAGAGACAATAGTGTAGACTAGATATGATGAGTCCCTGAAAACTTTTTTATGGCATGGATGATGTAGCATAAGGCCTTGAGAGGGGAAGACTTGGCATTAGGGGTTCTTTGAAGAGTTTTTCTATTATATACAGTAAATGGGTGTAGGTGCGTGCTCTTGCATGCATGTTGCTGGCTATACTATTCATTGACATGTTTGCATCCATCCATCCATTTTCTGTAACATTTGTGCACAGCAGGTTCCCAGGTGAGCCTATTCCTACTAGCGAGAGTGGGGAACACCTTGGACTGGCTGCCAGCCAATCACAGGGCACTTATAGAAAAACAACTACTGTATATAGAGTACATCTATGTACAAGTTAGAGATTTCAATTACCATAACCTAACATGCATGTTAGTGTAATGTGGGAGGAGGTCAGAGTACCTGAAGAACACTGCCCCCGTTTCAATACAGAGAATACCAAATTGAGCAGTAATTGCAAAATGGCAGACAAGCAACAGCCACACACATTATTTCTCACCATGTTTTGCTCTTGGTTTGTTTGTGTCAGCGGCCTGACTCCACAGAGCACATGCAGGAGTACTACAGGCAGCGTCTGCGTGTGCAGCAGCATCTGGAGCAGAAGCAACAGCAGAGACAGCTTTACCAGCAGATGTTGCTCGAGGGGGGTGTGAAACCGCTCGACGCTGCCCAAAACAACCTCACTGAGACCTTCCTCACTCGGTAAGGAGCGGGTCTAAATCTATATCTTTATCTATAAGCTCAAAATAGTTTCCCCCTTTGAGGAGCATTTTGCTCATCAGTCATTTGAGGAGCAACTTTGTCATTTTGAGGAGCAATATTTGCAGGTTAATCCTACTGACCTCTAAGTTTTTTTAAACACTACAAACATGACAATATACAGTAATGGGGGAGTTGTCAGGGTGCACCTATTGAATACTTTGGTATTTAGTATCATGGTGAAAATTGAATATAATATACAGTATAATTGTCAAATATTCTGATAAACATATGTTTACTTGATGAAAGAGCAATTATGAAGACAAAAGACAAAATAAATCATTTGACTTCAGGACCAAAAATGACATTAACTAGCTAAAATAAATACTGTACTGCAATTGGCTATTGTTACAAAACAATATATTTTACATTTTGAAGTGAAATTGTCCTTTTCAATCCAAGTTGACTGCACAATCCACACACGATAAAATGATGATGAAACACAGCACCGATCGGCCGCCTTAACAATGGAGGCACGAAACATGGCCCACTAGGACTCAATGTCCTCTGCCTGTTTACACGAGTGGAAATGATCATTTTCCCCCATTGTCTCCCATTTTGCGCCTCCCAATTTCACAAGATCCGCAACAGTCAACAGTTCAGCACAGTGCCTGCCTTTCAGACGTCGTATTTAAAGACGCAAAATCAGCCACTGCAATTTTGTCTCAGGTTTGATAAATCACATTGCGCTAGCTGCTAAATAATTAAGTTGCACACTTCTACCAGAACACGCATACTTGTGCCAAAAATATGTTATGTGTCGATGATAAGTGTCTATAGACGTCCATGATAAGTGTCATGTTAGACGTCTATGTAAGTGTCGATGTTAGACGCCGATGAGAAATGTCCTCAGTCTATAATAAAATTTATAATATGTATGCATGCGGTCCTGTTCGCTCATTCCCACCACCGTTGCGAAACGCCGCTTTGTTTAACAGCCGGGATCAACCCCATAACCCCATACCATACGGGGTGCGCTCAGTTAGTAGAACATCTTCCATCTGTTTGCATGATCAATGAAATTTATACCGGTGTTTGCACATCTTGGGCAGCAGTGAAAAGAGCATTGCCTAAAATGCATTCATGCTACCCCCTAGTGGCTATGCTTTGCTGCTTGGAATAGCCCTCGTCATTTAGCACCACCCACATTTCACAAAGAATTTTGCGCACTTTTTAGACACGTTTTTTTTGCTTATACACAGTCATAATTACTTACACAGTAAAATAATAATTTATTAACTATTAATCTATACATTTACACCGAATTCATTCATTCATTAATTAATTATTTTCAATGATCAGCGTCAATAGCATGATTTCCATAACAGCCCAGCGTGGTACATACTGTGTTTTTGTAACAGGGAGTGTCATTCACATAACTTTGACAATTGTGTATACATCAATCGTTTTGGATTATTTTGAAGTGCGAGTTACGTGGGTGGAAGATGTTGTATCTCTAAACCGACTCACGGAGTCTTCTGTTCAGATCCATTCAGAAACTGGAGGAGATGAACATTGGCATTGACCTCCACGGAGATGAGGTGACCCCTCTAAGCCAGCAGTGTAATGGTGTGGCAGATGACGGCAAAACATCCAACAGCCAAGAAGACCCAGGGGTGGTGCAAAGAGCAAAGCCTGGTAGTGTAAGCAGCACCCCCTCACTAGGGCCTGGGAGCCATTGCCTGCAACACGTCAGTGAGTGCCCACTTCCTGCAAGGTAATGAATGCTGGATTGTTCCATACTATCAGTTTCATGTGAGTTCTAATAGGAGGCCACGTGCATGTGTGACTACTCATTAACTTGTGTGTGACTCCCTCTGAGCATTTAGTCTGCAAATTAGATTACGGCCATTTAAAAGGTATGTTTTTGTGTCTTTGTATTCGTGCATTGTGACTGCAGTGCTGCTGAGAGGGTTGGAGGCCCTGGGCAAGATGATTCCAGCAGCCATGTGACACGTTGCACAACCCAGCAGGTGCTATCAACAAAACACAATCAAAGACAAAGACAAAGACACAAATTACAATAAGGGTTGTTTTTCTCTGATTTTCTTTCTAGCCAGGAAAACCCAAAACCCATTTTTTCAAAGTGTGCCAGCTTGAAGACACGCAGGCGGTACGATCTGTGGCCTTCCATCCCTCTGGATCGCTTTATGCTGTTGGTTCCAACTCGAAAACTCTACGGGTTTGCGCCTACCCTGACACCGTAACAACCAGGTCTGGACTGCTCCGACACATCAAACCATCACATTTGATTACATTTTGTGAAATGACTTAATGGATGCGCAGTTCAACGAATATACTCAGATAGCTTGTCTGCACAGTTCTTCATATGTTTTTCAATTTTCTTTCCATGTTTAGCACTCTGGATGCCATCAAGCAGCCCGCAGTGGTGCGCTTCAGAAGGAATAAACACCACAAAGGTTCCATCTACTGTGTCGCATGGAGCCATTGTGGTCAGCTTTTGGCCACCGGTTCCAATGACAAATATGTCAAGGTTCTTCCTTTCAATGCTGACAGCTGCAATGCGACAGGTACGCGTTTATTGTGCGTTGACTCAAGCAGGCTCAAGACTTTACTTAGGTGGTTTTATGACATCATTCAGGTCCTGATCTGGAGTTCAGCATGCATGACGGAACAATCAGGGACTTGGCCTTCATGGAGGGTCCTGAGAGCGGAGGCGTCATCTTGATTAGTGCTGGAGCTGGAGACTGCAACATCTACACCACTGATTGCCAGAGAGGACAGGGCCTTCACGCCCTGAGTGGACACACTGGTATCTGACCTTGAAACATTTTGCTCTGGCCTTGAAGTTTTAGGAAGACTGGTTCAACATTTACATCAAGCAGTGCAGTTTAGTTTTAAATGGTAATCCTGATCTGGCTTGTATTTCCATTTTGTAGGCAGGATGGTGATCACATGACATATGATATATTTTATCACCAATTACACCAGTAAAACACAATCTTTTAAAGCGGAAGTCAACCTAAACATATTTTTTAAGAATATGTTCTATGGAGGCCCACTAGTTGAAACACAGCTTTCTGATTAATATTGCGTTTGTGGAATATGAGTTCAGGGCTCAGGTCAACAGTGATTGGTCGTTACCTGAGCCCTGAGCAGTTGTGATGTCATTTTCAGTCGACGCAAGTGACAAAATGGCTGCCCCCGGAGCTGACTAAAAACGAGTGGATTAACTCTTATTCCACAAACGCAATATTAATCAGAATGCCATGTCCCAACTAGTGGGCCTGCATAGAACATATTGTTGAAAAAATATGTTTGGGTTGACTTTCACTTTAAAGAATTAAAAAAAGAACAGAAATGTTATATGGCCAACAAAACCCAAGAAGGCAAGACATCCAACATTTTGTGGCGAGTAATTACAAGACGGCAATTTTGCCATTTCATAACAGTTGTCACATTGAAGTGACAATTCTCTGATGCCCAATCAGCAGCTTTAGGTACTGTAACACTGTGATTTCTATTCAGACAGATGCGAGCCAAAAATTGGTATTATACGGTTCAGATCACTTATTTTCACATGGTTTTTTTTTTTACTCATGGGGGAAGGCAGAGTGCACCGAACCAATGCAAGCACAGTGTGAGCATGCCAATCCAACGCAGATAGGCCACAGCTAAGATTCAGTCAGTGTAGTACAGAACAGTATAGTATAGCGCATTGATGGCATCACCTGTGCTTTTGAACAGGCCACATTTTGACTCTCTACACATGGGGAGGGTGGATGATCGCGTCCGGATCCCAGGACAAGACAGTCCGCTTCTGGGATCTGCGGGTTCCAAGTTGTGTGCGTGTTGTGGGTTCCACCCTGCATGGCTCAGGTAAGTCCACTGCATTCATTCATATTCATGTGAAATGTAATGTCAGGTAATGTGAGGCCACAGTGCGTCTGTTCAGCGTACATTCTGTTCTTTTCTGGTTCATTTACACCAAATAACTAACTAGGTGGTTAAATTGTAAACAAGGAGACCAAGACGACCTTGGGAAATGTACAGTTGTGGAGATTAGTTAATTAGTTTGATGCTCACTGTTAGATTTGCTATCCTCTCACATTGTAATGGTTGGAATTCCAAATACAGCGTGACCCCAAAAAATGGGAATTTTTGAATGCATTCATACAGGAGGACGCCATCTACAGGGCATCATTTTTAAAAAAGGAATATTGCATCATTGTTTCTTAAATGGCATGTTTTAATGTTTCAACTACTATTAATACAATATTTTCTTCCATCACTCTTGCTTTTATCTGATTGTTAAAAAGTTCCTATTTTTTTTGTGTGTCACTCTGTATATGAATGACTTAAAGTGGAAGTCTACCCCAAAATTTTCTTTACAAGAATATGTTCTATGCAATCCTACTAGTCGAAACACAATATTTTGTTTAGTATTGCGTTTGGGGAATATGAGTTAAGCAGCAAAATCCGCCTCTTTTTAGCTGTCTCAGAGGGTGCCCATTTTATCACTTGCTGTCAACTTAAAATGACATCACAGTTGCTCAGAGCTCAGCTAACGACTAATCATGGCTCAGCTTCAGAAAACGGGTGAGCCCTGATCGGGTGTTACCTGAGCCCTGCACAACTGTGATGTCATTTTCAGGTGACAGAAGTGACAAAATGGCCGCCCCCTGAGATGGATAAAAACAGGTGCATTTTGTTGCTTAACTTATATTCCACAAACACAATTGTAATCAGAATGCCATGTTTGGACTAGTGAAGGCGCATAGAAAATATTATTGTGAAGAAAATCTTTGGGGTTGCCTTCCTCTTAACAAAAATGTTGGTTGACTTGATGGCATCAAACTGTGAAGGTTCCACTGTATTCATCTTAGAGACTAGATTTTTTTTTTAGGGACACTGGGACACCTATCAGTTGCAGCAAACATCTGTCACAAGATAATTGACGAACAACAAATGTCCAAATTTCGGTTAAATACGAAGAAATGATTGTTTTTTGTTTCTTTCGCGCAGGAAGTGCGGTAGTTTCGGTGGCAGTGGATCCCAGCGGCCGCCTGCTCGCCACTGGCCAGGAGGACAGCACTTGCATGCTCTATGACATCAGAGGAGGCCGCATAGTCCAGTCATACCGCCCCCACGGCAGTGACATTCGTTCAGTGCGCTTCTCACCTGGAGCCCATAATCTTCTCACTGGTTCCTATGACAACAAAATCATCATCAGTGACCTGCAAGGTAGCAGCAAACAACGATGTTGCCCCATTGACGCATGTTATGCTAACGGATGAAACTTGTAGTTAATGACGTCACTTCTTCTTTCCTTTTCTTTGAACGCAGGCGACCTAACAAAAGCACTCCCTCAGACGTTGGCAGGGGAACATTCGGACAAGGTGATCCAGTGTCGATGGCATCCCAAAGACCCAACCTTCCTCTCTTCCTCCGCTGATCGGACGGTTGTCCTCTGGGCTCCCAACCCCTGAGAGTCGTAAAAATCATTAGTCAACACTCAATCGGACATTAAGTATATCCCAGTGTGGGATCACTAACTATTGCATATGTTTGTATTTTTGTGTCACTGCATTAAGATGTCCATGCTGTTGGTTCATACAGGCGATGTCAATACGTACAGATGTATTGACAAGTATAGAAAACACGATTCGTATTTGTTTCATGCTCATCAAATCACGCTGTCGTCAATATCTGAAGATATTTTTGGGGTGGAGAAGAGAGGCAAAGGTGGCAAATACTTAAAGCAGCAGCGTGGAGTTGGTGTACAATCAAATAACAGCCTTGAAATGTACTTTATGTTGGGAGCACACTGGCTTGAAATAGAATTCAGTTGTGTGCTGTGATTGTACAGCACGCAACACAAAATAATCAGTCTTTTGGATTGTAACTCGTGCTTTAAATCTGGAGATTGTACTTGAGGGTGTCGTGGCGAATTGAGTTTTTCTAAAAGAACCCAAAATGTGACAAAAGAAAAAAAGGAAAACAATTGCTGCAAAAGGTTTTAAATATTTTTTTCTTCCTGCAAGATTGAAATTAATGGACTTGAATGGTGAGGAATTTATGACATAATGTGCCTTTTCAAACCATTCTTATTTTGGGTTGGTGTAGTAAGTGATTGATATATTTATTTATGCAGGGTTATCTATTTTGTCCATATACTGTATGCACCTTGACACGTACATTTTTGTCGTATGGCTCACTATGCACATTTGATGTTAGAGTTGCAAGTATGAACCGAAAGCATATTTGCAATATGATCACATTGCACAACATAAACAAAAGCTAGCAACTTGTTGAACATATCAATTTGTAGATGTGTCTCTTGCGTTTGCTTGCAAACAAATCAAATTCATGAATTGCACCATTAGGACAGTTGACTGATGTGTAAAAGATGTGTTTGAACTTTCTGACAAATTTAGTTTATTTAGTTCAACTTTATTGACTGATCAAAAGCTGTGCCCTTTTGAAGTCAAGATGTAAAGTGGGATGCTAATCTTCAACTGACAATTTTTAAAAAGAATGGTTACCATGCATTCTGTGACATCATCCATTATCCACCATTTAGCCTTTTCATAGTCGAACTGGGGCTGCCTACCCGAACTGATATTTGGGCTTTTTTTTTTATAACTCATGCACTTTAAATGAAGAGGTTGTGCACATGATCATTGTTACTTGACTTAGCTACGATGCAGAAAGCTCGTTTGACTGACAGATGTGTCAACTGTACTACACTCCCTCACTTGATTTGCACAGTGTCTCAGTTTGACCATTCCAGTCTCATCTTACCTTACCTTCCACTTTGTATGTTGTAATACTTTCAATCACCGCGTGTTGTTGTAAACAGTGTTTGTTCCACATGTCTCGTCATTGTGATGTTGCATCTGTGGGTCGCAGTGGGATCTTTTATTGTGCTGTCTTACCTGCCAAAGGGCCATTAGAGTTCAATGGACTGAAATAAAACAATGTCACTGTTGATAACCAATGGGGTACTAAATCAATGTTTCTACAGAGCGACAATTTGTAATGATAGTACTGCATGTGAGGATCACTTAATCCGGAATACTACAAAGATGCATTTAGCGTTAAAGACATGTTATCGGTGATGAGCTGTACCTTTCACCTGGCTTACTTTTGTTTAGGGTTCTACACAAGTACAACTTAATTAATCATTATAAAGAGGAGCCTTTTCAAGTTACCCATAAGTACACCATTTTTCTTGTAGTTCCTTTTTGGACTGAAGCACAGTAAATGATTGCGTAAATGTCCAAATTTTATCAATGGAATCACCTACATTTGAACCTTTAATTGAAAGGCCTTCATTGAACCCTTTGGACCACAACCACGCCGCTTTGTACCATGGAAACGCTATACTTTGTGGTTCACATATTCAGTGATTGTAATGACAACATTTGGTTGCAATAATAGGCTGAAAGGTCAAGTCCAACTGTAGAATGGAGTTGTTTTATGATGAGACCCATAGAGTGTTAATACAGTGGGTTTTCCTGTGGGGGCTTGGTTCTGTTCACCTAAATATGGCGTCCGTTGTTGGTTGCCAGATTTAGTATGATGAGGACTGGTATATTGAAAAAAAGTCAGGTACAAAAGCATATGGGACAGACAAGTTTGTTGGACGGATGAAGGTCATTGGAGAGTAAAATAGAGGCTGTCATCACTCACATGCTGCGCTCGATCATTCGCTCCTTTGTGAGGGGGACAATGCGAGTCATCGTTTGGGGGCTTAAAAAGCATACGCACTCTGTAAACCCAGCCAGCCTGGAAGGACCACCCAACCAAGTGAGAGGTATCAGAAAATCCTGGACTTTTTAGCGTATCTCTGCTCTTTGGATGATATTTTTTTTGAAGTTCAAAAATTCAACATTGTGAAGAGCCTCAAATCTTAAGGTGAAACTGCAAATGGCATCTGGAGCTTGTCTGTTTCACTGTTTTGTTTTGCTTTAAATAGGTTTAACTGGGCTCAAAATATTCTTGTAATTTTTAATGTAGGTGACTGATGTGTGTTTGCATAGTTTATAGTAGGGATAGACTGATTATCGGCCGGGCCGATTATAAGCGCTGATATTCTGCGTTTGACAAATATCGGCATCGGCCTTTTTTAATAATCTGATGGCATTGAAATCAAAACAAAAATATGGGAAAGTTTAACATTTCTGTCATTTTGAAATTTTGGAGGACTTCATTTACTGTAAAAAACTATATGGAGCTATTGTTTCAGTTTTCATCAAGACATCCTGACAACCTTAAGTCCTTCGTGAACTTTTTTTTAGAATTTTATAACAAAGGTGGATATATTTATAATGAAAATACAAATACTGTCAAAACCGTATATTGATAATAATTAAAACAAAAAACATTATGCAAATCTAAAAAATGTTCAATAAACACATGCTTAAAAACGTTTCAACAAAGTTAAACAAAGTTTCTTTTTTTTTTAGATTTTGATGCCAATATTTTCCTTTTTATTGAAAATGGATATCGGCTCCAATTATCGGTTAGCGGCCTCCTTGACTACTAATAATCGGTATCAGAACCTGAAAAAAACATATTGGTCTATCTCTGGTTTATAGTATAGTGTATCAAATCTTTGGTATAGAACTGTAAATAAGTGTTTGAAATCATTAGCTTGTGTTTGGTTTGACCCATACAATAATTGCTGACAACTCACTTGTTGTGTTGCACAAAGCAGAATAAGTGAACAATGGCTAGGAGCTGCCTATCATGCACTCTCATTGTCAGTCCGCTGCTATGGCCCAAATGTTTTGCTAGGCTCAACCCATTTCACAAACCTTGGAAAACATTTTGTTTTTATAATTGCTACAATTTCGACTAGTGGTTGGCAGTAAATTTGCTGTTGTTGGTAGGAACCAGAATAAGTGGATCTCAATAGATCGAGCAAGTGTACCAAATGTTGTGGTCAGTAAGTGTGAATTGAGGCAGATTTAAAATGTAGTACTGTAACTGTCAGTTCACGTGTACAAAATTTACACATACATTTGAATCTCCATCAAAAATAATAATAATTATCATTCTAGCGTCACTGTTTTTAATAATATTTTCTTTCCACAAATTGAAGTAATCCCACATTAGGAAGACAGGATCTCCTCTAATTTGTCCTTCCCTCTCTCTGCGTTGTGAGTTCAGGAGGAGAGAAGTTCTGCCGACTTCTCCAGCATGTTGTACACTCTGGCTGGAGGAGGCACACTCTGCGGCGTGGCTGCGCTGGTGCTCCTAATTGTCTCAACGGCGACCGATTTCTGGATGCAGTATCGTTACTCGGGTAGCTCAGCCAATCAGGGCCTTTGGCGGTTTTGCATCAACCACAAATGTCATGCTCACACCATCACTGTAGGTAAGGCCTGGAGGATTTGTGAGGTGACAAGACTAACCTTGTAAACACATTTTTCAAAATGCGAAATGTCATTCCGGCGACTTTGATTTGTGAGCAAAAATTTGAGACAGGATCTCTGTCCCAATCACTAACAAGAAGCAATTTGGCAGATAGTCAGCCATTCTTCAAAAAAACTGTGCTTCGAGTTGTTTAATGCGATTAACGCCACTCCCAGTTGAAGGCCAAACATGCAACAAAGAAAAATCTACACATATGTAAAATTACCACATAGCTTTTTTTGCCTTTCCTCAATCTGCTTATCTTAATGCTGAAAAACAATGTGAAAAGCTATAGACCGGTTAGAGGAGAGCACAGGTGTCATGGTGTTATAACATTTTAAGCAATAGATATTTTAATTCCAACGGTGGAGTAAAACATATAGACAGACGATATAACAATACTTGCATACAGTATATTCTTTATCTTTTATGAAAAACAACTGACGGAGGACCGTCTCCATGTATCAGTATTTCCAAATCATACTGCACATCAGAAGGAGCAGAACGATCAATTTAACATGCGCATTTTCATTATTTACATTGTATTTCGTTATTTTATTACCACTAACCAAGTGGCCATGTGACCCTCAGCCTTCTGGGATGCGACTAGGGCTTTCATGTTGCTGGCTGTGCTCAGCTGTTTTGCTGGCGTGGTGCTCGGCCTGAGTGCTTTCACCAATGGTACCAAGAACAAGAGGGTCCGCATGGGGGGCATTGCCCTGGTCCTCTCAGGTGACACGGAAAATATCCTTTTCTATGAACCGTTCTGCACATCCGCGTTTCCAGTCCACGCACTCCAACGATCTCAATGCAATATGATGCACAGAAGACTGATTGGTGCCCCTTTCAGGTTTTCTTGCCCTCTTGGCTCTGTCCATCTACACGGGAGTGACAGTGACTTTCTTTGGGAAACGCTTCTTGGACTGGCGATTTTCGTGGTCCTACATCATCGGCTGGGTGGCTATCATCCTGGCTTTCGCAGCAGGTATTTCTGATAGTTCTCATTATTTACAGTATGTGTGGTGTTTATTTCTAGTTGTTTTTTTTAAACGGTTTTGCACACTTGACACTCAACCTTCGGTTTCACTTCTGGTTTATTTAAGGACTGATGGAACTTACAGTGCTTAAAAAATGTATTAGACCATCTGTCATGAAAATAAAATGAGACCATCCAGTGTCACACATTGCTTTAATTCGTACTCTTTCAATTTCACTGGGCTTTTAACAATTGAAAATTTCTAACAGGAATGAGAAATTTCAAACTCAGATGTCAGAAACGTAATCAAACATCATATTTAACGACTAAAATTAGTCCCCCCCCCACCGTTTTTGAATAATGAAAATAAATGTAATTTGACATCTTAATACATAAATGACAACGTGCTTTACTATTCTTTCAATTTTTCATGAAACAGTAAATTCAAGTTAAAAAAAAAAAACTAAATCATGTGGACAAAAGTAATCACATTTTAGTATCAAAACATAATTTTGATTTAACAATACCTACATGCTATATTAGCATTAAAGAACCCTAAAAAATATGTTGATATTTTGGTAATGACCAGTGCTGTTAATTTACTTGCAGCTGTGCCATAAACCATACAATGGATTATGCTAAGAAATTTGTTGAGCACTGCATATAAGAACAATCCCTGGGAGCTTCATTTTACAAAATATGGAACCCACATTTATTTCTATTGCGACCAAATTTGTTAAATAAGTCATTTTAAACTGTTAAAGGTTTAATTGTGTCCTTATTACATTTACGATGTATTCAATAATCTGTCCTTGGAATGTCATGTAACTGATTAATGACTATCAAAGCTGCTTCCATTTATAATGATGTCATTGTCATGCCACTCACACAAGCGTAATAACTCCCTGCCTCATCCACTTTAGGTGTGTTTCAGCTCTGTGCATACCAGCGAACAACTGCAGAAGCTTCTCCTTCAAATGTCCCTGACAGTTGAAGCACAGCACACTGATGCTCGTCAGTAGTTAGAATAAAGTCAAATCATACCCATCCTGTGTGTCTTCTCTGATATATAAACAAAATAGTGTATGCTATACGGTAGGGACAATCTAAAACAGTCAATGTAAAATAGCCTGACCCCGGATAAGCTGAAGAAAATGGATGGATGGAAACAACTGTAAGGCAAAACAAGGTTTTAGAATATTTTACCCACACCCCTAAAGCTTGTGACACTGCTCACAGCAATTAACAACAAATATGTATACCTTATGCGGAGAGACCGCCGTTCGTAACCTCGAAATGTCGTCGTAAAACGAGGAGCTCTGTAAAAAGCAGTTGCAGTGAACAAGTTTGTCCACCAGACGTCTATTTTATGCCTTCATACGTGAACCAGTTACTAATCGCTCAATATTACTCTTCTTTTTGTTCTGCCTGTGAAAGAAGTCCATACCCGGCGTTATAGCAAGCAACACATGCTTATGTAATTTCTCATTGGAAAAAAGTTTACACGGTGGCTGAATTCACGTTACTAATCGTACATTTGCTTGATGCTTTCTTGGAAAAATCATTGCATTTCTTCTGACAATTGTGAAATGCAGACAACTGGGGCTCTTCCAGGGCATTATTTTACACTGTGGGTTTCTTGCAAATGAAAATAATGAAAACAAATACAAAATGTTGAGGGCGACAAATAAAACAACAACAGTTCTTCGCAACATATGATTTATTTTCAACAAAAGCAAAGTCATCTCACAGAGACTACTTTGAATTACACAGAATGCAAATAAATATATAGATATATATTGGGCCATTGTATAATTAAGGGCTTAACAATTGTTACAAAATTTACAATGAATAGTGCAAAACCACACAAACGCTGCCCTCGTTAGGATTTTTGCATCGGGTACGTTTGAGGACAGTGGCCGTGTGCGTGTGCTACCCCCTGGTGGGAGACTGACAGTACTGCGCGTCTAATGCAGCAAACTTAACTTGTGATACAGTTTAAACTCTGCTCCTTGTTGGGGAAGGAGCACTTTCACAACAGTGTGAGCTGTGGTATGGATGTATGCATCATAAAACAAATGGGAAAGGCTCTTATGGACAAATGATAAAGTAAAGCAATAAAGACAAGTCAAATTAATAAAGTAAAGCGGTGATCTCTCTCAAAGGGGCTGTAGAGACGCACCCAAGCCAAGACGTAGAGCCCAATGACAAGCACTAGACTTTGAAATGACAAAGGATTTTCTACCTGGCGGGTCATGCCCACCGGCCCTGAGTGAACAGACTTTGAAACAAACAAAGAAAGGTCTTAGCACCGTCAGACAAACACCCGAAACGACAACTTTTTGCCATTTCTACACAATCCAAACACGGCGTCTTGGATTGTGACAGGCACAACACATTTGGTAAAGTGCACTCGCTCCTTTCACTCACATCTTAGTTTGTTTTTTTCTTCCATAGCACATTTTTCTTCCACACAAAAGTTTGATTCTAAAAAAACACCACACAGAAATAAAAGATATTTTGCCATGCATAATACTAATTTGTTGCAGTTTGAAATTTTGTGGAGCTATTTGCTGAAACTTGGACCTTATCAACAAGTGCGGTTTTGAGTTGTCGTGCACTGAGGGGAGGGACAACTTATAGTCAGTCAATTCCCCTTAATGCAGACACATACACTATGACCATTAGCAATACATCATTGGTGAGACATACAATAAAAAAAAAAAAAAAAGAAAATTTACTAGAAACACAGAAATGCTACTTTGTCCCAAAACTTCTCCTGACAACACATTGAGACATGTTGTCCAACTTTGCTGTCAACTACAGGTATGTTTGCATTGATTATGAAGTTTAACCTCTGAGCATTGATCATTAAACATGTTAAATCACGTCAAAGAAGAGGAAGCGATTAAAGAAACAGAGCGTGAGAGGAGACCATTGTGGGCTGATCATCATCATCATCTCAGCCCACAGAAGGTTGGAAAGAGAAGACATTCAAAAGAGAGGTACCCACATTTCCACGTTCCTACTGCTGCAAAGACGGAAGGAAGGGTGAACGTCATGCAGAGAGACGTGCACATCTTTGGCTAGTGGCAGCGCGACGTCTGCGGTGCTGAGGTGTGCTGGTGAGCACTACAGCTGGCTAATGCTGAGGGATACCGCCCTGTTCAGATCGCAAGTTGGAGTAGAGGAACAAGATGTAGAACAGTCGCTCGCATGGCCTCCAGGACTGGCGTTGGTCCACACAGCAAGACACGCTGCAACCAGGCAGGATGGACGTGCGGTTTGGCTCGGCTCTGTCTAAATGTGTTTTTTTTTTTTTTTTTTTTTCTTTTAAACTACTGCAAGCATATAGCCCTTCAAGTTAAAAAGTTGTCACTGAAATTGCACAGATTGGCCACTTTTCTCTTGACATGACGTGACAGTGTCTTGGGCGCGCGGTCCGGTCGCGGCAGGTGAATTGTCTTCCGCTGGAAGTGATCCTCCAAGTCACAAGTCAGGCGTTCTACCTCTCCTTTGGTCGCTGAGTGTTATGTGTCTTGGCGGTAGCTGAAAAAGAGGAAAAAGTGTGAGCGAGGCACAGCGAAAGGTAAGCGAATACTCCAAAAGTACAAGACATGCAAATACAAGAAGTCTTACAAGTAGGGATATAACGATTAACCGAAAATCGATTTAAATATGCATAGATGTAAAAAATAATCGACATTTTTATCACAAAAGGATTTATAATGATAACAGTCTAATCTATTGTACATTTATTTATTTTCATGTTTAGTTCTGGCACTAACAAAACACTGATGACAAGACAAAAATGTAGTTAAACAGTCAAAATTATTCACTCATTTTCATGTTTTGTTATAAAAAGTTACTGTTTGTAACAAGGACAAAATGGAGGTCTAAAAAACATTTTGGTTATAAAAGTCATTCATTTTGTTAAAAAAAAAAGATTTTAATAAAATCGAAAATGGTGAACTAAAAATCTAAAATTGAGTGAATCGTTACATGACTACTTACAAGTCAAAAAAGGTAAACAATACAAAAAAGTTGAGTCTATGTGAGCACGGCACATGCAGTAATTTGTCCACATGTTTATTGTTATCATTTTAACTACAGCAAGCTCCTTTTTTGCATTTGTGTCTGTTCACGTGAACAAGTTGTTCTGCAAGGTAACTTGCCTTCCATGCAGCAAACCACCCACTCCGTTTCCTCATACGTGTCAGTCACTTTTCATCACAAGGCTCGAAATAAATTTTGTTATTTAGAAAGCAGTTTTGCTAATCAAAGACTTCATTTGGGGATCAACTTTTTGTCGGTTAATCTCAGGGACCTGAGGCAAGGATTTTATTAAACAATAAAAACAACAATAGAGGGAGTTGAATATAGGGAAGCTGCTAAGAAAAATGTTAGCATTGAGTATCCTACTGAAAAATGGAGTATTTGGATAAAGTATATTTTTGCTTTGTTAATGAGCAATTATGAATACAAAAGAGAACATTGCACTTAATAACCAGCAACCAGTTGGTTGCCAACCAACAGAAACTCACTTCCAGAATGATTTGGCTGAATTTCCATATTTTTGAAATTAAGAACATTGGAGTGAGGTATTGGGGGCTCTCAATGACTAGCTATGGCCGGGTCTGGGCCAGCCAAAGCGTGATCACTAGCGGCTCGAGCACTGATGACGAAGGCAGCTCGGAGCTGCGGGTACTCATGTGAGACCATGTGTCTGCAATTATTGTTTTGGGCCTTTCAGCCCAGAGCAAGAATCTCACATCGTTCACAATTTGAGGGAATTAAACTTGCTTAAAAAAAAAAAAATAATAATAATAATAATAATAATAGGCTTGCACCTCTTACTTCCCAAACTGTATATTTGGTCGGCGCTCGACTTGGCTGATGACTTACCCGCTCTGTAGGGTGAACTCAGGCAAAGCACCGAGTGACGTCAGCTGTTTCTCCAGGGCCACAATCCGTAAGCCAATGTAGCTTGAAGAAAGCAACAGCACCACCACCCTGAGGAGCAGAGATAAGTTGAAACAAACAGCCACACCCGACTATGCGGGCATAATTTCTTGAAGTGTTGTGAGGAAAACTACTTTTAATCAAACGTTTGCTATGACATAAGATCACACAAACATGCGACCTTGAGCTAACAGTTCCTAAATTGCAAACATTTTGCATGATGTGAACGAAGCTTATCGCACAAAGACAGGGCGGAGGTAAGGAGTGAAGACAAAGCGACTTACAGTATCAAGTAGATGACGAGCAGCGTGTTGAGGGTGCTGGCCTCTCTCTGAACCAGCAGAGACTTGGCCTTCTCCGTCACATTCCAAACCCACGAGCCACCTGGAGCTGAGGTCGGGGAGCAGACATGCAAGGACGGCATTAATGTCAATGTCACGTTGGCTGGCCGCATCTAAAATTTGGCTTTCCGGCATCATTTATTCAAAACACAATTTGATGGGTTTCAATATGTGAGCTTCTCAAATGTTTCGGGGTAAACTGGCAGTCAAGCAGGTTTATTGTGGGCTTGTTTTTGATACCTGATACAGGCAGATCATGGTCTGAAGATGAGCTGTCGCTCTGCAGCCCATGCACGCTCTTGAAAGACGATCTTTTTCCATTGGCTAGTGCAGTCTCTGCAGACAAAAACATTAATGATGACGTTTGCAGGACACGCACAAATTAATCTGGTTAGGCATTGCTTGCTGTCCCATTCTTATGTCAAGTCCAGTAATTCAATCTTAGGCTGTCTGCCGCGGCTGCACGAGGGAGCAAAGATGCCCCTTTCAGTTCGCTCAACGAGGAAGAGTAGCTCGTTGCTACAACTTTAATATCTTTGATAAGTTCGCTGCGACGGTTTTCACAGAATTATTGTGCACTGATCAAAAGTCAACAATAGTGTGATAAGATCCTAAACAACGACTTTAATTTAGCGTTTGAAAATGTTATTTTGATTGTCATGGTGAACTAGGTCTGTGAAATTAATCAAAATTCAATCATTATACTCCACGATTACAAAATTAGCATAAAATACATACACATATATGCATTTATATCCAACCCACTGTTTATTTATTTATTTTTTAAACAAGTCATACATTTGCATCCTTTTTAAATTTTATGAAAAATTTTATAAAATGTTGTCTAGTCTAAAATTAACTTACATAATTGTCGTGTTTCAAAGAAATGTATTTGTCTTTATATTTTTTGTGTTTAAACATTTTGTACCAAAAAAATATTGTTTGAACAATCATGATTTCAATTATTGCCAAAAATATATATATATTTTTTTTCCCCCCATAATCGAGGTGCCCTATGTTGAACTAACAAAATATAGTTCCAGTCCAAATGTGAGTAGAAAAATTCACGCAAAGTGTAGACGTCTCACCTTTGTGTGTGCTGTGCACAGGTTGGTCCTGTAACGACTGCGACTCGGAGCCATCGAACAGGTCAAAGCTGCCATCGAGACTGGACTGGCTGGAATTCTGTCATGATTGGTCACAGAGAAAATAATGACTTTATTCAGCGGCACACAGCTGCTGACTACTGCGGGCACAACGGAGGAGGAGGTGACATGAAGCGACTGAATTAAAATTATCGCATGGGGTTTCAGAACATACCAAGCAGTAATACTAGGCGGGGAAAAAACCCCCCCCAAAAAAACAAAAACAAAAAAAAAAAACACAGCTTAACAAACGTCCTTACCACAAGTTTGCTCTTGTCAAAGCTTTGCTCAGCAGAGGAAATGACGGGACTGCTGTTGTTGCTGCGGTCCTGTAAAAACCAAACACACACTTATGATGCCGGTGCGGAACACATTTGGCAGTCTGACAACGTTTAAGCAGAAAAATAAATAACGGACCAGTGTCACAGGTGAGGCTTATGCAAATGTATAGCTTTTTAGAATTTTGATGATATTTGACTTCATCGCTTGCATCACTTTTATCTACAGTTTGAGTAACTCGTGGTGAAGAGAATACAGGCGTCCTGGACCTCTCACCTCAAGCTGAGGACAGACGGCGCGCAGCAGCTGATAACAAGCTTCTCGGTTCCGTAGCGAGACAAACAGGAACTGAACATCATCAGGGAACAGGACAGATAGAACATGAGCTACTTGCTCAGCTGACAAACATGATTACAAGCTCCGTTGGCCTGCAGAAGAGAACTAACCTTTTCTCCCTCCGTGGTTCGGATTGACAAGGCGTTTGGTACAAGCAGAGCGGTGTTCTGCTTTTTGACGATGTGAATACTGGAGACGGAAATCACTACCTGGAACGGCATTGACGTGAAACATACAATTAGAGTTGGTTGAAAGTGGGACAGAAAATATAAAGCCATGGCGGGATACGATAAGCTCGGGGTAGAAAAAAAAAACAACAAAAAAAAACGCCGCGATGTTTAGGAAGGCGAGCGTAGTTTAGAGCCTGCAACAGGCTGCCTGCCTACCTTGGTGTCCTTGAGCAGAACAGAGGAGTGGAAACAGGCATGGCTGTTCGTGACGTACAGTCGACCATGGTAGGGCACTTCCTTTTGCAGGGCACAGATGTATGCTGGGAAAAGAAGCGGCACATTTGATCAACTCGGATGGCGAGTTTAGACAAATCGAGAAGTCGTCATTTATTTTTACCTACCATGTATCAAGTCTTCGCTGTCTGGAATGTCTGGAAACAACTTGTGGAATGTTGCGTTGTGCTTTATGAAACTCTACAAGATAGAAAAAGTTTGCAGTCATTTTTTGAGGAAAATGGAAATCATATATTCTTCTAGCTAGGGCTGTGCAATTAATCGAAATTCAACTACAATTATTACACGGCACTATTACAAAATTGGCATAATTGCAAAAAATGATTATTAATATGCAATTATTCAACCCACTGTTTGTTTACACAAGGCACTCATACTTGAATTTGTACCTTTTTTTTTAATAAATTTTGTTTGGTTCCAAAAGGAACTTACATTTTTTACGTTTAAACACTTTGTTTTGTACCCCAAAAAATTAATGATTGTTTGAATAATCGTGATTTTAATTATTACCAATATAATGTGATTAATATTATTTTCGTAAATCAAGCAGGCCTACTTCTAGCCCTCCCCCCGCGCCCCCATGCAACATTTAAACATCAGCCCAAGTTGTAAAATAAAGTTAGCTATTGCCCTCTCACTGGTCTAAAAACATTAGAGAGACCAGTTTACTACTCACTCTAACTTTAATGAGTTCTAGAGATAAAGTACATAAAAAAAAATAATAATAATAATAAGCGCAGCAGTTAGTGTACCAGGACATAATGTGAATGAATGATGCACAAAATATTTTCCGGTTTATTTAAGGTGATCACAGAGTGAATTGTAGATCTCAGCTTGCCGTTTTTCTGCTGCATTCCGAGTGCGACTGTTATGTTTGCACATGCCTCCCGACAAGAGCGAGGCACGGCTCCTCCAAACATTACAAAGCGCACATTTCAAAAGGGAAGGTGGACTTACACTTTGTGTGCCGTTGACCCGAGTCCTTTCGAAGCCTATGCAGTCAACGTCGAACGTCTGCGACCTAAATGCACAGTAGAGTTGCGGATAAAACAAACTTTGTCCAGTTCGCAACAAATACAATTTTATGACATCATCCAATTGAGTACTTCTGTCAGTGTTGTCAACATGAAATTACACAACTCAAACTCGTTGACGCGGGATGTAACAATTCACTCAAGCGCCGATTTGATTTTCAGTTGTCGATTTTTGATTCGATTCTTTAAAAATGGATACCATGCTTGTGTCAGAGCGCCAGTGTGGTGCTGCAGCATCCACAAACGCAATACGGTGGTTGGCGAGAGCACATAATTTGATCGACACATACAAAATGTGGTATGCATCTGGAATGGAAAAAAATGCAGACATTTTTTAGCACTTTCACTTAATATATTCTAATGATCCAGGCATGTTGTCTTTTGTTAGGTGTTGCTGTATAGGACTTGTGAGTGCTCAGATGTCAGCGTTTGATTCGTCACGATTTGAATCGAATCATTACATCCCTATTGTTGACTCATTTAAAAAGTGCTCACGTAGCAGACAACATTTCAATTATTTGTCATTCTTCAAGTGCCACTGTGTTCGCATGACTGTGTAGACAAGCTCACTGTGCACCATTGATATCATGAGGGCACCTCACACACACATTAAAATCATGTGAGCCTGAGCAGCTCAATCATGTGTGTCCTGACTTGGCTCAAAGGCTTCAAGTCTTGTGACGCCACATCGAGCCAAGCACGTCAGAGTCTGCGTATGATTGAACCCATTCTACTTCAAAAAAAAAAAAAAAAAAAACACAACAACATTGGATGTAGCTCCAAAATCTTTCAGGTGCTTTATTTACCTGATGGCCAACTGCCTGGTGAGCGTTTTGTGTTGCTCCTCGATCTGTAGCTGAGCAGCCTCCAGACTCAACGTCTTCTTGGCCTCCACTTTTTTGACACAGTCTTTACTTAAAGTGCTTCTGCTCTTCTTCACTTTGGCTGGCACTCCGCCACCACTGCTCTCTACTGGGTAGTTGCTAGACATTGGAAAAGAAGAATTTGATACATGAGAAACCATTTTATGTGCACACACAGGTATCATGATTATTTTGTCCGGCAAATAAATCACCCAGTAACAGCAACACGTGGATGAACAACCGCTAGTGGTCTTAACTATCATTGCACAACTGTTGCTGTTACTTTCCTCTTTTGAGACGTCATCCTTGCAACATCAAGTTAGTGGGTTTTTATTGAGAAAGGTGAAGCGGAAAATGTTTACAATATTTCATCGCCGGAAATAGGCTATGTAAACGTAGATTATGGCAGCACAGTCGTTCACAGCTAAGGACTTGGAAACCACAGGTGAGAACACCGCTTGAAGTCACAAGATGGCAAAACCTATTGAGATTCTCAAAAACGTGCAATTAATTGAAATTTATGAACCTTCTATCTTCAAAAAATTAAGGCAGAAAACCAAGACCGTTGTTTGAAAAAAATGTAATTGTACACAAATTGTATTTTGGCTGAAGACAGATTTGAGTAGTCGTGAAAAAAAGCAACCGTGACAACTGACTGACACGTAGAAGTCTTTGCAACGCTATAGCTAAAATAGTCATGATTACAACCAACAAGACTGTACACAATAGGAGAGCAGAGGAGCAACAAATAAAAAAATAAAACAAAACCATCCATCTTACCTGGAAAATTTAAACCTTTTCGATGAACGGAAACTCATATATCTACTGACAGTTGGCATTTCCTTTTCTAAGAAAAAACAAAACCCTAATTTCTATAAAAATATTTCTGGCTTAATGCCGTTATTAAAAAAAAAAAAAAGAAGAAACTAGCTTTAAAGTGCATTTAGTAATAATCCTAGCGGGTAAAAAACACAGTCTTTATGGTGCCATGTTTTGTAT
This sequence comes from Filicampus tigris, assembly GCF_054856515.1. Classification (NCBI taxonomy): domain Eukaryota; kingdom Metazoa; phylum Chordata; class Actinopteri; order Syngnathiformes; family Syngnathidae; genus Filicampus; species Filicampus tigris. The sequence goes on along the minus strand of NC_141228.1, from coordinate 8,542,937 downwards.
GAATGCCCTGAAAGAGGAAGCCACTAGCGTATGTGCTTGTGGTGGTGTGACACTCCGTAAGAGGTTGACGTCAACGCAAGCCACTCCCCCTCTAGCCCAACAGCCACGAAAGAAAGCAGCAGAGCACAAACACAAAGTACACTTATACACGAGCACACAAAGGCGGTGCTGTGCTCGGAAAATAAATTTAAAAAAAAAACAAAAACATTTTTTTTTCTTCTTGTGAACAAGCAAAAGCAAGCAGGCGCAAAAATAAGATGCTCAAACTGGCCAGGCAGGCCTCATCTAGGAGTGGTGTTACTTGATCATATTACAAAATGTTTGTTGGCAGGCATTTGGGCAATCCTATAAAAGGTGCTGGCACACAATTGAATTATGATACAATTAAAGACAATTTTTCAACGCAGGGGGGCCCAATTGGTAGCTTCCCTGTGAATGCGCTTTGCGCTGCATCGCCTTAGGCAACTGGAGGAAAGTTCAGGCGTGAAGGGAGGACTTGCAGGCAGACCATGTCATTATTTATGCCTGGATTAACCATGCAAATTAAAACTGGGAGTGGTGAGCTAATTCGAGTTCCATCTTGTAGGCATGTTACTAGAGATGTTACAGCAGATAACCCTCCAATGTTGTGATGAGCAGGAAAAAAAAAAGAATGCTGTGTTTTTTTGGGTTTTTTTGCAGCCACCTGGCCCACAGTCAAACATTTGTTTCTTTCAACTGTATTCCCCCTTGCCACGGGGTTCAATTTAAATGGCCAATAGGGAGAGTATTCAAATGTCTCATCACGTTTTTTTTGTAAAGAGGGGCGGCTGCTAAACTGGAACCACCAAAAAAGGGAGTGTTTCTTTCAAAACCCAAGACACCATTACACACGCCTCCTCCTTAATTCATTGTCATCCAATCCTCACCCTGAATTGGAATCAATTACAGAGTATTAGATTACAGGTTTTTCTGGGTTATATTAAGACAAGGAGGGAGTGATATGTTTTTCTTCAAGACCGATACCAATAATTTGTAGTCAAAGAGGCCGATAACCGATATGTAGAGCTATTCATTTTTAGTAAAAAGAAAATATTGGCCTCAAAATCAACAAAAAAAACCCCTAAATAAAATGCTTAACTTGAAACATCTTGAAGTGCTTGTTTATTTATTATTATACATTTTTGACAATATACATCTTTGTGATAAAATTCTAACAAAAAGCAAATACTTTTTCTACAGTAAATGAAGTCCTCAAAAATTTCAAATGTCAGAAATGTTAAAATTTCACTTCTTTGTTTTGATTTTAACAGTTTTAAATTGATTTATTATCAGCCATAAGATTAAAAAAAAAAAAAAAAAAGCAGATGCCGATATTTGTCAAAATGCGGAATATTGGCACGATAATCGGTCTATCCCTAATTAAAACAGTTTCAAAATATGCAAAGGTGGTAGATTGCTCTGCTTATGGGATAGAGGACCATAATTACATGACAACAAACTAATAACAGTGGGAATGTCTTTTGCCCATTTGATAGTCAACAACAGTGCCAAAAAAACTGTCTTTAGACTGACCAGAAAAAATGCACACCTTCGACCCATCTCCCAGACTGAGCACCGTGTCCCACAACACTACAAAACGGTACAGCTTGACTCAATCTAGAGTTTAATTTAGTCTCCGATAAAGCGACATCACATAAAGACGGTTTGTCAAACTGATATTACAGGCTGCAAGATTTTTATATGCATGTGTACTCAAGTTTTATTTGAGGAGAACCACATTTTACAATTGATCTGTTGAGCTCACTGCTAAACTCAGAAGTGGCATCTTTTTGAAGCTTTAACAACCACAGACCTAATCTGACTGAAATGATTAAAGGCAAGTTGTTAGCCTGGTTTCAAAAACATATTACTAAACTGCCACATCATCATCGCCACAAATATGAATCAGTGAATAAAGATAGTAAGATGGGACATTTTCTACTGTAGTCTTACCTTCCCAGAACCTCAGCACAACGGCTCTCAGCGACAGGCCTCGGTTGGTTTATCACTTCCCTTCTATCCATGCTGTTGTGGCTCCGAAACTGTAATGTTTTAAACCTACACTAGAGAGACCTTTTGCACTTCGACACATTGACTGACTAATGCAATGGGAGTAAAGGTCTATTTTTACAGCAACACTTGAAAACACCCAATAGCTAACACAAGCAAAAGAGGCTGAAATGCAAAGTAGAGACTAGAGTGAATATGTCTGAGACAACAGAAAAAAAGATGGTTGGGCTGTGTTGTTATGGAAATGGTTGCAGCAGTAGGAGGTAAATAATGGGGGGTAAGAAACCTATTAGTGGGTCATTTACTTTTTAAACGAGTCCTCAACTCGTAGGAATTTGATTCAAACGCACTAAGTGCAATAGACATGCTAATAGAGTCAAGCTCTTAAAACAGAACACAAAGCAGACTATAGCATGTGTTTGAGATTGATCACCGCAAAAAAAAAAAATCAGACGCATCAAGTTACAGTCAGTCCTATTTTTCCTTGAGTTTTTCACTTCACCTTACATTGCTAACTCACACAACCAGGTTTATATTGACTGATCTAGTTTCTCTTCCGCATATCCCTCAACATCACAGATGACTGAGAGGCACGGTACATCCTGGTTACCAGTCAATTGCAGTGGAAAAAAAAAAACCTGACAAAGCATACAAACAAATTGTGATTTAAATTTCCAGAAGCCGCTCAAATTACATTCAATTTCACATTCAATTAAACAGAGCAGAGTACCATAATGAACAGGTAGCATCTTGCAGTAACCTGCATTTAAGAAAGGCGTAAAAAAAATAAAATGAAAGAATCAAACAGGGGAGGATTTAAGAATGAAGCCAACAATGCGCTTTTGTTTCCTTTTGTTTCTTAGAAAATTGATTCCAGTCATAAAAAAAAAAAGGCCTAATCTAACTATAATTGTTTTAATTTGCCAACGTGACCAAAGCTCCAGAGTATGGCAAAATATTTTGTCATCTCCATAGAGCCCATCGACAAAACTACTTGTTATGAAGCCAAGCCATTGTGTGAGACTGCCATCTTCTGGAGAAAAATGTTGCCCTCCTTAAAAATCAAAAAGGTGCCACTGCAGCGGATTCCAAAAACTAAGTAATGAGTTGTTTTGAGACAGACATGTTCTAGTCTGCTGTGAAATTCAAGCCAAATGTTGCTGCATATGCTGTAGCTTTAAATACCAAAATTTTAAAAAGTGACAATTTTTTTCCCAACTGCAGCAGATTTTATTCTGTTAAACAGAAATTTAATTAAGCCGCTCTAATGTTTAACCCTAGAACACTAACGTTAAAATTAATGACACCATCGCTAACGTCATGTATATTTAACCAGATATAATAGCCCAAATAAAATACAGTTTATCAATTTATGTGAAAGTAAACCTCTGTATGCCAAATTGGAAGTTGTCTTCTTTAATTTCCCCAATACAAAAATATCACAAAAAAAAATGTGTGGGTGAAAAAAATAAATCACCCAACGTCAATTTTGGGACAACTAAATGCGACATTTAAGGTATACTTGGGTGGAAAAATGACAGCTTCTGAACGTTGGCAACACCCAAATAAAACAGCACAAGAGAAAAGTAGAGCATTTGCCGTTAAGTACCCACTTTTGGTTTTAACTCTGTGATTACTCCGCTTCCATTTATAACTAAACTATGACAATTAAAGACAGCTAAAATATGATTCTGGGTTACAGTGACGTACGGGATCAATGCTGAATTTACAGACGTCCATTGTTGGCACACAATTTGGGCATCTGCACATGCACGTCGTTTCCAAAGTAAACACAGTGATATTGAATATACTGCATGTCCTTTGAAATGTACATGTAATACAGTATAAAATGCATTTGGCATTAAATCAGAAATGGGCACTTCGACTTGCAGGGTAGCCAGCCTAAGTGTTTGAGCTTCAACAGAGCAGACAGGAAGGGCAATATAAAATGCAGTTCGTGGCAGCTTGCCAGGCCTCAGTCTGGAGGATGCAGTGTATTGGTGCGTGTGTGTGAGTCCAGTTGAAAAGAATGTGTGTGTGTGTGCATTTGTTACTGAATGTGTGTTTGTGAGAAAGTCATGTGGCCCTGTGCATGCAGCGCCTCACATCACTTCCTGGATGTGGACTGGCAATGCAGACCGAGGTGATCATTCTTCAAAGCTTCCCAGTGAGCAAAAAGGTTATGGTGTTGGTCAAAAAAACAAAAACAAAAAAACTATTAAGATTAAGACCCATCTGCTGCATCGGGGTGCTGATCTACTTTTTCTCTGTTTTACCTTTGGAAGCAAGAAACACAAACACTTGAAAAACAGGAATCAGTTAGCTCAGGAGTGGGTAATTAATTATTTAAAAGTGCAAAATGAGAAACTAGAACACTTGCTGAGGGCCAAGCCAACAAACTAACCTCAACTTTGTTTATAGTTTTTTTTTAATGTATTTAGAAAGGGACTACAGTATTGCTTCGATAAGTTGCTACATGTGTAGACATGGTATGCATAGTGAGAATTACGAAACAACATTTTAAATGGTCATGAAAATGACATAGTTACATTTTTAAAATTATAACAATACTATTGCACCAACCACCAACTCATATCAGCCATTCCTAGTCAGGACCCCCCAAAAAATAGATAAGGATAAAGTATAACCTTATTGACCATGATGACTTAAATACCTAAAGTATATGAAATTGTAAACATGTGCCCATTATTAACTGGCCAAATCCTCTTGGCCCTCTTCCCTCCACCGTGCAGGAAATAAAAACGTTGCTAACATTAGGACCACGGTTGCATTTTTGCTGGTCTCATTTTTGGAAAAATAGTTGCTGGAATAGTCAGAGAAGTTGCTAAATAGAGCGAAAATGTCACTAAGCGGCAACCCTGCAGAAACAAGTCACAAAGCTGGCTTGATACCTCACGTGTACTAGCGTCAACACACCAAATAAAAAGCACATCTTTCAAAAAAGCACTGCATCTTTTACATTTTGTTTTGACTTCACGGCCACTGTGAGGGCCGGTCAGAGACTGTGGGCATGCCCTAAGGGAATTGACCAAGGTCATCCCTCAAAATATTATAGTTTTTTTTTTTCTTATGCCAACCAGGATAATTTGGCATTTTTACATGGACACGTACAAACTACAGTTAGGAATGAGCCAAACAAAATTTGATTGAAATCCAGCAAGCCAGTGTTAGTGTACTGACAGGCCATCTTGTCTTAACTTTGCAAGAGCAAAGGAGTGGTCATTAGCACTGCCCTGACAGAGGCAACACACGACTTCAGCTATGACCAGCTGGCTTGTGGGCAACCCTTCAACATTCCTGCTTGATGCAACCTTCTTCACAGACAACCCTTTTTTGCCGTTTTTCTCAGGAGCATCATTTAGAAGGCACTATGACATACAAATGCCTATCTTATTATGACAAGCAATCAAATGCGGTCACTTTACATGCATAACACCACATAGCACATGTGAACCCCCTCATGAGAGCTAAATAGACCCATTTCCTGGAAAATGAGCTTGCTGATATGTCTGACGTATGAGAAATGCCTGGAAAGACAACAGCTCTTTATGCAAAGGCTCACTAAAGTATCACTGTGCATATGAACTTAATGAAGCAGTATCTGAGTGCATGACTGAATCAAGTGGTCTACACATGTTTCAGTCTTTCGGGTCTGCATAGGATACAGAAGGACAAATTAGTGATGGCAAACTGAGCCACATAGTGAGATGGGTGAAGTCATGATTGCTCAGCATGAGGGATGGCAGAGCAGACTCATTGGTCAGGATGGTCGTCACTTACTGAAACAGTGCACTGACGTAGAAGTCCACATTCATTTATGGTCACACATCAATACATTTCCTTTAAACGTGACAACACGGTTATTTGACAGCCTACATGTACAGTATATTACCATAGTCACCAGTCATTTGACAACTTGCATGTATACTACCATAGTCAAGTCGTTATGTTTCAACCATTCATTATGTTGTACGTTTATAAAAACAACAGTGGTGCCAAGACTAACGACAAATGAGAGAATGTTGTGCACAAACTAACTATGCATATGCATATGCATAATCCACATTGCGTGTGAAATGTGCAACTGTGACACGAGACTGCATTTAAAGGTCTCAGCATCTTCAGACCAACGAGAGGCTAACTCTTTAGCATAGCAGCCGTATTCGTATGGAGAACTCATGCACATTTCAAATCTATACGGCAAACGATCAATTGCCATGCTGTCTTGCGGTAGGAAGACTCTTACTGTAAATCAATAAATATTTGTGGAATCAATTAAATGATAATGGTTAGCATCCGCTGAATGGGTGATGCTAACCGTCAGCAAGCAGTTATTTCGCTTACCTCTCTTTCATGAAGTGCTTGATCCGGACAATGGCCTTCTCGTCAATCTTCCGGAGGAAGGTTTTCAACCGTTCTCTTTTGTTTTCAAGCATTCTTCACCCTCTGCCAGTGGTGGTCAGTTCGTATTGAAACGAAGTGCCACGCCACACCAAGCACCACAGTTCTTGTTTGGATTCCGCCTTAACCCCCTCCCTGTGTCATCCACGGCTGATTAGGATAATACCCTTATATCGTACCAAGCATGCGGACCAATGACCAACGAAAAAGGCTGCTTAAAGCAGTCATGTCAGACCGAACATCCAATCAAAATGAGGTAGTTGGTTTGGAGGGACCGCCCATTACCTAATATGGAGAATAGGCGTCCTTAATTATAGACATCTGGAACCCGCTGTATTATTATGGAAAGTCCAGGACCCTTTTAATCAATTATTTACTCCAGCCGTTAACTTTCCACGTGCATACACTAACAGGGAACTCTTGGATGTAACCATTCATAGCAGTACCTATATATTTTTATGATTTTCATGACTTCACTTCATTAGGAGGTTCTCCTTTCAATAAAAACAGCTATGATATACAGAATGAGCATGTTCAATACAAAAGTAGTTTCGACAGAATGTTGTCAAAGAATAATATACAAAATAGTTATTACAAGTGACCACAAGGTAATGGCAAAAATGTTTCATGTGCAAAGGTGACAGACACAGAAGCGGACAGCGGTCCATGCCGATAACCCGACAATACATCCAAAATGGGACAACAAGTGTATTTATCCCATATGCATAATGAAAACAAAGAACTATTGATTGACAATATTGTTTTGGATCACAACACAAAAATTTAAGAAATGATTAATAGTGAAATCAATAATATATGCTACAATGTGCAGCCGCATTGCCGAGACAAGAAGTCTAACTATCTTGTGTCCAATGATTCTGATCACAACATTGTAACTTTGGAAATTAAATGAATAATTACACAATTGATGTGTACCTAGTTGGAGCTGTAGAGCAGCTTTCAGCAATGGACTCCTGTCGTGCGCCTGGGTTTTCATTTTCATTTTTGTACCTGCACGCTTTTTGATGAGAAAAAACGTTTTTCTTGATCACAAAATGATCCAATGCTGCAACTGAACTGTGGGCTAGCTAGCCTTAAGCTAATGCTCAAGTAAATAACTCCACAGGCGCAGCACAAACATGCAAGTGGATTGGAACAAAACGGCTACTTATGAACTTTTAAATGTACTTGCATATTTTTTTCTTTTAAACGTAAATAAATAAATAAAAGAAAATAAATGCGGAAGTTTCTCGATGGAAACGCTAACGGAACCCCATTTAAAAGGATAGGTGGATCGGCCTATAGGCGATTACTATTTGTTCCGGCCGGACAAAATGATGGATGGCAGAAGGGTACCCTGGATCCAGAGGGCATAAACGGACCGGGAAATGTTAGTAAAATGCCCAAGCTCTGGAGATGATCACGTAGGTCAGTGCTGCACAAATTTAGTATAGGATAATCAAAAATATGTATTATAGACTAATAATAATGCCCCATGCATTTCATATGGCCCCCATTAGACTCACAAGACACTTATTTTATTATGAATGGCCCATGCTAGGGATAAATCTAAACCCTAAAGGTCAAATTACGGTTACAATGAATGCATTGTAAGGGTATGCATCCCTCCAATAAAAGATGCTTCAATACATATCTCGAAACATGGGGTGTGACATGATTCAAGGACATTTCAAAGTGGAACGATGATTCAGTTCGATTCAGTGGGATTACTATTCAATCAGGTACGGCTCAGTTTGAGAGGGTACAATGCAAGGTAACAATATGTACTTTGTAAAAGCTATCCAAAGCCCAAACTCTTGAAGTTAATTAAATTCAAAGAAACAGCAAATCATCAGCAACTTCAAAACAATTTATAACATTTTGGTTGTGTTCTTTGATAAGCTATATGGAGACTGTTTCATTTGCTTGCGAACCGATGCACTGAAATCTTTTACATCAAAACCTATTTTCCTATTCAAATCGATTTTCATTACAACCCTAATGTATTGTGTTGCAAAAATGCTGATAATAAAAAGTATAGCCTGCTGTAGAAGCTGATTCGTTGTTTGATTGTTATCTGACCTGTTTGGGGTTGAACTTTAGTAAACTTTTGGCTGAGTTCACTGATATAGTAAATCCTTGAGCAAGATTTTATATTTGTGGCTGACCTTAACACTAGAACACCTTAGATACCTTTCAGCACAAATCTACCAAGGACATTGCGTTGGTAGTACATTAGTGGCCCATTGACACAGAAGCGAAACATTTATGTAAGTCACTCTGATGACAAAGCAGAGGTAACTGTTCTCCATCTACAATGTTGGTGGCACAGAAAAAAGACCTAATCCGTCTAAAACCAACTGTCATTGAAACAGCAAGCAGATATTAAGTTACAAATTATATATTTTTTTACCAGGTATGAATGCAATTATTATTATTTTAGAAATAAGACTAGCATTCTACAATGAACACATTCTTGGAAATGATCAAATAGTGTAATACAGTTTTTTTTTGTCTGTGATAAATATAATTAAATGTCTAATAATAAAATGTATGCCACACAGGAATAAACCACTGACACCCATTTTGTTGACATGTTTATTGTCAATACAAACATATATAAATGCTGGAACTTTCAGCTTGTCCCATTATGAGTCGCCACCGGGATGATTGTCTTTTAGGACTGGCTGTGTCAAATCAAACTGATGCTATCAGCATAGAAGGTAACAGCGCTACCAGTGCACAAACATGGATAGGTAAATTTTTCTTACTCTGTGGTCAGATGCATATCACGTTTGCCAAAACCTGGGAAGATTCTGGTGTAAATCTTTTCATTGCTGACCACGGGTTCCATTTTATTGTGCATGTCTCTTCAGCATTTATTACTGAGAGAGAGGGAGAAAAAAAAACAATACCATATTTTTTTTCATCTCCTAGCAATTTTCCAAAATGTCAATTCAAAACAGTACAAAAAAACCTGTAGGCTTTTCTAATGTGGCAGCAAAATTCAAATGCAGTAAGGAGCCATCCAATTACAAACATTCAACGTTGGAGGGTTGAAGTTTCGAGATATTCCAGGAATAGGATTGAAAAAGGGCCTCATGAAAGGTTATGAGCATAATTGCAAGTTAATATGTAGGCTACCGATCTGAAAATAAAGTAACTCACACATCTTATAACGTCTTGTCTGTTCATCGAGCTGAGGCACAACTATGTGCCTCACAATTTCTTGGTGCTTCAATATGTAACATTTTGACAAAATAAAAAATATACTTCATTTTCCTTACAACAGCTTTCGTAAGTATGTTTTACTATATGATTCAGACCTTGGAAATACCTATCAGGAAGTAGTTGTGGGAGCACATGCAGTGAGCCAGCTATGAAGCTCAGGAATAGAAGAGGCGGTGTACTGATACAGCGAACACAAAACCTTAAACAACCTGGCTAACTATCCAGTCTTCAGTGTTTTCCCATCAGTCACCTCAGCTTGGAAGTACAGCACATATAAATGAGGAAACCACACATCACAGGGAAGTTAAAGTGAGGCAATGATGTGTTACAAAACAAAGGGGGAAAGAACACAATAATGACTGTACGGCTCATCAGTGACACATGAATCAATATTTGAGAAACAAGATGATGTATAATATTGCCCTAGCCGTATTCTTCTTTTTCTTCTTCTTCTTCTTCTTCTTCTTCTTCTTCTTATTATTATTATTATTATTATTTATATAGATAATTTACTGTGAGTCACTTGGTTTATATGTAATCCTTAAACAGTCAAAAGTGTTTTTCTTTCCCATAATTTTGGATGGGAATTTCTAGGAATGTTTTTAGTATCATGACTGAGTTAGGAACTTAGTTGGTTCTGTGATCCCGTTTGCAAGATGAAACGTTCATAAATCGAGGTAATATTTCCCACTGAAATTAATGGCAAAGCAATTAATTCAGCAATTTTTCTAATTCAGTGGTTGATTTTGGCATACCAATCCAGCGACACTTGTCTTTTTCGGAAAAAAAGGAAAAAATAAGAAAAAACAATCATATATTGGGATGTCAAATTGTCATATAAAAGATAATAGTGACGGGGGTGCTAATAAAAATATTATTTGGATGATAATGATTATAATTCGTTCAATGAATTGTTTTGGAGTGAGTTATAGAGGGATAGTGCCACGCTAGTGTCATATTTACCATGAAATACCACGAGGTCCAACACACACGTCTGAGCGCCAAATCAGTCAGTCTGCTCCTCAATAACTACACCAAAATCTCGTTCCTGCGCTGCTTTCCGCCTTATACCATAGGGATACAACTAGTTTTCAGTTTACAGCCATAGGTAATGCACTTTGAAAAATGATGACTATGCAGCATGAGAAGCACAACATAGAGCCAAAGCACCATATAAATCTGATTCATTATTATTATTATTATTATTATTATTATTATTATTATTATTATTATTATTATCATCATCTGTTTGCCCATCCCAAGACTGTTTGTATATCGAAAATAGTAGTAAATGGAGGTAATTTTTCTACATTATTTTTTTAACCTGAATTATTCGTAAACAGGTATGCTCATAACTCTAAGTTCCACTGTATACATTTTCAACTGTCTGTAATTAATGCAGGCATGATGATGCAAATCTCTAATAGGTTAAATAAGAAGGTTGCTCATGAAAGTAGACAGAAAATAACCTGCAAGCAGCCAACATTGTGGTGTCAAAACAACAATGTGTGGAAGGAGTCAGTACTACATTTTCGTGCTAAATGAAACTTTCCAAAAGTTAAGGGAAAATAGCCATGCAAATAGCGGGAAATGTGCACATGACATGTTCTGTAAATATTGACAGTGAGTCATAAAACTGGAATTATTACTGTGGAAAGAGTCAACATTTCAAATGAAAAATTAAACAAGTTACACTGGCCGTCAGGCTCAAAGAAAGAAAATCGGTAAACTATTCCGATTCAAGTAATAACAGTTTTATTTGCAAAAACATGAACACATTTTGAATTACGCAGCCCTGCTTTTATTATTTTATTGCAATGATAAAAGAGGATATGAATGGCATGGACAAAGGAAGAATCCAATAACCGGAGAAAAGTACACTTTGTTTACACTGGTGCCTAGGACACTGAACATGTGTTTGATTTCAGAGATAAATATTCCTTATATATTCTAGAGCCTTTTAGCCAAGAAACCTATGAACTATGTTTGCTAACAGAAACTTAATTCAATGGATAAATAGGCAGTAGAATCATGTGATTTCATGTAAGTTAATCAATGAATTAAGGTTATGAATATTGAAGTGACAAGTAAAAGAATGAAAATGATAATTAATTTAAAAAAGTTACTCAAAGGGACACTTGATGTGGCTGAACATTGGCACATATATAATAGTTATGCATGTAAAAAAGATGGCAGCAATAGAATTCACCCTCCTGAAAAACATAATAGTTATTTAAGGGATTTTTGTAATGCCCCAAAATCGTAAGGAGACTGCTTGATTGACACATCAGACCGGCTACGTCACTGAGGGAAGGAAGCAATCATTGCAGTATTGGTTCCTGGCTTTGTTTTGTCACTTTCTGTTGTCACCTGGTGTCTGAAAGACATTTAATGACGTTAAAGTTTTGTCAGACTTCATAGACAGGTAGACTGGCAGCTAGCTCCCGTGGCTAGCAGCACTGCAGCTGTGAAGTCAGCAATTAACATCCAGCCACTAAACAGATGAGATTAGCAGGACAATATCAGGACAATATCAGATTCTTGCTTGGCCAGACATAGCCAAGTAGCTAATTTGGTGAACAAATCTCTTGAACGGTTCTTTTCGATTAACTGATTCTAATGATTCAGTTCAATTAAAAGAACTGTGATGCCCATCACTACTCGGAACGCACTGTGTTCATATCTTGGCGCTTTATCAAAGAAAGCAAATCTGGCATGAGAGTTAATGCATGGAAACTCCTTATTCTCATTCAAGTCAGACATGGAGAGGCTAAACCTTGAGTTATTTTCATAGGTTGAGTGGACAGAAGTAGCGATGTCTATACACATTTTGGTGCTGATTGATTGCTGTTTTTAGAAGTTATTAGCGAATAACGACTTTTAATGGACAAATCATGTTCAGTTTCTCCGCTGACTCCCACCAAGAAATGGTTTGAGGCAGAGAGGCGTGGCTATCTGGTTGACTGAAGGGAAAGTGGCGTTTTGAGAGGAGTTCGTTATTTACTGATTTCTCCAAAACAAATTGATAACATTGAAAATGCAAGCTAATTTCCTAATTTCCGCGATAAATAAAATAAATACTTAAACAGAGTTTTGAGTGAAAAATGGGCCATCCCGGCCAGATTATTCCTTCAAGTTGATTAAAAAGTAAATAGTCTTTGGTAAAAAATGTAGAATTATCTATTAACAGGTTATCAATTAATGGCTGATAAAACGTTTTAACAACAAAAGTCAAGAATATGGAGTGTGTGTACTGTAATGTGATTGTTATAATCTATTTGATTTTTCAAGGGTACATACTGTTTGCCATTCTAGTTGTTATTTGTTTTGTACATCTCTGATATCCAGCGCTATGGAGTATGGTCTGTGTGACGGACACAAATGTCTATAATTAGACACCCATGGTGACTGGCCAATCGGATTATGAATTCCATGTCTCGATTAGTTGCACTTAAAGCTGTTTTTTTTAGTGATGTAACCGCGTACAAAAAGGATGACAGATCCGGTATGGCTAGTTACATATTTTGAAAAACAACCACTTCATTATGTAAGTTGCTGAAGAAAAATCATTGTCATTCCAAATAGAAATAAACGGATGTTTCATACCAATAGGAGAACTTTGTGGATGGTTTCGTGCAATTTCCAATACAACTGAACAGTGTTGCTTTCTTCTCGTGGTGACATTCTCGTGGTATGACAACTCACCATACAATCAATTTGAAGCAGTCTTTGTCTAATGGTATTCACGTTGCAATCACGCTGCAATGACACATTCTCAGCTGGTAGTTTAAAATGTGATTTGCGCACGTTTTTTGGAGAGTGTTTCACATATTTTTCCGCATCACATTCTATCATTTCTTGGGAATCCCCCTTGACCTTAGGGAGACCACTTTTCTATGTACTGACAGGGAGAGAAAATCTGACTAATGTCCCATAGGAAAGTCCAGGGCAGTGAGGGCAATGCCTGCCCAGCTGTTTATGGCATTTTGTACATATTACAGTATATTATTGTGCTTGTCCATGTTTGCGTTACTGAGCACTCAACTGTCAGTGATGAGAAGTATCACATCGAATCCCATGCTAATACGTTTTGCCTCGCTGTACAGTAAGCGCCAGTTTGAATTATTTAACACAAACTGATCGATTAAAAAAAAATAATGCATGTTGTCTACTGGCGTTGTTGCCACGACAACCTGCTTATATGAAAAAGGGAATACATTCGACATGTCATTCCCGCCTGGTTTCACGATGAAAGAAAACTGTTTTTATCAAATGATATTTCCAAGAGACACTTCAAGCTTTTGAGCTGTTCGCAAAGGCAAAAACAAGCAGGTTTGAAGCCGGCTTTATTTCTATAAGCAATTATCAGACTTAAACATGCACTTTGGTGAATTGTGTCTGCCAAAGATTTTCAAATGGTCTATTTCATACATCATTGTTTTTATTATGTTTGTTTTATTTATTATTTATTTTCCTCATATGGTTTCTCTGTGCCTTGCCATGTCTTTTTTAAACATAGTTTATCAGGTAATGTGTATGCTTTGTGTGTGAGTGCAAGTGTGCTTGTAGATATAGGTCTTTGTGTATGTTGGGAGGCAGGGAGGGAGCGGGACTTCTTTTTATGTTGTATTTTGGATGTTTTTATTGCATATCACTTTGAGTTGCATTTGTATGTGTGAAAAGTGCCATATAAATAACATTTGATTGATTGATTTATTGATATTACCATTTACAACTACTGGACTGTCTGTGTATTGATCTTTATGCAATTTAATGTAGGGCAAATAATGCAGACAGCGCTTACAGAGCTTATAATAACAATAAAAGCATTCTGATTCTGAGTGCAGAAATATTGTAGATTGATTGCCATAGACAAATGCAACTGTATACCGATTTCTATACATTGATTAGTTGGAACTCCAACATTGAAACACATTCCTTACAGGGATCAACAATTCTACTCTTGCAATGAAAATAATCATTCAGTCATAAGGGGCTCTATTTTCATTGATGGCGTAGATTCGCCAGGGGGCCAGTTTTATATATATATCGTATTGTGTTTTTCATGCAAGTGCAAGACTCACTGCACTTGTTTTCCAATTAGGCAGAACGGTTTGTGCCAAGCTGGGCGTTCCGGGCGTAGCGAGGACGTGTCCTTGGAGACACATCTAGCGCAGTAACAATTTCAAGTTACGCCTACTCAGACCATGTCTAAATACTCGCACAGCTGGTTTAACTGGATTTTGTTGAATTTGATCGGTGCACAAGCAGACACATTCTGAGGTCCGTACGGGGACATGTGAGAGGTGGATGTCAGGCGTATTTAATTTAATAAATATGTGAACAGTGTGCATTAAACTCTCTGCATCATTATAAAAGTGAATTATTTAAGTGCATTATTATTATTATTATTATTATTATTATTATTATTATTATTATTATTTTCATTATTATTTATTTTTTTCAGATCATCCTACAGGACATCACAGCTATGGGATGGGGCGGGGGGTATTTGGGATATGAATGATCAGGGTGGGGGGCATTCTCCAAGTGCCACCTTCACTGTACAGATATTTGCAATCTGCCTACCTCCAGTTCTGTATGAATGTACAGTACTTTGAGCGCTTCGTCCTCCCGAATGAGCAAATCGGTTTCTTGGGATTTTTTTTTTTTTTTACGCACCACCATGTCAAGAATGCCAGTGTGCGGCAACTCTTCTTCATTTAAAAGGAATGACAGGATCCACTTTGATTGGACTTTGATAAGTCCGCTGTGTTCACTCCCACAGTGGCGCAGACCTCTGTATTTTAGATGCACTGAATTGCGCACATCTCTGCATGCACATTTACGCTGCCCGCCGGTTTGGAGCCAGTCATGTACATAGCCCAAAAACAGTAATATATTACTGTTTTTATTGTTGTGGTTGTAGTCTGTGGTGATTCACTGTATAACTATAATGCATTTTGTTTTTATTGTTGTATGCATCACCAATGTGAATTAAGCATCTGTCTGCACAGGCAAAAAGGTCATTGCATCACCAAGGATTCACCCCAGCATATCAGTCAGTGAGGCCAGACAAGGCAGGCACCTATACTCCCTTACCAAAGGTATCAGTTTACGTCTCGTTCTGGGACAGCTGTTTCTAGATGGTCATTTTTCTCAGTAGTCGTGGATTTCATACACAAAAGACACATTCAAATTGCATTCCTCACAGATAGGCTAATGGGTCATTCGTGTGGCATTTTGTAATTTTTTAGAATCAAACTTGGATCTAATTTGAGTCTATTCTCTGAGCATAAGCTACCAAAGGCTCAGGTGTAACACATACAGTCATCCTCTCGAAGGGTGTTTGGTTTCTACATGGAAGCTAGAGTTACCGTGCTTTTTTTTCATGACTAATTCATCATTGCAGTTCTCCCCAAAGCTGAGGGTGTTTGGATGGTTTGGGCAGCTAAGGGGGGAGGTCAGTGTTTGTCTCTTTATGCTAGAGCAGTTACACCACCCGGGTTCCCAGAGGAGGAAGGCACGTGAACAGATGCAGAGCAGGGAGGCTATGAGCCCACAGGACTCCAAGGCAACTGGGGCAGAGGCCATGGAGGGACATAAGGCCCAAAGCCACAATCAGGGGCGTATGGAGCCCACAGCGCCTCCGCTTCCTCCTCCTTCACCACCACCAACGGGGCCGCCTGAATACCCGCGGCCGAGGCTTATTTTCCACACGCAGCTGGCCCATGGAAGCCCCACAGGCCGAATCCACGGATTCACCAATGTCAAGGAGCTGTATGCCAAGATTGCTGAAGTTTTCAACATCTCTCCCTCAGAGGTACAAAACTGCTTTCATGGCCTTCAGCGTGCTATGTTCTTGAGTTTGATGTAGTCTTTTGGGGGATTCTTGGGCGAGTTCTCATGAAACACTTTTGAAGTGACTCTATGTTCGACACATCTTTACATGGATCACGACAGCACAATATACTCAATGGCCGCAACATCACGTGTACTTGTTCTCATATTTGGATCATCTTGGTTAGTTACATGAAAATTGCATAATACTCTAGACCAGAAATATTCATCCTTCTCCAATATGGGTCGGGGGTAAAAATTTCTAAGCTATATTCCTATACTTTTTCCGAACGTATTCTTCGTTTGCCCCAAAATGCACAAGTGCCGTAGTCAACCAATCGCCCGCAACAGAAGTCCAACTAGCATGCCACCGTGGAACTCCTCATTCAAAGCTTTATTATTAAATTTTGGCACACTCACTTGGTCCTCCATTGCAGCCAGGTCTGCATTGAATAAGAACCTGCTCTTCACCTGGAGAAAAGAAAGTTTCTAATTTCATGAGAGGTGTGAGAGTCGAAATACTAAACGTCATATCGACCTCCATATAAGGTCAAGTTTGACGTTCAAATCTCAACCTATTTTGGAGGTTATGTAGTCATACAGATCTGGTCCGTGACCGGCCAACGCGATACGGACATGATCTGGCTGTACATTGGACGATTAGTGGAAGGCAGAAATTCTGTGTTTGATGGAAGTTCTGGATACATACACACACTTGCTCGTTCCTCTCCCAGTCTCTGACTAATTCCTCCATTCACAAATCTAACAGCAGCCATGTTAGATGACCAAATTGCACTTAGACCTACTCAAACATGTCATCGAAGATGTCTGTTTGTTTTTTTTTTTCATTTTGTAAACAGCAGCCATGTTAGATTTGTGAGTCAGCAAGAGAAGAGGATGGGTAAGATGGCGATGCCTATGTCTCACAATTTTTTTTGCCATACTAAGACTAAACACAACATCAAAACCAATGGAATCCAATAACAACACCCCAGCGGAACATTGCTAAACCTATAGATGACCGCCAGTTCATGTTGTCACTGCATGGAGCCAGCAGTTTCAGCTAAGTAAACACTGAAGCCTAGCCCCAGCTCCCTACGAATCAGCGGCGAGTTTCCCATGAGCACAGCCCGCCGCAGAAGTATCGGTATCATCGCTGATATTACTGCACTTTCTTGTGCAGTCAAATCTTCATTGTTTTACACTGGACTGCACTGCTATAGTAATTCATCATCATCATCATAATTGTTGAATCTTATGTACAGGTAGCTAACTGTACATTGTGTATTTTGCTTGCTCAGCTGTATTTTTTATTGTAAATCAATGTTTGAGGATGTTTTTAAGTATTGGCAATGCTGTTTAAAGGTTTTGGGATCATACTTTGTGGTATGTTCATGTTTTAACTTATAAGGTCTAATCACTTCTAACGTAGCATTAATTTAATTAACTGTTGTGCTCCTGCTCAGTTCCAACCCCTTTGACTAGCAGGAGTCCACTGTACTGTTTGTCTTCGGACCCCCAATTCATGGAGTCTCTGCAGCAGCTAGAAACAAATGATGCAGTGATTAACAAAACAAACGTGAAAGGCAACAGAAAAAACAGAAAGCACAAGTGCCTATCAATTCATTCCGACATACTTTAAAAAATGTTTAAAATGCAAATACATAACTGTACAGTAACCATATCTCTATGCCAAATGATTCATATATATTCATTTAATAAGAGCTAGACTTTAAAATTCACTGAGCATGTGAGCAGTAAAACACCAGCACTGCCAATCTGTAGTGATATTAAGGCCGATATGAAGGCTTTTGCTATCTGCATTTTCTACTTGAAGGACATGCGGGATTGGAGATTAGACCAAGTTTATTCCACAACAGTCAACCTTCACGTTCTTATCAAGAAGACACTAGCCATAATTCTGATGACATGACTGGCTGAAGTTACACAAGATGCAATACCATCATGTTTGATGCTACTACTATGACGGATTTAAGAATAAAACATGGACATTTATTATCTTGAATTGAATTGAGAATATGTTATGTTAATGAATACAATGAACATTTTTATATATCGAGTATAAACACTTATAACACACTAACTATACTTATAACTTAGCATGCCATGAGATCCTTGGCTTCTCATTGATTTACAGGTATTCCACAAATTAATAAACAAACTTTAGTTTTGTACATAAAAAAAACCTTTAACTAACACGTTCATAAAAAAACCCTTTAAACAGCAGTCAGAAGTGTTCTAAAGATATTCAAGATAATGAGCTGTACAACCTTGCTCTCATGTGAACCGAACAGTGGCAGCAGGATGACAAAAATGACCTTGAACTGTAGTCAGGCTTCAATATCGCATGTGTACAATATCTAACCGGAACCACACCAGGTCAGATAACAGCTACTGTGGTTATCTTCCCTTTGTTTTGCGGCTTATGAAATAAAGTTTTTGTTTAACCTCACAATTAGTTTTAATTATGTATGTATGTACTCTATGTATGTATGTATGTATGTATGTATGTATGTATGTATGTATGTATGTATTTATTCATTTATCTATCTATTTATCCATTTATCTATGTATCTATTCATCTATTTTCTATTGTTGTTTTTTTACTTTGGCAGATTGTATTTTACTTCTTCACAGACTTGACAAAAAGTGAACTGTTTTGAACAGTGAAGGTTGCACGTTCATTTGTAGTAATAATTTCTAACACATATTTAGGGGTATGTTGACATCAGCAGTTACAGATCAAATTACAGTTCAAAACTTCAGCACATTCAAAATAATATGAACATGATAACTATGGTATAATATGAGAAATATAATGTATAAATGTAGCAATTTATAAACGGCTATGGTAATGTAGTTGTAAATACAATACAGTACAGTATGTATAAAAACGGATTCATCCTGAATGCCTACTCTTGACAATTTGTTTGAATATGTTTCCCCCTGCTGTTCAAAATCTATAAAGCACAGCCGGAGAGTTTCTTGTTACATTACAGTACTACCCCTGATTATAGTACTACGATACTGCCGGTCACTTTTTAACAGTAGAGTACAATACATAAAAAAAAAAAGTCCTTTAAATTAACTTAATTAGAAATGGAAAACTAACATAAAATGACTTCATTTGATCACATTTTATTCACGTGCACCCAATGTACTGTACATGATCAAATTAAGAACTTTTACAAACTGAAATAAAATAATACTTTTGCTGAATTTATGTATATATTTATTCAAAACATATGTGAAAAAATTTAAGTGAATTTCATGACATGAATTAATTTAATTGAATCAAATAGTGCTCTCAGTTTTTATAATTGAATAATGACTGAACATTTGATTTGGGGTGGAGGTGTTAAAATTACGGCTCAATCCTGTTTCCTACATTAGTTTTTATGTTAGTGTATTTATTTTTAATGTTGTTCGACTTTTGGCTTAGTCCCTTCTGTATATGTTTGTCTGTTTTGAATAACTGATGTGCTTTGTAACAACATGCAATTAGCATATATGCCATGTAGCTATATTTGAAACATTAGCTAATTCTCCTGTAGCCTATGCTAGAAACTCACTCCTGTTACTTTCAAACATGCTACTCAAATGTGGAGTTTCAGTACAACGACAAAAACCGGAGAAGGACTATTACATGTTTCCACTAGTTCAATAGGTGTATTATCAGTTTTAGAGTTGAAAAAAGACATACATTTATGTTTATTTTAAGAGAGTTACAACAAGCAAATGGCAACGATGCAGCGGAGGCAAACATACACAGTTGCAAGTGCAACTCACTACATTAGAATATCATGAAATTCATTTCAGTAGTTTCATTTAAAAAGTGAAATTCTCCAAGTAGAGATTAACCACACACAATATTATTTATAGATTTCATGTTTTAACAATTTTGAAGGTCGTGCGGCTAATTCACCTTTTCAGGAAGTTTGAATATTACATAAGAAACAACACCCCGCGAAAATGGATATACTGTAGATATTACGTACGTAGGAATTGGTGTTTAATAAGTCTTTGTTTCACTTTTTGAATTGAACTTTTTAAATAAAGGAATGAGAGATTATCATTTATTTAGATGCACCTGCATGTCTTTTCCGGGTTTCAGATCCTGTTCTGCACCCTCAACTCCTATAAAGTGGACATGCAGAAGTTACTCGGTGGGCAGATTGGACTGGAGGACTTCATCTTTGCTCACGTCAGAGGAGAGACTAAGGAGGTGGAGGTGACCAAGACAGAGGATGCATTGGGCCTCACCATCACAGACAATGGTGCTGGATATGCATTCATTAAGGTGAATAAGGACAGTGCCCTGCAAGGAACCTTTTCATTTCAGCACATTGGCAAACTTTTTAGATTTTTTTCTCAATATCAACCCAACCAGCTCCTTGAAATGGACATTTTTGTGTTTTCAATTGTTTCTAAAGAGACCCCCAAGGAATTGGTCATCAAAACAAAGCTAAAAGTGGAATCTTTCTCCCTTCAGAGAATAAAAGAAGACAGCACTATAGATCAACTGAAGACAGTGTGTGTTGGTGACCACATCGAGGCCATCAACGACCAGAGCATTGTTGGATGTCGACATTATGAAGTGGCCAAGATGCTGAAAGAGCAACCAAGAGGCATTCCCTTCACGCTACGCCTGGTCGGACCCAAGAGGGCCTTTGGTGAGTTACGCTTTATACACTGTTACTGTATGTACATCAATGTTGAACACATAGAAGGACAGAGCACATTCTAGAAATAATTAAGACACACAACTTTCACCACTGAAGTGCTTTTTAAAGAATAAAGGACATTACAGTCATTATTATATTTTAGTATACAGTACTGTAAAATCATTAATATTGTGCGGTAAAGGTCCAATAGTTTGAGAATCAATTTTTAAATTTATATTTTATTTTAAGTCAAATTCACCATCCTGCCATGTGGCTGCAATATGTACCGTGTAATAGCGGACCAGATTTTTTGGTACATTAAAATTGCTAGCAATCATTCTGTTAAAGGAACTTCATCAATCTCTTCTGATAATTTAGTAGGAGGGAAAAGGTTCAACAGTAAACTACATTCAAAACGCAATGTTTACAGCAAGATGCTGTAAAGAAAACTCTTTACGGCTAAAATGCTGCATTTTGTCGTGAAAATACATTATCTTGCAATCACTGCTGCTCTCAGGTTTAGTATCGACCATAATATTAATTTAAAAATTATTTTTTACGGAACCACTCAAATATAGTAGGTTGTGTGTTAGTTTTTGTACAACGCCTCTACTCATTGATTTTGGGTAACATTTTTAAAATCGCCGCTTGAGAGGCACAAATGTTTTATAAATATTGACAATGATTCATAGCACCATTGAAGAATCATACAAGCACATTCTTCAACAAAGAAGGATATTTTTCAACCAGTGTCATTGAAAGTGTCATCAGTCAAGCAGCAGGAAGAAAAGTGTGCCTTATTATTATTATTATTATTATTATTATTATTATTATTATTATTAGTAGTAGTAGTAGTAGTAGTAGTAGTAGTAATAGTATTCATCCTCTGCACAACAAATTAAGCAAAAAAGAAAAATGTTGATTATGGAGTGATAAAATAATAAGCCCTTGCTTCCAGAGTTGCCATGTGAAAAGGGAAGATATAGCATATTGTATATGCCTGCAGGAAGTGGGGTCGGTCTTTCAATTAGCGTAACTGGAAAAAAAACAACAAAACAAGGCAGTAGCTATCATCTGAAAGGGAGCAAAACAGGAAGTGTGGCCAATAGCCTTAGAAGTACTTTGATGGTTGACCGTTAGCATCTCAACAGGTTTTGTATTACGAGACCAAAAGTGCCAACATATCTTTGGTCTGTTGATTGATTGTATCAGCACATATATTTTCATAGTGTCAACTGTGACAGTTCACAGTAGTTTTGGATTAACGTACAGGTTTGTAAAGGCTGAACTATGGGCCCCACGCAGCTGCACGGACCCAACGATAGTGTGGATACTTTTGAGTTGAGGCTGAGTTACTTGGCTGGTTGAACTGTGTGGACACAGTTTGATGTAAAACTTTCCTTGGCAACATCATCCTGGATAATCTAAACAATATAAAATTAACCTTTGGTTTATTTACAAAATTCCTCGCCATGTAGGCGTCTGTCTCCCTTTCCCTGTCCAATAGATATTTTCAGCAAATTGTCAAGGAGCCTTATTTACTGCACTTGATCACAACACATTGGAAAGGAAATGAAGGAGTACCAGTAAGTCACTGTGAGCGAATGAAGCTGACAGGGCTGGAGCCTTTGTGTTGTAGACCTATTGTATCAGATGGGAAACAAAATGGAGAATTAATGAGTTGACTTCCTAATAACAGTAAAACTGATGTGACTGTGAGAACAATGTAACCGATGAAGAGCCACTTCGGTCGAGATTAACATCACAAATACAGACTCAATAGTTTTCCTGTTCTTGTCCTTATCACCAAGTCACAGACAAAAAATATTGACCTATATGTTTTAATTCATTTATGATTCAATCAAGGGCTGGACTAAACTACGGCATAATTAACTTTAATTCATATTACCAAGACATTTTGGACACATTTTACAGACATTACTCCTCTTGCATGATGGTTCCACAGTGCACAAAATAAGGTCCATAAATCCATGCTTGCACAAAAATGAAACCCCCAGTTAATGAAATAATAATAATATTAATAATAATAATACTGCGACCCTTGTGAGGATAAGCGGTATCGATAATGGATGGAGGGATAATAATAATAATAATAATAATAATAATAATAATAATAATAATAATAATAATAATAATAATAATAATAATAATAATAATAATAAATGCGGCACGGTGGATCGACTGGTTAGCACGCCCGCCTCACAGTTCAGAGGTCGTGGGTTCGATCCCGGCTCCGGCCTCCCTGTGTGGAGTTTGCATGTTCTCCCCGTGCCTGCGTGGGTTTTCTCCGGGTACTCCGGTTTCCTCCCACATTCCAAAAACATGCTTGGTAGGTTAAATGGACTCTCTAAATTGCCCCTAGGTGTGATTGTGAGTGCAGGTGTTTGTCTTTGTGTGCCCTGCGATTGGCTGGCAACCAATTCAGGGTGTCCCCCGCCTACTGCCCAAAGACAGCTGGGATAGGCTCCAGCACGCCCCGTGACCCCCTTTATTATTATTATTATTAATATTATTTAATTTTCATTAACAGAGGGGTACCACATATGCATGCACAAAGATGAGTTTGGTTTAGAGCCCTAAATCACAACCCATCCTTCAAGACGAACTATAACAAATATTGTGAATCAGGCCTTTCCTCACATCCAATATTAGTGAAATCTGACTGCAAAATGTCCCGGTTGAATTAATGGTAAATATTCCCACTGTCTGAAGAGCAGTGAAAGTGTGCTGGAACAGGGCCTTTCCATTCGTTGGATCTGTAAAGTGCGTGCGGATGTCACGGTTGCAAGACAGGAAAATATGTAGACAGTTATACAATGTAAAAACCCATCCATCATCATATCGAAACTAATAATGACCTTCCGGCAGAGAATGGCATGTATACAACTCTACATTTGTTTACAACTCTACATGTTTTGTGTGTTAAATTACGGGCAAACACAGATAAACAAGAATTCAACAGAAGTCTCACTTACTGTAGATGCAGACAGAATTTTTCCAAATAATGCAATTCAAAGCTAAGATTTTACTCGCAGGGGAGCTTTTGGACTGTCTATCTATGGGCAACAATAACACTCATCAACTAGATGACGCTTTTATAGTCAGTTGAATATGCCAAATATGTTTTTGGTGGGAAATGCAACCTCTGTGCTTCGTTGGAAGTGATGCATACTCTTCTTCTTGCAAGGAAAATATTTTAGATTTTTGACTACAGAGGTTTTTACTTTTTGTTTTTATTAAAAGATAGTCAGACACAAAGATTAAAAGCAATTTATAACATACACAACAGGGATTTAAAACATCTGTAATTATATTTGTGGGTGTGTGCGCGTGTGTTTTAGACATGATTGGAATGAGGACCAAGGCACCAAAGTCTAATGAAGGCAAAATCGTCAATGGAAGGGAAACCCTGCGCCTTCGTTCCAAAGGTTCCGCGACCGTCCAGGAAGTGGTGAGTTTGTAGGATAATGATTGAACTATCAGCGACACACACAAACTGGAGACTTTGCCCCACACCTGAAAAGTTCAAGATAACCAACAAAGTTAACACACAGAAATGTCAACAAAGTTACCATAGCACAGTGCTTCTCAATTATTTTCTGTTACGCCCCCCCTAGCAAGAAGAAAACAATTCGCGCCCCCTACCCCACCACCCACTCTCCGCCGCAACTATAAATACTGTAATAGCATTTGTCTATAAAATAGTAATAGGTACACCTCTGCATAACATCGTATCCTTGTTAACATAAAGGGAACAAAAAGAAAGAGATAGTTCAATTTACAAGAATAACCTTATTAGGAATTTAGATTTATTGTAGTACGGTGGGAAACCGGTCACACGCGCCCCCCTCAGCATCGCACCGCACCCCCCCATGGGGGCCCGCCCCACTATTTGAGAAGCACTGCCATAGCACAACATGAAGCAATTACCCAGAAAGCTTACTGCTCTATCTAATAGCTTTTTTTGTGACAACAATCCAAAGTCGAATGCATAATTTGAAATGTGATTTTTAAACACCGGTTTTCCTCCCAGCAGAATGAGTTTGAAGAACGGGCCACCATGAAAGTGGATGACCTGCTCGAAAGCTACATGGGCATCCGAGATTTAGAGCTTGGTAAGACTGCTATACTGGTTTAAAGTATATGGATGGTTGCTATATTTGCATCAAAAATAGCATTCACTCCTCAGGCAAGAATTCAAGTGCACTTGCGTATTTGATTTTTTTCCCCATTTAACTGGAAGAACATTTGTGACGTCAGAGGTCATTGATTTTGTACCCGAGGGAGGCCCTTTCTCAGAACTAGGGCTGAAAAATGTTGTCATGAAGTAGCGGTTCTCTCTCTCTCTCTCTATTTATATATATATATATCCATCCATCCATTATCTGAACCGCTTATCCTCACGAGAGTGGCAGGCATGCTGGAGCCTATCAAAGCTGTCTTCGGGCAGTAGGCGGGGTGCACCCTGAATTGGTTGCCAGACAATCGCAGGGCACACGCAGACAAACAAGCATTCACAGTCACAATCACACCTAGGGACAATTTACGGTGGCAGATCAACCTATCATGCATGTTTTTGGAATGTGGGAGGAAAAAACGGAGTACCCGGAGAAAACCCACGCAGGCACACGGGGAGAACATACAACAAAGTCCACACAGGAAGGCCCGGGCCAGAATCGAACCCACGACCTATGAGGCGGACATGCTAACCATTTGTCCACCACGCCACCTATACACGTAAAAATGTGTGTCCGATTTTGTAATTTTTGAACATTTTCATGTTAATGGGACCATTAAAAAAACATGTGTTGGGATGTGAAATTTCATTGATACAAAATACTATAGCAACTACAGGCTTATGGTGAAGTTGTTACACTTTCATCAACAATTGTTCTAAACATGTCTTAAAATTGTCATAACAAACAAGAATGAGGCAAAATGTAATAAGAATATTCCAAGTAAACAGGATGTAATTATGACCTTTCACCTTTGTACATGTTCTTTTTAGCAAAACCAGAGTGTTTGAACAAACTGATCGAAAAAGAAATCGAACTAACATAATATCCAACCTTTTACTGACATGAATCAAAGAGATTGTAAATGTGTGTATCCCTTCATCTGTGCAGCAACTACAATTGTGGAAGCCGGCAAAGACAAGAAGAACCCCGACGACTTTGCAGAGGCTCTGGACTCAGTTCTGGGAGATTTCGCTTTTCCTGATGTCTTTTTGTTTGACGTGTGGGGAGCAATAGGAGACGTCAAAAATGGGAAAATCTAGATTTGTTTGAAGACCATAGAGCTGTACTGCCTGGCACATCCAATTATAAGAAGGCATTAAAGCTTTCTCATTTCTGACATGAATGATTAATTCATTCATAAATGTTTAATACTCACATACATTTAACATTTATGCAAGAATAACTTTGATCTAAAACCATGGCAGGGGACAGAAATTAATGTATGCTTTATATTTTGGTCACATTATTGTTCACATCAGAATGAGGATCTGACCATCATGTACATTTCCAAGTCAAATAAATAACACATAGAAAATGTATTGCATTTACACTACAGTACACTGAAACGTAATATTAAATAATTAATACAAAATATAGATATTTAGTTAATCTTGTTTACAACAATACTAATTGCACAGTAGTTCAGATTGTGTTTAGTTTAAAAAAAATAAGTGCCTTCCGGACTAACACATATTTTCCAATCTAATTAACATTGTCGTATCTGTTGAAAAAAAAAAGGTTTTTCCTCTTGGTCTGTGAAGATAATGACTTAAAAGCATCTGTCAGGAAATAACTGCACCAGGAAAAACAATCAATCCTTGATCAAAATCAGGAAGTCAGATATGCTACAGTGAACCTCTGTGGAATTTTCAGTTCCAGGCTCCTCAAGAATCATAGCCATAGAGATCAAGAAATTCAACAGCGGGATTCTTTTTGAAACATTAATTTAAAAGGTGCATGATTGTTTCTTCTCAATTGAGAGATACCGGGATGCAACAAACCACCTTTCCTTTTCATGAACTCAAGATTCTAAATTCACTGCTATACATCCGAAGGAGACATTACGACTATAGGTTTGTCTAGCTCTGCAACGGTAAACAAGGTGTAAATATATGCTCTGTAATGCAGCATTGCACATCAGTGTTTGTCTGCTAGTGATCTTTTACTTTGACACATAACAATGTACAGGACTGTATGAATGAGCTCCATCTGAACACCTGATAATGTATGGCTCATTTCACATATTAAATGAAGATTAAACACTTCAGAGGATGCTCTTGAGTTTCTGCACCAGACTGATCCATTTTGTTCAAGCATGTCCTATTTTGTGAAATGTACTGAATGAGCAAGACGTCTCAGTGACAATACAATGATATTTTATTTTGCATGGTCTTTAACAGGCATCAGTTCCATTTTAATTTCTCAAAACGTGCAAAGGTCAAACATCGTGGAGGGCAGTACAAGCAGCAAACGACAGAAATACCACAGTCCCCAGTGGCATTTTTAATTAAGACAGCAAGCAGTATCTTGGACAAGACTAGCATGTGTAGGTTAATGGTGCTTAGATGTCTTACTAATCTGTTCTTGGGAAAATATTTCAGAAAATATTTTCATTTATATCTTTCAAAACTGTGTTGGTACAGGTTTTGGGTAATATTGTAATATGAGGGTTCATGAGAATATAGAGGAATAGGGTAGCCTAGGTATCCCACATTTAATAAAGATATATTTTCACACACACATATTTTCCACAGCCATGTTTTTTTTAAATACTCTTTTCAAAGCGGTCTATTCATTAGAACAATTTGGATTTGTTTTTTCAACTAATGCATATATAATGGACAAACATGCATACAGTACATGCATTAGAAAACAGAAACTTGCTCATCTCCAAGTTCATAAAATGTGAATGCATGCATGTGCAAAGCGTAAAGTCCCACTTATCCAAAGTGCAAAGTGTGTATGTGAAACTTTTGCCAAATCAAAGATGCGAATCAAACCTATGACTTCCATACCGGATCGGTCAAGGCCCGGGTTAACAACGATCGCCATCTGCGCTGTTTACCTACAGGGCACCGGCGGAAATTGGACTACTGTTGGTCGAAGAAGGAGAGGAGGAAAGTGTGTTCGTAGGAAGGGAGAGAAGAGGAGCGCTGAGAGTATAGAACTGAGAGTAGGGACATTGAATGTTGGAACTATGACAGGAAAAGGTAGAGAATTTGTGGACATGATGCAGAGGAGGAAGGTAGACATACTGTGCGTCCAGGAGACCAGGTGGAAAGGTAGCAAGGCTAGAAGTTTAGGAGCAGGGTTCAAGTTGTTCTATCATGGTGTAGATGGGAAGAGAAATGGAGTAGGAGTTATCTTGAAGCAGGTGTTTGTTAGGAATGTGCTGGAGGTAAAAAGAGTGTCAGATAGAGTGATGAGTCTGAAGCTAGAAATCGAAGGTGTGATGTTCAAGGTAGGATGTGAGCTGGAGGACAAGGAGAAATTCTGGCTGGACTTTGATCAAGTGATGCAGTGTATACCTAGAAGTGAGAGAGTTGTCACTGGTGCGGACTTCAATGGACATGTTGTTGCAGGAAACAGAGGGGATGAGGAGGTGACGGGCAGGTTTGGTATCCAGGAGAGGAACGCAAAAGGATGGTAGTTGACTTTGCAAAAAGGATGGAAATGGCTATAGTGAATACTTTCTACCAGAAGAGACAGTAACATAGGGTGACCTATAAGAGTGGTGGTAGGAGCACACAGCTAGACTGTATCTTGTGTAGATGGTGTAACCTGAAGGAGATCAGTGAGAGCAGGGAACAGGTAGAGGAGAAGCAAGAGAGGTGGAGGTTTGTCCTGGAAAGGAGAGGAATGAAGGTTAGCCACAGTAAGACAGAATACATGTGTGTGAATGAGAGGGACCAAAGTGGAAGAGTGAGGTTACAGGGAGAAGAGATCAAGAAGGTGGAGGATTTTAAGTACTTAGGGTTAACACTCCAGAGCAATGGAGATTGTGGAAAAGAGGTGAATAAGCGTGTACAGGCAGGATGGAACGGGTGGAGAAAAGTGTCAGGTGTGATGTGTGATAGAAGAGTTTTACCTAAAATGAAAGGAAAAGTGTACAAAACTGTGGTGAGACCAGCATGTTGTTTGGTCTTGAGACAGTGTCACTGAGGAAAAGACAGGAGGCCTAGCTGGAGGTGGCAAAGATGAAGATGCTGAGGTTCTCTCTGGGAGTGACCAGGGAGGATAGGATCAGGAATGAGTACATCAGAGGGATAGCACAATGTTAGAGGTTTTGGAGATAAGATCAGAGAGGCCAGACTGAGATGGTTTAGACATGTCCGGAGGAGAGATAGTGAATATATTGGTAGGAGGATGCTGAGTTTTGAATTGCCAGGCAGGAGGCCTAGGGGAAGACCAAGGAGGAGGTTTATGGATGTAATGAGGGAGGATATGAAGGTAGTTGGTGTCAGAGAAGACGATGCAGAGGACAGGGTTAGATGGAGGCAATTGATTCGCTGTGGCGATCCCTTGAAGGGAAAAGCCAAAAGGAAAAGAAGAAGAAGTTTTCAATCAAGATGTTGAGTGACAATTCTGCATCGGGGGATATGTGTATATATATATGTATATATATATATATATATATAGCTGTCATTGGGCAGTAGGCGGGGTACACCCTGAAGTGGTTGCCAGCCAATCGCAGGGCACACAGAGACAAACAAACAAACAAGGGAAAAAAACGGGCTTCTTCTCTTCTGTAAACCCGAGGGCAACCATCTCAGAGGAGGAAGAAGTAGCTTTATGTATGGGCTGTTTCATTCAACTTTTCATTCTGTCCCATTTCGTCTGACCTAAGGGGCCTTCCAAGTGAGGAAGAATGCGTTAATCTGTTAATGGTGCTCCTGAAAGATTGGTTTAAGGTGGACCACTGGGACCACTGGGACCAGTCCATGCGGGGGTAGATTCTCTGTAATACCGCCCTGCGAAACAGGATATACACCCATGGGTCTAGGATCTGGTTCCAGGAGGCAAAGCGCAGCCACAGCAGAAGATATATGACCTGGAGAGGATGTCCACTCAGCACAGTTTGTGCAATAAAGACCTGGTGGAGGAGGGAGGAAACAAAATAAATTAGATTGAATAAATGAAACACCATAGATGGGGTGGAAATTCAATAAGGGAAGTCACACTTGCATTAATGACACAAAATTAACAAGATCAGAATATGATGGGAAATGAGAGCTAAATGAATGACATTAGTGGAATTAATTGGATCTTGGATAGTATGACACGTTAACCTTTTCACAGCAGCTTTTTTGTGACTTAAAAGATTGTTTCATTGCACAGTCAGTAGTAGTCAAATTGCAGTGACTCCAATCACTGTAGAACATCTGGCATTATTAATGACATGAAATTAAAAATATAAAAATAAATACAGCTTTGGTTGGGTGGAACAGCCACAGAGAGCAGTAACAGGTTTTATGCATGCACTTTACCATAAATACTCCAAGTAGTTGCTCAGCAGCGAATCCATGCCAAGTGACAATGAGGCTATTTGAAAATTGTACTCTGCAATATGTACTTAAGAGAATTTGTAATAATATATTCTTGAATATACTGTACTTCATATCATATTATGTCAAGAAATGTTTCATGCACATACAGTGTGCATATGCACATGCACATGCACAGGCACATGCACTCCACTCCCAAAATAACCGCTAAATAAATTATCCTCAAGAACTCACGAAAGTACTCGACATTCTGTGTATTTTGAAACTAATACTGTATATTGTGCCATGATTTGTGATTGGGACATTTGGGTTTGTGGCAACTATGAATTAGTTTGGGGCAGACTGGAGCTCGATGTCACACTTTTTACGCGTTGAAATATTTATTGGAATCAATACATCATATATAAACAAAATGTGTACAAGATGTAAGGCCAAAGTCTCAGGTATATATTTCGTATTCATGTCATTTTCATATTTTGTGTCAGCGCAGTTATAAGCAATCAGAGTGTGAACATGTGACATGTTGTCCCACCATCGGGTATTGTCTCAGTGTTTGCGGGAAGATGTCATGCTGAATTTAATTTAAAAAAAAATTGCTGTTCTCCTTTTTTTTCTTTTTTTTACTTGAAAGTGAATATTGAAGTCGGCCAAAGATGACATTTTAACAGGAAATATTAAGCCACATGAACTGGATTATGGCGGCAAGGTGGTCGACTGGTTAGCACGTCTGCCTCACAGTTCAGAGGTCGTGGGTTCGATCCCGGCTCCGGCCTCCCTGTGTGGAGTTTGCATGTTCTCCCCATGCCTGCGTGGGTTTTCTCCGGGTACTCCGGTTTCCTCCCAAATTCCCAAAACATGCATGGTAAATTGATTGGACACTCTAAATTGCCCCTAGGTGTGATTGTGAGTGAGGTTGTTTGTTTGTCTCTGTGTGCCCTGCGATTGGCTGCCAACCAATTCAGGGTGTCCCCCGCCTACTGCCCGAAGACAGCTGGGTTAGGCTCCAGCACGCCCGCGACCCTTGTGAGGATAAGCGGTTAGGATAATGGATGGATGGATGAACTGGATTAGTCCTTAGGACCTCAGCCTCAAATGCCCGTTTTACCTTAAATCGAATTACAAAACAGAAAGCTTTGGTTCATCATGAAACTTAAACCAGTCCTGAAATGTGGACATAGTAAGAACAACAACTGGAAGATGCATTTATAAACACTCAAACAAAATCTGACAAACTAACTTCCTTATTCGTCACTTATCATCCTAATAGCAATTCTGGTGTACGTACACCAATTTCCAAGGAGTTCAGTTTTCATTGGGCCATTCTTTGGATGTCATGTGACAAATCACCCCAAAATGATTGACACCAACTACCTTGTTTATTAATATTAGCTGCAGTTTAGAATTAATTTAAAACAGAGAAATGACTGATTTATGAAAATATGTCGAAATCTCTCCTCTAACAAGCCCACGTGTATCACTGCTAAAATCTTTATCTGCAAGATGCTTGTTTCAGAATATATTAAGTTAACTTTTTTTTTAACTTTGTTTCGTGCAAAATGGTTAATTAGCGCTCAGCTCAAAATGTGCTATTGTTTTCACCTTAAAAAGGAAGAAAACTAGTACTGTATTCCACTTTTCAGTTGCGCTCTCTGGTGGAGAAGATAATTGCAATGTGATAACTTACCCGTGTCACAACAAGCCCCAGTCTACCCCATGTGAAATTCAAAACAAAATTGTCATTCAATTGTAAAAGATGACAAAATTGAGTCAACATGGAGATTTACTAAAGAGTAACTTATATTGCTGTAATAGATGATCTGAAAAGCTGACAACTTTACAGTTTACATGCTCACTGAATGTTGAAAGACAGCATTAACATTAACAAATGACAGGGTCTTGAAAGCAAGTATAGACAGCAGCAGCATCACAAAATGATTTAATGGATTAGAGGAGAACAGACATTAAACAAATAAATGAATGACTTCATTCAAAACATGGTTTGGCTTGCTGCAGCTCACAGACAGATGTTAAGAGAGGTGACTGATGATTATGGTGAAACTGTGTGAGTCGTCTAACCTTTTACCATTCACAGTTCACTCGCCTTATTCGGGAAACGTGACACATGATGTATATCCAGGGGTCAAATATCTGATTGCAGGTGGCCAAGCGTATGTACAACAAAACACTTTCATCTTTTACGGCTTCAGCAGTCGAAGAGTTCGCCAGAATATAAATCTGTGCAAGGTATCACACAACCAAGGTTAGACCGGGCTGTAGAACAAATATTGTATTTAATGGGCCTACAAACATCACAACTATATTGTTTGTTGTGTTTGTTATCATAAATACTGTAGGCCTAAGTGTTGCTCTGCAACTCTTGCATTTGAAAATTAATAATTCATAGTTTGTCAGTCGAGTCAGAAATTCAGTGATATTTGTTGTGAATTAATACTAATTGAATTAGTATTGAAGTGAATTAATAAGAAGAGAACATGTTAATATGTTAATTACTGTTGATGATGTCATATTGTGTTCATGTCCGGAGCCTTTATTTCTTGTGTTGCTACTACTGCAAGTTTGGAGTGAGTGACATTAACTGCGCATGTCCACCTGTTAATGCTAATGCTACCGTTCGTGCTCCGAAGTTAAGATGACGTCAAAGAGACACTAATGAGGACAAAAGGAAATTCCTTTGTGGATTACCGGACATTCACCTCTTTTCACAGCAAGCAGGCCAACGAGGTATTCATTTGTTGTAATTTACGTTTACCTTGTGGATGCTGTGCGTCTCATATATACTGTTTTATTGTTTATAAATGTAGTTCTCACGGGGTGTGCAAGTCGTGTGATGGCGTGTACAAGGCGCGTGCAAGTCATGACCACGGCAGAGGATGCGAAAGCAATAAACGCCCGTTCCCAAGAACCGCCTGTGTCAGTTTTGTTGTGGAGAGAGCTACAAATACATAAAATGTGGTTTATTTATATGCAGAATGTGACTTGGGCAACTCTTACTGGTTGTATAAAAATAGTGCATGGTTTCATGAAACACGTTTTTTAGTCTTAAAATCATAAATCCCCATATCATAATATTTATGACATTAAAAGGAAATGTTTTAACATAAACATTCTAAACTGTTATTCAAATGTTAAAATGATTGTTGGCAGCCTTACCTTTGATATTGAGTGATGGATGTGTTTGGGGAAGTGAGGGAGATTAAGAAGGCTTTCTATCCTTCTTAACTGTCATTTAAGATGGAGAACAACTGCTGTTAAACGACTCCTACAATAAAATCTAAAATACAAATATACACCAAATTCGAACTTTGATGACAACTGATTGACGTGACGCGCATTGGGAGAATGCGCTTGCAAGGTGAGTCTCGTCCCCTAATAGAGTAAGACAAATGTGTGCATATTGTTCATCTGTTATTACAATTGTCATCTTACTGTTGACATATTTTACTAATTCAATTTAAATGTATTTATAAAGCACCTATTCACAAGTGAACTTGTAACAGGACATGTTACATATTGCTGGCATCCGGCCAAAACCTTATATCTCCAAAATGGTCACATTTCAGGAGACTCCAAAAATGGCAAGTTTGTTCAACCATTGCATTTTGAAAGAGATCAAGCCTTTTTCAACACTTCAGATTGATCAATGATATGTAAAAATAACACCCCAAATAACACATCTTTAATCACAAAGTGAGAAGAAGGATTTAAATTCAAATCTTTTAAAACATTTTTTATGGGAAGCCAGTGCAGTAAAGCTTACATTAGAAATATGAATTTTCTCATTCTAGTCAGTACCTAGGCTGCAGAATT
The DNA here is from genome assembly GCF_054856515.1 of Filicampus tigris. Taxonomy (NCBI): domain Eukaryota; kingdom Metazoa; phylum Chordata; class Actinopteri; order Syngnathiformes; family Syngnathidae; genus Filicampus; species Filicampus tigris. The sequence goes on along the minus strand of NC_141228.1, from coordinate 8,508,356 downwards.
TTGGACGGGTTTTAGTCTTTAACGACTTATTGGATTAGAGAACTACAATAATTCAGGCAGAGGTCACAAAAGCGTGTATGGTACTACTTTTTCCAGCATCGGCTCACAGCAAGAAAATACTTTTTTTTTTTCATATTAACCGAGTGAAAAGGAATGGTGTCAGCAGGTAGGACAGTCAAGCATATCACTTTCCTACGTTGTAGTTTATTGTCTGGGTCTATTTTGAGTTTCTGCAGTTGCAAACAGTCAAAAACAGACAGTGATGGATCATTGAATGCATCATGCAACACCACCTTCTATGGCCCTCCGGTAAATGTTTGCAGAGTATTTCAGCTTTCACAATTTGCTGATTTCTGATATCACCATGGAGATGTTTTACAGTAGTTTTCCTTTTGAGGATGCTGTTTTTGCCTGTGCTGCACGGTAAATGTCAAATATAGTGTTAAAGACCCTCAGATGATCTGCAGGCTTTTAGTTCAGCTCATGAGGACGTTGCATTGCTGAGCAGCAATGAAGCATGTAGAAAGGAAGCACAGTAAAATCTCCTTGCATGGTATGATGCCTCATTATGGCAGTGCTGATAAAAAAAATAGAAAAGGTTAAAAAAGATAAAAATGTCAGAATAGGGTGCGGGATTCTTTAGATGCCTTTCTGATGTGAAGTGACGCTCTGTAGCAGTAGCTATGAGGAGTCCTTATAACCTTATCAGTGAATCTTTGTACAGTATTAAGATGAGCCAGACTGGAAACCCTTCTTGAAATGTACCATGAATGTTTTCTTATCTGTTTTTTTCTATCTCGTGTCCTTATATAGGCAACGGCAAAGCATTCACTATGCTAAAGTCCAGGGACCATTCTGCACTTTAAGAACTTGTCATGAATCTGAAAGTTTTTGTTTTAATGGCCTGAGCAGCGAAAGCTGCAAGGACCCTATTGTTTTCATATAAATTCTTATAATGAATTCTCCACCTGAATGTATCTCTGTCTTGGGCAAATTCTTATAATTAGTGGACAAAATGTGCCTGGGGTGTAAATCATTGCAGAATTATATTTCAGATTTCCGTCCGGACAAATAGACTTACCAGCATCGGGCACCAGCAGATGGAAGCGATGGCCATGATCAGGATGAGCTGCACCATCATTTCCACTTCCTGATCACGCGGACGTTGCATCTTATCCTGTCCGCAGCACACCTTGATCAGTGTCACGATACTCACGGTGTTCAGCACAAAGGACACAGCAATGCACGTCAACCCGATCATGGAGAAGAGCACAGAAAAGGTCAGGTCGCTGCCCTCTGAGCTAATGTTAAAAAAACACCAGGAGCCAGGCATCTGCATGTGGTAGCTCCCGACTCCTGTCAACGGCAGCAACGCTATGCAGCCGGCAATGAACCACACCAGCAACAACATGAAAACTGTTCGTCTCTTGGGCATGCTGGTGCTGCGTGCAAATGGACGAGTGATGCCAATGAAGCGCTCCAATGCCATAGCGGCACCAAGTAGCAGCGGGCACAGTCCGTAGAAGACCATGGACATGCCCATGAAGTTGCAGAAATGGCAGTGTGGGTCTAAATTGCGCCAGTTGAAGTGTGTCACATGAAAGGAGACCACGATGCTGCCTGTGACCACCAGACCCATGAAGTCAGTGACCACTAGGCCGCCCAGGAAAATGAGGAAGGAAGAACGCGAGCTGCTGTGAGTCCGCTGGAATGACTTGATGAGAACCACAAAGGCGATGAGATTGGAGGTGATACCCAGCACGCTGAAGATGGAAGAGAAGTAGGCTGAGGCAATGGTGGGCACAAACTTAAATGGAGGGCTGTTAATGGTGTAGCAGATTGGAGTGTCGTTGGATGGTGGTTGGGTGGAAGTGTTCATGGTGTCCAGATGAGGTGGTTTGGATTTTGAAGAACAATATCACTATGAAGAATGGCTCTTCAACCTTAAAGAGAAAGCACAAAATCCATCATCCATTTTGTATATACATTTGATCAAGGAGTTAGGTTTTGTTGCCGAGTTTTTTTTCCTCATTAATCTTTGTACATGTTACATATATTAATCTGTGTTCAGGCAACAATCACATGTCGTAGCGCTGATTTATTGCAATAAATCATTCAAGCATAACGGAATATTCATAAAAAGGTTTGCACCTAGTTGTCAAGTGTGATTTACTGTCTTAAATGACAGCAAACAGTGGCAAACAAGAAATGTTCATTACTATAAAAAGATGTGTTCAGATTGTTTCTCTTCATTTTAGTAGACAACAAACTGAATATTGCAAGTAACTATGATCTGGTTTGCAAATCCACTGATCTCATAGACCACTAAGATATATGATCCATGGAAATTAGAAATACACAATTCTCCTCATTACAAACCATTGTACCATCATCATTTTGGACTTAATATATATATTTTTCTTTCTGAGAGCCTACTCAGAAACAATTGTCAGTAGCGCTTCTCTTATAAAAGAAAATGTTTTTATTTTGAATAACCCAACAAATAACAACCCACAAATAGAGTAAATTGTGGGTCGACCGTGACCCAAAAGCTGTCAGGAAACATTTATGAGATTAATTCAGACAGTAACAGGAAACACAGTCGGCCCATAATCCCCCCAGTGATCATTTCCGACATTTGAGACATTGAAAACAAAGTAACCATGTTTTTGCATTATGTATAGATTCGTTTGAACAGTAAGATGATCTCATGTAAGGGAATTAAATATATGTGGTGTTTTTTAGGGATCATATTCAACCAGAAAAAAATAATGTAATCTACCATATTTTATAGTCTATAACTATCACAGTGCAGTCAATACCAACACACCAAGTTTAATCGTTGAAATCATCACCCTGACGCTGAAATGACATTGAACATTGAGGTACTTGTCTTGGACTGATCGTGGGGCGACAAGTCGGCTTACAGGGAAAAGGTCCTGATATTTACATTGTAGAGTTCAGTCAGCTCCCTCGCACTTAGTACAATGAAAACAAAGGGGCTCATTTTGGACGTCAGGAGGTGCTAAACAAAGGTGCTAAAAAAGGTACTCGGGACAACAGGGCCTATTCTACTTATGGGTGCTCAGGAGGCACAAACATGGAAGAAAAGCTGCTGATTTTCCAACATTTCTCTCAGAAGGTCATTGGTTGTTCCCTTCCCTCCCAGAAGGACATTTATAAAATCTACTGCCTCAGCAGAACAAGAATCATTATCATGGACAGCTCACATCCTGGTTGCCACCTGTTTGACTTGTTGCCGTCTCTAGCTGTTAGGGGGCCGGGGGGAGGCAAAACAAGCCAGTTAGCATCCAAATGTTCAGAGTAGGTGCATTTTCATAGTTGATCACATAGGGCTCTGTTTTCGCACCTAGGGCAATTCTAGCACAGAAAACTGTCTACCTCTGCACAGAGGCATGTTAGACCTGGTGTTGTTATTTTCGCAAATGTGCGCAAGCATTTAAGGAGTGTGGCCTGCGCTGTTGTGAGTGCGAACACAGTCGACTAGATTCAACGTGAATCAAAGCAGCTCATCTCATTGCCTTACAATGCAGTTGCGAGGGCTGTGTCCTTGCATGCATGCATGGCAGAAAAGTCCTGCAGTATATGGAGATGCGCAAAGTACATTTATAAGGAAGTGCAAGTAGGTCCTCCACGGGCGAATGCCGCAAAGTTGGATAGAGAGATCACAGATCTGTCAAGGGAATTAATTTCAGTAGTGATTCAGAGGTTTTGATGCACTCTGTTGTCATACTGAATTTATGAATGAAATATGATAACATCCACCACACACAACTGTGGAGCTCGGAATCTGTCTGCCTGTGCCCTAATCAAATTTAACAGAATCACATTAGGCTACCTGCAGCAAAATTTAGAAGTGGTTGCAGCAGGGATAAAGTTTCGGCGAATTTTTGTTTTCAAAATGTCAGATGTGTCGGACGCGTCAAAGAACCCAACCTCTGTATGCCAGAACACCCAGCATGATGCAAAAAGAGAGAACAAGTTCCCAAGCAGGTGCACAGACATGGAAATCAAGATGTGCCATTTTTTATGCCGCTGCGCCACCAACCAATATAGAGTCCATCATGTTAAATTAAATCTGCAGAAATGTAAATAATTAAGCTGCGTCTTCACACTTGCATTTCTCCAGTGTGAGAGGGATGAGTCAGCGACATTTTCCTTCTTCTACAGTTTCATACAGTAAGTGAAATTAGGTTCAAAGTTAGAAAAATGATTTTGAACTGATGCTGTGAACTGCAGTATGGACAATGAGAATAATATACTGTATGTTACAAAACCTTGTTTGTGTCCAGGAATGGATATCACATGTCTGTCAACTTAGATGTTTTCCCCGTATTTTATACGTTTTTTGATCATTTCAAATTGTGTACGCCGTATAACAATTTTTGTACAGGGAAAAAAAAAATGAAAAACTCGTTTTTTTGTTTGACCGATCTCGTCTTGCTCATTTGGTAAGTTGATTGGACACTCTAAATTGCCCCCAGGTGTGATTGTGAGTGCGGATGTTTGTTTGTCTCTGTGTGCCCTGCGATTGGCTGGCAACCAATTCAGGGTTGTCCCCCGCCTACTGCCCGAAGACAGCTGGGATAGGCTCCAGCACTCCCCGCGACCCTTGAGAGGATAAGCGGTATAGATAATGGATGGATGGATGGTATTAACATTCACAGACTGTTATATTGGAAATCAATTCCTTTGACATGTATCTGCTCAACTGAATAAATATAGTACTGTAATCAATTCCTTTGACATGTATCTGCTCAACTGAATAAATATAGTACTGTATCTGAGTTGGCTTCCTGAGCATGCTTCAGTCTCCGTGGGGGACTTTACAACTGTGGTCTAACACCATTTAATTCACTGGAGAACAAGACAAAGCGAGAGGCATAGAGCCCTGTTTAGAAAGCCTTTTTTTTTTCAATAGAAAGAACATAATACAATTTTTTTCTCATTTATCCAACCTATCAGAGTATATTGTCCTGCGGGTCCTATATTGTCCTCTATACTTTTACACAATTATTAAGACAGGACCTTTGTCTTTAAGTAAATATAAAATTGGACACAATTTACCAAAATGTCTTGGTGAAGAATTAAGATTATGACGTATATACAGGAAATGGGACTGGCCAATCCCAAAATGATCAACAGTGATCCGAGATCTAATCTGTTTGTTTTTCAAAATATTTGTTTCCCATCAAATTAATTCCCAACTCTCATTCAGGTGTAAAATTAAGTTAATCACTAGAGTAAAATTATGATCAATACTGGGTATGCATGCCTTGGACATGCATCTATTATTGTTATTTCCGTTACTTTAGCAATACGTTATTGTACTGAGCAGGCAGGACAGGGACATTTTTACCACCTCCCTAAATTGGAATAAGTTCTATTTTGGGTCTAATAGCGATCAACCTTGTTGACGCTACAGTAGTTTCCTTGGAGGCTCCAGTGTTTGAAGGCTCACTATCAAAATAATGCCCGCAATTACTACTACTGCTACTAATAGAGCAGAACCTCTATTTAACTGTACTGTACTTGCTTGCTTTAACCCAACTCTTGCACTCAGATGTAACCTCGAACAAAAGTACTGCCATTTACAGACAACAAAATGAATGCTGTTCTTCTAACATAAAACTGTCTGAATTTTGTACGTTTATCAAGTGAGTTAGTAGGCTGATAGGTTTTTGTCTTACCATTAGAGGGGCTTAGAAGTTGACTTTGAGTTCTCCATCCAGACAATCAATCTGCTTCTCATTAGTCATGGATCTAACGCAATGGCCACAGGAGACGGGGAACCATTTTCAATGTGTGCACCTTGTCAAAGGAAAGTTATAAAAGAAAAAAAAAAAGAAAAAACGTTTTAAAAAGGTAGTGTCACAACACGCTTAACAATAACCCTTCAACATCTCCTTTCCTCTGCTGCTGCTCAGCTCCCAGCCGCTCAGATAATCATCTTCCCCTTGAGTCATGCTTCCTTTTGCTCCTTGCAAAAGGGGAAGGGCTTTGGGAACAGACACAAACTATTTGAGACAAGATTGAGCTCCACAGAAAATGTTCAAAGCATAAATAAGACATTTATAAATGGTCCACAGGGGGGAAAGGAATTTGAGTCCTTTTCATTGGTGGGGAGACGTCATTCTCTTACTTGTGCACCCATAAAAGGACACCACTACGATCAAATAAGCAATAAAAACAGCTTGTGTCTATGCATCATCCTATTTATATTAAGTAAGGGACATAATAGAAAACACAGCCAATGTTTCCATTGTTTAGGTCTTGTGGAGGAAAATCTACAAAAGCAAATGTGTTTAAGTCAGCTATAAAGGTTTTAGTTTTTGAAAGGATTTAGATATTTTTAGCATTAAGTACAGTACTTATATAGTATATAATATCGATATTTCATGTGTCATCTACCACACCGCTTATCCTGTACAGGGTCGCGGGAAGGTGCTGGAGCCTATCCCAGCTGACTATGAGCGAAAGGCGGACTACGCCCTGAACTGGTCGCCAGTCGCAGGGCACACACACAGACACCGTCACTGAGTAGGGACCGATTCCACGCTGCCCGCACACAACTCAGGCGAGTGTACCACTACACCACCAGCGACTTAATATAGATATTTGATTTAAAAAAAAAAAAAAAAAATATCACAGAGGTGAGAGATTCATTCCTGACCAAATACAACTAAATGGAGGCAACTGGTTCTACTGGAAACAAAAGACCATCAGGCTTGCTTTATTGTACAGTAGACCCTTTGATCAGTAATTCCTGCAGTGTGATTTGGCTTTAGACTGCGCCTCGTGCTATACGTGCGCTGTTCACGAAAATAGAGCCTTACATGTCAGAAAATTACTATTTATTGATTACAAATGCATGTTAGTTCATCTATCTATGCTACGACATATAGATGGCAGGCAGAATAATTAAATGCTTTTCCATTAGATGGCAGAAGGAACAACAAACCTATGTATCCACCTGATTCCATTCATAGTTAGCAAGTTAGTTAGTTGATGAGTTATTTAGTTAGTTAGTTTCTTATTTGGTGTCATGCACCATAAGGTGCCCAGCCGCCACGGGCTTATAAGACTGAAAAATAGATAATAGGCAGACATTCACAAATATCCAAGCACGTAATAGAAATTGAGTCAAATCAAATGGTTCATACTTCAACAGATACTTGAGTGTTTCTTCCTCTGACATTGCAAACAAACATACAGTCACATCAGGCAGTTGACTAAATAATTGCCTCCTCAAGTCAGGATACAGAGGACAATAAAACAAAAAATGCACTTCTTCTTCAATATAATTTAAGTGACATAAACAACATGTCTGCTTCTTCTTTGGGATGGAGTGGAAGCAATCAGTTGAGTACCTGAACTGAGAGCACACTGATCTCTGGGATCCGGTCAGGTTCACTGTGACATGTACTTCAGGACCAAAATGATCTTTCTCCACAATATAAGTTCTTAACTTTGATGTACCAAAACTTCATTTGACCAAGTGCGCTTATACCTTTCGAAATAACTTCCTTAAAGCGACATTTGGATAAGCTTAACATTGGCACTTATATAATAGGTTTGTATGTAAAAATGACATCAGTACTAAAATGCCCACCTCAAAAGACTCTGTAGTGATTTAAGGGCTTTTTTTGTGATTAGGTATATGACAAATTGCCCCGCCCCTTTTGGGGCGTGGCTTATGTTATGTTTTCAGTCTCAGCTGTCTATGTCACAGGAAGGAGGCTAGCGTGGTAATATTGCTCGCTTTGTCAGTTGTGTTGTCTAAAACGGCGACCGATCGCCACCAAAATGCAAATGCACATCGCTTCTCCACTTACACAGGCTGAAGCGGACAAGAGCATGAATGCGCACACGAACCCCGACTGGTTTATATTTTGGACATTTAGCGACGCTAAACTCGAGTCAACTCTCGGGAGGCAGACGGCGACTGGCAGTGGGCAAGCAATCAGGCAAGCATGAATCTTCATCCCCCGCCCCTCCTTCCCTCCCCTCCCCAGCTAACAGTAAGATAACATTCCAGCTAATAGCAACAACTAGCTTCAGGCCATTAAAACAAAAGGCCTTAGCACAACTAAATTAGCTCCTTACTGTCCACGCAGCGTGTGGAGGTGATCATGAGCCTGTGTCTTCATGTCGCGGGGTTGCCTCCCAAGCAGTTGCGTGCGTTGTCCGACAGTGCTTGCAGCCGCCAGCTTCGGCGTGAGTGAAGCGGCGTGAGAGTGTGGTAAGACCTCATCGAATAAGCCTCAATGTTCAGCAAACAAAAAGTTCCAGCAAGGAGACTGACTGCACAGCCGAGTGTGGCCGCATTGGAACGTACCGTTTCGGCTGTTATGTTTCACAGCGTGTTGTCGGTCGAAAAACTGTGGCCATTCCTCATCCAAATAAATGTGCACGTCCACTCATTCCCACTTCAGTCTCTGTAAATATCCTGACTGGTGTTAAATGCCTCGCTCGTCCTAACCGTGATCAGCAAAGAAGCAGTGTTTTATTTGGTTTTTTTGGGGGGGCCTCGCCATCTTAAATTCCCGGGTCGGATTTAGGGCCTGCTTGGAACATATCCTTGAAAAAAATATGTTTGGGTCGACTTCCGCTTTAAATGTAGTCAGTTCTTTTACAATTAGCAGGCATCCATCACTTTATCATAATGCCAATGTGTGGTGCTGATGCAGTTGCACCCAAATCCTGACAAAGCAAAAATGACATCAGCATGGTTACAGTAATGATTGTATGGATTTATGTTTCTGAGCTTTAAATCATTGCTGTAAACAAAAAACAAAGTGTTTGTTAACTCTAATTTAAGTGTTACTCAAAATAAAAAGTTCTAATGACCATTCCAACAGCACAATCAGTAAATAATTACTTGAAAACACCGACACGGATATAGTTGAAAAACAGCTAATCTGACATTACTTAAATCACAAAATTAAATTATGCCATTATACATAATTCTTTTCCTCCTCTATTCCCTACGCTTCAGCACTGATGGGATATTTAGACAGTCTAATTAAGATTGAATTAAACATGCTCAATTAAATGAAGATTCAAATGTTTTCATCAATTCTATCTATTAAATTTCAGTGGTAGAACTATGAAACCACCCTGACATTGTCTACGCCGCTTTTGTAATTTAAACTCACAATCAATCCCCAGCTCAACTTATCACTTCAACTTTATTATCTTCTCATTGTCTACATAATTGGAATCATTCTTCTATTTTTTATAGCTAGAAGCTGCCCTCATTAACATTCAATTTTAACTAGCACAAGTCACTCTGTTCTACCATTGATGTGTTGGCCTTGTCTCAAATTGTCCTGGGCGCCAATCACAGCCATTGTTTGCATCTGGCGACCACATCCGGACATATATTTTGTCTGACTCTTGTCCAGTGAACACCTTAAAAGGATTGAGTGATTTCCACTGCATTACATGCAATCAGGCCGGCTTTTAACTGCAGCACAAAGCACGCATTATCTCCTCCTACTCTCACTTCACTTAGTCTAAAGCTTTTACATACATCTGCAGCAGATAATGTTGTCGCTTTTTTGTGAAGTATTGCAAACCCACCAACATTGCTACTTTTAAGTATTGTGATAATAATAATAATAATAATAATAATAATAATGATATGGGCAGGAACACTTCTCAGTGAAGCAAATTCTACAGACATGACAAGGAATCAAACCAAACATAGAAACTTTTACTAGAAGAGGATGCACCCAAATCTTTCAGGTTATCAACAAATAGACTTTGATTTTTATGTTTCACATTGATACATAAAGTTCTGAAATTATTCACTGTGTGTTGACTGACTATGAATTACATGCACAATAACGATACATACACATTGATATTTTGAAAGGTTGCGGCGTTTTTCAATTTTCCATTGGTTGACTAAACGTTGATACAATATAAATGAAACATTTAAGCTTACTTTAACTTAATACTTGTTCTTGCCTCTTAAGTGCAGATCATAATTTGGTTAAATGTTATGGTTGATGTGAAAGGGTAGCTACCAATTACCTCAAAATTGTGCCTTTTTGATGCTACAGTATACATATAATAAACTATTACTCCCTTCTCAATCTTCTGTTGTCTTTCATTTACTTCAAAGACACGCCCCCGCCCCGCCACCCCACCCACCTCAAAATCTTAAAAGATACTTCCGTTCTATTTCCAACTGTAAATCAGATGCATTTCCTCATGTGCAGGCATTGGATGTTTATCAATAAGTGTGAGGCAAGGTTAACAGCTGCAACATAAAACTAACTCCATATGCAATGACATAATCAAAACGGAGTGAAAATGAAATACAATGTCAGTTTCATCTAGCATCACTTTGATTTAGCTCCCATGTATCCATCAACAAACAGCAGCCTCAAGCATGCTGTTTTGTTTATACTCTAATGAGCTGTAAAAATTGTGCGGAAATAAACAGAGAGCACCCAAAGCTGAGAAAATGAAAAACAACCAAAGTAAACTTAGGGTGAACTCAGCCAGACGGTCATACCTTGACAAAAGTCTCCATGGATGCAGTGCAGACACATTTCTTCTTCCATTTGAAACGAGAAGCAAAATGCACCATATAAAAAATGCACCATATAAAATGAGTCTTTCCAATTGTGTTCTTGGAGACCTAGTAACAAGGCTTTCTTTCAGCTCTTGCACACAAACACACACACTTGTATTGGTGCAAATATTCACAAGTCACTTATTCCTAGTGAAAAGTGCTTCATTTAGTGCAAGTGAATTCTAGTCCTAATTGTTGATGAGACTTTACACAAGTGTATATTCAATTTGAATTTTTGTTTTATAAATCCATCCCTTTTTTATACTGTTTAGCTCAGGGATGGGCAACTGGTGGGCCGCAACAACACTCTAAGTGCCCCCATGATTCCCCCCCCTCCAAAAAAAGAAAGATTTTTTTTTTGGGGGGGGGTGGGGGAGAAATTTGATTTTTTTTCCCCCCAAATCTCCAAGTTCTTTAAAAAAATGAAACAAATCCACAAATCCACAAATTTTCTGGTGCTGAACTGCAAATTTAAAACTGTAGTTTTAAATTGTAATACCAATCAGCACTAGATGACAGACATGTCTTGGTTGCGCTTTCATTCTTATTATATTTTACTGCCCTATACTACAACATGAGCAGGCCAACTCCATTATATATATATTTTGTGGATCTGGAATGATCTACAGAACAAATATAGTACCTCAACAATATTAACATTTTGACTGAGTTGACTTTTGTGAAAAAATGCACATATTTACTTATCGCACTTAAGGTTGGTTTTCTGTTCATCGGTTTTGTGCTCTTTGAATGCAAATTTTATGCAAGAGATGCCTTTGCACTGGAAAAAAAAAATACAGTATGTGGTTATTTTGTTGTTTGCTTCCAACCCTTTGTTGTTGGGTTAGGATAGTGAATCTTTTATACATGCATTGATAAATACATTAAGAAAAACGGAATATATTAAGAGCATGTGTTTTGAATATATGTGTGTATTTTCTCCATATCTAAAAAAGGCTTTTTGTCATAAATCTCATTAGAAAGTGTGTGTTTATGCGAGTAGCACTGATGAAAAATTGTGGCACCCCCCAGCATTAAAGTTGCCCATCCCTAGTTTGCCTTTTCAGGGTCACTGGTGAGCAGCAGCCTATCCCAGCTGACTTCAAGCAAAAGGCAGACAAGACCCTAAACTGCTCACCAGTCAATCACAGGACATTGAAACAGAACCGTTCATGCTTATATTCACCCCATCACTGAGCATAAATTGAATCCATGCTGCCTGCTTTGAGGTCAGACAAATAAACCGCTACACCATCAGTGATCTGAGGTTTAGAAATTTGAAACTGGTAAACCATAAATGTAGAGAAAAAATGCACTTCTCTTACAATTGCACACCAACATGAATATTTTATCATTTGCACTTGAGGACTACTTCATCATATAGTTAGAAACGATTGTTGTTTTGTTTTATAGTAGCGACTCGGGGTCACGTGATGTGGCTTTATCTGCGGCTGGCATAATGACTAAAATATTGCACATGTAAATCTGCACCGCTTTCTTATACTTATACTTATAGTAACTACAGTATTTATTGTTGTCTTTATTGTCAATAACTCATTTTAGGGTCACGGGTAAACCGGAGCCTCTCCCAGCTGATTTTGGGTGACAGCCAATTGCATTCACCTTAATGACAATTTTGAGTTTTTGAAGGAACTCATGCAAGAACTGGGAGAACATGCAATAATATCAAACCCAGAAAGTCTCAGCTGCTGGGCAGACGTTCTAACCACCTCCTCATGCTGCTGCGCAACAACACTTCTGATGTTTTCCATATGTACATCTCATGGTGGAGCTTTTCAAACGGGTCGCAAATTCTGCTTCATGTGAACTCAGCTCAATTACTGTTCTGATGAAATGAAGGAATGATAAAGATGGACCGTTCTCATTTATCCGCCTCATTTTAATGACCATACAGCCAGGGTCAGACAAAGGATGTAACATTGCTCTCATCAAATGATTTTGCCATCTTTATTTTATAAAAGGCACAAGCAGAGAGCACTTTTCATTAGAGGACGACTTTTAGTGGATACTGAGCTTTTATTTTATACGACTCACATTTATTCCTGTTTGGATCTAATTGCTCGGCGATGTATGCATTATACAAATTCAGCTAATGTTGATGGTTGATGCCAGAGTTTCTTTCCTCGGCTCACCATGACACTCACAACCTTGTTTTTTTCCCCAGCCTAAATTCAATTTCTCAGCATCTAAAACTTGCACTACAAACACTAACTCTGCCGGTATGTGATTTAATTGTGTCCAAATGGACATGTTTACAGGGAAGCTGTAATGGTTCTGTTGCTGGCGGTTTCGTGTGTCCTTAATTATTATTGAATTATTCACTTGAGAGTGTTATGGCGCAGACAGCTCTGTCAGGTTTTATTCCCCGCCATCATTCTTGTGCTTTCCCATTACGAAGCTATTATCCCTCAATTTGCAAAGTATTTTAGCTGACATTTGAGACCAAAGTGCTAATGAGCTGTAAGAAGAACAGTTTGCTCAAGACATAAGCCTAAATTTAAAGACTAATCTGTTTGAGTGCAACTTTTAACCGTTTTGTTCAGGAGACTGCAGGGCAGGACAGTTTCAAAGAAGCTGTATCTGGTCTCTGAGTTTTAAAATGAACGGTTCCTTGTTTTTATATGCGGGCACAAAAAGAACAAGCCAATAACGATAAGAAGAATTTTTTTTTTTACGATGATTAGTTGTCACTTGTAATACTTCTATTAGCAAAATATTTCATCTGCAGTTAATCCATCCGAGCGGAAGATTTATCATTATAATTTCTGAAGAATTATACTGTATATTAGGGCTGGTAAAAAATATCGTATCGCGATGTATCGTGATACTTTTTATGCCGATACCAAGTATCGATACGTTGATGATGTATCGATACTTTTGATACCTTATGTTATGTTTTGCACATTCTATGACATACTTTTGGAATGTTTGAAGTCCTTAAAGTTGAGCTTTGTGAATGGAGTTTTATTTACCCCACTCCTGTGTATCAGGAACAGTTACTGGAACTGCTTATGCTTTTCAATCGTGCCACTTGAATAAATGTCAAGTGGCACTTAAGTTAAAACTTTGGAAACACATGCCTCATTATTTTTAAATTTGTATTTTTATAATATTTAAGTATTGCAATACGTATCTGATCGCAACCCAAGTATCGGGATCCGTATCGGATTGGGACAAAAGTGTATCGTCTCAGCCTTACTATGTTGGTTACAGCTCTTGCATTGGCTATTGTTAGATAGTGTTCCTTTTACTATGGACAAACTTCGAGACAAAACCTCGAGTAAGATTTATGTGGCAAAGCCAAGAATCTGATGTACTGTACTGAAATAATGCAGCCAGCGGACAAAAAGCCAAAGGTCTATTTGGCGGCCCACAAGAGGGAAAAGGAGCAAAGAAGCCTCCTTCCCTTTTTTTATTTTAATGACAGCAATCTGTCAGCGACAGCACCCTCGTTGGACACAGAGAGGCTGCAAGGACTCGGGGAACATAAGACAGATGATAGGAAATAACAGCATGAGGACATAAACACAGAAGCCTCGGCGCTGTACACTTTTAGAACGACCAGCGTTTACTGCTGGCAGATGTTTCGCACAGACCATCCCCAGGCCATTCAGAGAATCTAACCATTAAAGACACTTCCATGCTTAAAGTTCCTTCTTTCCCCAATAATTACAAAACTGCATTCAAACATAGTTTTAGTGTGCATAATGACTGATGTGCATTGGTGAGTCTGTCGGCGTGCAAGTTGAAGTGTTACTAAGCATGCCTCGGAACAGTGTAATTAACATTAACAAGCGCCTCTGGAGAAGATACAGTTCAATACATCATCTGTGTTAAATTGAATGGAAATTGCCCATCATTAGTTATAAATGTGATGACATTCATGACCCCATAATTCCTGTAGATGGCAGCAAATTCTTTCCTGAGCACCAACATGAAGTCTCCAGTCTTGCATGTGGAGAGTATTTTGCCTGCATTAGAAACTGGACACATTTTAAGTAGAAGTGTCTTTTTTTCACATTTTAATGAGGAATATGTTTTAATGACTCCTTCTGTAGTGGCTCGTGCTGCACTCATGCTAAGTGGCAGGTAAGGAGTGAATGCATACTAGTTTTCTCCATGCCAACACATGCAATATGATCACCTACTGGTGTCGACATTAGTTTGTGCATCAGTACTCCTCAGCTTCTCATTCCAGCTTGAGATGGCTTCTTAGTGAATCAGTAGGCATGAGGCATGATGCCCGTGTGACACTTTTACTGTTCTGTCTGGAGTTGAAATGTCGTACATGTCTTATTATAAAATGTGCTCATAAAGGCCTAATGGTGCGTCATGAATATTTCAGAGGCTTGAATACCATACGGAAACGAGCTGTGGGAAAAAAAAAAAAAACGCAACCTTAACAAGGCCCCCGCGTGACAGATAACCTCCACGGCCGACCTTTTTCCTGCTTCTTTTGACTCTTTTTTTTTTCTTTTTTTAAACGTGACTTGATTGGATTGATTTGTCATTCGCGACAAAAAGAACTTGGCCACGGGGCTGTGGATAATCCAATTTATCGCCTTGCAATTTATTACACATTTCTGTGGCTTTTGGGTCCACTGTCACATCGATTCGTTGATTGCTTGCTTAGCTGGGTCCTAATGAGCTACTGTCTGAATCACTGCATAATCGTCGCCCTAATTCACTCCCTCGTCAACCCTAACGCTCGGCCTGCTGGCTCGCCACGATTAAAAAAAGAATGGAGTGAAACGCAGCACAGTGAGTAGACAATTAGGATCATCAGCCTTGAGATAGGGTGGCACTCTGTGTCTATTAGCCTTCCTTGAATAGCATCTCTCCTATGATGCAGAGAAATGTTGCTGCGGATTGCAGAAGTCTACCGTTTTCACACACAAAAAAGCAAAAGGGATTTGCCATCAATTTCTTTTCCTTTTGTGACAGTGCAACTTTCAAGTAAACAGATAGAAGAAGAGCCGCGCTCTCTGGAGGATGGATGAGAGAGCAAATATGAGGAGGTGAAGGTACACCCTTATCAGCCGTTGTGCATGGCATTTATCCAGCTTGAAGAAGGGCTTAAGGAGACGCCGGCATGTTTGTCAAGAGGCTGGTCGGTAAATATAGGAGGCAGCTAATCAGGCAATCTAATAACATAAAAATTGCGCCATCTGTTTGCTTCATCGGTTGTCCTGCATGCTCCTGCAGCAGATTTTTCCAATGGAAGCTGCGGTGTAATTATGACTGATGCACCAAGTCAGCGCTGCTTGCCCTTGAGGCATCACAGTAGAGATATTTCATTGAATATTTGTGTATTTAACGCACTCCACGCAAGGGAGGACATGATCAAGAAGCCAAATATCAAAACCGACAAGGTAAGAGGAGGAAAGTTTGAGAGGCTACAATACAAGTTAGATAAATTAGGTTGCTAAAGTCATCCGAGACTATTTGCCCACAGAAATCTCTATTGCCATCATGTCTGTTGACAAAGCTGCAAAAAAAAAAAAAAAAAAAATAGAAGTCATTAGAGCGCCCCACAGAGGAAGACACTAGTTTCCAAAACAACATTGCAACAGGTAAGAAGTTTGCAAAAGAGCTATTAGATATTCCACAACTTTACTGGCAAACTATACCGTGTAAGGATGAAACCATTGCTCTTGAAAGACGGCCGAAGTTTGCAGTCGAAATCGCTAACGGACGCTCCGGATTAGAACCGAAATGGGCAAGACGAGATTGGTCTAACAAAAAACGAGTTTTTAATTTCTTTTTCCCGTACAAAAATTGTTATACGGTGTACACAATTTGAAATGATCAAAAAACGTATCAAATACAGGGAAAACGTACAAGTTGCCAGGTATGATTACTTGAGGATGTGAGCTATATGCGGAATGTTCGGTACCTATCCCCCGCGAATAGCACGGAACACCTAAGATTTATTCAACATTTAAATTCAGCATTTCTTAAATCAGGGGCGTCCAAACGTTTTCCTCTGGGCTGCAGACAGAGAAATCGGAAGGATGCAAGGGCCACTTCGACATTCTTCAACTCTGATTTGTTAAGCGCGATAGAAACAAACCATCAAGTGTTGTAGCTACATATAGTACTGTATCACTATTTTGAAAAACTACTAAATCAAAGCTTTCAGTGATGAAATGAATAGTTGAACACTTTTCTTGCTTTTGGCGTGGCCCCCTGCCCTGTATTACACTACTAAAATCCACCTCTGCACAAAGCAGCAACCGAATCACATTTCCACAATGTTTAAAGCAGCGTCTACTCAAGGATTAATAATATGATATTTCACAAATTGGACCTTGGCACGAATAATAGAATGTAAAGCAAACCATTTTTGCTCCTGAAAGTGGATTATCTTTATTCACCAGTTGTGAAGAGAAATCTTGTTACTATTTAAGTTAGTTTAAATAGAATATGCAAATAGTGAATAGTTTATTGTATCTTTGCATATCTAGAAACGCTCACTATAAACCAATTTATTATTATTAGTTGTATTCATTGTAGTTGTCGGGTGTGGCAGCCCCCTACTTAAAAAAAAAAAAAAATATTGCGTTGTAAATCGTTTCTAGTGTTATTTTTAGGATACTGTATGAAGCTGGCTGCTAAAAAATGGCCAGCAGGTTGCCAATAGCTGACTGAATATGATGAATTAATGAGAAATGGAGTCATTGAAAGGGGAATTCAACCCAAACATATTTTTTTTTCCAAAATATGTTCTATGCAGGACCACTAGTCTAAACACAGCATTCAGATTAATATTACGTTTGTGGAATATGAGAAATCCACCCATTTTTAGCTAGCTCAGGGGGTAGCCATATTGTCACTTCTGTCGACTGACGATGACATCACAGTTGCTCAAAGCTTGAGGTAACGACCAATCATAGCTCACCTGTTTTCTGAAGCTGAGCCATGATTGGTCGTTATCTGAGCCCTGAGCAACTTCAATGTTATCTTCAGTTGACAGAAGTGACAAAATGGCCGCCCGCGGAGATGGCTAAAAAGGGGTGCATTTTGCTGTTTAACTTTTATTCCACAAACGCAATATTAATGAGAATGCCGTGTTTCAACTAGTGGGCCTGCATAGAACATATTCTGGGAAAATATACAGTATATTTGGATTAACTTCCCTTTAATTAGGGAAACATTGTTTAGTATATGTAGAGATATTACATGACCTGTTCAACATACAACAAATACCTGCTGGAGCAGACATGTTGGAATGATGGCTCTGAATCCAATGTATCCAACTTGGATAATTGAAGCAAAGGTAAAATAAACATTTTAAAAAATGTGGAAAGAGACTTCTGTCCAGGTAAACCACAAAGAAGTCAAGAGGTTTGGGGTTATACAGTATTTTGTTTAAACAAGTGTACTTGCCATTCATGGCACCATAATTAAAATGTTTTTGAGGTTTGCTCAACAAAGTGAACCGAAAAGCAAACTCTGTTGCTGTGATAATACTATGATTTTCCATAATTTCCACTGTACTGTATTTAGGGCTTTGGGACTTGCATATTATTTTGTCCAACAATTCATTTTGTATATCGCTTGTTCTCATTAGTGTCAAGGATGAGCTGGAACCTTTCCCAGGTGACAGATTTAGACAATGCATTCGTGTTCAAAAAATATGCAACAAAGTTCTTTCTGAGAATACACTCATGAACATAAGTGTTATTTTTAAACAGTAGCCTATTGTAAAGGCCGATATATTTTCAAACAGTCTCTTGAATGTGGATACATGGGCCTTAGGTTAAACTAGCAGTAGGCTACGTTAAGTATATGTACATTCACCTGGTGAAGTATTTCAACAGTGAAGCCAATTTCTCTCTCTCTTATTTATTTTTTTGCTGTAGACTGAAAATGTGTGTATGACATCAAAAGATGATTTAAAGAGTTCAGTGAATAAAACTTTGTCCCAGATTTTTTTTTTATTTTTGTCTCTGCACTTTCCTTCTAATTCCATCCTAGCCTTCCAATTCTGGTGTAGAGCCTGTAATTTTGTTCATGAAGTCTTCTGCAAACAATAGCTCATGACATCTGCTTTCTTTCTTTGAGTTTCCAGTTTCACGTATGGTACTTAGTACACCAGTGTTCTTATCCCAGATATTCCAAAAGATGTCCCTTAGCTTCACAATTGTTTGTTTTTCATTCGTAGACAGCACTACACTATTCAAGATGGCTACAACGCAAACTAATATTAATGTGGTCTGCACAGACAAAACCAAAATCTCAAACCAAGTGAACACATTTAGCACTAATTATTGACTACTCAATATAATGCGGTACACTTAGCAACAGAAACCAGGAAATTCTTTTTCTCATGTTCATCTTTTTTGATATCAAATGATTTCAGTCTAGAGCAAAAAGTAATGAATGAACCTAACTGTTCCAATACATTTGAAGAGGTGTGCAGTTTAATCCTTAGTGATGGTGATGATTATTATTTCATTTATCTGTCCCGTTTCCAAAGTTTGTCATCTCTTTCCAGATGGTGTAGGCAAGTCTGGTTAAACCCAATTGTCACATCATAATATAAAACCCCAGGCAAACTGTTTTTCAGACAACATTTCTTTAATACAAAGTCAACATATCTACATACACAGTGGCTTAAAACCAATCATGTTTCAGTTAGATGTAACAGTTTGAAAGTGACAGCATTTGGCCCTCATACAAATGAAAACTAGATTGAAGTTCTTGATCATTCTGTCAGTATGTAGTGGATGATGCTTGATTCTTTTGTTAGTGTCTTTATTTTCTGTTCGTCCCACCCCACATATTCTCCAATGATTGTGGCAGAGTCAGAAAAGTTCTATTGCACAAGCTTCCAAAGACCTCCACAGTTACAGTTTCGACATGGGCGCTCCGATCAGTTCCACAAAAAGGATTTTTGTTCTTGATGAAACATGTCAAAGTTCCAGCTGTTCTAACGTTGCGCTGGGAATGTGACTTTGCAGCAGGTTTTTGGTTGTCTCGGTTTTGCCCTCATTTGTTTCACTCCGCTCCTGATTTCTTTCTGCATCCCATTAAAATAAAATCAACAATGCTGCACGTAGAATGTCTAAAAATACTTGTCACATTGCAATCAAACTAGATGTGGATTTATTTGTCATGGCAACTGAACGTAAACTGAGATTCATTGGGAAAATGTTGTGAGATGACAAGCACATTTGCCTTCTTTTATGCCCTAATTGAGGTGTGTGTGATCAGGTGCTTCCAGTTTTCGACTGGAAAGGTCAAATAAAATGCAGAAAAAGAAACAAATGGTACCTGTTTAAGGCCAGGGAGCAGGATTGGAGAAAGTTGTTTCCCGGAGAGGAAAATGAAACCAAGATCAAGTTGGCGATAAGCAATTCCTTGCACTGTTCCAATGCATCGTTTAAGCTTTTGAGGGTCAAATGATATACAAATACATATAATCTATATATTTGTTTATTTACATGTAGATTGTTGTGTATATGTAACAAAAAATAATTACCACATTATGTTGGAAAGTAATAAGTAAAAAAAAAAAAAAAAAGAATGTACAAATTACATATATAAAAACCATGGGTCTTAGCTTGTACATGATCATACCAAGTAAAAACGTCAAATTTGGCTGATTCAGATAACAAAAATACTATAATTCTTGATTTGTTAGTTAATATGTGGACAGGTTTCTCCTCTGCTGAAAGAAAAAAATAATAGCAAATACTAATGTCTACAAAATAGGTAATGCACAATTCTATTTAAAATTAATCTGCAATGCATATCCTCATCGGCACCGGGATAAGGATCCAAACGGGGCAAATAAAGGTTTGTTGCCATCGCAAGACACAATGTTCTGAGGTTTAAAAAATAAATGCAGAAATGGAAAATAAAAACAAGAAGCCATCATATTTTCAAGCACTGGGCTGGTAGGGCAAGACAAAAAACATGAGTGATTCATTCTAAGATGGATATATTTTTATAGTCTGCATTTAAATATATATGAATGTGTGAGTGTGCAGTATATATGTACATATATGCACACGTACACACAGACATGTTATACTGAAGATTTCTACAGTGAAAAAATAGAATGTCTTTTAACATAATATGAACAAATAAGCACTTGTCTTTTGCTATTTTTTTTTTTTTAGAAAATGCAATACAACATCTCTGTTAAAAAAGAAAAGAAAAAAGTTAGCTATGTAATGCAAAATAAATCATAGTAATACAACACTGATGTTTTTATAATGTTACAATAACAATAAGGCTTTTTTGGAAATACAAAAAGATTACACACAGTTCTGTCCATCGCTCTGGTTGTTTTGTGCGCATCTTTCAGAAACCTTTCACAGAATCCAAAGAAGCGCATTCCAAAGCATTGATACCTTAAAAACAAAAAAAGCCCACTGACCTGATTTTCAGGAGTCACATTTAAATTAGTGCGTCAAATCCAACCTGCAGTTTTTTTTTGGCGGGGACTTTGTTAAGGATGTGCAAGTTGCTTGTACCGAAGATTTGCCTCCAGGGCTGACAAGCTCTGCTTTTGTCACCAACAGAGTATAAGGGTTCAAAGAAAATAGCTTTTTAATCCAACAAATGAGTGTACAGTGGATCTTAAAGGAAATGTTTCAAACACCTGGTTATGTAATTGAAATAGGCCCAATTTTTGTGTGTGTCTTTTTAAATGAAACCTTCTTTAAGAGTCACACGTACATGAGATAAGCAGCATATTTGGATTAAAAAGAAAACTCAACCCAAAAAAAAGGACATTGAAATATTGATGATGAACATTTGTCACTGTACACAAAGAAAGGCTTTGTGGCCCATCTTTGTCTGGTTTATCCATTGGTTGCAAAGCTTCTCACCAGATGTATTGCAACCCCAAAGCTGGTAAAAAAAAATAGAAATAAAACAAAATATGGGTCACAGACGACCAAGCCACTGCTTTTTTTTTTTTTTTTACAGGCACAGCTTCCCACAGCTCTCTCATGACTCTCAGAAGAGCTTCCCATTGGTGAGAGAACCCATCTGAAGCTATGTGATCTTGCTTTCGTCCTGGCAACTTCCCGTCTGATCATGTGATGTGAGCTGTACTGTCACTTTTCTTCAAACAAACATTGCTCATCGTTAGCGTGTCTGTTTCTTTGCTGACCCGATAGGCTGTCATCTTGCTTTCGGTTGACCAGCGTTGGAGAGAGCGACACACCCGTTTCGCAACCACAACTAGCTCATTTCTCTGAAGATTACTCGCAAAATATAATGGGAGGGCGGGGGGTGGCAGGTGTTGGGGGCGATTACTGGGAACTTCCTTTACATCCGGGAATATCAAAAAACACAAGAGAAAGTCACTCCATCTTGGCTACAGCCATCTCATTGATATTTGCCTTGTACTTCATCTGTTGTGTGACATTTCAGTGAATGTTTACAATATCTGTATGGAAACACTTGAGGTAAGGTAAGAAGTCGGACACTTGGATCGCCCCCACAGCTTGAGCCAATGCTTCTGGGTTCCGCTCCTGATGACGCTCATCTTTTCTTGACTGCGGAGTCTGAGCTACCTTGGCCCGATTGAAATTATTCTGGTTATAGTGGTGTCTAAAAGTCCGGTATCTTGGTCGTCTGAATGAAGAGTGGTGTTATTGTTGTGACACCACCGTTTCGCAATTCAAGTTTTCTATGGCTCAGGAGACTGTTGAGGGGGTGACAGGACTCATGGGGGAAAGAAATGGCTTTTACGTTGCATAGTGATCAAAGCTTCCCAAGTACTCCAGAGCGGCGTGATAGCAGAACTGGTACTCATCCTGTAGAAGAACAGCATACGCAGAGGGAGGAAAAAAAAGATATCAGAAATATAATCTCGACAGTACTTTGAGCAAAGCTTTGATCGCCATGTCATTAAAAAAAAGCCGTTTTTTATGCAGATTATGTCAGGGGAAAGACATTTAATGCATTGCATAGCTGTTTTTTTTTTTTTAAGTAGAAACTTTCTAGAGGTCATTTAATAGCTAGTTCCACTCTACTTTAATTAAATTTCGCTGCCCTCAAACAAAGTTGAGGACATTCATGCACATTCTGTTCAGAGGCAGGTGGTCAGCAGGTCCCAGGTGGGCCGGCGCTCTGTTAACCTGCCGCAACGCAGGCGGCGTTTGAAGCCAGTAAGTGCTGTCTAAAGATAGGTACCCAGTGTCAGGGCAGCGAGGCATCAAGGACCGCTTGAAACCAACTGCACTTCCTGTTTAATGAGATGCCGTCAAACTGCCTCTGGAACACGCGGTTTTATCCCCCACTGGTTGAGAGGGCTGAATATGAGGTGCTGGCATGTCCAAGTTGTTTAATTAGACTCCCCGCAGAGGGCATAACCTTTTATATTGCATATTACAATTCCATTCATTAATAATTTGTTTAATTCCAACTGTCTGTTGAATATCCAAGAGCTAACTCACTTTAAGATGAAAGAAAACGGAAGCATAAATGAAATAGTAGCTAAATAATCGAAGATAATTAAGTGTGTACAAGCATTGCACAGTGCACACAATTTTAAGCATTAAGCACAGGTGTTATCAAGGCAGGGGAGGTGTAAATGCATAGTACACCAATATCATAGATCACTAAAATAGGTCATATTGAGTTGCCATGGTAATGGAGAAAAAAATACAAGCCAGTGAACACTACAGGTACAATGAATCTCAAGCTGTCATCTTAATTACAAGTAATAAGGGATTTGCGGGAACAAAAGCAAAATAGACTACACTAAACCGCCGTGATACCACTGGTGAGATGTTAATTGTGTATAAAGTAATAGATGGAGCGGGTTATTCAATTTGGAGGGGGAAACCTAATTGCAGATAAAAGGTGGAGATTATCTTTCGCAACTTTGGGTTTGATAGCTTTTCAGTGATTGCAACCAATTTCTTTTTTTATTTGAAGGCAAATTTGGATCAAATTTTCCACCACTCTTGTTTAAGTTACAAAGCACAACTGCTAAACTATCTTGTAGTTATGTCTTAAAAGATGGTGATGAATGGATTTATTTGTGTGTGTGTGATGGGCCATCCGACCTCAGTTTGGACCATCGCTGGCCGCTGTGTCCGGAGCATCTTCACCGTCTGGAAGATATCAACAACGCCTTCGTAACGCATTCGCTCCAGGACGATGCTGAGGGTGATGAAGACGCCAGTCCTGCCCACACCAGCACTACGAAACAGAACACCACAATGAATTAATAAAGCATCGAAATAAAATGTAGGCCCGTGTACTTACACACGGGCAAGCCGCAACCTGAGGCCTGCAAAATTAAGAGCTCTTGCAAATAAAATACAATAATCTTTAGCCTCTTCTAAAATGCATGTGGCGCAATTCAACATCTTGGCTGACAAAGGGCAACTAATTGAAAACCTTGACTACCATCAATCAAGTAGACCAGGTCACAGTAATGATGACAAGGATGCCACCAATCTACTTGTCAGATGAATAACACAAACATTTTGACATCTTCCTAGCTGCAGCTGCTGTCCAGAAATACAGTCTTGAGTCTTAAACTGGAATCCGTAAATACTTCAAAGCTGCCTCTCTAAGCTGCTTTGCTGTGAAATGACTTCCACTCCACCAAAGGAACAATAATTGATATGACAACAATTTTATTTGGGCTTCCTCCAAATGCTAAAGCTATTTTGTCGACTGATCAACGAAAGTGATGGCTGGAGTGCTCGTGGGCATGTCTTGTGTGTGTCCGTTTCAGAGAACAAAACTCACTTAAAGACCAAAGTGTTTTGGATCCATTCAAAAAAAACCCTTTATGATATCAAACATCGTTGTTCTGAGCTGACCCATCTCTCCAGCCACCCACGAACATCCTCACTGACTTCCATTCCTGCTGTATCGCTTAGGCCACCCAAAGCCGCTTCCAGGGGAGTCGATCACGGCTTTGTCACATGGACTCAAACTCCTCTTCCCAGCGCTCCGCTCTCACCAGTAGCATCCGCTCTCCAAATATGAAAGGGTGGACCAGCCGTGGCCGACTGAGAGGATTTGGAGTCTCCCATTCACAGAACGTAATCAGGCAATTAATGACAAAACGCACAAAGGTCTATTAGATAGTGGCTGAGAAAAAAAAAGTGGAGGCGGGGGGAGAAGTGGAGGGCTTGGTGGGAACGGAACAAAGGATGGCTGGGTGATTGAATGGATGGAAATGAAATGAGGGAGCAGAGCAGAGGATTAGGAACTAGAAATTGGGATGACAGATGAGGAAGGCGCCGACTAAGGAAAGGGACAATGCCTTCAACCAAGACATGACAAAGCAAGGTGGCTGCAAAGAATCCAATCGTGGTATCAAACGCTGAATAACACGTACTCCAAAAAGATAGGTTGGATACAAACAGAGAAAAACAAATAAAAAGCTAGTGGATGGAAAAATAACTCCTTGAATAAAATACTTCTAAAACATGAAGTAATTGAGATTTCATGTTAACTTTTTGTATGGGTTTAGAAATCAAATGGTGGTTAGAGGAAGATACTTTCAAAGGGCTTGAAGGGAGTTGTTTGGAAGTTACTTTTCACCCACTCGGTATATTATTTTACCATTGGAATGACAGATGAGGTGCAGAGTGCAGACCATCTTTTCATACTATTAAGAAGTGAAATATCTCTTTTTCAAGTCTGAAAGATTTTTTTTCCTTAACCCATCTCTTCACATAAGATAAAAGTAGTGTTGTATAATTCTGCTTATGAAACCAATGAAAAATAAACTTCAGAGCAAGAAGTACTAGTTAAGGGATTACAGTAGTTCCATAAAAATAACTGCATTTAATCTCATTATATTTTATTTATTACTGTCAAGCGATTACATTTTTTAAACTAATTAATCGCACAATTTTCCATAATTGATCACAATTGATCATATTTTTCAACCAAATTTTTTTTTTACGAAGCTTAGAACCAATATTTATTTGAGTACAATCTTGGAATTAATGGCGAAAAAATTTAAAGTATAATTATACTGATTCAAAGACTGTTCTAATAGCTTTCTTTGATCCTTGAATACGCTTCTTTTTCTATAAAATACAACAGTTGAATGATACAACAAAGATGTAACTAATATGGTACTTGAATTTGGCTTTACAAAGTGTGCAAATTACTTTGGATTCCTCCAATGAGCCGTCAAGCAACTTTTTAAAGTAAAACTACGTAAAAGTGAACAGAGGTCAACTGCCACAGGATGTAAATAAAACTGAATTAACGGAGTTATTTTTATTTTTTCATTTTTATTTTAATGCGATATAAAATTAAAATTAATCTCCATAGTTAACACTTTAACTTTGACAGCCCTAATTTTATTATGATAATTTAGAAAACTTTGGGCCTATAAAATGGTTATGGATTTTCCTTAGAATTCAATTTACAAGACCTCCACTTAAAAAGCTTACAAATCTCAGCAGGTCATCTGATGGTTGGTGACATCAGCTTCCTACCATGGAGAAAGGTGACGTTATGTTTGATGATGTCATTGCACCCGTGTGACACAAATGTGGAAAAAAACAAGCTCCAATGCCTCTTTCAGAAAAGTAAAACATATTTATGTGACAGCAAGAAAATGAGTCATATTGTTAATGCGTTTGATCGTTGACTTTGAAGCTGTCCTAAAGCAGCTCTCACAAGAATTCAAGTGGAGGATGACGGTTCTTCAAAACACATTTGAATTAATATCCTGTAATTTTTCCATGATTTGTGCATGAAATAAAATGCAATATGAAAATTATTTTGGGAAACAAATGTATCACTTCACCTTGTATTTTTCCGGGTATCATAAAAAAAAATAAATCCTGGAACTAATGTAACAATTGGTATAATAATAAATAATTTCATACTAAATTCTTGTGATCACGCTTCTGTATCTCAGCACATTTCTCCAAACTTTTTTTGTCCCATAAAAACAATCATCAGGAAATGAGGGTTGTCTAATTTCTAGTTAGAAAATGTAAAAGATGAATTCTTCTCAAGGCTCATCGCTAAATACTGTATGAATAATCTGAGCTCTGTATCATGACCACAAGCAAATATCAGTTTCTCCCCAAATCTAGCATGCCGAGTTAATGATGTAGGTTACCTTGGAATCTACACCCCGGGTATTAGAATCCATCATGGATCATAAAAACAAAAAGAATGGCTGTTTTATTTCATGTTCCTCCTCTTTGCAAATGCCAAGCTGCATCTCAGCCTTATCAATTATGAAAGAAATGGGCCTGTGGAGGTCTACAGCATTACCATGGCAAAAAGAGAAGGAGAATAATACTTGGTGATGCTGTGAGGGCTACGCCACAGGAGGTGGTAGGCTATCGTGTTGGTGAAAAAAAAAAAAAAAAAAAAGTGACTGTCTTTGGATTTCAGTTTGTCATGTGATGCAGGGTTTGTTCTCCATCCATCCATTATCTATATCATCAAGTGTTCATGTTCAATGTATTTTTGTTTTCATAACCAAGGTAATAGTGCTCCCACCTGCAGTGGACAGAGATTGGTCCATCCTGTCCAAACTGCTCCTTGGTTTTATGCACCTGGCCAATAAAATCGATGAAGCCCTCGCCAGATTTTGGAACGCCTTGCTCTGGCCAGTCGGTAAACTGGAACTGCCTTACTGTCCTGGATTGGCCATCCTGCCGAAACATGGAAGAAGTGAGTAGTCAAGAAAGAGTGCAGAATACCTACAGTACATAAAAACACACATACAGTCGTTAAAAAAGACACATAGTGCAAATACAAATAATTGGAGATGAGTGGTGAGTGTGTAGTCCCTGCAAAGTGTTCACTGGTATGTGGCGCACCTTTGAATTAGCTATCGCAAATATCTTAGAATATTTCTGATTGAAATTCCATTAATTCATTCACTTTTGGAACCGTTTAGCCTCACTAGGGTCGTGGGCATGTTTGCGTTGCCAGCATGTGGAGAAATATGTGAAGATTTGAAGGGAGACAAGCAATATGCTGAGTTGGATATTAATGAGATTAATACTGGACAGAAAAACATACCTCATTAAAAATGGTCAAAGGATTAAATTCCCAAATAAGAGTACCTTAACCACTAATGGTAAATTTTTTGGGGGTCAAAATTAAACACACCATCGAGCAATTGTATAGGTTGAAAGTGATGTCTAATGAAATGTATCCTTGTCTCCCCAACTGTGTCAGTTTTCTCTCCTGCCGGTTTTGTTGGCGTGTAGCGTGTGATGGCTCCCACTTGAAGCTGATCAATAGTGCATCGTCATGACACGGGTCTTGTCTTAGACAGCGTGTAGAATAGTATAATCCTGTGAGGCGATCGATAGCACCATTTGATGGATGAGTGTTTGGCGGAGGGCGTGGAGGTTTAAGACGTAAGACTAGATGACTAGTTTAGCAGGATGTGGGTTTGGATGACGAAAATAGAAACTGATGTCCCCGCTTCTGTCAACCACATTGCTGTAATTGTCTCCAGTGGTTCAGATGTAAAAGTACAAATATGCAAACAAATACGTTTACGGTACTCAGAAGTATACAGTATGATTTGTCAGGTTACCATCAAATAAAACTATTTTCGTGGTTTCTATGGAAATTATCACGTTAAATTGATAGATAACATTATTACAAATATTCACTGTAATACCATGGATTTGCTTTGTTATGTATTATCCATACAGTACATTGACGTGAGTATGCAGATTACATGACTGATTTAGAAGAATTTCACTGACCGATAATAATATAATCAAATCCACAATATTCCATTCATCCATTATCTATACCACTTATCCTCACAAGGGTCGCGGGAGCCTATCCCAGCAGTCTTCGGGCAGTAGGCGGGGGACACCATGAATTGGTTGCCATCCAATCGCAGGGCACACAGAGACAAACAAACATCCACACTCACAATCACACCTAGGGGCAATTTAGAGTGTCCAATCAACCTACCATGCATGTTTTGGGAATGTGGGAGGAAACCGGAGGACCCGGAGAAAACCTACGCAGGCACGGGGAGAACATGCAAACTCCACACAGGGAGGCCGGAGCCGGGATCGAACCCACGACCTCTGAACTGTGAGGCGGACGTGCTAACCAGTCGACCGCCGTGCCGCCCTCCACAATATTCCCTTTTTAAAATAAAAAAAAAAAATATGTAGCTTCTGGTGTTTCCAACAGCACACATGCCACAAAGTGTTCTTAAATACAGTGATTCTATCACAGTAATCTGCACACGCCACCTGGTTTTGTACATGCCATGTTTGTCTTCATGTTTTGGTACGGATAGCATGTTTCCTTTCTTTTTACCCTTTGTCTTTCATCTGCAAAACATTACGCCTCAGTAGGAGGATTAAAAATAAAACGAGAGAGGCAACGACAACACAATGGGCCACGTGCTCAGTTGGGGGGTGGGGGGGGGGATTTTAACACACAACCTGAGGGCCCACGCTGCATGTCAAATTGTGTGATTAAATACGTGACTGGCTGGCTAGATGTGAGTGTTGAGGCGTTCTATTACTTTGCAACAGAATGTGTGCAAGCATACCCTCATTTAGTCAAACAAATATGTGAGCACATACACGACTATATGGGGTTAATTCTAGTTTATTCCCACTTTGTTTTTCGGAACCTAAATCAGAGAACCGACACGCTTTTCTCTACAATTGAAGCACTTCTCTACAATGCCCACAGTCTTATCCTCTTGAAAAATAAGTTGCACACTCAATTTCAAGCTCCCTCATGGTTGTTTGTCTCTAACATTGATGATGTGAATGTTAGTTAGGTTGCTGCTGCCGCTGCTCTTCTCACATAATTCAAGGTCCTAGGAGACTAAACGACAATGCTGAACCATCATATTTTTACAGTGGTGTTAAAATTGATTTTTATCCCATAGATATTACTGTGACGAATAACGTGCACTTGCTTGTGGCACCAGATATACACGTGTCTTCTCATAGACAAAATTCTTTGCTCCGCTTGTTGACCTCATTATAACAAATACAAATGATTAGTATTGCGACCTCGGATAGGGAAGTTATATTTCCATTCATTTTGCATGTTTGTCAGTTCGCAAAGTTAAACAATAACATGAAAATACTATTTTTTTTTTTTTTTTTTGTCCTACACACTGCAGAAGGGCAGGACCAAAGGAAAATTAAATGTTGCTGCAGGTTATATTTGTAATGTGATGGACAACTGATACAATTTGGTGCTGTTAAATTGTGGGCCTATGCTTTAGTAAATATAGTTGAATTAGCTTTTCTTTACCTTTTATCTTAAGATTTGAATATCATTCTTCTATGGCATCAGCAGTGTTTTCGTGTACTGCAGAGTTCATGGATATGAATAAAAATAATTGGATGGTTGAATGTTGTTGGCAGACCAGCTAACACTGCATTCATACGCAATTACCACGATGTATCTGCGCATGGTTATGTGCATACTGCAATGTGACACACGCGTGTGACGGGTGTATGGCATGCAACATGTTCCTTTACCAACAGGGGGACATTTAACTAACTAGCTGCCACACAGCTAGGGAAATCATTGCCTATGTCCGCCTAGTTGGAGAACAGAAGCATTTCTACGTTGATGCTGCAGTGTTGGTGCCATTTCAAATCATCCCAGATAATTGGGCTCAGAAATGTATTCTCAACAATAGGCCCACTTCGCCCTCTGTGTTTACCACTTACGGTTCCTAAAAGATTTGGTGCAAATGATAAAAGCCGGTGACACTGATCTTGATTTGCGGTTCTGATCATCTCACCCTGGCATCTGTGACCTTGAACTCTCGTAGGATGTACTGAGGCATGTTGTACTCAGCCATAGGGTCCACCACAAAGTACTGATACCGAGCAGAGCGCTCTGCTGGCCAATACTGATGACACTTTTCCTGTATCAACAGATGAAGACGTTGAATCGTGGCTTCTTTGAATGTCTTGACCGTACCAATGAAACAACGGTTTGAGTGTGTGAGTTAATGTCATACCCTTCCCATCTCTCTCAGTTTGGTCAACATGACTACAATGGTGGAGTTGTTCTCCCAGAGCATTCTCCAGAAGTCCTCTGTAGTTTCCGCCAGAGGGCCCTGTGTGGCAATGTAGGCTTTCTGTTGCCTTTAGAAAAACAGTCACATGTTCTGTTACGTAACATTGTATCATAAATAACACACACACATACATAAACACACATATAAAAATTATATAAACTTTAAATAATGTTTATGAATTCTAAAACCTCTGCTGTTAGCATCTCTCCCACATTGTCATGCACGGACGTTTTTTTTTTTTGGGGGGGGGTACCTCACTAAAAGTAAGGATGGAAGCACTTTAAAAGGACAAGGATGGAGAAGACGATTAAGGATGGAGGGATGATGACGAAGGTATATATATATATATATATATAAATATATATACACACTAGGGATGGGAATTTCGACTAATTTGCCCGCCAACTAGTCTATTAGCAAGAAAACTTGAAATTTAATACATATTGAATTCAAAGTTGAAAATGCTAATGTTTTGTGTATTTACAGTAGGGGCTATTTTAGCCCACAAATTCAGGACAGTTTGTTAATTTACATTCTATATTTATATTTATTTTAATAAATGTTTTTGTATTATTTTTCATAAGAGCTTTATTTTTTAGAAATTCAAGACAATACAATATTGCAGCTGTTACTGAAAGCATGCTACTGAACACCAATTGATTGGCTAACCTTGTCTTGCTTTAGAAAGAAAATATATATGACAAACAACGCTGCATTTTATGGGAAAGCAAGGAAAGTCTATCTAATCTAAGCAATGTATGTAATGATATGGTACCTGATGTATCTGTATGTACAGTAGCTGCAGCTACGCATGATATAAGCTAAATATTAGCTAGATATGTGCATTTGTGTATTGAACTTGTTGGCTCAATATTGCAATTAGACGTATTTAGCCGATTCTGACTTCGGGTCATGAGCCGCATCGAGGCCGCGCCGGCCGAATGAGCCGGCCGGACCGGCCCGGATTACCGACCCCGCGAAGGGCGACTGCTGCCACTGCGGTGTCCCAGCGGTTGCTGCAGCTGTGGAGATCTGTGGGAAGGGGCCCGCCCCGCCCAGAGTCGCCGCCGCCGCTGCCCACCCTTGCCGGCCGGGACGAGGAGCTGAGCACGACTGGGGGCGAGCTAACGTGCTATTGTTGCTTCGCAGCTTCGGCGGCAGGTGCCCGAGGCTGCGCGCCGCACATGTGGTTTCTCATCGCTCCGGGAGAGTGGTTGTAAGCGAGTTTATGCTTACAAAGCCTACAGACGACCTTGTTGTCATCTGCTGCATCAAAATACTGCCAAACGGTGCCGTTGTTTTTCGTGGGAGATTCGACACCTTCAGAATTTACTTTTCTAAATATTCTTCCTCAAACTTAGTGTCCCCGCTCCCTACTACTGTGTGCGTGTGGGCGGGGGAGAGCGGAGCAATTCCCTCTCTTGGTGCTTGGCTTGTTTACAGAGGCAGAGAGACGTGAGGAACAAGATGCGTGATAATGCAGCGTTTAACCGACTAGTAAAATACTAAAAGTTTAATAAATCGTAGACGGTTAAACGACTAGTCGCGCACATCCCTAATATATACATATATATGTATATATATATATATATATATATATATACATATATATGTATATATATATATATATATATATATATATATATATATATATATATATATATATATATATATATATATATATATATATATATATATATATATATATATATATATACACACACACAAAACCCATCCCGCCAGTAATGCAAACTTGAAAAAAACTTGAAAAAAAAAAAAATGTCCTGACAATACAGACAACCACATCATCCTACCTATATCCATCAATAAAGCTGGAATTAATGTAGTCAGATCCTTCCAGGCCTCTGATCGGCTGCAGGCAGACACGCGTGGTCTCATACGGCATGATGTTGACCAGGCGATTCTTGAACTTGTTGCAGGGTAGGTTGGCACTGATGAAGCGCGACGTGTGGGCTTTGGAGTTGGCCAAACGCTGGCAAGGCAAAAAATGGAGGAATATATTGATAAATGAACAGCGGACAAGAACAGTCAAAGAAGTGGATAAAAAAAAAGGAAACTGGCAGAGACCAAAGTACTTTAAAAGGGATGAAAGAGGAGAGAGACTAGAGGACAGTGAGCATCGGTGGAGGACAGATAAAGGTAATATAGACTAAATACTTTGTATGCCACCTGTGCATCTGACCACCAATCTGATTGTCAAAACACAATCATGCTACAGCTTTAAAGGGTCACTGCTTATTAAGTATGCATTCCGCAGAAAGTATGGTAATTCAATATGTTTGTCCTCTTTTGTAAATCATGGAGTCAGGGGGGGTCGATATCTGTTGTGGGGATCTATGCCAAACACAAACACACATAAACAAGCTTGTAGATAAAGAACGAAGGAAACAGCAAACTCTTTGAAAAGTGGGTCGCTCCCCTCCTCAACTCCTTGATAATTGTTGCAATGTATGCAAGAAAAAAAAAAGGCTTGCAGAGGGATATTCAAAGTAAGGATAAAAATGATCCAGCAATTATCCGTTGAATGACTACAAGAACTGTGTCATCCATGCGGAAATTGTTAAATTTAATGTTTGGATCAAAAAGTTTACAGTGTGTGGCTTAATAAATGGTAATGGAAATAAAACGTGCCCTAGCTTGGTGCCTATGCGGGCTGGTGTGCAAATTAAACAAGTGTTGTTACCTGTGCATCTCCAAAGCTTAGTTAGCAGTTGGTGTACTGTATTCAATTTCTGCCTCATAGACACTTGACTATATTCAAATCTCAACTGTGCTTCAGATGACGTGTAACATAAATTTGTTCTACATAGTTAGCCTGTGCTTTTGAATCTGAACAGCTTTCTGGGGGGCTTATGATTGGCGATGTGTCCATTTGCCAAACAAAAATGTTTTTTTTTTGTGTTGGGCACTTGCTTGTTTTTGCATACTCTGCTTCTGCTTGTAGACTTAAGCAGTAGGTCAGTGCGAACACTCATCGCTGAGCGTGGCAGAAAAGGCTGGCAGAGATGCACTGGCAAAATTCCCTGGCTGTCAATCTAAAGAAAGCAGGACTATATACAGTACATATATATATACACATTGGTGTATAGCATGAGACAAATGTGCTCCTAAAAGGAGCCAATTTCACTATGGCAAGAAAGATGCTGTAAAAATATGCTTGACTCTCAATCCGTTAGGTAATTTGACAAAAGCGTGCCACAGCCATGTTGTTAACACAGACATTCACAGACATTTCTTGAAGACACCTGGAACCTGTTTTAAACCTGTTTTAAATGGTCAAAACATGCATTACATGTCTCCTTTAGGTCAGCTATGTGATAACTACACTACCATTGGCCCATTCAAATGTCTTGAAAAGACCAACAAATGTTAACATTCTGTATATTTTCACTTTCCTGTGAAAAACACGTATGCCCAATTTAGTCATTTTTAAAATTTTCACGTTAATGGGATGTCTGTAACGCGGAAACCCAATTCACGTAAAAATTTTAACTCATTCACTGCCAATGACAAATTGACTTGTCTTTTCACAGTCCAGCCATTCAGTCCCAGGAACTTACTTTTTTTTAACTTTTTCAAATGTTATGGTAAAAAAGTGTCTGAAAATGTCTGGCAGTGAATGAGTTAAAAAAGCAAAAAATGGACGTAAGTGTTTTTCACAGGACAGCGATGATGTGTACATTGTGAGTTGCGTCTTACGCATTTCTAAGGAGATGTGCCTTTTTTTCACAAGTTAAAACAGGTCCCAGGTGTCTTAATGAAATGTCTGTTATATGCTTCTTTCAAAATAACCGTAAGGATCATGTTGATAACAGGTTTTTGAGTGGCTTGTTCTGCATCACAGTCAGGAGTCACAAATGTACCAGCCATTGTAAAAGTTTGTAAAAAACTGACAGAAGAATGTAAGCTAAACGAGTTTCAAAACAGTTGATGTGGCCGACCTTATCCACACAATGTTCTTCAAACAGTGCCTTATGTTCTTGGGGCATTTCTATGTGAGCGGGGTCGATTTTTAGATTGCAGCATTGCTTCCCCAATTCCCCTTTATGACGAACACCTATTCGCTTGGATTTCATTCAGCCTTTCCTCTTTTCTGCCATCCCTTCATCCCTCCTGCTTCGGCCATGCCTTTGATCAGCGCTCCACCAGGGACCTGGATGGGCTTGAGGTGGCCTGGCAGCACTACAGAGGCGCTCAGCTATATCACCAACCACTACAGTGGCTACGTGAATCAGATCCAGCGCTGGCCAAACTCTCCATGCAACAGAGCGGAGAAGCATCAAGGGTATCTCTAAACCAACATGCCAGTTCCTTTCCATTTATAGAACAGTAGACTGGGTTAAGCATTAGGCGTGGCATGTTACCCAACAAGGATTAGTGCAGTGGTGGTATCATATCAGAAACTAGGGATAAGATTTTGGCAATAATTGTTGAAACAGAAATATATACAGGAATTGTTGTGCATGTCGACGGTCATCTTAATTGTATTCCTTCAATCCTGTGCAAGTACCTGCATTTAAGTACAAGACTCTTTCTCACCTTTTAATGTTCCACTACCAACCTAAATCTTACATATCGTCGCTTACATATCGTAAAAAACACTTATCTCGAATTTTTTCATTTTTCAAATTTTTACATGAATGGTGTTTTTCCGCGTAATCGCATAAATGTGAAAAAAAAAAAAGTTTCCAAAATTGGATCTAGGCTTTTTTCACAGGAAAATGACGCTATAGTAAGAGCGATACCCCCTTCTTTCATCTTTTTTTGACTCTCCTCATCATGAGGCTAAATGCAGTACTTTCTTTGTTCATCAACCATAGCATCACCTTCAATAATGTGCCACTCCCAGCCTCCTTCCCGTCCACCTCTCAAACTTAATATAGACTTTAGAGTGAACATGATTATGCCCTGTTCAACTCCTGACACCAGCTCAGCATTATCATCTGTTACTCACCCGGTGATTCCATCACGGCTGTGCCTCACTAAGTGGAAACACACCAGCACACTTATTGTGTCATGCTGGTGAATGGCAAATGGCAAGATGACTAACATGAGCATTACACTCAAATTAACATGTGAGATGTATGTTGGTAATTCAAAGTCAGCAGTTAAGAATTAATAAATTGATGGCAGAGTTACAGGAATTTTTGCTACCAAACAGGTATTTACTGGAGTGACTATAAAAACATCATGATAAAATTCTGAGAAGACTCCAAATTGACCTTAGGTGTTATTCAAGCAATTTAAGTAAGGACATCATGAAAAAGTACTTTTTAACGTAATGTTCTTTTATAAAAGTCATTTAAGGTTTAACATAATCTGTTGGTATGGCAACGTGAGAAAATGGTGGTCAGAAAGCATACAGTAACAATATTTAGCAAATGCTTGTGGAACACACGACCAATTGCGGCACACATTTACAGAGACAGACTTGCAAATACAATGTGAAAAGAGGCACCCGCTCTCCTTATTGTTTTATTCACTGCCATCTGAGCGATGGCATAGCCCCCACCCCCTCCGTTTGCTTAAAATAGATCAAAAAGTTCTACAAGCTATTAAATTTTCTAACAGCTGGCAATGAGAAGGATTTCCGTGCAGCCTGGCCATCTTTCCTGTCTGTAGAGGCATAATAAGAATGTGTTTTGTACTGTTCTATCTATGGTAACGTTTGCCCCTGTCCATCTGGAATCATCTACTGTAAAATCTATAGCAAAGACCAGTCAACAAGGCTGGCAAAATCTCTTTTAAACAGAATTGCATTGCAATTAAAGGGTCTTAATTTTGACTAGGAAAGGACCAAAACCTTCCAGTGTTAGACATTTTTAGCAGCCTTTTGACTCTGCTCAAATTTAGTTTGTCTTAAGCGCACTTACTGTGCTGATGATCTACAGGCAGTTTTCAGGATCATAACATAAAAAGGTAACAACACAAAATGAAGGGCACTGTGAAAGTGCCATAAAATTCTGAATGATTTAATTCTTCCCCGGAAGAAAGTGCAATTACACTTTCACTAATCCCATTTCAAGTGAATTAGAATATTGTAAATACAATGTTGAACAAAAATGTCTTTGCTCGTGTCTACATATACATTTTCTTGTGTTTTAATAATTGATCATACGTCATTTAAACCGTTTTTTTGATTACCGTATTTTCCGGACTATAAGATGCGACTTTTTCCCTATATTTTGAGCCATGCGGCTTATAGTCTGGTGCGGCTATTCTGTGGATTTTTCTTCCACCGCTCGGGGCACTCTAACCGGAATGACAGTACAATTTAATACAATACATTTACCATTAACTGGATGTGACTGCAGGTGGAGGAGTTCAACAGGCGAGGGCACCATAGACTAGGTTATTGCATTAGGTGCTGTAATGCTTTGATTTTATGTTTTCCTAGAGGTCCGTGAATTGCACATGAATGCGATTGACTGATGTTACGTCTGTTCTGTTGTTTCGATGTGAAATGCTATTGTTGATTTAGCACGTTGTCGTGTGTTGGATTGGCTGACTTTATTAACATAAAACGAGAAAGGTTCATATGTCGAATGTAGCAGAACAATAGATGGTGGAGTCTGGTGGACATTAGCTGACAAACTGGAGCGGCAGTCGGCAGTGAAATGAAGATAAGTACTGTTTATTTTCTCTTCGTTCTCTTCTGTTTTAATCGTTGCTGCAGTGTTAAAAGGCACTATTAGGAAATAATCTGCTCAGGTACATACATGTACATTTACAGTTCATAATCGTTCTGTAAATGCAGTAAATATAAAAGTTTTCAACAGAGATAGGTGCGGCTTATATAAAGGTGCATCTTAAGTTTTTTTCCCCAAAATGTTCTAGAAATAGAGTAGGTGCGGCTTAAATAACGGTGCGGCTTATAGTCCGGAAAATACGGTAGTCATCTCAAGAAAATAATTTTATAGTATAAAATTTACTGGAATTAAATGATTCTCATGTATCCTGTTTTAATTCAAGGATAAATATCAATGCTTCCGGTCACATCCTCGTACCTTGAACTCAAGTTCCATGCCAGTGACGTGCTCGCCGCTCTCCACCTGGGCCAGCTTCTGGATGTAGGAGTAGAGGCTGCGGGCCGCCACCTCAGTGTTGCCACAGGCCACCGCCTCTAGCAATGCGTCATGGATGAAGCTGTACTGGTCCTCTGTCTGCACCATGTAGTTGCGCTGGGAGCGCATCAGTGTCACGTGGCCGTAAATGTCAACAGTCTTCTCGTGCTTGATTCGCTCGAGCATGGCGTCGATGACAATGAAACAACCCGTCCGACCAACACCAGCACTGTAGAAAGGAGAAAAAAATATATGCAGAATTTACCGGTAATTTATTTTTTGTCTTATGTTGGTAGGGCCCTATAGATGTATTTTTAGTGAATAATGTCACATCTGTAATACAGCAACTTTTATTTACCACACTACAAGATGGACTACAATGTAAGCTACTCTATACTGTATATATGTGTAAAAGGGAGAGAAGGGAAATGAAATAAAAGAAAAAAAAGGTTTTGATTGACACAGTGTATCATCTGCAGTGGTGTGGAACTGCACTTATACAGGCAGATATTTCAAATAATTACCCTATCTGCCTATCAAAGGCAACATATTGTGGAAAATCTCTTTATGATTATTATTAGTACCATTCCTGTTGATAGAATTACGTGCGTAATGCCTATTGTTGTGGTTGAAAGAAAAAAGTTTGGAGTTTTTAAATTTGAAATGAACAATAAGAACAAACCTGAAATATTTCCACAAGCTTTTCATTGGAAAGCAACAAAGGAAAATTACTATTTGTATTTCGAAGGCCTAAATGTTCTCTTTTTCCAACCCCAGTCACGCTATCATTTGGCTGTCTCTCAAACCAAGGATTCAAGGCAGATAGCTGTCCCATTTACAGGAATTGAAGCATTAGCATAGTATGATACAGTACAAGCAAACTGAAAATAATACACATATTATTAAATGATTATTTCCAGTTGCCATATTCTTTTCTTCATCATGGCGTGATTTTTGACACAGCTTCTGTATTGTACTGGATTTGATCATAGAGTACAGGGGCACCTAATGTTGTGTCCTGTGAATGTATTCTGATAGTGACGGAATGCGCTAAAAATGCATTAAAAACAATACTGTAGACCGTACACAAGCTGTCATTTCAGTTTTATAGTGTAATGCTTTGGACTGATTGGGGTCTTCTTATCTTGACAAAAAGGATGGCTTTGAATAAGCCTTTTTGAGAACTATAATTTGTTAAAGGCTACAGGGCAAAAAAAGAGGAAGAAACATGAAAAATGGGATCGGATTAGGGTGAGTCTTTTTGATGGCGTAGGGAAACAAGAGACAGACATGGAGAGAATGGGAGCAGAATAAAAGTGGTGCTTTGAAGGGGAAGATGATGTGATCACTTGAGAGAGAAAAGATCTGCAACAGCTAAGAAAGACTGAGAATGGTTGTCTACGTGTATTATTCAATCCATAAAACTTTACAGGAGGAGGAGATATGCCATTTTGTTCGGTGCTAAATGTTTAATATGCAGCATGCACTTAATAATGGCAACAGTTCACTATGTGTTGGTTGTATTTTTTAACTGACTAAATGAATTAAAATGTTTGGTTTGACTTTCGCTTTAAATCCAATAAAATGGATGTTCATGTTTGCATCTGCAAAAACAAACAAAACATGATTTACCTCTGCGGTTCAGAAAAAAAAACACATGTGAAAGTTTGTCTTTGGACAGAAGTGTTATGGTATTTTTACTATGGTTTTATTATGATTTTGGTCATGCTAAGCACTCTATCACAATATTTCCATTTTTGAAGGTGAAATATTATGTGGGATGAGGGCCGCTTGCACTTACATGAGAGGGCTGGCATGTACAATGGCGTCATTTTTGCAATACAAAAAAATATGATTACATTTTTTCATCTTTGGGGCATTTTGTCAAAAGCATGCCCTACACATTATTCAGACGCGGCTGGGAACTGTTTTAAATTGTGAACAAAACAAAACACAATATACCTGCTTTCAGAAATTGTGCAGCTGTTAGAAAAGACAAAGTAAAAAAAAACCATAACCCTGGCACAAATTTTTAACCTTAAGCATCACACCAAGTGCAAGGGTGCCAAAAATTGATGCGAATCAAGTATTTTGGTGGCATTCACCACTTAGGATAATGCTACTGAGTGGGCTGTGCAAGTCACTCACATTAGACACATTCATGATTCATGTTATTCTACAACAGAATATTTAATGTGAATTTCTTGTAGGGAAAAAATATGAATCCAATTTTATATACAAGATACAAACAGTTTCTGTTGCTGACCTGCAGTGAGCGATGATGGGTCCAGCATCAGGCGGGTTGCAGGTCTTGACCCTACGGAGGAAGGCCAAGAAGGGTGTCGGGTATTCTGGCACACCGTGGTCAGGCCACGCTGTGAACTGGAACTGGCGAACCTCACGTTTCTCGCTGGATCCATTCTGAATAGAACAAAGAGAGTTGTGTTAAATAGGGCAAGACACTTTTTCCCCCCCATTGAGCCTATTCACTCTATTCAGAATTGTGTGCAGCACTTTGACAGTACAAACCTGACTTCACACTTACTGATATGCATTCATTGGTTTAGCTTCTTTTACTGACAATGATTTTGTTGGTTAAATTTTCAACGTTCATTTTTTTTCTTACAGTTGGTATAAAAGGAGTTTTTTTTAATAGATTTTAGTAAGATACAGACGTTTTTACCAACACATGAAAGAAAAAGGATCCAGAGAAGGAGTCTTTGCGCAGTATGAGAGAAGAGAAATCCCTTCATGGTTCTGTCCTCCCCTCCTCTCCTCTTATGGAGATACTGTTTGCATTTCAATGCCGCCTTTCTGCTTTCCTGACAGAGTTTTTTCCCTTGCTGAATACATGAATAAATGAGTGCAGTAATTAAAAGCAAACTGGCCTAGTTCTTATTTTTATGGGGTTTTCTTTGGACACTCCCTGATTTTGTTGCTGAGGCTGGCAGCAAAAACGTGACAAGGAATCGGCTGCTACTTGTGAGGAGACATTATAGCCTCACTGCCTGAAACGCATACATATAGATTTTGACCGCGGTCACTGCTTTGTAGAAGCACTGTTTGTGCGTCTGCCGCCAACCTCTACTACCTAAATATACAAATCCGTCCAAATGTATTTTTTCATCACCAAGCCATGGGATGAAATGAGCTCAGATTCTATACAATATGTATTTGCACAGATCCAATTAAATCAAGGTCACTCTAATGTATATGTATGATAATGTATGTGTGACAAGTTCAGCGCTTGTGACGTCCATTTTAATTAAACTTAAATTTGATCTCTCATTGGGCCTTTTTGTCTTTTCAAGTGTATTTCATTAGAAAATGGGACATGGTTAACATACACATGAGTGTGTAGAATTATGGAAGGCTTTTATTTTTCAAGTTTTTCAAGTCATGTTTCACGTGAGCCTTTAGACTCCAAAAATGCATTTCATATTTGATTCTCAATCGAATTTTGGAATTTGACTAACTGTTAAGTGACATGGTTTAAGAACTTAACTGACTGTTAACTTCCAAAATTCGATTAAGAATAAAATATCAAATGCATTTTTGGACACAAGCGCTGCACATACATTATCAAACATATACATTCGAGTGACCTTGCTTTAATTGGATCTGTGCAAAGACATATTGTATAGAATCTGAGCTCATTTCATCCCATAGCTTGGTGATGAAAAAATAAATATATGAAATATATGAAGTCGAGTCAACATTTGTGACCAGAACCTCCCACAGCAGAACTGTGTTTGCAGAAGCACAAAAATCTGTTAAAATATACTTCTGTTCCCTACTAGTCTGTAAATTTATAAAACTGAAACTATCAAATCATTAAAATACTGTATTGTAAATACAATAATGTCCCAAACGTAATGCCACAATCTGATGCTTTAAATGTTTTAAGATTACTTACTGATTATCATTTATACCACAGTGATAAAAATGTCCATTCTATTAGTCCAGATTTAACTTTAAACACAAATATTCACAAATCTATTACCATCCATAAAAAACAACACTTTAAAGGTAATTCAACTTTGACATGCACACATAATTCCTGCATAGCAAAAAATAATGGATGAATAATGGATGTGACCACACACACACAGACAGGCAGATACATGAAGACACACACACACATGCACCATCTTCTTGCGGATGCATGACTCAACCGCGAGTTAATGATTACAAATGTAAACGTGAGCAATGAAGGCAAATGCCTGACATTGGATGCTTGAAGGCAAGTTTTATTACAAGAAGTCCTCGATTTAAGCACAAGTTCCGTTGCTACGCTGGTGATGTAACCGAAATTTCGGCGTAAGTTATAGTTGAAATTTACGTCAAAATACTTCATATAAAAGAAAGTAAAATACTGTAACAAATTGGGTTATTTGTGCTGTCCTGGTGACGTTTGTGTTTTGCTAAGTTGTGTTGTTTCAGAGTTTACCGAATGCATCACGTGACCCGCTCGATTGGAGGGGTGTGCGGGGAAGAGGAGAGAGGACATCTGTGTGTGCTCCTGACGGAACGCTTGTTGCTCTGTAGTTGGCGTCAGTAATAATAAAAAGGAGATAGCTAAACTGACGTCTTTGGAAGACGTTACAATACATTCAATTAAAACAATAAAATGCTGTACTTTGCTATTACTGCTGAGAGGAGCCAGGAGAAGAAGAAGGGGAGGGCGAAAAAGGCAAAGATACTCCAGGCACACAAACACAAATACAGAACAACTATGGTGTTGGGGACAAAATGGCGGAAGAGCCACGGGCGTCGTAAAGTCGAAACGTCATAGGTCGAGTATGT
Source organism: Filicampus tigris (assembly GCF_054856515.1). NCBI lineage: Eukaryota > Metazoa > Chordata > Actinopteri > Syngnathiformes > Syngnathidae > Filicampus > Filicampus tigris. The sequence continues at coordinate 8,465,821 of NC_141228.1, read as the reverse complement.
CGTAACTCGAGGACTTCCTGTAATCTTGAGAAGCTCCCAGGAATCAGGCCACGGTTTCCAACCATGCTTACATGAGCAAAACTTCCATAATGTAGGAACTTTTGTCTGCCTGTGTGTTTGTGTGAGCTTGAGCAATCTGCCAATTATGTATATTGAGTTACTCTTCTGCGCACTTCACCTAAGTGCCCCACTTTGGCAGACACACAATAACGCATGCATTGAAGTGAGTGTGGGCTGAACAACTGAAGGCTGCCATACACAATCTTACAGTATACACAGACACACACACGCCCACCCCCACACCCCCACGCACACACACACAAATACAGTACAAGCACTTCTTCATGATGCATGAATTAAGTATTCATTTTAACAAGGTTTATGAATTAGCTTATGATGATCTTGATGATAGCTTAAATATAACAGCTGTATTCATTGGCTTAGACACACTTGGGAATTTTGTGCATGTCCTCGCGGGTTTGTTAGACTATTGTTTTCGCAAAGAGAAGATGTAAATATCTGCTTTGTGCTTGTAAATGTGTAAAAAGAAAATAGAAAGCAATTGATTTACCTTGTGCAAGGAGAAAGTGCGCACACAAAAAGTGGCCAACTCTATGGTGTCCAACAGGGTCACCTGGGTCATACCATAGGTTTCTGTGCCACGACTGGGCCAGTACTGGTCACATTTTATCTGTGAAAAAGAGAAGAGAAGAAAAAAAAGGCGAACAGATGTGTCAAAAATACATCATGTGAAAAATAGTACCTCCAATCAATAAAAGCTATCAAAGAGGAATTGCAACAACATGTTGAATGTCACAGAAATACAGTACACGGAAGCTGACGGAAGCACGTAGCTCATCTATCTAACACATCTCAGACAACCATGTGGATTAAAACAGCAGTGAGATCTGATGGAAGCTCCAAGGGAGCTTCTCTGTATTTGACGACCGAGAAATGCACAGTAAACACACAATCACGCTGTCTTGTTTGAATTTCCACAGTTCCCATCTGCACCCTTTGCTATAGAGAAACGAATATAAAACGTCACGCACATCTGCATGCTGAACTATATTTTTCATTCAACATCTGCTCGAACATTTGGCTTTCAGTGCTTGTGCAGTAAGTCTGCAAAAACACATCACCTGCTTCCTAAGTCATCTCATTCAGTCTCATTCAATACGGTGTGACACGCTGGAAGACATTTTCTCTCTCATTTCCTGCTCAAACTGACACTGAGCTTCCAGCGGCCACATGTCCTGATCATGTCTGACAGTGGAGGACAGCGCTTGTCAGGATTGTGCACAGGTAAACAACTGAGGAGAGGTGAGATGAAGTGGAGACACCCGGGGTAAGTAAGCCTGATGTTGACACTGGTTTGACTTGACAGGATGAAGTCATTTTTGTATTTTTGACACACAACAAATCCACTTGTTGGGAGGAAATGACCTTAGAAGTTTTCACGTTGTGTTTTTCCATTTGAATGTTATTTGTTTTGAGGCAGTCATCCAAGATTTCAGCTTAAGTTCCCAAGAACGGCCTCGAGTGACAACATACTACTGTAAAGGAGATTTCATCAAACCAGCTCATTTATTTATAGTTTTTAGTTTAAATACACGACCCTTTCAAAAATATTGAAACAGAGAGACCAGAGCTTTTATTTGTGTCAAAGACATTTGTGTTTGTTTTTTTGGTTTTATTTCCAGGTTTTTACACCACGACGGGGTGCAGACTTTCAATTAGATAGTTGTTCGTAACATAACATTTTTTGGTGAGCCCAAGTTTCTGTTTCTTGCAATAAGTGCAACAAGCCTGTGACCCATTGGCATCGCCAAACATTTGCTTTCTTCTTTTGTGATACTTTTGCATTTCATTGCACCCTTTTTTAGTTGTTTGTTTTAGAGGTCCCTTAATTCTTATTAGCAGGTAAAATACATGCTCGACGGGGTTTAAGTCTGTTTTTCGTCTTGGTTGTCGTGGCAGTCCCGGGGGGGGTAGGTCATAGTACGAAGAAGGACAACAGAGATTGCTCAAATTTAGCTTTACATGCTGAGCAACCAAAAAGGATGAAATGTGGTGGTTCTGCTGGCTTTGGGGTAAAGTAGTAACAAAGGAAAGCTCCAGCTTTGCGCACAGTCTAATGAGAAGCAGAAAACGTGACAATTTCAACATTTCTGATGTGAGAAATGCAAAAATCTCATTTCTACCAACTTTCAATCCAACTGGTGCATTAAAAGTCGGGGTGATTTTCGTCCATCGCTGTGCCTTGACTTGGCTTGTGTTGCAGAGTTCAGGACACTGGGGTAGACATCACACTGATAACTTATTCACCGTGCACTTTTCAATGTATAACTCCACCAAAATCTTTTACTGTTGCCACTCTGAAATTGTTCAGCCACCATCTCTCCTATTGAATGGGCTTGCAGAGTGGTCACAGAGCGCTGCCGCCCAATTTTAACATTTATTAATTTAAGTGCATTGGCCAAGGCGTTATGCGCTTGCCTCATGCACCGCCACCTCGTGCTGGCAGTCACGGCATGGTGTTGCGTCGGTGCCACAGCACACACACACACAAACACACAATAAATGGGTTGGTCAATGGCACACTGCACTATGCCCCTGGTGGATTCCTTACTTGTTTTTACAGTGTTTTGCTGAATTATAGAGGGTCGCCATAGCAGTTTGGTTGCATTATTCTTTAAGTTTGCACACAAAATGTTTCTGAAGGTAATTTTGCTGCTGTCATCATGTTGTTCACGATGCTCTCCTGTGCTTCGTGGCGAATTCCACCCTGACCTGCCTATTCTGCATCTTTAGTTGTATCGGCTGTACTGTTGTTCATGAAGTATGCAAACTGGATTACGATACTTTCATTCCTACCTTGATGAGTTTGTACTGATGTTACAAAGATTTGTTGACATGTTTGCAGCTCTCACAATATTTCTGTGTTCAACTGCTGCTTCCTTGTTTTCCTTGATCTACCTATTTAATGTCTGAGGTTATATTGGCAATTCCCAAAGGTATGTGAAATGGCTCTGATGGACAGCTCTCTGGTTTTTATGCAGTCTTCACAAATCAAACCCAAATCTGAACTTGAGTGTAGAAATTCAGTGCTGTTTGTTGCTAGAATACTCCATGTAATCGGACACAGCTGGGCAAGAAAAAACACCTGCCAGTCAAATGTCCCAATACTTTTGCTAACAGCAAAAATGTGTGGATTCAAACAAAACATGTTATCTCCTAAAATGTGCATCCAATCCAAATAAAAGCTGACATGTTGACCTCTTGTCTGATATTCATCTTTTGATGTCAAAAACAAACGTTTTCGGCTTGCAGCAAAAACAAAATAATTGGCCAAACTGTTACCAATACTTTTTTAGGAGAGTGCGCATAGACACACAGGCATTTGACTCCTAACCATTTGGGGGAAGGCCCTTGTCAGAATGTGTTTCTCTGTGCACAAAGTAAGGACCAAAAAAGCATGGTTAGTTATATTTGATGTGAAAGAACCTGAAAATCTTCATCGACCTCATGATGAACAAGAAGTTCTCCAGCATCATTCAGCTGTGACCAAAACAATGGACAAAAGATTTCCACTGACACACTCACAAATCTTGCAGAAAATCTTCCCTAGAGAAGTGGAAGCTGTTACAGTTGCAAAGGGGAGACCAACTCTAGGTTTTGTAGGTCCTGTATCACTTTTAACTAAAAGTGTACATATGTACAAGTGTATCATATCAACTCTTCGCCCAACTTTACATTCAACTTCTTTCAACAGCAGACTGCTGTGGGAGGTTCTGGTCACAGGTGCTACAAAAACACCCCAGTTTACAATTTAATTTTAGCTTACTGTTCAGTGCGGCATCTCTTGAGTGTTAAAACTTGCAAAGCCCTTTTTGCAGTAAGGAACGGATGTTTTGCTGTTTCTACAGAAACTTCTCTCACTTTTGTAGCTGCGAAGAGGTAATAAAAAAACAACACAGCCAAGTCCCCCGTGGATGTTGCCCAAACTATTAGACGCGAGCAGGTAGACCATTTGTCAGATAACTGCTCCTGCACTGCATTTAAATTTCACAAATGTAATTTATATTCTTCCCTTAAAGTGAGCCATCTCAAGAAAATAAAGTCTGATTACCTGCCAATGAAGTTTGAGTCGACATCTGGGAAATCACTGCAAAGCTGTGCCATTTTTCACATTTTGTACCCCGGCTTCATGAATGAGTGATTTGATTTTGATGTATATTGTGGAACAGCATTTTAAAAAGGCTACTGCAGTCACTCGGGGTAAGCTGCAGAGCGAAAATCAAATGTTGCATGCACTGGAGCGGACTTACCCGTGACTTCTCTTCCAGTCTGGTCATCATGACCACAGTGGCTGCTCTCTGCTCCCACACCATCCTCCAGAAGTCCCCAAAGGTTTCGGGTAAAGGACCCTGAGTGGCAATGTATGCGTTCTGCTTCCTATAGCCATCTATGTAGTTGGCATTGATGTAGTCGCTACCTGTGATCCCTACACAAAAAGCAAAACCCGGGATGATGCAAAGTACCACATATTTAATTTTTTTCCACATAATTTTGTCATGTGACCACACCACAAAACAATTACCTTTTTTCCATATCGATCGATGAAGGTGTAAAAACCCTCCGAGGAAACATTTTTTAATTTGAATATGCTTGTTGTGTCAGATCATACAATATAGAAACCAACTAAAGGTCTCTGGGAAAATATGCCTCCAAAGCTATAAATTATGCCATAGGGCTGGCAGGGTATATGCATTCTTCAGGCTGTTGTTCAGTGCAATATAGCTAAGTCAACACCCACACACCCTTTTTCTATACTGCTTATCCTGTTCGTGGTTGTGAGGTAATGAGAACGTTCCAGCTCAATTCTGTTTTTTCTTTCTTTAAACATGTTATAAGGAGAAGCTAAAGAAAACAAGGCAATCAATTAGTGCTAAACACTAAGAAGACTTGTTTTTCAAACAAATTAAAATGGGAGAAGTGTCTGGCAGATCCACCATTAATACACCACAAAAATAGGCAGTTCAGGGTCTCTATGGCAACAACAGACTATTTTTACTATTACAAATCCATCTTATTATACATTTCTGACATTGGTTTATAATTAAAAGCCCAATATTTTCTCCCTTTCTAAACTTCTAGGAGACATACTGAATGTTAAGACATAAAACGGTCAAATGATCTCATACTCTATCTTCTTACAGCAGGACCCCTTGTTCTGTTTACCCCCAGACTGGGGCCATCTGTTCGGTCTCTGTTGTTCAGTCCGGACGACATATCTATGGATGTCGCACAACAGACTCCATCTGATTTAGCAGTGCCTCAACAGTATATGAGAAGCTAAAAGCAGGAGGTGGACCCGGTAAACTAGCCCCTAAGACTCATGCTAGTTGCCGAAAGGGCTCACTAGCTGCAGTGAACTCATTTCTCCACTATGTACACCAGTGCTTCTCAATAATTTTCTGTTACGCCCCCCCAGCAAGAAGAAAACAATTCGCGCCCCCCACCCCACCACCCACTCTCCGCCGTATAACTATAAATAATAGCATTTGTCTGTAAAATAATTATAGGTACACCTCTGCATAACATCGTATCCTTGTTAACATAAACACAAAACACATCACATCGCCAGCTCGTTGCAAAACAAACAATGAGCAATTAGAGCGCCACTGCCAACTACTGGAGTGGATGTGTAATCACACTTTATTGGCGGAAAAAAGCATGTTCCCCAGGATGACACGCGCCCCCCTCAGCATCGCACCGCACCCCCCCCCCCCAGGGGACCCTGCCCCACTATTTGAGAAGCACTGATGTAGCCGAAAATACCAGTAACATCTTATGCACGCTTATGATCTTGAACTCTTGCGTTCACTGACATCGTGTACCTGTAAGTATCTGCAGCAAAAAGTGAAAACTTGAAAGGTAAGCTATGAAGATCACTGCATTTTGGTTGCTCCTGATACTGAGGGCACAAAGTTTCAAGTGTGCGGTAGGTCTGTCGTTTGATCACGCACCGTGCTTATCTGTCACCAAGCTCTAATCTGCACATGTGAAAATCAAAGTTGACGCCACTGTGGGGCTCATGGTTAGGAAACAAACTTTTACAGTCCTGTCAGGTGAAATTGAAGCCGGGATGGAGTATTTTGTGTTTGAAAGTCACGTCCCTGTTACTGACGTCGCAGCACTCGAGCGATAAACAATGAAACACTTGGCTGGGCTAATGTAAGAGTATAAAAGAAATGAGACATAGTGAGCACAAGAACCATGGTGGAGTGGAAGAAAAATGTACAGTAAGGACAGAGATCAGATGCACACAAAGGAAGGAAAACTAATGAAAAAAAGAGTGGAAATTAGGGTTCTTACAGAATGTAAGGAATGCAAATTCCATTAAAATGGATACTGCACTATCTGACAGTGGTGACTTGGTTTTAGTCACGGCTAAATGAACAGAGAAAAGGCGGTGTGCATGAATTGTTATTCTGCTGCAACTAATAGCAAAATCACTGCGGTGTAAAATAGAAATTTCAGACTTGATTAATTTATGTATTTATGGATGAGGCATTTGTTTTTCTTTTTTCTCCCTCTGTGGGCTTTTTATTTTTTTTACGTTGCACCCACAAATTGTGAGGTGTTGAGAATCTACTTGGAACATTTAGCTCACACAAAAGGGGAGCATGGAGAAGAAGTGATTTTGTCATCATTGAGAGGAGTCGGGAGTTGTTCCAGAGTTGCAACCCCAAAACAATGTCAGCAGTGAAGGGTGACTACCTCTGACAATGTCTCCAGTGATTTAGGATTGAATGGAAGAATTTTCTAGCTGCAGCACTGTGTCTGAGGACAGTTTAGAGGCAAGTGGAGGATGATCTGACAAACAGACTGGTGCAAAAAAAATCCTGAATCATGCTTAAGTGTGAGATCAAACTACTTTCCTCAAATAAATTCTTGACCAAAATTACAATAACAAAATCAATCCAAAAACTTGGCCCAACTGAACTGAAAGAAGTCTTTAATTCATACTGCTAAACTTTAGGTTCAAAATGATGAAAATGACTGTGTGAGTGTGCAAAAGAAGAGGAAGGGTTTTCCTTACCCTCAATGGGAGCCAGGATGACACGGGAGTGGTCATAGGCAATGACATTGGCGTAACGATTTTTGGGCTTGTTCACCTCCAGGTTGGAGTGTTCCCAGGTGAACTGCTGGCCTGGATCAATGGACTGATGGGGGTCGGGGGGGGGGGGGGGGGGGGGGCAGAGGCAAAAGAACACAAGTAGAAGAACTCAGATGAGCCTCACAGAGTGCTGATACAATTTGCATGTTACCACAGAAGGGAAAAAAATTAAGACACACATTTCCTAGATTGCGAATTAATGGGACTTGCATAAGGAGCTTTTTGAGAAATTCAATTAAAGATGGACTGACACATGGAAATGTGATCTAATGAAATGTATCACATCACATTCCTCTTTGTTACCAAATTCAATGGAAACACACTTTTGAGTGAATCTGAATCATACACTTTAAAAAAAGTTGGGTTAAAAAAATCCAATATGGGTAAAAAATGGAGCGATGCACTACTTGGGTCAGTTTGACCCAATTTTGGGTCAATTTTGGGTTGTTTTTGCAGAAAATGACCCCAAAAATGGATCGTTTTGTACAAGACAACCCCCACAAAATTGGGGGGGAGGATCTTTTCCCCAAAAAACAAAACAAAACAAGAAGGTGGGTCAAAATTGTTTGTTTTTGACCCAAATTGGGTTATTTTTTACCCAAATGTTTTTAGAGTGTAAACGTTACAGCATGACATTTATTAAATCACGGAACTGAATTCTTTACTGCTTCCTTCAATAGGGAAATATACTCTGTCACAGCATTCGAAACATTACAACCCATGTGTAGCCATAAACAACTCAAAAAGTTGCATAAAAAAAAATCAACATGCCTAAAGAGAATGAAATAAATTGTTGATATTGTGCAATTTAATGTGGGTAACGAAAGCTGTCACTGGTTGCGTGTGTTTTTTGGAGAACAATCATCAAGTGTGACAGCTTTAGGAAGGAAGGAAGAGGCCTGCAGTTTGTTTCTGTCGCCTGAAGCAGCATGTCACATGTGGTCTATTATATCTATTGGTTTTTGACATCATTTAGACAAAATACTACTTATGCAAAATGAGCAGTCAAAATATAGAACTGGCACAGCTCCCAGGACACACTCATCTAATTCTTTGTTAAATGGTCTTACATGTGGAACTCCTGTACTCTATAACATATTGTTAAATTTAGTTAGATTAAGGCTTCTAAGATAACACTTAATGTTAAAACTTGGAAATTGCCATGTCTTAAAGCAATGGAGTCAAAATGGATTCAGCGACTTTGGTGCAAGCAACATTTTAGTTTGCTGCAGTTCAAATTGAAACAGAAAGAAACCAAAGTTGTGTGAGACCATAAAACTCGAACAAGATATTTTTTGGGGGGTATTGTGTATGTATCCCAAAAAAAAAACCCACTAGCAATTACATCAACTAAAAAGGATGTGCATTTGGGTGACTTTTTTTCATTTTTAGATCAGAAGTAGATCATCCATAAGGACTTATGCTTTGGAAACAAAATGGTTACAGTTTTGGCAAAAAAATATTGTTTGAAACATGCTAGCTACTGTAGATCAAGCAGCATTTGAGTGCCCTAACCCTGCGGTGTGCAACAACTACAATATGAATAGCAGAACATGAAATTAGGATAAAAATGAAGATAAGATCATTTTAAAAATACAGGGCCACAAAATGCTTTATTCTATTATTTAACTCTAAAGTCTGCCATGTTTTTCTTCTTTAAATCAACCAGGGTTAACACATTTGCAGATAAATTAAAGCGTCACTATCAGCAACCAGTTGACAGAATTTGGCAGCATACGGCGAGTGATGGCAAACAAAATATAAATAGTTAAGTCAAGCTAAATTGTGGGGACCTTTTCTTTCCTCTCATTGCTGCTAAGTTACGATATCCTGCTCTCTGGGCTCAGCATATCCTCAATAACCGAGCCTCCGCAGCGTCTCCCTCTCTTGCCTCTACCCTCCATTTTTCTTTCTCCCTCCACTTCCTGCCTGGCTAAAAACCAATCAGTCAACAGCCTGCAGAGCGGCGCTTGGCAAGGCTGAGCCTATGGACGAGTGGCCATTCATCACGAAAATAACAAAATTAAAATTACACTTCTCTATTTAATTTGGTCATTTATTTTTCCTGTGGGCTGATGGGGTTGTTTGAAAGGGCACAGGCATGGCGAGAGAGTAAACGATAGATTGGGAGAAGAGTATTGGGTGGTTAAAGTCACTCTTTAAGCCAAATAATTACACTTGCCATCACGTCTCTCGCCTCCATGAACAAAACAAGCCTGTTCCTTTAGTGCACAGCTCGGCTGTAGATTTATGAATAATAGATACTGGAGAAATGCTGCGATGCTATGAGAAGTCATTATCCACCATAACATCCAACATCTTCCGCCCGGCACGATGACGGCAATCCATGCTGGTGTACCTTCTTTCCACCTCAGCCTCGTGTGCAGCGAGAGGCGACAGGCACCTTGATTTAGGGATAGCGAGCGGGAGATATTGCTTGTGTGCAAACGAGAGCTGATTCAGCGCTCCTGATTTCTAATCAACTCCAGTGTCATTTATAACCCAAGCGGTCGCAGAGCTCAAGACAGCTCAGTTAGCCCCCCCACACCACATACATGCAGTCACAACAACACCACACGTCAGCTGAGTAAAACACAATGCACGTGCATGCCCATACCATCCTACGTTTGGTTCTGACAAGGTGAATAGTTTCATATACAAGTAATCTAACATACAATACTTTTAAGGACAGCCTCAAGTTTGAAGTATTCAAAATAACCTTTGCCCTCATCGTGTATTCATTGGGGAATACTGTATGTGGAAATTAAATACATGCCCCACTGACCATTCTGGAATACCACACCATTTAAGTTTTCAGACTTTCATAAAACGTTGTCCTACTATTGTATTTAATTAAATACACACACATGCACGCACACACATTTTATATATATATATATATATATATATAAAACCTCCATCATCATCCCTCCATCCTTATTCATAAAATAATCGTCCTCTCCATCCTTGTCCTTTTAAAGTACTTCCGTCCTTACTTTTAGTGAGTCCGCTCCCCACCGACCCAAAAAAAACGTCCGTGCATGACACCGTGGGAAATATGCTAACAGCAGAGGTTTTATAATTCATAAACATTATTTAAAGTTCATTACCTGGGTAATTTCCTATTCACATCCATTTACCGGCTGGGAGTATCGTGAGTGGATTGAATTGTTTACAACTCTTTAAGTGTCAACCAAGATATTATTTAGCTGTCAACACAACCACCGCCAGTCAGCAGACTATGGAGCCCACCAGGGGACAGCACGAGAATATTTCAGATTGCATTAGAACACAATACTATTGCGTTTTATTGCAAAACCTTTGTACTATAACGCAATAAGGTTTCAGTCTTTATAGCATTATTTCGCAATTAAAAATAAATAAAATGAAAAATGGAAAAAAATGGACATACATGTTTTTGACAGGACAGCAACAATGTGCCCATAAAGTGTCACGTATGCCCCACTTCTAATACCCACTTACATTAAATGATCAATGACTCATAGCCCGATTAAGGGATATGAAATTGACCTAAGATGAAGCAAATACTAATATTAAATGTTTGCACCTTCAGTGACAGAGAAAAAACACCACCAATATTTCTCTAGTGAACAAAATGGACTCTTGTGTTCTACAAAATCAAGTATGAGAAACTTTCTGCCCACCCACCTCATATTCTTGGGACAGCTTCAGGTTGTCGTTGGCTTTGAGAAGCTCTGTGTGCTCAGCCAGTTCGGAGATGGGAATGGGAGGGTGATTCATCATACCTGCTTGCCAAAACAAAGGAGGAAGAAGTAGCAGAAAAGAAAAGTTTTGACAAATTAGGACAACTTTTCAAAGTGTACATTTCACGCAATGCAGTATTTATGGTTGAGAAGCTCTTTGCAATCTTAACATTGTTGAACGTTGGGTTTTAGTGATGAGGAAGCTTGTGCACGACATGGTGTAAATCAAAAGAAAATGTATTAACTGGGTATGTTATTGGAATTTGAGCTTGTGGATAGTAGTAGTAAACTTTAGATAGAGAAAAGGGGAAAAACGTTACTTGGTAAAATTGCAAAAAAAATGGTTGTGAGGATATTTGTGGCTTTATTTAAAACTGTTTATGTTCATGTATATGTTTACTTGTATCAAAATGAAAAGGCAATCATAGAGAACATAATGTAGCTCGAATTCAGTCCATCAGCGCATACCACAGAAGCTATTTTCAAAATCACTAGGAGGCGCCTCAGTATAAAAACCTCCTTATTTTCAGAATTAACGGAACAATTCTGAGTACAAAATTTTGTTATGATTCCAACAGCTGGACGTTTATTTTTTTTCAGGCTCCCTCCAATGTGCATACAGTACATTGTGTAGCTGTAGCAAGAGTAACATCAGTACTGAGAGTATTTATTAGTTACGACAGTCCCCAGCAGGATAGTAAATTACTGTCCCGCAGGGGACTATCTTTAATAAGTCATTCAGAGCCAGATACAGAAACACTGTAATACAATATGAACCAGCCATTGTGACTCTGTGCCCACACGAGGCATGGCATTATTTACAATTTTTTGCTTAGAGGCCTTTTTTCCACAACAACAAGCTCAAATGCCAAATGAATGTTTACAAATTCACAATGAAAAAATTATTAAAAAGTATAGAAAAAAGAAACCCCAGGGCCTAACTGAGCATGCAAATCAGAATGATTGCATTAACCATCTTCATTTTCACTGACAATGCATTGCCAGAATTCAAGAGTGTCAACAATATTGTTTTGCTTTAATTGCACTTTTGAGGCAGAACCCAACCCTCAGCTCTGTCTATCTTGATTAGTGACAGCAATTCATTTCACACACAGAAGAAAGCCGTAGCATCCACTACGTGGAAATTTGCGAAGATTACGATTAGAGCAAATGGGGATGACATGGAATGCCATGATGCTCTCCAGAAAATGAGTGGACACACTAAATTAACAGATTACTTGACAAGGGTTGGGTAAGAAACATGCTCCTTTTAAGTGGATCACACACTGAATTAATATTATTCTTCTGTAGCACAAAAGCCGGAGTGCTAACAGAAAAACTCAAATCATCTGCAAGGATTTAGTGTATTCATCTGCTCATTCATTATATTTACTCAGTAAGTGAATGCCAAAATATGCATGCAGGGTGCAGACACACCACTTGGAAATGAGTTATTTATCATTTCTGCCACAGGAAGACAGCAAAAACTTAAATTGCAAATTAAATTTGCTTGTCAGTTTACTTGCTTGAAATTCAGAGGGAAAGGTGTAAGATGCAACGCTAGAAAGCAGGGAATGTGTATGCAAATGAGGGGCCCACATTTCTCCTGCAGAGAACAGGAAATGGATCTTTCCAGTAGAGATCAAAGAATGTTTGTGTTTGGCTTTTTTGGAGTGCATGTGTGCAAATGCCTGTACGGTTGTCCACATGCATTTGTGAATGTGGACAGCTTTGCAGACACACTCCATCAATTGCTTTTACTTTGGGCAGCCCACATTACCGTCTGCATGCATAAGTGCTCGCAACAGTTCACTAGATACATCACGCACCCAAAATGAACCACATTGCTGCAGGAAGAGACAGATGGTCGCACATTCTTTATTCCTCCTTTACTATGAGTTTATCATCATCTATCTTTGCACTTTGTCAGCAGAACTGATCACACTTACATTGATGGACGTCACAACTCAAACCATTACTTGAGCTCTCAGTGTCCTTCAAAAATGCATTTGTTCTATAGAGAGGAGTCTATTCTTTCCATCATTGTCAGTTACACACAACACGCTATATTGAAATGTTGATTCAAAAACTGATTTACTTTGTTGTAACCCTCACTCGAGCAAAGTTACTCAAGGACAAACTGTTATTCCCATCTCATCCTTTCGCTTCGTCCTTTGTTCTTATCCTTCTCTTCAACGGCATTTTCCCCTAAACGCCTACAGACTTTTCCCAGCACAACTAAACGTGATCAATAAGCATAGACCACAAACTCCAGCGTCTAATTATGTATTGCCAATCTCCCGATCTGGGGCTTGACGCAATCTGAGATGTGTAATGATTCTTTTTGATAGGCCTTTTTACGATGAGAATTTCCATTTACAAAGGAAGAAGCCAGCATGTAAGTGGGCAAAGGAAATAAAAGCAGGAGGAACGCTGGGGTTAGACGAAATCCAGAAGCCTTTTTTTCCTCTCTCTCTCAGATGATCCTTCAGTGGGTTGAGAGGGCGATCAAATGTCAAGCAACTGCTTTCCACTACTTTAATTAATTCTGTTGCTTATCTTTGAGCACTGAAAATAGTCACGTTTCAAATGGAGATGGTGCAGTGGTGTTAAAAGAGGGGGATAGCCACAAGAAGGTGAGGAAGATGAGAAGTGGGATAACATAACTTTACAAAGACGTATCTTCATCAGCAGACCTGATCTCAGTGGTTATGCACGTGGGATTAATGCATAGCTGACAGCCAAGTGAAAACTGTGACTGACTGTGGTGACTCAGTACACCCATAGAAACCAACATAAAAAAAAATAGTGTAGATATTATGCTGCATCATGTGGGGAAAAAATGCAATTCATTTTAAATGGAGACAAGCAGTGCTCAAAAACAAAAGCTGGTATGCATATACTAAAAACAAAGACTAACTTTCATATTCAATTTCAGCTGCACTCTGAGGACTGTTTAGAGCAGAATCTGAAAGAACAGCAAACATGGGAAAATGTTTCACAAGTCGGTAATGTAACAGAAAATGGTTACGGAAAACTGACCAATGATTGGAGACAATGAACAACATTTTTGTTTAATATGGGATACAGGAATGGACTGAATAAGCCAGACCGTAATAAACAAAGATGTAGACCTCCCCATTTAGTACAAATCTTGTACCTCAATCTTGTGCATGCTTAAAAAAACATAAAATGTTAACCTCACCTCCAAAAATTAGGAAATAGCAACTCTAGGATTTTATCTTTTACAGTTTATAGATTATATCAATGCCAACACATGAAATGTCCACTACTGTGATCTTTCCATTTGCAAAATCTGGATATGATATGGATAAAACATTACAGTAAATGACCCGTAATAAACAATATGATTGTTTGTTGGTGACTTTATAACATCAAATTGTGGATTTAAACCAAAATTGAATGGGATCACTGGGATCAAGTATACCTACCCACCACATGAAATTCGAGCCTAATTTAATGTCAAAATGTTGCAAACAGACCAACATGAAAAATGTGATGAAAACAAAACCTCTTTGGCTGGTTTAAACAAAAAACAAAGCAAACAAAACAAACAGTTGCCTTGTCCACAAGTCCAAGATGATTATAGAGTGCTACGTCTAATTGAAATGGGGGGACAGAGAAAGAAAAACAGTTCATGTTTACTGGTTAAAACAAATTCTAAGAGTTAAAAAAAAAAAAAAATAAAATAAAAAAATATATATATATCAAAATACCTATGTTGAAAAATGAGATATTTACTGCATTTACAGAACAATTTTGAACTGTAAATGTACATGTATGTACCTGAACACATTCTTTCCTAACAGTGCCTTTCAACATGGCAGCAACTTTGCTGATGGTACAGAATCAAGAGACAATAACCAGTAGTTATCTTCATTTCACTTCCTACTGCCACCTCCAACACCTCACCATAGATTCATTGACGCTACGCTTGCGTGCAGCAGCGCGATTTTCTTCCTGGATAGCAAGATCGATGGCCTTCAACTTAAAATTTGCATCATACAAACTTCTTTGTGTGGGTTCCATGATGAAGGAGCGAGGATTTGCAAATAATTAACTGTTTGTAATTTGTCATCCATGTTCTAGCTGCTAAAGAAAAAGTAGCGTATTCTAGCGGTTGAAGAAAAAGCCACAGGATAGCCGCACCTTTATATAAGACGCATGGTTGAAAACCTTGGAAAAAAGTAGCGGCTTATAGTCCGGAAAATACGGTATATAGTATATAGTTATAATTATGTGATAAATCATTTCATTTGTTGTTTAAAAAAAAATTACATAACCAAGAAGGATTCAATCCCAAAGACCCAAAGTGAATCAAAATTACTATGAGTAGTACTGCGTTTTCACTGCAAACTATGGATATATGGAGAGACAGAAGGCAGCATGAAGACGAAAGAGATAAAATATGGCAAAGGGTGGAGAAGGAGGGTAAACAACGAGTCAGCGCTCCAAGCAAAAGGCAACGTGATTGGACACAGAATGTAGATATTCACTGAGTTGTGCTGCTTCATTACTTTGGCCCCATTTGCCAATTAAACCCCGGGAACCAGGGAAGATAATGAAAAAACGAGCCACTCTTCGCCTTCAGGAGTATTGCGGTGTCAATGTGAGGCGATCACATGACCGAAGACTCATACACACACACACCCACGCCCACACACACCCACGCACACACACAACCTCTCTTTCAAATACATTAATGAAGCATTGCTTACGGGAAAAACAATCAAATATCATTTTTGTACTGCAGCAGCACCACGGGTCACTGCGTCCCAATTGCCAATGCAGCGTATGCTCAACTGAATAGAATAGGGCCGAGGATAAGAGCACTGGGAGTGTACTGATTTCAACAATGGTTGCTTTTAGCCAATGATGATGTTCACAAATGCTCACCGGCCCACTTAATTTGTCCAAAGCGTCCATTTAAATTTAATTCCCAGGGTGCAGAGACAACAACGCTGCCCAATTCTGCACAACCACACTAAGCTTGTGGAATGAGAAGATGTGTTTAGAGAAAACTGTATGTATTAGTCAATTTTATGCATACATGTTTGATCACGAGAATGCAGGATGTCAGATGGCCTAAGCAAGTGACCATTATAAATTTGTCATGACACAGCCACTCATTGAAAACACGCTATGAATACTGCTCAAGATAAATAGGAAGGCAGTATATTGAATGTCATGTTTTGGGGGTTAATACGGTACTATTTTCTTCAGTCTCCTTTTAGTCCCAAATCAACAGTCCCTTAGACTCACGCAAAGCACAGAGGGACACGGGGGAAAGCAGCAGTTTGAAATGTGAATCTTTTGATGGAGAGGATTGACCATGAAGTAAAAAAGGAGTGAGGAAAGCAGAAGAAGAGAGAACGAGTATGGGGAGTGTCTATTCGACTCCTGTAAACATCCCTTGACTTGGCTGGGGGCGAGAGAAAAATGCGTTTCAAATTCAAGTACGAGTCTCAAAATGTCTTCTGCCAAATGAGCTGCCAGAAGAGGGGGAACACAGGTGTCTAGTGGAGGCTACTACGCATCGGCAAAGTAAGAGGAAGATGCATGATACAACAAAAACTCTCAAATGAATCCCACAAGACTCAGCTAAAGGTAATTTGAAAGATCAGGCTCGAGTTGTTGATTTAATTAGAGTGCTCAACATAAATGAGAACGCCACCTTTGAAAAGTAAGCTACACATCCGTTTTTTAGAGAGAAAAACTTTCAGAATTTAGATCACGATTAGACTCACCTGTAATTAACCTCTTGTGAACTTGATATTTTAAATTTAGATGAGCAGCCGTACTTTTGCACTCATTTTTGTATTATTGCAAGATTAAATGAATAAAAAATAAAAATTAGTTCGTTCACAAAACATTTACAAATCTCTTGTGTGCTTAATGGTATTTTTGTAGCATAGTTTGTCATAGGAAATATTGATGTTGAAACATAAGTTGATGAGCACTCATTCATTGTAAACACTGCACTATATTTTAAAGGTATTCTTTGACCAACAGGTCTCCTAAACTAGATATTTGTTTAATAGTTCGATAGACAATACTGTATGTTCAATATACTATAAGTGAAATGTTACTTGTTTTGTTCAAACATTGTAACCAAGTGCTTTTTAGTGAATGATTACTGGTACATTGTTTACTTAAATTTTGGTAGGTAAAGAATGTACATAAATACATGGAAAGGTCTTGCCCTGGAACAAGATTCAATACAAAAGTTATATTGTGCAAAACGTCATTTATTTAAAAAAATATTGCTCAGATTTGAGTTTTGTGGAGTTTCTGTACCTGGCGTTTGGAAGTTAATTCGTCTCATTTCCACAGGGTCGGTAGGATGGTGAGGTGTGATGTCGGCGTTGTTCAACAAACATTTTGTGCGTGGCTCTGACTCCTTTCTCTTGCGACTGGATTGTAAGAAAAAAACAGGGGAAAAAGGAGTTATGTCCAACAGAGACCGTAAACTTTTGCAATGCAAAAACCATCTCGAAGACCACTAATGAGCTTTGAAAAAAAGCGCCAACAATGCTTGAAAACTTGAGTGAAAGCAAATCAAGAGCTGAGAAGCAAATTATGTGCGCATATGTGTGTGCAAAATCCCCTTCAGCCACATTAATTAACAGTTATCCTCTCTGCTGAGGCAGTCTATATTGCCTTTCCACTGTCAAACGTGAAATAATTCAGTCCAGCCTTACCTGTCAGGTTTGCTGTTTCCAGAGAAAGCAATAGGAGTCAAATAAATACATAAAGATGGTGAAAACACACAAGGAAAAGAGGGAGAGGAGAGCCAACAAGAGAGATAAATCAATGGAGAGCAGTTTGAGATTCACAAGGGTCGCTACTGGGCCCGCAAAAATTGCACGATAAAGCTCATTAGCATTTGCAGCAGGTTTGCATGGTTGTGAATGCGTGTGTGTGGGTATGTGTATGATCGGAGTGTAGCTACAAACGACGGAGGGTAAAGTCAGGGCCAAGGGCAGAGACGGGAAGCACTATTCACCAGGGAGCAATTGGAAGAGCGAAGGGGACAGGAGAGTGAGGGGGAGAGAAAGAGACGAGAGAAAAAATACAGAGATTCAAGGAGAGATGTGACTTTCCCTAACCACCAAGGTGGGGGTAAGGCAAGGTCAGACAGGGATCATCTGACAGTAGTAGTATCTGGTTGGCCTGTTCAGAGCAGCCCTCTTAAGGTAATGCAGGTTTCTGCCCTGCACTTTTCACAATTTCACAATCCGTTAGCGATTCCACACACTCAAGGCTACACTGTCAAAATATCTGCTCTATGTTGTCAAACGTACCAGGAGCTGAGTGATAGTACAGGTAGACCCTATGTGGACAAAAGTCTTTGGACACATCTCAGTATGTCCAATAGTGGTTCTTAATCATGGAGATACAGTAGTTTGGGAACTATCTATACCTTGGTATAACTTTATATTAAGGCTACCATTACCCATTATATTGTGTTTATGCAGTAGTTAGTACCACATTTCAACTAAGTGCGGCATTATTACTTCAGAACTGGTTATTAATGATTTACAGAATGATTATACTTTATTTAATAACATATGTATAATGTTATTAATTATGTATAATATATACATTTTTATTAAGGTAAGTAGGTGCTAAAAATTAAGGTTTTACAATGCATGGTTGGAGGAATTTGGTGTGGAAGAACATACAGCCCTGACCTCAACCCCATCAAACACCTTTTGGGAGAACTACATCAGAGAGCCCCTCTTCATGTACATTTTTTACAGTATTACTTCCTGTCATTGCAACAGTATGTATTTTGTTCCACATAGTGTATCAAAAATCGAATAGGTTATTAAACTAGTTCCGGTAATGTAAATCAAGCAATGGATTTGAAGTTCTTTGAAATAATCATTTTTGTAACCTTTGAGAGTTCTTAACTCTAGAAGATCAGCTGTGGAAATTTTTAATTAAAGCATGTTTGCAATATAACCTTTGACATCTCAAAGAATCTCATCTTCTCTCCTTTCTCTGACCCCTCACTTCTCAGGATTTTAACAAGACATACTTTTTATATTTGCATGCAACCATGCTGTTGGGCTTGGAGTCGTAGCATGCACATTAATATACAATAAACCCATCTTTCAACATTAATCATTTAAATCCCAGTTGTAGTTTTTCCAATAAAGAAAACAACTGCTTCAGCCTCAAATGATGAAAGCATCTTCATTGTGCTTTGTTGGATGAGAGAAAAAAACTCAAATTCCTATAATTTTCACTTTAGGTATGCTTGTGAATCACAGATGAATAGCTAGCATCAGTTATACTGTTTGTATTCATATAACACCATGTGCCGGCCGATATGGTAGTTTACACTTCCAAATATCCAAAGTAGAATCAATTGTATAATGTGCTTGACATGTTATTTCAATTCAAGGTATAACTTTGTTATTTTTGAAATGATAACATTCACCACCACACCAAAAATAAAGCAGCCAACTCACTTTTTATACAAGAGGATTGCGATGACAATGCAGATGATGAAGACCACGGCCAGCACTGGGCCCACCACCCAAATTAGCCCATCACCGCCAGTCTCTATTGGCTGCGGGTCGTCCACTTGTTCGGGTGTTAACACTGTGTCAGTGTAGGGACTGGTTGCAAACATTTTCTGAACAGAAAAACACAAAATATTATTATTATTATTTACACCATTATTAGTAGTTAATTTAAAACGAAAAAAAACAAAAACAATATTAAATAAATCCCAATTGGTGAAATACCTGTAATGGCAAACTTGACCAAGATTTGCAAAGAAAGACAAGTGCTGAAAGGGTTTAAAGCAGAAAACTCACCCCGGCAGTCGCATTAAGCTCTGCCATGAGAAAGAAGACATACTCCTGCCCCGGTTCAAGAGCCTTGTTCTCACAACTGCTCTGCCGATGGTCGGAGCCCACTGTGAAGCTGGAAGGAAGCTGCCGGAAGCAGGCAGTGATGTAAGGCTTCCACTGGTCCAATTGGCCCAGCTGACGACGTGAACGGCGCTTGGGGATCACCTCCCGCAAAAGCTGATTGATGCAAAGGGTTTTGGGTTACTTTTTTGATGTTTTACACATTTGCGTTCAGAATTAATGTGTATCGATGCTCTCTAAAAAGTTCTACACTTTTAAGCTAATGTATTTACTGGCTTTGAAATTATTTCACTAGCTTCCAAGTGAAATAAAAAGACAATAGATCTTGGACATTCATTAAAAGTAATCAGGCTATATGGAGGGAGGAAGAAAATAAGGTCAGGTGAAACAGAAAGGGTTAAAAAAAATCAGCAAATGCCTGAATTTGATCAAAGAGAGGTCATAATCAGATTGTACAATTGAAATGATCATAAAGAATTCATGAAAATAGGTAGTGAAAACAAGAGACCTGAAAACGTGTGTAAAGTTTTCTCTGGGTAGGCTTGTGCATCTTTGACGACCAGATTGCACTTAAATGAATTACATTGGAACTTTTTAGGTAACTACACACAGCCAGAATGGGTCTAAGAGCAGGGAATGAATGAAATCCCAAATCCAATACGCTTTCTTGCTGTTGATTTGGCACTCAAGGTGACCTTGAGCTATGGTAAGAGAACGAGAGTTTAATTCTCTCCTGCATACTTCAGGGGGAAAAAATAGCATCGCTTAGATGTTTGCCTATGGTGTCCACAATATATTTTACAGCTACAGAAGCAGATACTGTTGCTGATGGTTGCACTTGGGTTTTGCCGCTCTCCACCTTTTCCAAAACCCTACCTCTTCCATGTCCATCTCATCAGGAGTCTTTAGATTTTTCACAGTCCCCGTGGTTCTCTTCAATGGCACCACAACGACATAGAAATTCCTTAAAAAAATAAATATATAGATAAACCAATAGCACATTATGAAAAGAATGACTTTCTTTTAAAACTATGAATGATGACGAAGACATACCGTAACATGTAAGTGGAAATCTCATGAATTTCAGACCACAAGTATTATATTCTAGTTACTTCAAGTAACAGCAACAGTATACAGTACATCATACCAAGAGTACAATAACTTAAAAGTTAAAGGAACTTTTAAAGAAAGAGAAATTTGAAAATTCAAACAATTTAAATCCACAAAATTATGTAACATTCTTTAACCGAAAAATTATTACATTTAAGCGTTGATCTTTTTTTAACCACTTATCCTGTTCAATGCAACCTATCCTATTTTGTTGCTTAAATGATACGGTATAAAATTATACTGTTTTCATTTCTATTTTATCTTTGTTGATTGGTTGGGAAATATCACAGTAATCTAGTGCCTTATGGTGAGGGATATGTTACCCATTTTGCAGGGTTACAGCTAAATAACTCCAGTTTCAAGGCTGGATCATTAATTTCAACAAGTTAAACTCACTTGACATCCTTGCCATCGACTGGTGGAAAGGACATGGTGAGAATATTGTCAGGCTCTGCGTAGATGTCCAGCTTCGGTTTCTTGACCAGAATGAGGGGTGCTGTCCTGGCCACAACACGGTGTCTGGGCCCCCCATCCACGCTTTCTTGGCAGCTCACTCTGAAGTCATAGGTGGTATTGTGCCTCAGCCCAGTAATGAAGGCTCTTAGCTTCCTGGCATCGATGTCCATCTTCTGACGGTTGTATTCAATCTATAATTGAAACACATGGTTCAGAATATGACGCAATTCCAAGCATCCAACTTTTCGCATACAGCTTATGGAAGGCCATTTTCCAAAAAGTAACTTGGCTTTATCAAACTTACCGTGCATTTGTACGCGGACCTGCTTTCAGAAAACTTCCATGCAAGGACCACTGTGGTCTTGGTAGCCCACTTGATGGTGAAATTCTTTGGAACATCTGTTTGGTTGGCAAACGGAAAAATGAGTATATTCAGCGGCTTGAACATAGTACCAGAACAAGTGAAAACCTCTGGTTAAGGCAATAAGAAAAAAATAGTTGTTCCCCTGCAACGTTCCTCTGGTTTGCAGAGTGAGATTCGGTGAGCTGTTACAGGCTGTGAGGAGGGCAACGCCATTGGTTAAGACACAGAGCACGGAAGACTCATGGAAGACAAACCCATGGAGCACAAAGGTGCGCCCACTGGCTAGCTATCATCTGTAGTGCCAACTTTTTTCATCTAAATCATTGTTGATGATGAACAACTGACAAGAGAGTTCCCAAAGCTAAGTATTCCTATACCTCCACCGATTTGGGGTTGGCACTACTGACATGCTGCCAAGTGAACATAGAGACAGACTCAAAACACAGCATGCCTTTGCAGTGCAATTGGGGGATACCATGCCACAAGCTGTCCCATAAAGAGACAGGGAAAGTGGGTAGAATAATTACAGAGGAAAACAAAACAAAGAGGGTTAGAAAGGGTCCGGTGTCTTAAAACAACCTTAAAACCAAAACAAGGAACCAAGACTAGTTTTCTGTCCTTATCAAAAGGTCCAAAAACTCATTGTGACTGGGTTTGCCTTAAAGCCGTACCTTCATTCAAAACTGGTGGTGTGAGTTGGCATTAGTGTGAGTGTGCCTGGAAAGGGGCTGCAAAGACGACTTGAGGAGTGTCTGACCATACTGCACTTACCTTGGATTTTTAGGCTGCGCTCCCTTCTTTCTCAAGGACTGACTATGACTTACTGACTGGTTTTACCTTCTTTGAGTTAGTGAAGTGAGTATCCGACAGCAAACATTTCAATATCACTATTAGCTTTCTTGAGGAAGAGTGCAGGTGATAGAAAGGAGGAGGGGTGTGGTAGTTTTTTTGTGTTCTTGCAAAAACTCCCAACCGCCTGGTAACTGGGTTGGGAGAGAAACAGGCAAGCCCTACCTGTTGGATCATAGCCCACAGTCCGATACTGGATAGGTGGGCTGTAGGGCCCAGGACCTACAATGGTGTGTGCACGAATTTTCACATCGTATGCCGAGTTCGGTTTGAGGCTGTTGAGCACGTAGCTGGACAGGTTGGGGGGCAAGTGGAGCTCCCGAGGTGCTCCTCCAGAACCAGCTTCCTTATAGGCCAAAGTGTACTCTGTGATTACACCATTCCTCTCTGCCAGCACTGGCGGTAACCAGGACAGCTGCACTGAGCAACATGTCACGTTGGAACCTTCATTCATCTGGGGATACCCCCCTGGTGTATACTCTGGTACACCCAGTTCCACACCAGCTTCCTCCCCAAAGCCCCCTCTGGTTTTGGCAGAGAGTTTAAATAGGTAGGTGGCCCCCCGATGAATGTTGCCCAAGGAATACTGCCGTTCTTGGGGAGAAAACTCTAGTGTGGCCAATGGTGATACATCTTTACGACCAAACTGGAGCCTGTAACCTTGCAGGTCCATGCCATTTTTCAGGTCTGGTGGGTCCCAACTTATCAAAGCAGATGTATCAGACTCTTGCGTCACTGACAAAATGGGTGGACCAGGCACTGTGGACAGAAAAGAAAAACACACACAACAAATCTTAATTTAATAGGACCATCACACGAATAAGCTGATTTTAGGCTTCACTATCCAAATATTGCCTTGCAAACAAACCCTCACGTCCAACGCCACATAAAACACGCTCATGTAAAGTTGTAGACAATTATAATGCTCCTTTACAACATGATTTAGTGTTTTTGCTAACAAAATACTATTAAAGTATATTTCACTATAGCAAGTATGTGCGCAAAAGTTGAAAATTACATTTAACCCATTAAGGACGGGAGCGCATAACCGTGTTTCTATCATTAAAGGCGGGAGCGCTGTTGTGTGTTTCTCCCTTGAAAGCCGGAGAGCGTATACGTCATTTTCTTTTTTTAATCCAGTTCTCGGTCTCTTAGCCAATGAAATGCATCAGAATATATGTGACGGTGTCGTGAGTTGTCGGAGGATATCCAGAATTTTTTCGAGGAGTAATGGAGGCACAGTCAGTCGTGGGAGCTCTGACATAAGTCACGGCAGTGATGTAACGATACGCTCGCGGACTTTAAAACCGTGAAACCATTACGATATATGTTCTTGACAATGACGATTTCAACGTCTTTGTAAGAGAACACAGCATGGTAATTACCACTTGATTTTTTAAAATTCAAAACAGTGCTTCACTTGCATCTTCGATTGAAACAGTAAAGATTAATAAACTCGGGCCTGTGTGAGAGCCACAAAGCTCTCAATTTTTGGGGGCGAATTATGTTTCTATCTGCTACAGGGGCTGAAATATTAATTATTTTGTAGGTGGCAAAAATGTCAGGTTTTCAAGTGTGTCTCCAAAGACCATAGGTTTTACAGAGATGTCTAACGAGGGGCTTCAGGCTTTAATGGGTTAAAGGACAGCTGTGGTTGTAAAAAAAACTAGGATCTTCTATGTTTAAGATAAATGTTGCCATCATTACCATGTCATGAGACATAAAAGATTTGCTGTACTGTAAAGTATGCAAATAAAAAGGTAAAGTATCTTGTTTCTTTCACACTGCGCAAGTTGTGTCCTCAAGTGACCCCTTACGCTAAGTGGAAATTCTCATTAATAACTGGCAGAAGGAACAATCTCATTGATTATATGACACATCTATTTTGGATTCCTGTGTAATTGCTCTAGTACAAGTAGGCATAGCAGACATGGGCACCAAATGTGTCCAGTTTTGGACCTCTAAATGATGATATAAACATCACCCTAGCAACAGTACTATTTTCAGGTTTTAACGGGCGAGGTGCCTCCAGTTCCCAAGCTTCCACCAAATGTTCTTGAGAGGTGGGTGTGGCTGAGCACCATTTCTTTGTAAAAATATTCTAATTTCTAGCTCCACACAATTAAACGCTCCCTTCCGTTCTCCAAAAAAAAAAAAAAAAAGACTTGCAATCACACAATCAATCTCAGTCTTTTGTCACTGAAGAATCCAAAGATGTACTGGATGAAAAACAGACAGCAGCTCATAATTCTATACGGGTATGATGGTGAAATGGAATCCAAGCAGGAATTAAAACGTAACTAATTACGTACGGTATTGTCCTTTACATTTGCCTTTCTGTTAGTCGTGATAACGGGTTATGTCACTATTCTAGCAGTATACTGTATTGTTACACAGTTACTGAGAAATATGGTAATTTGGGGACACTATCAACACTTTGCGCCTGCATATGGTACCAATTCAAATTCAATCATTCAAAGTAAGCAGAGCATCAGCCTCTTCTTCATATTCATCATTTCCGTTTGCTAATGGTCTACATTCTGTTGGACCAAGATGAAGTTGATTTCTGCTGATGATCTTTGCCAGTAATGGGAGGTGGGGGGGTGGAGTGTGTTGGGTGAGAGAAATGCCTCTAATATGATCCCTCTATATGCTAAATCCCAGCTTGATGTCATTAAAACCCCACTCTGCCTAATCAAGGAAATTAAATCAGATACCGTTCTGAATGTGAGGGCTGACAGTGTGTGCATGTGTGTGTATTTAAAATTTTAATTATCATTTTGGACCAAATGTTGAATGGATCAGTACGTCTGTGAAGGTTCTCAGACATTCAGATCATGATAACCCACAGAGGTTTGATTGAGGCAATTCGACTTGTTTTGCTTGTTGAAGATATTTCATCTTTATTCCATAAAGCTCCTTTACTTCTAAACCTTTAGGTGTAGGGTCTTCTTCTTATTGCCTCAGTGGGTATGACCTTAAGGAGTGGTCAACAGGGTATTGTTTTTGTTGCTCAGCATGGTTGTGACAGCAACGTGTAGTCTCCCATTACATTTTAGCAGAAAGTACAATAAACTTTGTGTGACATTTTTGTTGGTGGCGTGCCGTCAGATTTGTTTAATATAAAATGTGTGCCTTGGCTCGATAATGGTTGGGAAACACTGCTACAGTAAATAAAGGGCAATGGACTACATTTGGTTAAAAAAACCCAAAAAACTTTGAATTATTTGTTTTTCAATTTGGATATGGTTTCTGTCGCATCGCAGCACAGCGTTCCGTCATCATGGCGTGGCAGCATATAACCAGTGATTAGGTTGGATTATCAATGATCCTAGGAGCTAAACTGTCAGGGACTTTCTGCCTCTGGCAGGGTCACCCATGGTAAACAGATCCTAAGTGAGGGACCAGACAAAGCACGGCTAAAAACGGCCCTTTTGATGAGTGAAAATTTTGGACCAGCTTTTCCCTTGTCCAGACACGGGTCACCGTGGCTCTCTCTGGAGCCAGGAGCCTGGATGAGGGGTTCACTGGCCTGGCGGCCGGGTATGTACCCATGGTGCCAGGCTTGGCACAACCCGAAAAGCCAACGTGGGTCCCCCGTGCCATGCACTCACCACCCGAGGGAGGGGCCAAAAAGGGTCCGGTGTGTGGTGAGCTTCCGGGATGAATCTCACTGCTATAGCGGCGCGGAGCTAATATTTAAAAATATACCAACATCCAGCACAAAATTTTTGATTTTGTGCAGGTGATAATGGCTTTGCCTCGTAGGAGCTCATATTTAATGTAAATGAAATCCAAACTATTAAGTCTTTTACATTTTCACAGGTTGAAGTGGACATGAGTAGGGCTGTGGAATATGAATTTTGGTGACGATTTGTCACCTATTTCAGACACGAGGTGACAAAAGAATATGACAAAGCAAGCCAGGGAACAACATTACAATGCTTGCCTCCAGAACATTGGACTTCTAAAATTTGGGGATATTTCAATTGACATTCGATGATGTTTAGCTTTATGTGCAATGTAACTGTTTTTGAGAAAGAGAGCAAGAAAATCTTAGGGGATGAAAAAAGAGGAATGATGAAGGTGACACAGGACAAAGAGAAATCTGCCCTGAAGATAAATACTGCAGTTAGAAATAAATATTTGTTTGTGAGCGTGTGTATGTCAGTGTGCGTGTGTGTGTGTTTGAGATGTACATGAATAATTCGGGGGTCCTTAAGACCTTGATTGTCCCTTGGTGGTCATCGATCCACTCTCTCTTCCGCTGTCCCCTGCTCTCCTCGATGCCTGACTCCCCCCAATAATCATCTCCAATTCAACACCCCTCCCTCCACTCCTCTGCATCCAATTCAGGTTCTACTCTCTGGCTCAATCCCTTTTCGTGGGCTTCCTGGCACGTTTCCCATCAGGCCACAGTATTAACAGCCTGCTGCTGACACCCACTCATCCTGATTGAGAAAGTAGGGATCATGTTTCCCTCCCATTTCCGCCCTTTCTTGTGATCGCTAGATGAACACACTCACATCAACTTAAACATACAGACTCATTGCCGCCGTGCTCATCTGAAGTTGTACAACACAAGATGCAGTTACAGTTGTTCAGCTGTACAGTATGAACATCTGCGCACCATGCAGGTTTGGCTCATTTGCCCAGAGCTCCAACCTTAATATACTAGTAACAATCATGAGGCTACATTGTGCACGTGGACACATATACATTAAAGGTGAAGGGTATTAGATATTTCTTAAACTGAAACTTGAAAAGGTCAAGAGAAATCCATCAACCTACTATCTTCATCTCCATTAGCTTTTAATGTTGTATTTCTTATGCAGAAGAGCATGTGGCTAGGGTTCATGGATAAATTTAATTTGTAGTGCAAGAAATGTCAAGGAGACACAATTTGCACCGCATTACATATGGCATATTTCAAGCTCTTGAGAACAGGCCCTACGATTTTCATGTACCATATTTTTTGGGACTACACTTTGCTCCGGAGTATGAGTCGTACCACTCAAAACATGCATTATTAAAAACAAAGTCGAATGTAAGTCAAATTTATGGGGGAATGTTTTTATTTAAAACCAAGACCAAGAACATTATAGCTTGAACCGTCCCCAAAATCCCTGTTTCCTAATCGTGGCAGCATTTGGAAATATGCTACGAGCGTGCACTGGTTCACTTCCGACCGTTTGGAAACTCAGGGTGTGGTTCAAATGTGCCGTTCGGTTATTCATTGTACACCACAAAATGAGTGCCGGAGCCCAGTGTGTTAGCCAACATAAGGAAAGGAATCAGTGCAAAGACAAGCTGGTGATTGCTTTATAATATAGGCTGCGTTACGAAATTAATGGAAGAGGAGCGCGTTCTGTCTCTCTGGACACACTTTCAGAGTGGTGTTAGGCCGTCACAGTGAATTTGCAAATGCACCCCGTGTTAACCGCAGCAAGCAAGTTCTGCTTGGACAAAACTGTCGCTTCTATCTACAGATTTTTTTTGTCTTTTTACTTTAAAATGATTTACCTTGAGTAGAATCACACATCATATTGTGGCCAAAAATAGAATCCTCGTTGGTTTTTACACCTTTTGGTGTTGGAAACTGTTGTGACGGATCTGCACGCTAGCATCGGCAGCCGAGTTACCAAGTTACAACACGTATTAGTTGCTATGACTGCAGTTTTTCTTCATCTTCTAGTTCTTCTTCTGCTGCTTCCATTTCTTCTTCTACCTTCTTTTGGCAGTTGGCACATATTTTTGGTGCATTACTGCCACCATCTTTAGCATGCTATGAAGAAGGGGGAAATGTATGACTACTTCATCTTTCATTTATTTGTCCAATGTCTTTTGGCAGTTGGTAACTACTCTTGGTACATTACCGCAGGGGGAAAGAAGGTGGCAGTAATACACAGAACGTCAACACGATTAGGATTACGGATTTTGGGTGCTAGTCTGACCCTTACTTTTTATATATATATTGTCGCTGTTGAGCGGAATCCTTATGACGTCAAAATGAAAACTTTTCAGGAAATCAAAAAAGCGCTACCTTGCTTGAGTTCCCATGACATCGCTTCATTCAAGTTTTATTATACCTTGTATTTCTAATATATACTATTGCATACTCACATCAACACAACACCACCCAAAAATACATCCAACCGCTAATTTAATATGCTAAAAAAAATCACCACTGTGCAAAAAGCCTTTTCATATGTCTCAAAAGCAAAACTCTGTCCTATATCATCTTTACAAACTCATTCTTAAAGAGTCTTAAGCTAAAAGTGATGCAATAAATAAAACAATGTGACATTCAACCCCATTATTAAGCGGATATCAATATGCAACTCACCCCCATGGCTGACAAGGGTCTTTCTGCAATGAGCCAACATAAACATTTCTAACATGACTATTTTCACTCGTTATTGTCTGAAAAACATCCAGAGGTTAAACACAGGTGAAAATTACACCACACAGCTTCCGCAGAACTAGGAAATAGACAGAGTTTTGCAACACTTCTCAGATGTAAGTTGCGTTCAAGAGCAGCAATGTATTTGTTTTCAAGCTATTTTCACCACTTTAAATTGATTAATATTGTGTAAAAATATCAGAAAAAGTTGGGACGGACCATTAGTATCGATGTGTAAAAAAATATACAAATTTGACCAGATTTGGATATAGGGCGTTTCCCCCGGACAGCAACAATATACAAGTAGCAACGGAGTATGAATTGTAGGACCAGCCAACCCATGAGAAATAGTGTGACTCTTAGTCCAAATAATATGGTATTGAAGTTTTACACACCTATATGGTATGGATTGTTACCAGTGTGCAGGGTTGATGGTCCGGATGCATCACATTGATGCTTTCAACTGGAGCAAAAATACTCAGGAAATTACTAAAGATGCAATATGAGTTAACTGGGGCTTGCATTTCAAATCTGCTTCCTGCACTCCACATTAATGTGGCCACACCCTTTCGCTTTCAAACTCACACTTACAGTGCATGCACCTCAAAACATCCATTAAGATGGTGCAACAACAGCATTGCATCAGAAATTAGGTGTTCGTAAGTTTTCAAGATGCTACAACAGTTCTTTGGAAAAACCTGCCCTAATTTTTCAATAAAGAACATTTTGAGTATAACTCACACATAAAATTGTGTATAAGTGGTGTTGTGTATAAGATAAGGCTTCCGTCTTGCCACCCTACCCCCATAGTCCAGACCGATGAAGAAGACGGCAGATTTTGCTCTATGTACTGTACTTAACAGGGAGTACATTTCTGCAGCTCCTTCAGTGTTGCTATTGGTGTCTTGTCTGGAAAAGCCAACAAGAACACCATGTGACACACCTTTATTTGGTGTTAATCATCAGCACTTTAAATGGTGGCAAGTGTGTGCGGACTCCAATTTAACATGAGTTTGAAAGATCCATCCATTATCCAAACCGATTATCCACACGAGGGTGGCAGGCGTGTTGCAGCCCATCCCAGCTGTCTTCGGGCAGTAGGCGGGGTACACCCTTGACTCTTTGCCAGCCAATCACAGAGTGTGAGTTTGAAAGGTGATTGGTTAATTCTGAAGACAGCCACATGCCCAGTTATAAGAGTGTGCACGCCATATTATCTCGGTTGTTTATTTTTACTTCACCAATATTTTTTTTTCAATTGAGTTGTACAGATTATAGAGCACATTAAAGGGTGAAGATGTTTTTTGGTGATTTATTTTGGTCTTATTTTTTTATATATCACAAAGTTGGCTTTCGTTCAAGGGTGTGCAGACGTTTTACATCCGCTGCATCCCGTCATGCTTTATGGTCCATTTTTAGAACTGATCCCATAAATGCCTGACAAAATTTTGTCATATATATATATATATATATTTTTTTTTCATTTGTAATCTTTGCATCGATTTATACATCTATAAATGTATAATGATAAGTGAGTGCAAGGATAAACAGTAAATGGTCTTCCACTTGTAAAGCGCTTTTCCACCTATTAAGGCACTCAAAGCTCTTTACACTGACACGACATCTAATTCGAAATGGTTGCAACAGCCAGTG
Organism: Filicampus tigris; assembly: GCF_054856515.1. NCBI lineage: Eukaryota > Metazoa > Chordata > Actinopteri > Syngnathiformes > Syngnathidae > Filicampus > Filicampus tigris. Next base: position 8,435,166 of record NC_141228.1, on the reverse strand, counting down.
ATTGAACCCACAACCTCTGGGTTGGGAAACAACCACTCTACCACTGAGCCATGACGCCACGCATTGCATTTATTGTAACAATAAAATGATTCAAATAGGATGGGATACGTGATATGTATGTGTTATACTTGTGAAAATGGTTAAAACTTGTCTGTTTTTAATTTTGGACTCATGGCATGAACAATATTTCACACTTCAATCATAAAAAGGAGTGTTGTTTCCCTTTGAGGGACAGTTGACATGTCCAGACTGGCACGTATCAGTGAACCGTCCCTAACCAAAGGCTAGTGAGTGACACCTCTCACACATGCCCCACTCACATTGTCACAACTTCCTGGCACTTGTAACACATGACACCTGGCAACAATTGGGTGCCAGTTTTGTGTTTGTGCATGGGTGTCACAATAACATTGATTTCAAGGACGTGTATTTTTTTTTTTTTACAATTTAACACCCAGGTCTCCTATTAACAAGTCTGTGACATATTTTTCCTCAAATACCACAAGGATCAAGATTGATCAAACATCAAGACATACAAGACACCGTATCTTTTGCTGTGTTGATTTCAACTCATTTTAGGGGCGGATCTGTCTCGTGCAGTGAGACAGTCTTTAGGCCGTCTTTAAGGTCTAGGTTTAGTCATCATACACAAAAATTATGCTTTCACGTTGACTTCATATATTCAGCTTCATAAGGCACGCACAAGTAACACAGTAACTTTAGCTCATGTTAGAGTAATACAAATCTGGCTACATGCAAAAAAAGTGTTGCTTGAATTCATAAAAGACCCTCATATGGCCCCTTTCCAGCCTGTATTAGATGTCTCGCTGCTCCAACACACCTGATTCAAATGATCAGCTCATCAACAAGCTTTACAGAATGCTGATCACAATCCTGATCATTTGAATCAGGTGTGTTGGAGGAGGGAGCCATCCAAAACAGGCTCTAGAGGACCGGACTTGGCGCACCTGGTATAGACCATTCACACACATGAACACCATACGGCAATTCAGAGTCTCCAATTAACCTACTGTACCGTGTACTGTATGTAATGTTTTTTTAAATGTGGGAGGAAGACATAGTACCACGAGAAAACCCACACATGCACGGAGATTTGCAAACTCCACACAGGAACGCTGGATTAGAACCCACATACTCCAAATGCATGGTAGTAAACAACTACAATGTAGATAACCGACCAGCCTCTATTTTTTTTGTAAGATTCTGTGTATGCTTTATTTATGTTGTTAAACCAAAGACGCAAATTGTGAAAATAAAGTTGCTTCAAATGAAACCAATAACTGTCTTTTAAATGCCATTGAATCTATGAAGGAGAAAAAGCTCCATCAAAATTGGGATTTTAATAACAGTTTTACATACATTATTACAAACAAACTGAACAGATCTCAATACTATGACCCATATCCTGCATATAAAACAAACTAAATAAATAAACTTCAACAATTCTATGACAGACGTCTAGGAATCCAATCGTAGCATGACTGACCTGCACCTTTGGTCACCACTAGTTTGGGTTTGCTCCGTGCTCCATCGCCTTTGGTGGTGTATGCCGCCACCGTGATGGAGTAAGTGGTGTCTGGCTTGAGCCCTCCAATAATCATTTCCTGGAGAAAAATAGAAGACATAAGGGCAAAATATTATTTTTCTTTAGTTTTTGACCGTTTCATCTAACTTTGTATACCTCATATTGATTGATTGTCCCTTGGTCTTTGCATTAAGTGTTACACATCCCTTGGGTATTTGTGGTACAATGCATTCAGAAAATACCTTACAGTTTCCAATATGGGAGAAGGATATTAGACGTGTAAATCGAAAGTACCCTGTATCCCTTTAGATATAGGCTGGTCAATAATTGAACTTTGTCATAAATGCATTTCGACTACTGTACATCATAGCTGTTCACTAGGAGATTTTAAATCAGCCATTATGTTTCCTTTAGCTCTCTTGGAAAGAAAGCATCCTGATCAATTCTTATGAATCTTTCAAGAGGGCAGGTTTGAATGAATGCAGAATGAGCTTTTTAACAGGCTGCCTGGCAGACAGATGGGTGAGGTCAATAAAAGTAAATGAGCTATAAGCATTGTGTTGCAATTGAGATGGTTTACGCACAATGCAGATGAACCAGGGTTTGTATGGTAGCTTTCAAATTAGGATCATTAAAAGGATGCTTTCATGTTAAAAAGTTCATGCATGCATATTGTGCGAAATGTACTGTTTTCAAATTCTGCCAAAAATAAAGAGATAATACTCAAAGAAGGGACTACTATTGTTTTCAAGCATCACTAAAGAAAACACCACTAGAGCACAAGACAATATGTTTCAACAACACACAGCAAGTATCACTCCAGGCACAATGGACAGTGGATAGTACATCAGCTATCGACATGAGTGTTTTTCCTCAGAGGTCTCAAGACAAAGTACCCAGTTTTAAACTCTGTGTTGCCATCCAAACTTCTAAAGGACAGCAGTAGTTTGTAAAATCATGCCAGATTGATGCAATAGCCACTGTCTATATCTTTCCAACTTCACAAAGCACTCAAGTGGAACTTTGTACTCACATATTCAGCTGTATCGTCCGTTTCCCACTAACAACCCCCGCCAAAGAGGAGAGTATGGGAGAGATTGCAACATTTTTTTAAGAAGGAGAGAGAGCAGAAAGGGGAGAAATAGGATTGTGAGGGATGGGGGCATTCAAGATTTGGGTGCAGAAAGCTGAATTCAGAAGTAGGTCAGTGTTTTGTTTTTGTTTTTTTACCACAAGAAAAAAGAGCTGAGAAAAGGTCTGCCTGCAGGGCGTGACAATGTTTAACAATGTTATTCTAGTGCAGAATCATCAATGCAAGAAAATCCAGAAGTACCATGAGAGGCTTTCAAGGCTTTTATCATCATTAAAGGTAATTGCAACAAAAATGTGCAATTTTGTCTGGACTTTTTTTGTAGGGCTGTTGGTGTCAGACTGTAATTTAAGTTATTCAAAGTCATTGTAGTTGGGATTTACGTGAACGCTTAAGCGTAAACTTAGAACTCTGTTATTTATGAAGCAATCTGATTTTGATTTATTCCCTAATTATAAAGCATAGCGTATAACTATTGTTTTCCTTGGTGTACGGTTTTGTTATCCTTGGCTGATATCTTCTGTACAGGTGTCATTTTGTCTGGCTTGAATTGTGTTAACAATTAAAAAAAAAAAAAAGGAAAAAAAGGTTTCTAGCTGTCATGAACGAGTGATGTGGTGAATTGTATTCATGCCAATTTCAATCTTTTCCATCTTGGACTACAACAATAAGCAGTTTCTTTCTGTCCTTGCATTTGATTCAAGTGCACAATCGTTTTACTGCAGATATGGCCATGAACAAAGGGTCCAAAGATTCCTAATAAAAACCATGAAGGAAATGTTGCAGGGAAAGATGGGCGAAGCTTTTGATTACAGTTTTTGTTATGGGAAGACGGAGTTCAGAATATTGCAGTAATACGATGATATCCAAGCGGGGAGAGCACCCACATGATTTCCCCAACTCCAGCAATTTTTGCACGGTTGCTTTGCTGACCTAGATACAGTGTGTAATGCACGAAAAATTGGGTGTTACTCGTTGCTACTATTGAGTCAGTGGCAGTTTGTTGGTTGGACCATGATTGGGAAAATAGATTCAAGGACACACCTTATGAAAGAATATGTGTTGCACAGTCACTTGGTACACTTAGATTGTCTTACCTGGGCATCAGCCAGCATGACATCCTTGATGAGGGGCTGGCCCCTGGACTCTCCATTCTCCACACGAACATAGTGGACCTGATAGCCACGGATCTGACCGTGCTGCTTTCCTGGCATCACAGAACGCCACATCACCTTAAGTGCAGTGGAGTTTAAGACCTCCACCTCCACTCGCCTTGGAGGGCTGCCAGGAACTACAGGAAATATTTAAAATACAATGTATAATGGAAACTATTTTAAGCCAAACCAAATATACACCTGTATTGAATCATTGAAAGATGAATTGAATAAAGATGCTACAGTCTTACAAACTGCCAATAGATTCCGTAATACACACTGTCATCATTATGTACAGTAGCTATGTGAAAGTACCACGTCTGTGTCATTTACAACAACATTGACAATAGGTTATTTTTATTTCTTGGGAATGCTGTGGTTTCTTATCCTCTGCACTCACTAATGCTTGTATTTGAAACCAATATAAGCGTGTCTAAAGTTTCAGCTATATCAGTAGTGTACAGAAGGCTCAAAGTGCTGTGGTAATAGAAGTGGAAAGGATTTTGCAGAAGCCAATGCCAGCCATCTGTCTGATTCTCATGTGCTGCGACAGGCTCACATCGAGCCATTTATCTGTTTTATAGTTGAGTTGCAGCTTCTGTCATTTCGTTCCCACTGACAATTTACTTGTTTTACTTTTCTTGCACACTGTGCCTTAGCTTAATCTGTAACTAACATAAAAACATTAACTTCAAGTTTGTTAATTTGTTTATTTTATAATCTACAGAATTGAATAATTTGATGTAAAAATTACGAATAAAAAAGTCATTTTCATTACATTTACATTTTACATCTTAGTCTTGCTTCCATAAACAGAGTCAAATATGGAAATCAACCATAAACGCTGAAAGGTCTCGGCTGAGCAATGTGATTCTGTTAACAAGTGACTGATAAACGTGTGTTAATGTGAGTCTGAATTGTTGTTTGTCCATATGTACCCTGCAATCGGCTGGCAAAAAGTCCAGGGTGTAAACACCTCCACACCAACCGCCACCCACTCACCCAAAGTCAGCTGGATAGGCTCCAACTACCCACGTGGGAGTAAGCGTTATAGAAGATGGATGATGTTTAATGTGATTTGATTAGATCATGAAACTACGTTAAAGCTACTTTGTATTGCAGGAACAGCAATTTGGCAGCCAATTTGTCATTTCTTTTTCCACTATCAATATTTCTGTGACTGCTCATCCCAAGAAATCAAACAAAATGAATGCATGTTTACTACAAAACAGACATTTATGTACCGTCTTCATCGGTCCGGCAGATTAACGGCTCGCTTTCGGGGCCCGGCCCAACAACCGTGAAAGCTGACACAGTGATGCGATACTCGGTCCATTTATCCAACCGCTGCAGCAGCGCCTGCTCTTCGGTGGCAGGTACGGTGGGCACTTCCACTGACTCTGCATCGTCGCTGATGCACTCTGACTGTTCCGCCACCTGGTAGCGCACCCTATACCCCGCCAGGAGACCGTTCTGACTCTTCAGTGGCGGGGGGTGCCAACTTACCAGCAATGTGGTGGAGCTGGTGCTGCTACACTTAATGTCTTGAGGGGGGGCTGAGGGTTCTGGTGAAGCGGACAGGACAGAAAGGAAATCAGAGGGGAAAGAAGGAGGGGGTAGAGGACCAGGAGGATAGGCAAAGAGGTAGGTTGGGGTGAAAAACATAAAATACAAAAGATGGGAGAGATAAAGAAAATGATAAAAGGAAAATGTGAAACCTGGGTCATAAAACAATAAGAACAATTTAAACTAATAGAATTGTGGGAACAAACAAGGATGTGAAGTTTGGATTCAAAAAAAATAATAATCAAGCAAATGTGAACATAAATGGACAGTGACAAAAATCCTGTAATAATGAATCGAGATGCTTTAATTACCTTTCAAATGCAAAGTAAAGAGATTCAAAATTGAAATTGTCCGAACTGATCTGTTATGTTTTTTTTTTGCATATAGATATATTTTTACTGAGGATATAAAGATGTAGTTTTGGTGTAGGCCGGATGTCTTGTTTTAACTGATATGGCCATCATTAATATTAGTAATATTAGTAGTATTTTTTTTTTTTTTAATATTTCCCTCTTTCCATTATTTTTTACACAGGTAAAAAACATTTTTACCCGTTTAATAGTCATAATGGGGAGGGGTATTCTCTAATAAACAGTACTACAACCCAGACCTATTTGTGAACTACTATTTTTAAATTTGATATGTTTCACTTATAAACTGTAGCAAGCACTGACAAAGCTTGTGGTTGGGCACACAGTAAGCCTTGCAGTGATGTTTTTAAAAGTTTGGTATGAAGAAAAGGATATTTTCCTTTCTCTGCGCTGATGGTTTGTGTAACAATTTACTACCTCAATCATTGTATTAAGCACTGTTCATTATTACATTGAATGTAAAAATAGCACAACTGCCAACACATGAAATAAATACCAGCAGAATTTAAGTCAATATTCACACAAAAGCTCAAATGGAAGAAATCATGAACATAAGGGGGGGAGATGAAATTCTATGTAATCCATGTCACTCAAAATCAACATAAGAGTTAATTCAAAATAATAAGTCATAGGAAAACATGAGAAAAACAGAATGCTCCACACAACCAGACAAAAAAACAAAAAGAAAAAATTATAATAACAACAAAAATTGTCTGCATCATACGTACCTGGCTCCCACAAACACTACATTTTAAAGACTTTCTTACCACCAGCCCTGGACTACAGCAAGTGCTTCCCTTCATTCAAGCCAGTTAGAGGGACAGACATCTAAATGGTTGAGTCACATATCGCATATTCAATGTTTAGGTTATGTGGACATCAATTTTGGACCCACTTTCGGAGTTCCAGAGGTTAGCTTTTTGCTTTAGCCAGGGCTGCTTAATACTCATGTGTTTTTGGGCTGAAGGGTCCACAAGACTGCGAGAGGGGAGGCTTGTAGTCTTCTAAGGGAGTTTGGGGCGCGGGGCACAAAACACAAACACTTATTTGTTTTTGTTTAAATGAATCCCATTTCATATCATTTCATATCAATCTTGGTGAAGCTGTCACATCAGTTAAAATGCAACAAGCAAAGTGCCTGGCACTGATTGTAAATGGTATGTACTCATTCAAGGTTAATGATACTGTATATGACCGCATTTTCAGTTTTAGCAAACCAACTCCATTAACAAATGCATGAAATAACAACCAGAGCTATTGGGCAATCACAGAGAGCCTCGTGGTAGACAACAAATAGGTCAAGACCTCGCAATCCCTTCTCTGTATCCAATGGGCTTATTTCCTGTCGGTTTTACTGGATTTGGAGCCTTTCAGCTTATTTCCACCACTTTTGTTGTATTTGCAAAACTCTCCACGTCAACAATGATTGCTCAGTCCTCAGTCTTTGTGATGTAGTAAAGAGGCTGTGAATGTGACGGAGCACAGGCTATCGCTGTGCACAGGCCTCCTCCAGACAGATGATGGTTTAAGACTGGCTGTGGCAGTGCTTTAATAAAGTGCATTACCCATGAACAAGACCAGCAGTAGGATTATGGATTCTAGAACTATACGAGAATCTCCGCTAATGCTTCTCTTGAGGGTCTTTTAAAACTTCTCTGGAAGTTCCATGCCAAATAATGTGTAATGTCTGCATTCCAATTCTTCTATTTGAGTCTGACACCAGGGAATCAATCTAATTAAAGTAGCTAATGCTGGGAATGTGTTATACAATTTTAGAAGTTGTTGTTGTACAATTTAATCATCACCTGCAAAAAATACAGTATGTACTGATCGAACAGAACTGACTGATTTCGAGACACTAATTGACTGCTAAAGCCGAACGTTTGGGTTGTTGCTCTTCGACCTTAGAACTGTAGATGTTGGTGTCGTACGTTTTAAACAATGGTTTCCTATCAGAACGAGTCAAGAAGAAGCAAGCTGGTTTTGCAGTCGGTGAATTTAGGAAGTTAAATAAGTAATCCTAAAATGCACTTTGACGAAGTTTGGTAAATCTATTTTGAACTTGGAATACGATCAAATGCAACTCCTCGAACATAAGCGATTCATACAATCTTCATACAACCGGCCAAGAGCTACGAATCACTCCTACTAAACACATACACATGCACACACACCCCACCCTATACAACATATAAAGCCTGACAAGACTTGGAATCAGCACAACTCAAAATTGAGTTGGCACACTCAAAACCAGGCTTGAAACTGGCTTAATTTGCATAGTGTATGTCCAGTTTAACACTTCAGCTACCAGGGGCCAGCGCTGGATGCACCACAAATAGCCAAAGCATTTGCAATCAGCGAAAGAGCACATCTCACAGCCTGCATTGGAAATGTGTTCTCATCAGCAGTGTCAATGAGCAGGATGGTCACATTTGGGGATCATTATAAAATTAATCTTCCTAGATTCCAAATGTCCATGCTGCATTTAAAACAAATGCTCCAATACATCTAAAAACCTCCCGTAATTACAGTAAGTGGAAAGGCTAAACAGCTTGTTTGGCTAAATATGGAGGATTTAGAATCCACTGCTTTAATTTGAGAGACAGCGCTCGACTGGCTACTGGCAGTTCCGAGGTATAATCTTAACGCATAAAGCCTAACAATCCAAGGGAATGGGTCAGAGCTCATCGCAAAGCATGAAATTAATTCTGAAGCTATGAAATGGGATTCCTATCTGTGACTTTGTGGCCCTGCAGTCTGTAAACACCTATTCCCAGGATCCAACTCATGTCCTATTACCATGTCTTAAAACTGGGTAAGAGCACAAGGGATGCTGGGAGCTTGCCCGCTTCTCAAATTGTGGACCCAATCAAGCCTCGTCTGAACAGTCTTACAATAAATAGGCTCAGGATCTGGGCTGACTATGACACCTTAACCCAAGAGGCCTTGCTGCTTCTAGATGAGGGCCACTGTTGTCAGTAATATCAGATCTAGTTTATTCAGATCAATTTAAAACAAACAAGAAACCCTAAAGGCCATTTACATTGAAAGGTTAAAAGGCAATTAATAATGTAATTGGCAACTACATATTATCGACAAAGTGGTCCCCATGACAATGGCCCTGGGTGATCCCGCTTGCTCATAAACATGAAAAATATGCAGTTATTTTGTATTCATAGAACAGATACAGGACATCTACGTTTGACTTGTCTGTCTTTGTTTTTACTTAGTGGTGAAGGATTTCAGTCTGCCTGGGAATTCAGCACTGTATTTTTTTCCGTGTTGCATGCCACTGACAATCGCACATCACTAGTCTAAACATGAAATGTGTGGCCCACTATATCTTCTCTCAAGCTTGCATACATAGAGGTACTACAATTTATGACATTAATGGGAAGCCAATTTGCAGTGATGTCAGCAATTGGTAGCAATATGATTTAAAATACTAGCGAGCTACTGATAAAATGGCAAATTTGCTGTGAGGTGTGAAAAGCAAAATAACAACAAGTTATCTCTGGGAGGTTTTCAAGAATGGCAGACTGAAATCCAACAACCACAAAGTCACTTACCTTGTGGCATCCCAAAGATTTAATGTGTTGTACCTATATTTTTCAGTTTTAGACTGTGATTGCTCTGACCTACACAGTAAGATCCCAACGGGAATCCCTTGAGAGCTGTGTGTTGACTCCCACATTCGCCCCTTAAACAATATTTCCTGAGAGAGTTCACAGGCAAAAGGCAGAACCGTAGAAGTAAAATGAATAGAAAAGGTAAACAGGAGAACTTGAGAGAAATGAGCACTGAAATAGTATGCAAATTTAGGGTGGGGGGGAGCTCAATACTTGAAATATGGACCGACACTCCTTTGAACATTATGGTTGCACTTTCTATCCACTGTAAACATCTAGAGAGGACAATCCCCTTTTCTGAAATCCTGGCTTGGACAATTGTATGGTACATTTTCAGCATGTACTGTATGTGGCACTATGCTTGCAGCTGGCTGTGGTAGGCTTAACTTAAAAAAACGAAACAAAAACAAAAAAACAGCAGCAGGCTACAGTTTGACACAATGTCAAACTAATATCCATTTGAATAACCCATAAAGTACAGAAAGTAACAAAAAAGACTAACTCAAAAACGGTTTAAAAGACCCAAAATACGAGGGAGGGGACACAATGTGAGCAAGGCCATTCCAAGGAGAGCTTATGTTCCTTTTCACAGTGGAACAAGTGGCAAAGACAGAAGGGGGCGAGGGAGGTGAGTGTGGGGGTTGGAATAGGCTGATGTGGGATGGAGTGTGTATCCAGTCCAATGTGGTTGTGGTTTATCTTTCAAGGAAAAAAAAAACACACACAGCTAAGGAAATAGCAGACACAGTGACAGGTGAAGAGGGACAAACACACCCAAGAGACACCAAGTGAGGAATGCAGCTGGAAGAAAATAAAGTATATTTTCATGCGTAGACCGATCAACAATGCAATGATAGATTCATAATAGCACCCCCGGGGGTAGGAGTGAGTGTTGCATGCAACTGCCGCTCTCCTCGGTGAAGCTGCACTGTCTGTGTAGCTCTGCTGCTCAGAAATAAAAACAAACAAACAAAAAAAAGAACAGTGAGGTGGTTGCTTCAACGTTCCGGTGCCCAGATTTTGGAGTGTGGGGCAGCCAACAAGTTGCACTGGTAGAAACAGAAAATGTGTTAAAGGATGTCTACTCCTTCACCATGGCTCTCCTATGAACCAGTAATTTTAGTACCACAAATGGCGTTAAAAGGGCATCAGAGCAGAAGTTTAAGTGGGAAGTGGGCATTAGTAGCTGTATTTAAAAAAAAAAAAGTACAGTATACACACATTTGACAGTAACTAAGATAACTTTTGCAACTGTCACAGACTATCAACCGTCCATTGCTTTTATCACATAACAGATGTGTAAGGATATTTTGTCTTTAATTTGAGTGGGTATGGGGAGTGTTCAAATTAATATTTTAAAGTTGAGTATATCTAAAAACAAGGAGCAGGAGAAAAACACATTATTCAAATCAAAGCAAAGTAGAAATAAAAGCCATCTTCAAATCAAGAAAAGTGTGTTTTCAATTGGGGTAGATTAAGTGAAAAGACAGCATTTAAGGAAATCAACTGGGCAGGTTATTTACAATTAGATCTAAACTGTCATATTTGCAAATGTCTTTAGAGGTAGGCTTCTGTTCTGTTTTTAGTAAAAAAGGTATTTTCTTTTCATTGAAATACTTTACGCTGACATAAACAGGAATACAGATGGATGACAGTGTTTTAGCATTGGTGACCAAACTCCCATTCCTATTTGTGACCCAGTTCATAAGAGAACCTTGGTGGATTCAGAGCAGAGTTGACATTTTTTGTGTCTTCATGATATGGAGCAAAGTGCACTTGCTAATTTCAAAAGAAAAGCAAAGTGAAAGAAAAGAAACTTGTAACACAACTGGCACATGTCAGTACACATATTGATTAATTGGAAAGCAGATTCCTATGCATCTGGAACCACAGCCAGTAACAGTAACTCAGACTGTAAAGGTTGTAAAACACTCAGTCTCAAGTCTAAATTCAACGAAATGAAGGGATTTCTAAAGTACTGTACGTCAAAAGGCACAAAAATAAAGTGTGAAAAGTCAAATTCAAAAATAGGAATCCATACAGATCAACATTAAATCCTGTTATGTCTAAGAAGAAAACATTCCAAAGTTGATGCAGAATCCAACACCAGAAAAGAACATTTACAATGCCTAGTCAATGGTGTTTTCTTGCAAAAAACAAATCTTTGGTTAAGCAGGCACAATAAAGCAGAAAGATTGAGAAAAAAGCTACATACTGGCTTGCAAGGTCTTCTGTGACATGTCATTGGTGAACGCTCCAATGCCCTTGTTAGAGATAGCTGCCAGGGAGAAGTGATACTCCGTGTTTGGGCGGAGACCTTCCACAATGTATGAAGATGTAGGTCCAAATGTTTTCTTGATCTATGATCAATGAGAAACCGTGTTGTCTTCATCACTATCGTTGTCATCATCCATTATGGAATAAGCACATCTTAATCGCTGAGCCACTGAAACGCTTACCTGAGAGCCAAAACTCCCCTCCGTGTAGCGAAGTTCATAACTTATAATTCCTTCTTTGTCAAAGGCTGGCTCCCAAGTCAGTTCAATGCTGGTGTCAGATACATCTCCAACCTGAAATTTGGATGGCTGGCCAGGGACTGAAACAAACATTGGCCGACAATAAGGCATGGTATAGGTCTATACGGCATATTGATATTCATTTAAGAATGAATGAATGAACGTAAGAATGAACATATGTACCAGTAAAATTCTTACCTCCTTGCAGCACTTTGACATGGATTGGCTCTGAGAAGGGTCCATCACCTACTGAGGTAAACGCTAGGACTTTGATGGTATAGGTCTCTTGGGGAACCAGGCTCTGAATCGTGGTGATAATGCTGTCTTGGACATTATGAATCTGCCAGAGGCTCATAGGTTGGGATTCATCCATGGTGTAATAAACTCGATAACCCTTAATCTGTCCATTTGGTTCCTCTGGGTCTTCCCAGCGTACCATCATGGTGTTTTGGGATATAATCTGGGCCTGAATATTACGAGGTGGACTGGCAGGGGCTTGTTCACCAGTTCTGGTTTCCACAGGTTCACTGGGAGGACCCTGGCCAATCGTGTTGACAGCTGAGACTCGAATTTCATACTCCGTGTTGGGGTACAGGCCACCAATGCTATAACGTGTAGTGGTGATGTCATCCACTGTCTCATACTTGCTTTCTGGGGATTTAGCACGATACTGGATGATATAGTAGGTTACTGGGTCAGGGTTGCCGGAGTCCCAGGTGATAGTCACACTAGTGGCAGTGGTTTCAGTAACCACAGGAGTACCTGGAGGCTTCGGAAGAGCTGTTACGGTGACAGGACAAAAGGTTGTTAGTGATTAATGAAAAAACGTTGCTAGGAAAGTGGTTAATTATTTAGATACCAGAGGAGAATTAAAAAAAAATCTAACACAAAAAAACACATTTTGCTTCTCTTTACATTGTTCATGAACGTCTGATATTCCCTTCTCAATTTGCGTTATCATCTCTTACATTTGACAGTGATCTGCGCCACAGCTTCAATGATGCCAAGGCTGCTCATGGCCACACAGGTGTAGTTGGCTGACTCACGGACGCTGCTCAGTTCAAGAACATTCCTACCCACTGGCATCTCATCCTCTGGCGTCAAGTCTTCTGAATTTAACATCCACTTGACGTAAGGCATGGGGGACCCCACCGCCACACAAGTTATGTTCACACTCCCACCAGGCATAATTTCTTGACTCGTTGGTGGAATGGAGAAGCGAGGAGGCACCCGCCGGACTGGGAGAAGGCATGAGGAAGGGAAAGGATGACAAAGAGGGCAAAGAGAGTCAAAGGACAAAGAGAAGTAACAAGACAGGTTGATGTAAATGGACCCTTCTCGTAGAAGTATTTAACACAAAAAAGTCTAACATTGTAATGGGAACAAAACACAAACTAAAAAGACTTTTCAAAAACTTAAAAAAATATATACAAATAAGAAGAAGAAACTAATTTAACAGAACTGCTTCAACAACAAGATTAACAAGAAAGCAACGATTCATAGCAACAAGGTTCCATTGACCAATATTTGACCCATCACAGCACAATTATAGACACAAAAATCTATTACGAGTTTCTCATCTTTGGAGCTGAACTGCTGTTCATAACCAACTACAGCATAACCTGATCACAGCCTATCAAAGTGTGAAGAAATAGGCCTTGTGATAGTACTATCAATAAGGCCAACATGGCAACCTGGTACTTCCTGTCCACTCAGGCACTCTGCCACAGAGGAAGTCAGCCATTAAAGGCCTCTCCCATAGCACAGGAAGTGTAGGGTTACTGGGGTCTGGGCATCTAAACATATTCTCGCACTGATTGTCACTCGTCGCCTACATCTAACTAGAAACCTTAAAGATGAGAAACTTTAATCAGATTTTTGTGGTTTAGGGTAGATCCACTGGACAAAGCCTTATTAAGATCTGACACGGTTCCATTGATAGATGCAGCTATCAGTTTCACAGACAGCATGCATAAATAGATTGAGGTAAATTAAGGATAAATGATAACAAAATCAGAGATAAAAATTGAGATAAAATGCATAGAGGAATATAACTGAAGGGTCGCTAGCATGCCCAGACAAAAGACGATTGGAGAGCAAGGAAGAGATACAAGATAGAGGATAAAGCATTTGAGAAGTGGATAGAACGGAAGGGAACAGGGGAGCAAAGACTTAACAGAGGAAGAGAAAAGAGTGGGGAGGTTTGGAGAAGGGTAAGGGGGGGAGTAACCCACTTCAATAGTATGTAAACTTTTTTCATCAGCTAATGTGACAGGATGTGATGTTGGCACATTGTCACATCGCAGTCCCAGTTAACACAAAATAAGAATAGAGTAACAAGGTGTGTGCCTACAAGTACGTATAAAACAACAAGAGTTGTTGTGGCAAGAAATTCAACTATCACAGTGTTGGAGTCAAAAAACAAAACTGGATCCACGGAGTAGAAATCCAGAGAAGGAGGGAGAGAGTTGACAGAGGGGATATGTTGATGAAGAAGGGCAGAATGAGAACTAACAGGAAGAAACAAGGAAAACTTCAATGGAGAGGAGGTGAAAAGAAGATACAACAAGTTCATGAAGGATGAGCTCTGGTGCATATGATACAAAATGGACTATGTAAGTGTATATAGTACACACATATGCTGTTTTTAAATTCATGTTATTAGAGGTATGACTGTGCATGTACTATGTAGTATGTAAGAGTCAAACAATATTAATGATGTGTATGATAGGCATCCCAATAAATACTTGACATGTAGGGACACAAAATGGGAATGTAACTAAATGTTCACAAAGGAGCACAGAGTTTGTATCAAGTATGTTTTTCCTCTGTTTTTAATTAGCGCAAGGAGTGAGCAACTAATATTGTGAGATAATTGCCTTTACTACCATTTACATATTGCATTATAAAAGGCCCAAGTAAGTAAGTACCATTCCTAAAATATTTGAACACATGGGAGGATTATCTTTGCACATGCCAGGTGGTTCAGCAGCACTCTCTGCTTAGTCAGAGAGAGTTCATTTTTGGTACATCACTGAATTAATATTTTAAGAGGATCTGAACAGAAAGCTAACTAATTTCGGACTTAAAATCAAAATAAAACCTACAACTACAGTTAATGATGATATGATTCTACTACATTTGGTAACCTTTGTACTATTTGATGTCAACATGTTTGTTGGGATGCAAAGAAGTTTGAAGAAAGTGAAGGAAATTTGTACAAATGTGAAAGTAAAAAATGATGAACTAAATGAAACAGCTGAGACAAGGCGGAAGAAAGCAGCTGATTTGAGCAGCAAGACAGCACACAAATAGAAGTTGACAAGCAGATAGACTGGTGGAGATACAGACATACTGTACACTACGCATAAGGTTAGGGCAGGGTTATTGAAGAAAGGGAGGGAGGAGGAGGGCTTCAGTGGGGGGATAGAAAAAGGAGACTGTGATTCCAAACCAAAGCAAAGGACAGACCATGGCTTAAAAGGGTTTGAAGGTCTCACACACTGGGGCTTCAAAGCAAGAGTTAACTACACGAGGACAGCCTTAAACATAGCACCTAAGCGTGCAAATGCAACACGGGAACTCTCAGGTTGTGGGGGTTGATTTGGGTATAGAGATGGAGATTAAATGGCCTATTGAAGCCATTTTTGGAGTTAGTGATGGCTGATTGGGGCATTTTGACTTATCCCAGACAATTCAGACATTGGGAACTGTTCCATGCTGTTGGAACTGTTTTGGGAACGTGAGCATTTCATCTTACGGTTTGTTCATTACTAAAAGGATGTTGACATTGATGTCATTATGAGTGCTGTTTAATAATCAACATGCTTAGAACATGAATTGTTCTTTAATTTAAAAACAACTTTATTAAATGAGTTATGGAATGGCTGATCAAAACCCTCAATCCAGTAAATTCATATTCTATTGTCTTTTCTGTGTGAAATAGGTTACTATCTTGGACACTATTTCACGATTATGAAATGGCATTATCTGAGCTTTAAGGAAATGCCCATTTGACATATACATAATTTAAAAAATGGCTTAAGGTTTCAAGTTTAAAAAAGTTACATGAATATTTAGTATTTCATCCTCACTGTAAGAACCTAAGCACTAGGAAATCATTTTAATTATTTAGTCCAAATTGTTTTCTTAAAATCATTCAGTTGGGTGATATTAGCATAACAGAAGTCCAGTATATATGCTGTATCTCTGCATTCAAATTTATCAATAACAATGCCTTTAAAACAAAGGTGAAAGGGCAGCCCATTCATCACACAGACATGCATGGGTGTGGCAAGAGTGAGATACAGGTGTGTCCCCATCCACTTGGGCTAATATCCGAGAACTATTTCAATCCCAAATGTCACACAAAGCCCTTCCAAGCATGCCGTTACTAACCAAATACATGACTATTCCAGACAAACTGACAAATGATGGGTGACAAATTAAAATGAACATATCCACAACAAGAACTAAGTCCGCACAGTTCCGTAGACAGTACTGGAATGTGCCTGTGCGTAAAAAAATACATCAATAGTAGTTAATGTTTTTTTTTTTTTTTTTTCGCAGCTAGGGTTCGTCTTTTCATTAATTTGGTCTCTAATTCAAACAACAGCATAGGACAAATAGTTTTCTGCGGACAAGCGAGATCCAAATGTGTCTGATCGTGCGCTTCTCTCCCAGGGGCTCGGGTCAGTCAAATGGACTGGGAGCTGCTGGGTGAATGAGGCTGTCTCTAAACTGTTACTTCAAGAACATTGTGTCGATCAACTGTGGCGAAATAAACATCATCCACCATGATAAAAGCCATGTTTTCACCTGCGAGGAACAGCTCAGTTCAGCTCGAAAAGGCATGTAAACTGTGAACCCTGGACTTGCCTTTTCTGGTTCCTAACTATTTCTAATGTAAAAAAAAAACTAATAAATAAACAAACAAACAAACATGTAGAGCTGGGCATTTTACTAAAATTTGAACATCCGTTATTTGTCATCCATCTGCAGCGTGGGTAACTGCCATTCTCCTTTTTTTCAGGGGGGGGGAATGTGCTTCCGTAAATGATTTTGACTGCAAAATCCAATAGCACCTCTCCGGCCGATATTTGAACAAAAAGAGCACCGCGCCTTGGAAGCCTGTTCACAGCCTGGTACCTCACTCTAACCTGTCCCCCAAGCAACAACAACTCACTATTGTTCTTCCCTGTGTTCAGCGCGGCCATCAAAGCCTCGACGTGAAAAATAGATTAAAGATTAAAGAAGGACTACAGACGAAAGATGAATTAAATACATGGGCTTCTAACTATGCATTGACCGTCTATTTTGAAAAAATTCCCCTCATTCGTCAGTAAAATGGGCATCCGTCATTGACAGATAGACGGACCAGTCCGTCACATAGAAATGCCCAGCTCTGTGTGTGTGTGTGTATCATATTTCACCTTCCAGTAAGTCAAGTCAACACTGTGTCTTTTTAGAATGGGCCTGTGCTTTCCTCTCTAAGATGTAGCGCAAAACAGGGAATTAGGATGAAAAAATTCCATTGGTATGGACAGGTTTCTCATTCACAGAGCCCAGGAGCCCAGCCGGCCCATTTGGAATTGAGAGGAACAGAAAACAAACATATAGTTCTATTTGGATACGTTATCTTGTTTCAAGCCCCAATGTGGAGAGAAAGACAAAAAGACTTACAGTGAACGAGGTGAAAAGCAGTCGAGAGAGAACGCCAGAGTACTCCACTAAGTTTAAAAGTGGGTGGTGTTGTGGAGGGATTTGTGCCCCAAAAAAACAAACAACCAAAAAGAAAAAACAATTGAGGTGGACATTATTGGCCACTTTAGTAGGGCAGGTGTTGCTGCCCTAAAATGAATGGGGAAGCCAAAATAATGTGCAGCCTTTAGTGTCACCTTGAAGCTGAGATTACACCCTCTTCCTGCCTGAGGACACAGGCATCATATAGAGATCCTTTTGTTACGTTCTGGTTGAAGTCTACAACATTTACATAGAAGCTACAGGAATCACTCTGTATTAATACTTTGGCTGTGCTGAAGCTAAAGGGGGCCTATGGGCAGCTCATCAAAATGGAAATTATTACGCAAAGAAATGTGACAGGAATCATTGCAGGGGCATCTGTTTATAAGAGATTTGTAGGTTTATCAACTTTTTAAAATCATTATTATTAGAAAGGAAAAAATGACAGTTGTCATTCAAATATGTCTCCATGTGCTTTTCCCTTCATTGAGTGTGATATTCCGTTTGGGACTGCATTCATGTGTTTGCACTAGAATAAAAAATAAATAAATAAATAATACACATGAGTCTAGAGGGTTGGGTACCAACGTCGACTAGAAAAGCCAAGCTTTTAGTTGAATTTGGCCAGTGAGAGCATAAGGTGTAATCTAGCTTTCTTTCCCAACGTCACACACAGATACATAGCTAGACATGCAAGCACATTGAGAACCAAGCAGATATGATTAGAGGAGGGCACACATGCACATGCGTACATAACAGCACAGTCTTTCTGCATCAGTGTCATCATTTTGACTTACAAGTCATAGTGACGACGTCATTTGTTTTTTCATTATGTTCTATTTTTGGAGTGGGATTTTGCCAGGCTTTGCGATGGCATTTAACTGTTTTTAACAAATTAGTGTTTTCAGTGGGAAGAAGTGCTTGAAATTGAAACTCAGGAAAAGCTGACTAAAATTGGGAGGATTTCAGATCTAGTTTCAATGCCCCAAATCAGAAAACTTTGGGATTGCTTTAGAAAAGGTTTGCATGTGGTTCGAATGTGATTGCTCACATAAACAGATATGGAAGCTGAGCGGGTATATGTGATACCCGTCAAACCTGTCAAATGTGCAATATTGCTATAGAGACAAACTGCGATGGCTGATTTTGTGTCTTTAAATACTGCGCTTAAAAGGCAGATGCAAACTGGCACACAGTGCAGTGCCAGCCTAGCGGAGGCAAAATGAGAGTTGGTGGAAAGAACCTTTTTGCCGAAGTAAACATTTTTGAAATGCCAAAAAAAAGATTGAAACATATTTTGTAGCTTCTGAACTGATCTAAGGGTTGGCTTGGAGTCATGCCATAACACCCATGAAAAAATGACTTTTATCTTTGGATTTCCTTGCATTTGATCTTTCCTAGTGCAGTTTTTTGATGTGTGCGTCCCAAGTTTCAAACGATAATTCACACACACTCAGCTCGATTTAGAATATAGATTTTATGTGGTGGCTGGCTTTCCTAATAAAATCAGTGAAAGATGTTTGTAACTGTTGGTTTGTCTTACACTAGCACTTCCAATTCCATTACTTCAAACTTCATTTTGTGCTTGCGGTAGTCATATTTTCCAGTGAAAACCATCTGAGCTACCTACTGTCGTTTCATGCGTGCCTTTCAATAATACGCTGATAAAGTGTCTCGGGTGAAATGTGTACACTTCGCACTTACACTTTGCAAATGACCGATTCGTTTATTCGAAAAAACTGAAAATCACAACCCAATACACGCAGGGTAAAAGACCATTGGTACTTGCCCAGTTTGCGTATTCAAGTGTTTATAGTCATTTTTAAAGCTGTCTGGTAGTGATGGTTTAGACATTGTTTTTTGTATGTTACAAGTTTAAAAAAGTTATAGAAAAACAAACTCCCTTTTTTACTAGCTGGCTCTCACGTGCATGATATAACTTGCCTGGATAAGTGTTTATGGTGATAATATTTGCGTCATAAATGCGAATGAACAAAAACAATTATTTTTTTTCAAATATACTGTTTGTGGAAATAATGTTAAAGTTATATTGCTATCGATCCACATGATGGCCTCCTTAATTGCAATCATGATGCCCACTCAATTCACAATTGTTTTCAGAAAAGGATCCATTCAAACAAGATGACAGAAACACTGGCTGTATACAAACTTTCAGTCGGCATTTCCATATGCATGTCAAGAGTCAAGAAGCAGAGCAGCATCATTTGGATAAGGAAACTGAAATCCACCAAAGGAAAAAAAAAGAACTTGATTTTTTTTAAAACAGAAAATGATATTATGAAATACAACTTAAAAAAAGGAAAACAGACATACACACAAAATCACAACATAAAACAATACGAGAACCAAGGGAAAGCCAAAACATGTTTGGGGAAAAGATTTTTAGAAAAACCAAGTTAAGGATAAAATGGAACAGAACACACAGAAAGCATAAAAAAGACCAATTCGGCCAAAGGGGTCCTGGACAGGCATGCAAGCGCAGTTACATTCTTCCATCGTGCAACGTCCTGTTATTTTTACGTGCTGGGTTTCCATGACAACACATGCAAGAAAGCCTTTTTGTGCAGAAGCAATACCAGAGGATGCAAAACGAGAAAAGGCCCCACAATGCAAACATAAAAGTAAATTAACAAAAACCCGAACTAGTCAGGTTTTATTTCATCATTTCTTCCTTGGAAATATAGAAGAAAACTTTTTCAAAGTAATTTAGCCATTTATATTCAATGGATTATCATTTATTTAATTTAGAAATGAATTGAGCAAATGTAATAGGCAAATCTAACTAGATTTTTTTGTCAACATTTTGATTTTTTTTTTCTCAATTGTGGGTTCATTAAAGTAAAAAAGAAAAAAAACACACCAACCTTCTCGAAGCTCTGAGGGATGTAAAGGGGTTGATGCAGAACACAATGACATGAGGAGAAGAGAAAAATAGGGGAAACACAGAGAGAGTAAAAAAAGCCACCTCAAGGTGTTTAGCTGCAGCTACATTTCCCTTTGCTTGAATCCCTCTTCCCTTGGTTTCTCCCACACTGTCCCTGCTACTGGTGACACCCATTTTGAAAGAACACTTGCCTGCCCACCCCTTAAATAAATGTCATATTTAATAAATAAACCAAAACAATCAAGATCATTCATTGTTGCCGGTAAGGAAAAAAAAAAAAAAAGAAACAAGTGGTGAGGCACCACTGGAATAAAGATTATGCGTATCATAATTTAAGTTTAAAAGCTCCTTAAGACCACAAGGACAAGTTCCACTGATGGCTAATTCTGCTTTTGTTCGAGAAGGAAGTTAAATAAATACAAAATAAGGAAAAACTAATGAGCGATAGAAAAGAAAATAGACACGCTTGGGCTGAAGTTAGAAGCTGCAGTTCAAGACAAAATGTTTGACGAGGAATCAATTGTAACAATATTACAGGTTTGTATTTGACACAGTACAAAACAATTGTGACATTATAACAATTTTAGCAACAGTGTTGTATGCTTAGGAATTTACCTCTACTACAGCTGCTAATCTCAGGTGCAATTTGTGAACAAAAACATTGTCAACATCACGTACCAGAATTGATTGACAAAAGTGAACTGAAAACAGACAAAAGGTTGACACCATTCAAGTGTATTACATATAGTGGAGTGAGGCCACCTGAATAACTATGACCTTTGTGAACTGTTTAACTAAAAGCATGCTGATAAAGCCAGTGTTTGGGAAAGGCATTAATTATTAATTGATAGCTACTTTTTGTTGTATCCCAATCAAAGAATCTTCCAATAAATCCCAAGGCTGTACCAAGCGTTCCCAATAATATTATGTAATATTTCCTGTATAGCGCTTGACTGTAATATGCCATTAATTACATGAGCTACTATATAGTGAGTGTTAGAGCATCGTATTTTAAACAGCATGAATGCCGACTATCTCGTTTAACGCTTTTTGCCTATTGTGATGATACAATAACAACAGTAAGTACAAATAACAGCCCTGACCCAATTTATAATGTCAGACTAGTGAATTATTTATTGGGAACAAAGTTATTTGGTACACAGCAGAAGGAACAAACTGAGTAGACACCGAGGCATCTTTATTTAATATGTGCCATATAAATTATACATGGTGAAAGTGCATGTGCTTCAATTTATTAAACCTTACTAAACAGGGAGTCATTGTCTTTTTACATTAGTGGTAGAGTGATGGCTTTTGTCCATATTGCATGTGTCCTTTGAGACTGATTCCTTTCCATAGCCTTGCAGACCAAAAGGACTATTGGGTGTATGACCAAGTCCAAAAATATACAGCATCGTAGAACTAAGGAATTTTATGGAATTATGCTCCAGAAGATAACATATTACATAACAGTGCTGCTCACTGCGTTAACGGTCATTTAACACATTTTAGATTTTGATTGGTAGCGACTAATCCCTCTTCACTCAATCAAAATCCAGACTTACCGTTTTGCTCCAGTACCTGAAAATAGCAAAAAAACTAAGCAACTTCCACATGTTGTATGGAGGGAAAACATTTGTTTGGGTGCACAATTACAGTTAAAAGGTGTCTGGCAACCGATAAAGCAAAGACATACGGCTTCTTGTGCTACTCATTTCCTTCCAAGCGAGTTGGGCATGGCATTGGAAGACACAAAACGAAGTGTTACATCATAATACAGAAGAACATCAGTTGGTCAAATGATTGTATATTTCGAAATTGGCTTTTATAGTGCACATTCATTTACACAATGGGCAGGCAATATTATCAGTGCTAAAATATTTATACGAGTTGGATAAAATAGAGCTAGAGCTAGAAGGGAAGTAATTGCTATTCCTTACACTCAACAGTAATGACACTAAAAGTGGATTGTGCAGACATTCAATTTTTTTTGGTCTAACACTCGTGTTCTCCCTACCTCGCACATAAAGGTTAGCAGGGGACGAGTAGCGGACGCCTTCCAAATTAGACGCCACACACTCGTACTTTCCTTGGTCTGTCTCCTCGCTGTTCTCGATCTGCAAGGCACCTGGAAACAACAATATCCAGCAAAAAACAAGCAGAATGAAAGGAAGAGACAGACAGAAAAAGAGAAAAAGGAGGGAGGATCCTGATTAGTTGATTATCTTGGGGGGGTGACAGTACATAAAGTCAGAAAATTCCCTAAACAGGGGGCATCTTGGAATACTCTGAACTATTTCATCGAGATCTGCTTCTCTCTGCAGTGCTAATGCAGTTCACCATGACAAACCGCGATCCCCTCCAGCATTTGCTATACACACACATAAAAAAGGAACAAATTTAATAAATAAAACAGCGGTCTGAATCAGTCACACCAAATTTGTTGGTAACACTTGGATGTGACAAAAGTAAAAGGACAAAGTAATAATGCAAATGAAAAGAAAACTATTGGGAAAAGGTAAAGAGATGGTGGTTAAAACGAAAAGGGATTGAACAACACATTGTGAATAACACTCGTAAAGGGTGACACGGCAGTAGAGGAAGGGGAGTTTCCTTATATAAATTGACAACGATTGAGTTGACATGACCTTTGCAATTGTACAAATTCAATAAAAACTACCAATGCGGCACCTAATGTGCATATCTGTAAAAAGGACAACAACAAAAAATTACAGTATGATTGTTGCTATATTTGAACAACATTCAAACAACAACAAGGTAGATTCACTTCAATATGCAACCCATGGGTGATCTATGTAACTTTCACAGAAATTCTTACATTTTAGTCAGGGTAACATCCGGAGGGGCTTGTTGGATAACGAGACAGTTATCCCTTATCTGATTAAAGATTCTATCCTTTCAATGTGCAGATGAACTGCACCTAATACTTAGGTACGACATGAAAGAGGGAGCGCGTGGAGGGGGGAGGTGAAACAACGGGCGTCACATCATTCTGCATTAGAGCACAGTTGACGGTATGTCCTGATGATATCATTAGTGCTTCTGGCTGGTTCAGCAAACATATTGCAGCCCAGGCTTCCCTGACAAATGCTGCAATGCTGCTCATTAGTGCTGAACCAAGAAACATCAATGTATCAGCCACCACCCAGAATACTTTGTGATATACAGTACTGTATCCGAGGTGCTCCTTTCCATCTTTTTTAGAGTCAAAACTAGAATGGCACTCAGTGCTGACCTCCACTAAGGCCGAGCAATCCTAATGTAGAGCAACACCAAGTTGTACATTTTCATAGATGACCACCTTGTTCATATGTCAAATTTCCAACAAAAAATAGCAGCTTCTCTAAAGGAAACACTTTTGGGGAAAAAATAAAAAAATCAATCAATACTTAGAAATGCATGTTTAAAGACAACCCAAGTGCTTCCATGGGGACTTTCGAGTTGCTTCATACACTTTTGTACAGTACTTAACAAATGTATTATTGTTCTATTGTATAGTTTATGCTACGACTAGCCTAAATAGTGATTTTACGTCAAGTTTCTGTAATTGTTAATACATCAGTATGTAATTTTTTTTAATGGTAAAATATAAAAATTACCAACCATTTTTAAAATCATGTTACTGTTTATTGGTTATGATGTGAACTTGTCTTTGTTTACATCACAAAAAGTATATATAATCACAGTGGGCCTAGTGGGCCTACATAGAAAATGTCATTGAAAATAATTGTCTCAGTTAACTTTATCTTGAAGCCATTTCAATCCATGTTAATGTTAAAAACCACAAGGAAAAGGTTAATACGGATTAGTTAGCATGACCTGTCCATGTTTCTGACTGATGATCTTAAGAGAATGGTAGGGAGACGGTATGTAGGCCTACTGTATGTGTAAAACAGTAGACACACAGATCCTGGGTTAGTCTGTAGAGCTTGACGATCACATGATCGTGTTGCCTGAAATCGTAATTTCAATGAGAAAATGCTAAATATTTCAGCCCTAGTGTAAATGGTGATTTCAGTTGGAATGGCAGAACGAGAATGCTTGAGAAGGAGATGAGCCGACAATAAAAAGGGAGGAAGGGCAGCAGAGTGATAACTTTTGTCTATTTCAAGATATTTCATGCTGCTCTCAGTCAGACTCAGAATAGGTACACGCGAGCCAGATGGTGTTAGTTGGTGATGCAGCCAAATCCTATATTTTCCCTGAGAACATTTATGCACCAATGTGATATTTAACTTGAAGTTATTAAAGTGGATTGGCTAACGTCACCAAGAACAGTATGTCTAACAAGAATGTTTGAAAACTGTCACAGCACATCTGATTTATCTTGGCCCTCTTGGGTCGGTTATCTCTTAAAAAGTCAATTCAAAAAAATTCACCCGATTATATATTTTTTATGTCTGTGTTTGTCTTGGCGGTCTGTTTTTTCAGTGTATGTGCTAGTTTAAATCAATTGCACCCTAAGGTGACCATTACTACTATCACACTGAAATACAAATAGTTTTTTGTAGAAATACTAGTTTTGAGTTCTTTATCACTAACACAATAAAAATATAAAGCAACAGTAGTGTGATTTTGTTTGATTTATGGCCAATCTAATCTGCAACCGTATGGAAGCTCACAGACTTGAAAATGTAGCAAAGTAAGTACTGTCTGTAGGGTAATAATAAATGCTCCCCATAAATTTCATTCATCTGCTCCCCTTAAGACTGACTTCTGCTGACAGGTCTGAATACAATTATTTGCATTTAATATAAGTGGCGTAGCACAAACAGCACGGTGAGGAAGAAGTTACCACATCTGCCTCACAGTCAAGAAGTTCTGGGTTTAAATCTCAGCTCGGGAACTCCTGTGTGTTCCCCCATGCTTGCATTCTCTTAGTTACTAGTTCTCCGTCTAGAGTAAATACTCTGTTGCCCACAGTCAGGTGGGATAGGCTAAAGCTCACCCGCTACTCAAATAGGGATAACCGCTATAGAAAATGAATGGCTGGCATAGAAAAAAACATCAACTGACATATTACATTTGAATATTTCCATAAAAAATAGTTATTGCTCAAACCAATCATTCTATTTTAAGCTATTAAGCTTTTTTTTAACCCGTTGCCACTCCAACCACCAACCAACCTCCCATACCAAAACAAGATCCATCTTGCTTACTACTAAAAGGACAATAACACAGCCTCTATTAAAACACTGCCAATATGCATTGCTTTCACCATTTCATTGCACCTGAATATTTTTCTTTTTTTAAGCACACTCTTTGTTTCAAATACTTGTACTTTGCCAACTCAGCCGGTCTGAGGCTTGGCAGAGTGAGTGATGTTTTTTTTTCTTTAAAGTGGAAACACAGGTCTGAAATAATTGCAGAAATATATCCTTCACAGGCAAATTAAAACATGCACCATGTTCACAGCATGGGCATTCACTGATATGAATTAACCAGCCATCAAAAGCAATTTATGGTGCCATTCTGTGCTCCTGCAGTGAATCCTATGAACTGTGTTAGAAATGTTTCAGAAACTGGTGTCACAAAAGATCTATTTCAATTTCAAACCACATACTACAAGTTTTCCCCTTCGAAGTAATCCCCCTAGAGTCTGATGCACGCTCCAAACCTTCTCTGCCATGCCTAACTGCACTGCTGAAAGGATTCCCCCAGGACCCTCTGCAGCTCCGTCGTCGTGCCCATCTTGATGTCTTCAAAACGGGTTCCCTTGATAACCCTCTTGTGCTTGCGAAACAGCAAAAAAAATAAAAAAAATGTATGGCTATAGGTACCACGAGTTGTCCTGCCACAACTCTTGAATCTTCTCACTAAAAAAAGCAAACTCCACGGGATCTCATTATAGATGTGATGCTTCATTGTATGGTCCATATTGAAAGAGTCATAGTATGTAGTTTGGGTTTGGAATATATTTTGTACCACTAATCCTGATCCTTTTACAACATACCTTGCCTGCCATGTTGCCCTCTTTATTATTATTATTTACATTTTTAATTTAATGTATCATTGTGATGTTAAAAACCAAAAACAATAATAATTTTCTTAATCAAAACATAGTAACAGTTGCTGGTGCCAAACTTTCAACATTGGGTCACAGTTCCTATATAAAAAATGCTTAGTTTAATGGCTAACATTACAATATGATATAAAACAATGTTTTTACATGTCTGTTTTTGAACTCACACCAAGGGGTGACTTTAATATTAACTCCCCATGTGAATGTTTTATCGTGGCATTTAAGACAATAATTGATAAGTTTGGCTTCACAAAGCTAATATGTGAACCAACCCATAATAATGGTAGTATTTAGTATTCATGACCTCTAATGTAAAGCTTTTCTCATATACTACTTCTGCTATGTCTGTCCACTATTTCATAAAATTTGAGGTCTTGGCCCGCTGCGATTTCTCTGACCACGATCAATGGCCGTAACATTAATGCTTTAACTACTACTGTAATGTATGAAATATAACCCTGAGATATTGCATGCTTTCCTTCTCATGTTGGTCTTATTGAATAGCTCACAAACAATTTGAGTGTCGGAATCTGTAACTCCTTTGACACCATACCACCATTAAGAATAAAAAGACGTACTAAGACACCTACACCCTCGCTCACAAATGGGATCCAGGGCATAAACATGTAGGGAGCTTGAGCACAAATAGCATGCAACTAAACTTAAGGTCTTACATTAGGCATGGGACGATTCATTGTTGAAATACAAAAAAAGTTCACGTGTAAGCCAAAACTAATGATTTCTTCAAAATAATTTGTCTTAATAAATATAACACTGGCGTCCGGCCAAAACCTCAAAAGTCACATTTTGGTGACTTTCATATTTTTTTCAAAAATCTATACTATTGGTCAGTCGACACGTATGAGTGTTAAAAATGGCTTGGTCTCTTTCATGAGGCAACAAACTTGGCATATTTGGGGTTTCCTGAAAAGTGACTATTTTGGAGGTACAAGGTTTTGGCCCGACACTAGCGATAATCCTAAATACAGTACATATGACATTGTAGAGATGCTAACCCAACAGCAGCCGACATTCAGCAGCTCCCTCTAGTAAGGTAATGACTTCCTGTAATAAATAAATAAATAAATCATAAGGGAAGAGATTAAAGTCACTTTGCCTCAAATGCACTTGAACTGTTCAAATTGTGGGAGGAATACAGGCACTAACGTAGAGAGTTCGGTTACACTCACACCTTGAGAGAGTATCTTATGCCTGTAATTTATTTTTTAACTATTATTTCTTGTCACAGCGTGATTAAAATTAGCCAATCAAAAACTGCAGAGACAGAAGGCCTCACCAAGGGATGCGTCAATCAGTTGCTCACGCGCACCACTCACACAGGTTCATGGGGACACATACAGGCTGTCGCAAAGGACATTATTATCGTTTTTTGGGCTAATTATTTAACTTCGGTTAGCAGCAAAAGTCAGAAAGAAGGAATTGGAAAGCTTTCTACTCCATGTCAAGGTATATAAAGGTGTTGTATGAGGCGCGCTGCATTTGGACAGCTGCACACGGCTGCAAGCACCAGCGCCAACTGTTCATCAGATACGTTCATTATCTCTCTTAAGATTTTTTTGTGGGCAATACTCCATCATGAACAAGATACGCTAGCAAAGTATTTGGCATGCAGTCGTGCCCGTGCGTTAGTGAGTTGGGGGTGTTTCTTTGGGCAGAAACATGAGGAAGGAGTGATGTGAGGCTAAATTAAAATCTTGCTAACGGCGTCAAGACTGCAAATTCCACATTTAAAAGACCCAACCTCGACCCTTGAGAGTCTTAACAACTATAGACCAGTGTCAAGTCTCCCATTAATCTCAAACATTCTTTTAAAAATCACAGGGCAACAGATTAATGATCACATGGCCTCTAGTAATCCATGTGAACTTTTATTCCGGATTCAGGGCAGATCACGCTGAGACAGCCAACACAAAAGTGGCTAATGACCTTTTACTAGCGATGGACACTCACACCCCATCAAAAGCAGAGCTGGGCACCGTCTAACCGTCACCGCGTTCTTTCCTGCATATTGAATCGACCCACATGGCCCCAATCGGTCGGAGTCAGCCAAACGTCGTTGAGAACGGACTTTACCTGTACCACGTCACACGCAGGTGCTGCACTCCTGACACAAGAAAAAAATAAGAGTGCTGTGTACCATGGGGTCCGATGCAATGACATGTGCTCCATATTGTTTTTATTTCACCAATCACCACGCTGTGCGTGTGTGTGTGTGTCAGTTGTTTTTTAAAAATATTTTTTGTGTTTGGCGACGTGCCTCCTCGTGTGGCGCGTGCGTGTGACCTGAAACGACGTTCTCGACGCCGATTGGCTGTTGCCAACGAGGAATGGAGCGGGACCACGTGGGTCGAAGAAATATGCAGGACGGAACGCGGTGACGGTTAGACAATGCTCAGTTCTGATCAATAGTATTATTGCTTGAACTCAGTGCTGCCTTTTTCCATGCATCATAATATACTGCTAGATCACCTTGAAACTTGGATCGGTATCAATGCCTTAGCACACAACACATAAAACATTAAATGGCTTTGTGCCTTCCTATCTTGCTGCCTTGTTGGTATCTTATGTTCCATCTTGTGCCTTACGCTTACAATATGCTAGTCATTAAGTAACTCTGTGAGCTAAAAAGAAGTAAGCAGGTTCCAGCAAATTCTTTATTCGCGCTCCAGTCCTCTGGAGTGCCCATCTGCAGAAAATAGAGCAGCTACCTCTATAAACAACTATAAATCTTTACTTATTTCTAGACTCTCGCACTTTTTTAAAACACACTTAGTATGCAACTAATCTCTCACCCTGCCGCTGTCATGCGAATTTTGCCCCCTACCTCACACCTTCAGATTTAAAAAGGTATGAATGACCACAAAAAAATGCCTACAATTCCAGCTCTGTAGATCACCCAGCTACTTCCGGTCTCCATATTTACCAACTGTCATGCAGCAGGCACACATGATCAATTTCATTAAAAAGGCAAAAATTGCCATAGAGGGCTGAATTATTTTCCATGCAGTGGCACCAACCTGGCTCAAAAGGTATGTATGCATTATCAAAGGTCTTTCTGCTGAGAGCCACTCAAGCGGAAAGAGGTGAGTAAAATGCGGTTTCGTATTTTTTAGGACCAAGTGTTGCAAGGCTTGCTGCTAACACATCACTTCAGTTTCACATTTTTCTTGCTATTTTCCACCATGCGGTAAGAATATGTTAAGTGTGTGTGTAAACTTTGATTATTTGTTATTGTGCACTTGTTATTGTTTTGTGTGCTTTGTTACAATTCCAGCTGTTGTGAAAGCACTATATAAAGAATGTTTAGTCATATCTTATTCATTTTGTTTGTTAGGGGACCCAAAATATCCAATCCTAATATTCCCACCTTTCACCTCCAGTGGGCACAGGTATATTTGTTATAATGTGCCATTAAAAAGAGAATGTATATTATTTCTGACGGGGGATTAATAAATCAGTTTCTTATTTGTCGGCACACATCACATCACATCACATTTATTTTCAGCTGTAATCCTGTCACACTTTATACGTACTGTAGCTGATGCACCACCCTGCCGTCATAAACAGTACTACTGTTTGTCAGTGCATTTTCAGTACACAATTCAAAACTGCGCTGTGCTCATTTGAACTGAACCGTGCGACATGGTATAAATTATCTTGCATGTTCAGTGAAAGGGAAAATTAAATGAGACCAAAAACTGTAACCATATACACTTGAATTTAAGATACATTAAAAGCCCATGAATGACTGCAATAACAGGATCCCGTTAGAGCCTTATTTAGTGATATATCAATCACAAAATATGAGACTACAACATTTTCCAAAAGCTTTCTTGATAATAACCAAAATCACAAGATCTTATGTCAATAGCTATGGCACTGTACTGCCAAAAACTGTACTTTTAGGTTAAGATCAGCTAGTTTACTTAGCAATGTCCTCTAAAGCAGCCCTCCGCAGTCCACTCGTTTTATGCATCATGGACCGCTTTTGCATAAGGACATATGTACCATATATACATTATACATAACGGTTGTTCATAGGCTACTATGGAACGTACTGAATCAAGTAATACTGTAGAATTTATTTTGAAGTCGACCCTTGGAAGCAATCATTGTAGCAGCTGACTGGGCTTCGATTAAGGTTGGACTGACCTATTTTTAGTTCGCAAAAGTGTGATGACAGACTTGGATTGGAACGGAGTAGTCAATTTCTATGCACACAATTGTTTTCTTTCTTTTTTTCAACCTTTTTTTTTTTTTTGTTCAAATATATCTGTGCAACCTGGTACCAAATGGCTCTGGACCGGTGTTTGGGGACCGCTACTCTTTTTCATGAGAAGTAAAAATAAAAAAATAACTTAGATAAAAACAAGGAAAAGATTGAGGACAAAAATAGAAAAGACAGACAAGAGAAGAAAAATAGGAGGAGAAGGATGGTTTGAAGCATGAGTGATTAATTGTGTAAAGTGCCCCAAGTTGTGGTCTGCCCACCCTGTCATTATTTTGCGGCAGCTTTGCCAATTGTACACCCCTTTGCCAGACCCACTTGTGTAATTCAATTAGTTTGCTCCAGCAAGCCTTGATTGATTTCTGTAGGCAATCAACAAAATAACTGGCCCAGTCTCACTCCCTAATTCTTGCTCTGAGGCCAGTCAGGCTTGCCAGAGGCATTCTATTCTCTCTGTTTCCTCTCAACCTTCTCACGCAAATACTACTCATTGCATCGCAACACAAAATTGATTGAAAACCAACTGTAGTCAAGTGGACAAACACTCATACCTTTCAAATACAGCAATTTTGTAGCAAAGATGGACATATGGGGGTAATATTATACTGTATACAGTCTATTGTAGCAGTAAACATATAGCCATGTTTCCATCTGGATTTTAGAAAAATATTTTGAAATGAGTAAGAGACAGGCTTATCCTGTTTCGATGTCATGACATGGTCTTGGAGCCTATCTCAGCTGCTCTGTTTAGTTCACATTGCTCAAAGATAAGATATCCTGACCACCTTCATAACTGTGTAGATTACCAATGCGGTTGATAAGGCAAACGGTTACTCAGACAAAGATCAGAAAAACTCTGATTTCTGTCCAGAAATTGTTGTTTTAAAATGATCCAACAGAAAAGACACTCATGTAACCACATGGCAGTAGGACCTGCAGTTCTCTCTACTGTGGGTATTACATTTGTCACTCAGGTACACTTTGCCACCACCCCAAGGTCACTGCATTGTGGCCAAGCCAGTGTGAGGCCAATGTGTGATGCAATTGTTGTCTGTGCCTATTTAGTGACACTCATGAAATCAGTGATGACACAGGTAGGGTTGTGTAACTACTACAGTTTTCCACCTTTTGCTTGGTCTTATTCTACACCAGTGTTACATTATGTGAAGGGGAATGGATTTTCTTTTCCATTCACCTTACTTTAAAGACATTTTTCATATGGACTTCTTTGTAAAGACTCTACACAATATAGTTTACTATACCTGTAACTGTCCCTATGTACATAAATCAACCCAGCTGTTTGCCAGTTTGATGAACGAGACCTTCATAAACACTAAAGCTATTGCAGACTTGGCTGGATTCCACTTGGTTCAAGCAAGAACATAATGGAACAAAGGGCAGAATGAACTTCAAATTGACTTTCAAGACATGGTTTCTATCACGGGAAATCGCCTGTAACATATGCACAGGTCAATCACAACCTTATGACTGCTTGATACAAGAGCTCTATCAAATTCTGCCTTGACAAGGATAATCATGCTTGGTTTTGATTGACAAAGTCAAACGGGTATTCATTTAGCACTTTGCTGACTAAAGCAGAGGTAGAGGTAAAATGGCAATGCATCATAAATAGCAGGGTCTGTTTTGATTCTGCGATAATTGAGGTACCCAAAATATTAGCAAGCGCTCTTCTTATGTTGCAGTGTACTGCAAACTACAACCACAATAGTAAAAAAAAAAAAAACAGTTAATACCGCTTTGATAATGTCAAACTTGATCACTATCATCTTTGTAAAAGCAACATTTTTGATGCAGAATTTAGATCAGATCTCATTAAAGCGGTCATAATGTTGTGACCTGTAAATGTACTGTATCCAATACCTTTCATAAAAGGCACATGACATACTTACCTGTTTAACAAAACATAATAATTTTGCAATAAACACATTGAATCACAGTCGAAATCTGGTGGAAAATAAGTTAATGTCAAATTATTCCCACAAATATATAGATTTACACTGTCATTCCATTCTCTTCTTTGATTTCTACCCTCTCATGTAAGAAAAAAAATGAAGTAACTACAGCTTCATTTTTAAACAGCAGCCATAGCCCCCACGGGCATCTCTAGGTTCATCTTTGTAAGAAGCTCTGTCACAGACAGGGGGGAATAAATGCAAATTTCTGTAATGCAACTTGCTTATTAACATTACATGAGTGTCTCTCGGCTCTAGCGGAGACCAGAAGGATGAGAAGGATATCAAAGTGGAGAAGATGCGGGAAAAAAAAAGGGGTCACGAAGCTTGCCAGTTTGCAGTATTCATTAGCTCGGCCTAAGAGGACCTCCTTGTCCATTTTCCCACTGAAACATCACCAATCCAACAACCACCCAAAATAAAAGTTAAACTGCCACATAATTTTTCCCTACAAAATGAAAAGGCACGGTAGACACAGATAAACTTGGAAGAACATTGGTGAAATGGGCATGTTCAACACAGACGTCACACAGAATACAAACATAGATGACACAGTAATATTAATGTTAGTTAGTTGGGTTTTTTTCTTTACGGGGTACCAACAGAATTATCAACCTATTTAGTCGTAAGGATGATGTTGTGAGAGGTCTAGTTATAGTTATGAGATTATGGTGTTTTAGGTTATATTTATATTGTTTCACTGTGATGATTAAACGTCTTACCTCGAATCGGGGTACCCTCTGGAGGAGACACAAAAATGAAGACACAACATAGATTTAGTTATAGGTTAGTGGTAGTTATAGTTATATTTGTCTTAGGGAGTGGATGACTAGAACTGGATTATAACCCTTGTAAGGCTTTAGGAAGTGGGGCCTTTAGGAATACAAAAATAAAATAACCTCTCCCACTGCTGGTATCACAATGGGATTCTATAGCTGAGGTATTCCACTTTTTATTTCTCTCTAGTCCGCATGGTCCATACTAATAGCAAAAACTCAATGCATCATCGGCAGGACTTGGCATTTATTTAGTCCTGGCTGCAAACATTGGTGATAAGTCGTTGCTAGAGCACGACCTTACGCCGGCATAGTCTGCTCCAGTGTCATAAGCCGTTTCCCAGCTGAATGACCTTGAGTAGGAGGTCAGTAAAGCAGTTACTGGTGTCTCCATACTATCCTGGGTATCTACATTACAAACCTGCTGAGGCGATAATGCAGTCTGCACTGATCTAGTTCACACTGTACCTTCTGGCAACCACATGCTAAATCAAACACCTTGAAGTTCTTTTTTTTACCTTTTTTTTCCCCACAAATCGTAAAACTCCTAAGTGCCATAGATAGACACTTCATCTCTAGCTTCACCACTCCTGCTCGGTCATTTTGTCTCTTGGCGTTTTCCATTGTTTAATTTCTCTTACGCTGTGTGCTTGCCTATTCTTTGTTTATTGTAAGTCTATTGTGTTACAAGCTTGACTGCAGGCCAAATATCCCATTAGGGACAATAAAATACCCAGCTTATCTATTCACTCACTGGTGGGCTTTTTAAAATGTAGCTGTGAGTTGTTGCTTGGATGTAAAATGCATCCCTTGCAGGCGGAGCCATGAATTGTTGGGGACAGAGATTAACTCAAACCCCCTCACTCGGGCATGCACTGCATTAAACTGTTCTTCAGCCCATGGCAAAATTGTTGTCAAACTGTTTTTAACATATTACTTGCTATAAGTATTTTTCATAGTTTGCCCTTCAACTTATCTCTTGTTAGGAATTGTGCCTTGTTCAGAGTTACACTCCCTTCCTCTTGCTTCAGTTGCACAACCCATGGAGCTAAGTGCTCTTTGTCATCCCTACAGTAGGAGTTGGTCTATGCCAAGAAGAAAAAAAGGGGTGGACTCTTCACTACTTTTGGGTTGTATGTGATACCAGCAGATAGGAGGCAAACATTGAATTGAAGTCTAAGGTCTGCCTTGTTTGTGATGTGTTTATATGTGTATATATATACAGTACATACTGTAAACAGCGTTCCCCGTCATATCACGGTTCATCATTAGCAACGACTTCTACGCGATAATTTTCATTGTTTTTAACAGTTTACGGCAAAATCGTTGCGCAACTTCAATGTATCACCATGTTGTGCCGCAATATGCCGGGCAGCACTGATGTCTACTGGAAGAAATGCATCGTAATTCAGAATATATACAATATGGTAGTATTAAAGCAGTGGAGTTTTGTTAGACAAAATTACGTGGTTTGGATTGAGTATTTCGGTGTTTAAATATCTAATGTTTAATTGCCTTTATTCGTATGTGTCAGTTTTACAGAAAACTTCAACAAGGAGTCAAATAAACAGCTTGAACTAAGCACTCTTATTTGGAGAACTGTGCAAGCGTGAGTAAGAACAAATGCTAAGAAATACATTAAAAGTGTGTTTTCATAAGGGTGTGTCTTAAAACAGATTTACATTTGATTTAAGCATGATAAATTGTATATAATCTATATAATCGTGAATTTTCATGTATTGTGGATGGGTCTGGAACCTCCACCTTGCAATAAACGGGTTCACTGCACATGCACATATAATGTATGTACTGTATGTGCTGTATATATACACACAAATACAAAAGTAATTGAAACAAACAGGCACAACTGTATATTGTCGCTGTCGTGTGAAAAACACTTATGTCCATTTTTTACATGAATGGGGTTTCTGCTTTACAGACATCCCATTAAAGTGAAAACAAAACAACCAAAAAATATATACAGTATATGAAAAAAAAGTGGCATTATGTTATGAAAATTATTTTGGCAACCAGTTTAGAAGCCACATAAGGTAAATCACAAGACAGAGGACATTAGGGCCCCAAGGAGGTTATATTGTTATGGTGTTAGCATTTTATTAGAGGCTGCAGGAAGCGGGTTGACTTATTTTACTTCAGCGAATATGAATTTTTAGTCGGGAAGTTAAGGGTGTTACTAGTTAAAGGTTGGGTGAGGTGGAGGGTACTGTTAGGAAAAGGTTGCTGTAAGGTTATGGTTAATAAAGCAGGTTTGCAGAAGGGATGACAATTGCATATGGGCCTACTTAAAACTTGTGACAAAAGGGGATAGAGAAAATAAACAGGTTGAATGATTAAAAGTTAAAGGTACTTTGGTAAAAGCATCAGTGATAAAGGGATCATACTATTGATCAATGGCATCTTTTCTGGCATTTAATGAAAATTATATATATATATATATATATATATATATATATGTGTGTGTGTATGACCAGACAGATGGTGCTACAATAACAATCTATCTGTATTATAGCAATGTAACTTAATGGCCATAAGCCTTCCCCTTTCTAAGCTTTGGTCAGTGAGAGGTTGATCAGCTTAGATTGACAATGACCTAAATACACCTCAACAAGCGGCTGACTTATCAGCTGTGGCAATATTTATTCCACTGATCAGCCCAGATGTTTGCTAAAGAGCCCTCTAAATATATTGGGGTATCAGGCTGACTAGCTCATCCCCTCAAATGTTCTGGGGAACTAAGAAAACAGCAAATACAGTATTAATGATCTTGCACATTTCAAAGATTAATCCAAACATGATTTGAACACAGGCTTTTAATGTGTGGGGCTGCGAGATTCCATTCAAAGAGCATTCAAAATGGGGGCCTCCCCTGCATTTAACGGCATTTAACCTGATAAGGCCAGTGAAAGCATGATGGTCGCAGCCAAAGAACACTCTGCTAGAAATGTCAAGCCCCGCTACATAATTCAGGAGGAACTCCTTGGGGGAACCACACAAAAATATCACTGGCCTGGCAATGCATCGTGGTCTGGAACATTGAGTCTTTTTTTTTGGGGGGGGGGGGGGGTGGCATCAATCCGGCTTTGTTCATTTAAATTTGTTAGTTGATTTGTTAGTAGGCTTGCGTTGTTGTTTTCTGTGACTTTTTCAATTGATGTAT
Organism: Filicampus tigris; assembly: GCF_054856515.1. Classification (NCBI taxonomy): domain Eukaryota; kingdom Metazoa; phylum Chordata; class Actinopteri; order Syngnathiformes; family Syngnathidae; genus Filicampus; species Filicampus tigris. Next base: position 8,398,428 of record NC_141228.1, on the reverse strand, counting down.
TCCACAACCAAATAGTGATCGCGTAATAGTGCAGCAGGAGCCTGAGTATGTTTGCTTGCCGACCAAATTTATTGTCTCATATATCCGCCCTCACTTGTCCTTCCCTGAATACATTATTTTTACCGTGACAAATTGAAATTAAGGAGTTACCCCCAAAGGCTTAACGTTTTGCCTGGAGCCAGCAAGTAATCAGATAAACCCCAATAGAGGCTGTTTTGACAGGTATTGCGCATACTCTCCTATAACAAGTAGAGCACTGTTATTCATAAAAAACATTTTTAGGGTAATGTCAAAAACATTTGCACTAGGATCACACAACATGTTTATCTGTATTAATCAGGGCTAGTGTCTTGCAACAAGAAAGTAGAGGATTTGCTAAATCTAAGATTTGGACCTGTAAAAGTGATCAGTAAAAGTAAATCTTGCCACAGCTTTCCCTACGTTGACAATGTTAAAGAAGCTTATGATTCATAGGAGTCCAATGATCTTACTTTAGTAAGGATGGAGTGCTATGTATATTGGACTTAACAGGATCAAGATGCCTTGAAAAACCTTCACATTATGGTATTGCTTAAAAGTAGCGGTTGTGGAGGTAACTGAACAAGTGTAGGAAAAGGGTTAAGGAAGAGGCGGGAGCAAGGGATGCATGCATATTGGACAAGAGTTTAAATAGGCCATCGGCTTGAAGGAGAGTGGGTGGGCTTGCTTGACTCAGATGAACACTTACCAAAGGTTTCTGTAAGTCACAAAGCAAGATGAAAGTAAATAGAGGAAAGAGGAAGAAATATTTAGTTGATTTTAGGGTAACGTTGTAGGTAACTGCCACTTAAGAATTCAAGTGCAGATGTTTCGTCTTGGCTAGTGTTGTAATTTCAAACATTTTTGTCATGTATAGGTATTTAAAAGGTTGAAATTGTAATCAACTAATTAAGTAGCATATCATTTTTATTTGGAATTTGATCGGTACAAATTTTGGTGTCTGTTGGAAGGTAGACTTAATGTGTTAAGTTGAATTTAAAAGAACTAATTTTGTTATGTCTTTAGTGAACAGATATTTCAGTGTTAGATCGAATCTGTTTAATAATCTATAATGTGCATTCATCGTGACATGTTTTAGTTTCACACAGAATTATGGACATAGTACAAAAGAGGGGGAGGCATCCTTCAATTAGACATACAAGACATACAAATGCTATTGAAGGAGAATCACAGGAATGGTGATAAAGAAGTTACATAAGAGAGCAGGCAAAATCACTGACAGGTTTAATATGGACAGAAAAGTTATTGACACTCATCACTTTAAAGTTTTCATCAAACCAACATAAATAACTATAAATAGTATGCTACCATAATGTAAATGTGTCGCCATACAGTTACTCCATTCCAAACATTATATTCGCCTGACATTATGAGTAACCCTGTCAATGAAATTATTTAGAAAAAAATAGATGGATAATAAAACATAACTCCTTTGTAAAATATATTGGAATCTATTCAATGGCCATACTCACCAAGACTTGTATTAACTCCTCAAAGGCTTTCATTAGAGTTAATGAGCATACAACCCAACTAACACTACACTATTTGAAATCATGAAAAACCTGCTTATCGATTATTTCTTACTGAGAGATGTTTCATGGCAGCTATTTGATGTCAATACAATAGACTGTGGTGAGGAACAATGAATACACAACTTCAGTTTACTGATGTGGTTAGACATCTTAATAAGAGGAGATAGGGTGGACAAAAAATGCTCACACACATTTTGGAACTCCCTTTTCACGAGACTATGTGTTCTCAGACTATATTATAAGCACATTCACTACATCAATTGATTCACCTGAATTCTTAAAAAAAATACAAAAGAAAAGATTCATATTCATTCACATTGACACATAAAGAATAACTAAATTGGAATTTAGGTTTAAAAATGGCAAGTAGGAGTCAAGAATTAAAATATGTGAATCATTCGAAATAAAAACTTTGTTTGGGAGCTGTCCATTTATTTGATATGGCTAGACATAAATAATTAGTTATTTTGAGTATACCACACGAGAGGCACAAAAGAAACTCAATCGTGAGACGATTTAGTAGCGTCAAATAGTCATTGGATTTTTCCAATGGTGACAAATTATCGACCTAAAATATCTACCCCTTGTTGCCCAGGGCAGCTTCAGAGTCTGCACTTAATTAGCTATATAATTAGACTTTGCTTTAGTGGGCCTCTCAGTAGGGTTAGGGTTAGGGTTAGCGTTACACAAGACACAAAAATATCCACAACTGAATTGTGCTAGTATGACTTTAATGTGCCTTTCAATGACTATGATATACCGTACTTCTGAGGTAGTATTAATTATTTGAACTTTTCCAATCTATAAAATACCATATTTTACGGACTATAAGTCGCGTTTTTTCCCCTTAGTTTGGTCGTGGGTGCGACTTATACTCCGGAGCAACGTATGTGTGAAATTATTAACACTTTATTACCTGTATATCATTTCACATGTTATTTTAACCGACATAAAAAACATAAAGGTCAATCCTAAAAGCTATTAAAATGCATGAATAAAAAAAGTGTGTTGTTCCTTTAAAAGGCCTATGCCTGGCAGTGCATGGTCTTGCATCATCAGCCAGCCACACACGCACGCACGAGAGCGGAGGAGAGAACAGATAATTACTTGACCGAATACAAAAATACTTTTGGAGACTTGGAAACATTCTACATGGTCGGCGATAAATAAAATACTTATTTAATCGATCTACAACCGTTTTGGTGAGTTTAAAGTTATCTTACCGTAACTTTCTTCTAATGCTACATGTGTGGATGTTAGCTAAATCCAATAAATAGTTGTTGACAATACTCAACAATAATAGGCACAACGTGGCTACCACAGACAGTTTTGAGCATATGTACAGAGATAGAAACCAGTACATTTAGCATTAAAATCAAAAGTGCTCATTTTATTGCCCACATGTGGCTAAAACCAAGCCCCGCCTACAGACAAATAGTCCTTGCGTTTCGGTACTGACATGAAAAGTTGGGACAGGTTTTTTTTACATAAAAACTTCTAATTTGAAAAAAATCTACAAAATCTATGTAAATCTTTCACAATATATTTAAAAGCAACCAAAATGTTCTATTAAAGTAAAGTATTTTGTAAATTGGCAAAAATCTTCTACGTTTTTTTTTTCATGAATTGATATTCAGGAGTTAGAGATTGGGACAGCCACTTCCCAATAGGAAGTGACATAGAAAAGATGACTTTTTATGCATTCAGTTTAATAGTATCTCAATTATTGCCTTGTGGTAAAATGGATAATAACAAGATATTACTAAATATGCAAGGTCTGAACACTTCATTGTTTTGTAAAATTTGATTTTCATTGTGGGACAGCAATTTCAACCAATTCGGTAGAATGGCTCATATATGTTTTTTTTCTTCTGTATTATGCATTTTATGGCTGGTGCGACTTGTACTCTGGAGCGACGTATAGTCCAGAAAATACGGTACTGTGCTTTGAGTACCGGTATACTGTGTGCACTGTAAAATGAGCTACACATATAAAGTCTGTTTAATACATTACAGGCATCACCAAAGTTGTTTTGGAAGCACAGGACAACGATTCAGGCTACAGTTTAACCAAATTTAGAAGAAAAAAAAAATGTTAAGTTGGAAATCAGGAAAATAGCATCAACATGCTTAGCCTTTCCTTACCTGAGCGTAGTTGTTTGATTCGCCCATTACTTGCATTGGGGTCAATGGGCAGAAAGTCTTTATACCAGGTGATTTCTGGGTCAGGGTTGCCACTGGCGGCGCAGAGCATCGTTGCTGTCCGAGTGCGCTCCACTACTTTCAGTTGAGGGCCCATGTCAATGTTAGGAAAGCCAGGAGGGAGTAGATCCTCTGTATAATTAAGAGGGACAACATCAGCATGATCATGGATATACTGTACATAGAAAGCATTGCAACAAGTTTTATTTTGAACAATTACAGTTTACAACTTCTAGTTTGAAAAAAGGACACAAAAATGTACTTAAAAGACATAGTGATATATTTGACTAAAAGAAAACTTTTGTGTACATACTGTAAGTGTACAATATATGGTGACAAACTGACAATCACTAAAATGAATAAAATCAGGATTGCACAGAAACTGGAGCCTATCCCAAATTACTGTGGATGAAAATCAGATTACTTCCTGAAATGAGCGCTTGCCAGTCAAAGGGCACACGGCTAATCGATCGCGGCTAAGCTATTTCAGTCCTAGCTATGCAAAAATATTTTTTAACATACTGTATAGGAGATTTTTTTGCTCAGAAAATTAGCCAACATATGTTTTAAATTTGAGATTTACCATCCTATTTGATACGTTTCCACCAACAAATAAACTGTCTTGTACACGCAACTCTTGCAGGAAATATTCTTGCCTTTGCGATACAGACTGAGAATACATCCTGGGACAAGCCTTTATAAATGTCAATACAAGATCTGATAAGGACACAATGTAACACATGACGAAAAGCCTCGCGAAACAGTAAATCAAATGACAATTCAAGGTATGTGAAAGGTTAAAACAAAACAATATTTTAAATTACTAGCCATATTTCTGTTCTGCATTTGAAAGGCAGACTCGTGTTTATGGGTAAACTCTCACACTTCCCTCATTCATCTCATTCATGAGCCACAGTACTAGGCAGGATTATTTTTCACAATCTTTGAGGTACCCCTGCAGTTGATAATCATGCATGATTGAGCAATTACTTCACTATTAATGGATGAGAGAGTGTAGTGTTCTCCATAGTCATTGTCCTCCTTTTGCCGTCACGCTGGGACAATTAGTCCCATGGGTCAAAACGCCTGACCTCTACCCTGACTGGAGCCAAAGTAGTGACTCATTCTTAGATTATGAGAGCTCTGGGGGGAAGTGCCTTGAGTTGCAATATGGATCAGAAGCTCAAGGCCACATCACAACTTTGAGAAGACTGACTAAGAAATTGGCCAGTGATACATAGGTCACTGCCCATTTAAAGAGCCAATGACCTCATCGACACTGCACACATCACGGTAGGTTTGGCACCCAGGGAGCACTGAATTGGGAGTAATAAGGGACAGTAAGTAGGGTCACAGATGAAAAATTAGGTAAACTGTAGGCAAGTGGCAAGATCACTGTCAAGGCCCCTGTGAGACCCCCAGTTCAAGCCCAGTTTAGGCCATGGACCATCCAACTGTGGAAACAAAACACACCTCATGAACGCATCAGTCAGAATGAGACATGCTAACAAACAACAACACTGAAAGAGAATGAGAGTGTCCTGTATTTATTTTGGGAATTTGATATTATTGGAGAAAAAATAATAATAAAAGAAATAGAATCTTCAAAAATAAAAGACATTTGGGAGAAAAGAAGGCTGAATCTCACAATGATGGCCGATCTGGTTACGTTCAACTAAAGCTAGCATCAGTGGAGCATGATGAATATTTCACTGCTGGGTTCAAAGACATACAGGCATTTACATCGTTTTAGGCTCTAGTGCTGTATCCTCTCCATCGATTATTAATGATCACCGCTGTATAATCTTTTTATATCGAGTCGCCCTCAAGCTTAGAAAGGCAATTGCAAACTACATTTCCCTTCTGAAACTTCAGTACACGAGAGTGCAATATGTTCTCACAAAATCCCTCTTCTGTATGTCATCAGTGATCTATGTTAAACATGCCATAATGGTGCGGCACTTTCATTCCCTTCAAGCTTGGTCTGTCTGTCGGAGAAGGATTATTGCACCGGTCCCGGCTTTTCCCAGTGACTATTGTATGATATACTGGATGCTTATGAGGCCTGTCTGAGCTTTCAGTCACCAACCTACATGATATGAAAACTGTAAATCGGGGTCAGGACAACCCGTAGTTAAAATGTTGGAAACATTCACTTAAGTAGTGGATTTGGCAATAACAAAAACAGGCAAGTGACAGAGGGAATTAGTTTTAGCTCTGGACAAGAAAAGGTGAGCAAACAAGTCTCCCAAAACAGCAGTAAACCAGAAGAATATTGTTCCATCTTTACAGATGCTGTGACCTGATGCACTTCAGGCAGCTTTTTCTGAATGCTTGTTGTTACATCCCCAGGAATAGAGTCAGATAGCATCGCAAGCTTAAAGGCTCTGTCAATAAGGGCAGCCATGCAAAAATAAACAGATCACTCATCGAGGGAGTGCTACTTCAGGGTTATCCAGCCTGACTGTGAAGGGAAGAAGAAGCCAATAACATACCTTGATGCTATCCTACCTATTCCCAAAGGCCCGCTCCACCATAATAGTCTAGTAATTGTATTTCTACTCTGATTTGCACTTTTTGTGATGACGTATCTTTACAGGCCAAATAGAATCAATGGAAGTGCACTATCCATCAATGACAAGGCATTGTTTATTTCAGCAGGAGCAGCCTTTACCCCTTAGACCAATAATCATTAGACTTCAGGTCGCGGGGGCATCCACCTGCTGATCTTATACGGTAAATGCATGCATTACATGCAACAGGTTTTGAAACACAAATTCGAGTTGTTTCAACTGCAAAAAGCCTCAGCGGAGGCATGCATTTAGAATCCCAAACAAGTATGAATGCAGGTCTGTATTGGCAGGTGGTACATGTTAAGGTCAAACAACCGCTCTCCAATGTTCTCAACTTCACTTGCCTTTAGTTTTACTTTTGTAAGTGTCTATAATTTTGATTTAACATTTAATATCATTACACAAGTGACAGGTGCAAAGCCTTTAATCAGCCTCTGGATAGTTGAGCCAGTGCTGATAATCTGCAGATTCATGCCTGCTGTTGCATACAGCATGCTATCATGTGGCCTGCTTAAAAGGTCTGTCCTTTATACTCACTTAACTTTCCTGACTAATCCTCTTCCCTGTGGTTCACTGGTACACAAAAAGGAATGGTTACCTCAAAGTCATCTAATGTTACAAAATACAAGGCTTGTTTTCTTCTGAGTTAGTTGTCTGCATCCTATAGCTCACAGAGACTTCTAAGCGTCTTGTGTACCAAATAACGTCAGGATTTGACGTTGTTGGTAAAAACTGAACATTCAACCAACATGGCAACACTAATGTAACACTTACAACTAAGATCACATTAAACAGAAGTGCATTTCTATTTAAAGAAGTCAACCCAAACATTTTTTTCCAGAATATGTTCTATGCAGGCCCACTAGTCTAAACACGGCATTCTGATTAATATTGCATTTGTGGAATATGAGAAATCCACCCGTTTTTAGCTAGTTTAGGGGTGGCCAGTTTCAGTGTCACTTCTGTCTACTGAAGATGACATCGAAGTTGCTTAGGCAACTTCAATGTCATCTTCCGTTGACAGAAGTGACAAAATGGCCACCCCCTGAGATGGCTCAAAGTGGGTGCATGTTGCTGCTTAACTTATATCCCACAAACGAAACATTAATCAGAATGTCGTATTGCAAATAGTGGACATGCATAGAACATATTCTGGAAAAAAAATATGTCTGGGTTGACTTCCGCTTTAACGAAATTGGGATATTAAAACACTAATGACAAATGATGAAATGGAGCATTTAGAATTGAAAGTAAACGTCCAAAAGTTTCCATCCAAAGGAGCAATAAGCAGTCATAGGCTATAATAGTGTAACAGTACATACAATATATAATCAAAACGCCAAATGCAGTCCTACATCCAGTCATCAGGTGTCAACATTGGTGGCTTTAATGCTGATGCCTCTGAACCATCCATGATATCATAGGACAGACAAGGAGCAAAATTTGATTTGTGGCCACTGCAGAAAATGCTATGGGGAGCACCACCAACCCCCACACCTAATACTCATATTATTATTTTCACTTACTGAAATTATTTAATTCAATCACTGGCTTAATCAGGTTAACTGATTACCCAGTGCCGCGGCATGGAGACAGGCTATGAGCAGATATGAGCATCAATATTGCAAAGGGACGGCTGGGAGATTGACACAGAGAGTGCAAGCAAGAGTGAGATTTTAGCATCTTTTAGCACTGTGCTATGACAGTTATTTTGTGGTATTATCTTAAGCAACACATTTTTATTTTACAAGGTTTGTACTCACAGATCAAAGCATTTTGAATTGCAATCCCCTGATTCTCTATTGGTATCCCTGTTGAATTGCTTTTGAGAGATACAAAATATGACATGGGAAAAGAGGCACAAAGAGATCTCAGGGACATAGAGAGAATAGCAACACAGGGGAAATCTAATCATAGCGACTCTGGCCCCATCACGGCTCACCCTCTCAAGATACCCATCTCAGTTGAATTATGGTTGTTATGCAGCCAACCCTCCACCTTTCTATACTTTGCACCATTGTGAGAGGGATATGCTGCATTGACATTCTTGACATCAAACGGGTATAATTTACTGTACATCCCCGTATCCAAAAATGATACACTATATTCTCACACCACATATGGATCACAGAGTTACACGGTAAACTATTGCTCTGGCAAACATTTTATAATGACATGCATCAGCTTTGTTGATCTGTGCGCATAACTGAATTAGATATATTAGTGTGCAAAATCATTACAATGTAAACATGGTTGTAAATTGTTACTTGGGTGACAATGAAATGAAAATAAAAACAATAGTCCAATCTACTTATCAACAGCTTTCAAACATATTTTATACAACCTCCATTTGTGAATACAGGATAGACTAGGCCAGGTTTAAATGGGCAAAAAGAGATAGATGTTGCTCTTACGAGGGTATGATATAACAATAACAAATGAACAAACGGCAGCCTCCACTACAGATAGTAATCAATGGTTTTGTCATACACCATATCCGAAATATTAAGAATAAATGATGAAAACGTTTGGGGTTTTTTTTGCCTAAGGATGAGCAGGAATGTGTGCAGTGAGCATCATTTCCTGCCTATAACAAGCACTTATGGGCACTTTTAAAATGAGTACAAGGTGTCATAGTGCATTGCCTCCTAACTTAAGGTACAGCAGAGAGATAGATTCCATGAATCAAGTGTTGAATGTATAGTATATTTAAGAAACATCATTTTCAAAAAGTTAAGGATGACTAAAAAATAAAATGGTTGTTTTTCTTTTTTTTTAATTTCTTTTTATGTCTCTCTGGCTCTGTTCTTCTTCTCTAACTTGTCAGGCTCCTGAGGCGACTGGGCCAAGACAGGCACACTCCAGGGGGACAGGAGATGGAGGCCGGGGCCATTACAGGAAGTGTTTCACCGTAGAGAAATGTCAACCAGTCAAGTCTGGTTTAGTGGTGGGTGGTTTGAGTGTGCGCTTCAGGAGGGTGGGAGTGAGTGAATCATGTGTCAGCGCCCAACACAGTAGGTGTGATTATGCTGCTCCACACACCTATGTCAAATGTAAACGCCATCCGTTGTTTTAAATTTTAACAGTGGAAGTTGAGGGAGTAACTTAACAACAACCAATATAAAAATATGTGGAAGTTTGTTGAAGTCGGAAGTCGGAAACGCTAATGGAAGCTTGTTTAAAATGATAGTCGGACTGGCCTGTAAGCAATTACTATTTGGTCCAACAGAACAAAATGGTGGATAAACGGACGGCGGGAGGGTACTCGAGTTGTAGGCGGAAGGTGATAAACGGACCGCAATTCTGTAATAAAATGCCCAGCTCTGTTCATAGGTTACAGTATGTTTAACATGTAATTTGAGATGTCTCTTCAGGTGTCTCTTCAGGTCACAGGAAATTATCTCTAGTGCAACTACAACCTTAAACTCCACCACTGATGTGTAACTGGTAACCATCATGGTCACCATCCCTTGCTTTGAGTGGAGTGCACTAACCGGACGACAACTCTAAGGCGTTGGAGGGTAAGGTTCTCTAGTATACTGTTGCATAGTACTGGCTAGCATTAGAGATGTATGAATGAGATATAAACGTCATATCGGGGGGCCTCCTCCTTTGGCTTTTTACTGATTTATTTTATTCCTTTTCATCACCTTTTCTTTTGACGATTTTAGGTAAGGCTTATAACTCAGCTTTCTTTTATCTAGAGTATGTTTAAAAATTGAGTTGTTGCGGTATTTTTAATCACCTTTCCTTTTTAGCTCCAGTGTTTTGTTTTGTTTTCCTCTAGGGGGGCCTCGGCAGTGGGAGTCGTGTATGGTTCTCTTGTGGGAATGCTGTCCTGGGGTCATGCTCAGGATTGGGAGGGGGCCCCGCAACATGTATAGAGTCTACACTAGTCTGCTGGGGTCAGGGTGGTCTCTGGGGCATCTTTTCCACCCCTGGTTCCTGAGTTTCAACCCATGCCGTTAGTATGTATGCATTTGTGTATATGTGAACAGTGTTTGTATGTGTGTGGGTGGGGGTGTCTTCATGTGGGAGTAGGAAGGGTGTGTCTCTTTCACATCTGTCCTATTGTTTGTGAAGGACTTTATGTTGGATTTCTATGTATGAACGGTGATGTACAAATACAGTTTGATTTGAAGTGTGGTTTATATGCATCACATGGTTTATCTCAGCTAATACAGCAGAACATCAAAAGGAGACCATGTTTTCATTTCCATAATTGCTAAAGGATTTGGCGATAGATGGATGTGTGAGACTAGGCTGGTAGGTCATTGTCCTGTGGAGCATTAAGCCTCACGCAATTATGCCACTAATGACATATTTGAAGGTTGGCTTGATGAAGGGAACAACACGTTTGAATAGGTAGTGGTTTGAAATGAGCAGAGGGCCACTCCGATGTCTACCAGGTAATTGCCTTATGTTAACATGCAATTTGGAAGTGACAGGTATATGTGGCAAAAAAAGGTCAAAGAGGATTATAGCTTTCAACACGGTGACAATGGTTAGAGTGTTGGGAAATACGTCACTTAGAAAGATTAAAAGTGCAAGACTATGTGTACTGAATATTAATAAGCTATTTGATTGGTGAGTGAGATACCAATGAGTTTAATCTTGATCATCTCATATTGAATGAGGTGTCTCTCCACAACTTCCAAAAGAGTAATTTACTGCATTTGTTCAAAAAGATTGTAAATGTATTTTTGTATTTGATAAATGGGATTCATAAAATGTGAAGCCTGAATATTAGCACTGACATTACACTGGGCCTTCAGTTCAATCAGTTGTGCCCAGAGGATCTACATTGCAACCTCTGTGGAGAGTAACTTCAGTCATCCGAGCTGGTAGATCATTTATATGTAGAAGAAATAGAAGATAGTTGCCCGTTCTCTTCTTTATGCATGAGATGAGCCACTCAAAGGTCATCACTCGCACCGATTCTAATCATCAGAAACCACCTTCCTCTCCAAACTCTCACTCTGCGCTCAGGTGAGGTAAAAATGTTGATTAGATTTAAACACATTTTGGGAAACATGGGCCTAAAACTGACGCGACTTTTTCTTTCTTTTTTTTTTTTTTTGCTGATAAATCCCAAACCAGTATTGTCCTAAATACACTAAGCATAGCTGGAAAATCACTCCATAAATCCAATGTAGATATTGACATGGTTGGCATAGAATAGCATAGCAATATCATTTACCTGCCATTTATAATGTTAATGAAATGAGCTTTTCAAATGTAATGTGCTGGGAGACCAGCAGAAACAGTAAGAATAGCCTTTCACAAGTCAGTTGCCAACATTATCTAACAGTTTAACAATGATTTCAAAACCATCTCAAAAACACTTCCCTCTCAGTTCAGTCCCCAGACAAATGATCCACGTATCTGAGCTTTCCAGCCAATGACAAACCAATCAGAAAACCTGTACTGGTTCTTCTACAATTCACTCCCGTACCTCTCCTCTTTTCTTCATCATTCTCTTTCTACAGCTCCTTTCACCCCTCTACCACTGGGGCCTTATATTGGCTCTGGCTAGTTGTACGGGGTCACCGGGGTTACTCTGCTTGAGCAGGAATTATATAAAATTGATGACGAAAGCTCAGAAGTCAGCCACCTTAAGTTAGAGGCGCCCTTCACTTATCTTGATCGGTACTGCCTTTTCATTTACTTCATCCTCCGCCTGTCTTCCTTGCACTCAGCTTATGTCTCCAATGTTAGCTTCCAATCACACATGACTACAGCGTTACAGGTTACAAGGATCAATGAATTCGCTTGCCAGAAACTCTCATCAGTAATAGTAGTCATAGCTTTTTCTGAGCTTTCAGTCAAAGACAACTAATACATGACTTAATGCTGTTCTGGCTTAATTTGATAAGAACTAAGTATAGGGAAGGCCCAAAGGGGGATCATATATCTGCATAATACTGTATATTATGGTGATAGGCCTGTACAAGATATGTGTTTTTACCATTCCATAACCATTTACAATGTAATAATATGTCTTGTAATAATTATAAATAATGAATACAAACTCAAAAATATGCATACTGCACCAATCTGAACAGACCGGCACCGATTGGTGAGCAGTTCCAATTAGTATGATCTGATACTCACAATACACTTTATAACTGCACTAGTGCAATATGAAGGGAAATATCTATGAATATATATGAAATGGCAATAACGGCCTCAAATTCAGGTTAATACACATTTTTAAAAATAACACACTTGATTGTGGCAAATAAAACACTTTCAAACAATTCACCAAAGGTTTGTGTGGCTTTTGCGTGGCGCTGACCGGTAAAAATGGAGCAAACAAACAGCGTCTAATTCACAAAGCATGCGCAGATGACAAAATGCTTCACTAACTGCGCTGCTACCCAGAATGTGTCTCGGTGAGGCAGTGGTATTTGCTCGTATTTGAATGAGGTAATATGCATATATTTGGCAGAGAAATTGCCCACCTCTAAGCAAATGAGCCTCATTGCTAAACAATGTCTAAGTCACTAACATCGGCGCTAATAACCACACGCAGGTTGAGTGAAGAAAATAACTACAGAGAGCTGGGTATAAAATTGGTGCTCCTCTGTGGGATGCATCCCGGAGGAAATATAGAAAGTGACAAAGGCCAACACTAAAGTGAAGTAAAGTGATAGAAGGGCTGACAGGGTCAGGAAATTCCTTCTATTCATCATTATGGCGAATGTGAGGTTAGTCCCTAACAAAACGAACCAAAAAAAAAACAGTTATAATAAAATTGCAATTGCTTGTTTATTTTCAAACATCAGCTGCTACTTCCAACATGAGTGACATCATGGGCGTTGTAATCACGAGATTGCATTTTCAGGATCCTTGGCACCCTCATACTGGTCAGTGGACACTTCAATAATACTCCTGTCTCTCATTAACGAACAATTTCACACAACAAGTGGACCTTGCAGTGAAAGGGAAGAAAACTCTGCACCTCCTGTATGTCAATGAAAAGCAAGCATGCGACTCATCTTACGCTCTTTTGTTGTATCACAACTTCATACACCTTGTGACCACCAACATGTCACTGATGGAAAAGCAGGCGGCCAACATAATTTCGTAGACAGGCGCACATGTGGTCGGCGTAAAAATTGAATTCAAGTGATGACCTTCATTTTCGTATCAGGGCAAGTCTAGTTTATGCAGACCACGCTGCGCCTCGTTGGCCATTCCTGCGGCCTAAGGGCGTTTTCTATTTCACGCTGCCAGCGCACCTGACACTTTGTTGGCAGAAAGTAGACTAGACTTTAGTCAAGGTGAAACGCGGTCTAAGTTGTGGTGCAGGTGGTATAACATGATTTTGATGGATTTGATATAGGCGCAGGCTGATTCTGTGGTCCGCTGATACATGCAGTGGATCTCATATCTTATTTCTTTCATAAATATGACATCAGCCTAGTCAACTCTGTATCATCTCAAGTGGAGATCTTCTAGCAGTTCCTTATAAACGTACTTTGCACACGCTGTTCTCCTGCATGGACTCCTGCGAGTCCGTTATGCTTCCACCGTGTACACCGCCTTTCCTACGTTGAATTTAAAGGAACTGAGGGGAGTCGCTTCGATTGGCCAGTAATCAAATTGGCTGTGTTCACTCCCACAACAGCACAAACGGCCATTTTTAACTGAACCTGTCTACGAAAATACCAAAAGAAAGAAGTTAGACTGCATTTTGTGGTACACTTGCGCTGTGCATGAAAATAGGGCCCAAAGACTGTGACTGTTTGCTTTAAAGACACAGAGGGGGCACTGCAGGAATGTCTCAATTTCACCAACTTGTTTTGTGTTTTTACAGAAAATATTCTTTTTTTTTTTTTTTTTTTAAATCCTTTTTAAACTGCTTGAACACTTGTATTTCCCCTCTGGGGACTCATAGGGGATATCTTGAAAAAGAGCTTCTAGATAGTCCCACTCTTCTACCCTCTGTTGGGTTTCACTCCACACTCTGCTTGGCTCAAACCCCTATTGTTGAATTTTGATCCCACTGGGCTTTGACTGAGCTGCTGATCCCTGTGACCACAGCAGCATCAAACTGCATAGAGCACATATAAAGAGTCAGGAAGTCAAATACATGGACAGCATTGATATTTTGTTAGAATATATTTTGCAGATGAACTATTCCCACAGACTCGTGACTACAAACCACATCATATTAGGTACAGTGAAATAAATTACTGCTGATAACAGGATTGAAATCAAATGTTCTTTGTGTTCTAAATTATCTTTTTATTGGAAAGCTAATCATTTCCGTTCTTATTGTGGATACATTGTTACACATTGCTCTTGTTCAAATTGATTTGACTTGTGGAAAATAAAAAATTAGAATACTAACTTTGTCATTCCTACTACATTAAAAGAGAACACCAATTGCAGGAAGATTCAGTTGAAATTAGATTAAACAGGTACAGTATACTTACTGACAAAAGTACATTACTATTTTTATTTTGTCATTTACCTTCCTATTTTCCTGCCAAGTAAATACATTCACATTTAAAAGGAATATTTATCCCAAACAAGTTATTTATATGTGAGTGAATCTCTGTCCTACAGTGCCTAATAATGTGAGTGGTGGCTCCATTAGTCCTACAAAGTCTTCAACACATATCTCAGTTGCCTTTCTTTTAGTTTTTTTTCTGGATGGGTGCTTTAAAAAAAAACAAAAAAAAACACTGTTTTCTAACATAAACCCTACTGTGTGTTTGGCCCTATTGAGAGCCATTACACTTCCCGTATTTTGAACATTTTTTCTCCTTGTCTGCTTAAGCATCAATAAAAGTCAGCTACTTTTAAACTGTGCTTCTTCGATAGAGTTTCAAAACCCTGGGATGTCCCCTTGTGTGCAAAGTGTGATACCTGTATGTGGTTGAACATTTTGGGATCCATAATATGAAATATAGCTTCATTTTTATTTGAGGCAATGTCTGTGTCATAGGCACACCGCCTCTTCTCCATTATACACATTTGAACAACTGTATTTCCTACCAGGCTTTCAAAAGAATGTTATTAATCGAACCATCTTGTTTGTTTGTTTGTAGCGTGTCAAAGGGGCCGCCATCAGTGTTCTTTTGCCCCTGTGCTTTCTATTTCTTTCCATCCTACAATGCATGTCATGTTGGTGAATATACCTATAAAGGTCTCAGCTGTGCTGCAATGTAATAACATTGTAAACGCGCAAGTCCCAGCCCATCTTTTTCTTTTATTAATTGCAGTCCTTTATTTAATTCCGACCCTTTGTCCTTGTAATATATATCTTGGTACTAATCTGTCCATTCAATATATTATTTAGGTGGTATACACACTGGCAGACATTGAAAAAGGTACAACATTCGTGGAAGTACATTTATCCTAAATGACTATATCCTAAAGCTTGGGCTGAAACATGAACTAACTATCGGCCATCTTTGTAAAGTCAGAGTTTATCTTTCAATTTAAAGGGCCATATTTAATATCAACTAGAGGAGGGTCTTTAGGCACTGAAACAGCAAGTTATTTAATGGACTGTGCCTGACTGGTTTTTCGAACAGCAACCACACACACAATGACCCAAGCCAAGATTGCCACCCTTCATTGGTTGACTTTGAGGAGTTGCCTGGGCCACGGCGGAGTGGGAGAGGCATTTGTCTGTGTCCGACACATCTTCCAGATTTACAGAGGATCTGCAAAATATATTTGACAACGCTGTACATGGAAAAGATGCAGCTGAATGCTTTACATCCCTTTGTCAAGCTTCCCAAAGTTTGGCGGAATTACCAGTTGAGTTTAGAACCCTTGCCATAAAGGGTAAATTCAATTATGAAGCTTCCCAGGTAGTACTGCTCCACACTCTCAATTAATATGTCATGGTTCAGTTGGCTTCCCGAAATAAACTATTTTACTCAGACTTGTCAATCTTTCCATAAAAATGTATTGACTTCTCAGAGACCATCAGGGACAGCATAATGACAGCCGACAACTGCACCCAATCCTAATAATTTTTCATCAATGGCCAGCCATAGACCCACTCATCAGTCACAGCAATCATTTCAAGACGTTCCCATTTCTGAAGTTGTCATGCCCATGCGCCAAACGCCTGATACAGCCAGTAAAAGGACAGGCTCAATAGAATTGGTGAGCCGTGGCTAGTTCCTACTCATGCCGTCTACTTTTCACCTCCCCACTCCCCTTTTTTTGGACATGCCAGTCTCTAGCCTTGTCCCCTCTGGTCAACTGTGGCACAGATGATAACTTAACTACCACATCAGCCATACACCCTTACTGGACAGTTATTGTCCCGCGTAGACCAGCAGACGGTGCCCGTCTCTTTCCAAACCTCTGCTAACCAGTGTCAGCTAGCGGTAATCATGTTTTTGTTTTGTTTTTCTTTTAAATTACATTTTTGACTGTCTTCAAACTCCCCTAATATGGATTGCTGGCTTAAAATACACAAACCAGCTATTGACGGACAAAGCGACTAAGATGATTAACTGCATCGTGTATTTTTTGGGGGTCATAACTATTTGAAATTCGCCCCAGTACCTAGTCTTATCATTCAACCAGAAGAGCCTAATCTCAACTCCTTTGCAAATGTTGGACAAGTTTCAGCAAGGAAGTTCCTTCCTCCTCATTGCCCGTATGATTGTGCCATTGAGCTCTAGACTGCAGCCACCCTCCCAAGTGAATGACTTTAAAACATCTCACGAATCGAACAAGAAGCTATAGAGATGTAGAAGTCAGTCTTTTAGGAGCAGGTATTATCTGACCCTTGCCCGCCTCGGTGGGTACAGTATTTTTCTTTGTTGGGTAGAAGGATGAAACAATAAGACCCTACATTGACTAAAAGGGGTTTAGTAACGTCAACATAAAGAACACATACCCCCTTTCCTTTGTTCGAGCGAACCTTCACCCCACTACATGGAGCTGGTACGTTTTATTTACTTATTTACAAACTTGTCTGCATTAGGGAGAAAGATGAGCTTTCAATACTATTGGGTCATTACAAATACCATATAAAGCCTAGTGGTTTAACCAACGTGTCATTGCCATTCCGGGCCCTGGTAAATGATGTCCTCTGAAATGTGTTAAAGAAGTTTGTTTTTGTCTACCTGGAAGGCATTCATATTTTTTTGATCACTTCTACAGATGGTTCGTAAAGACGTACAGCCACGTTGCAGCTCGACTCACTGCTCTAACTTCCCCCACAATTCCATTTCACTGGTCTGAGGAGGCTGACGCCACCTTCAGCAACGTCAAGTCAATTTTCATCTGCTCCTGTGCTCATTCATCCTGAGCCTTCTGGTCAGTTTATTGTGGCGGTGCATAGCTCTGAGGTAGACGTGCAAACCTGTCTGTTCACTAACTGGAGTTGGCTGACACTTCCTGCTTGACTTAGATTCATAATCCACTAGCCATTCTTTGTCAATGATTCTAGTTGCTGACCATGGAGACAAAGACTCTGTCTTTCGTCACCACTGGCAAAGTATATGCTGAAAAAAAATACATCCACTAAGCCCAGCTCTGCATTCCTCTGCCCGTTACCCATGCCTAGCCAGTCATGGTCCCACATAGCGTTGGGTTTTGGTCAGCTCATGGATCGATTTGCTAAATCCACCCACTCCATTACCCTTGTCATATTCTATTCTGCTACTGAAACTTCAAAGTTATTAGTCCAACACGTTTTCCATATCCATGGCATCTCCTGATCTTCTTTCAGAACCTTACAGACCTCTGTGACCTCAACTTTTTTTAAGGATCCATAAGTGAGGATCACTCTACGCCATGCAGAGACCAACCGGAGTAGCTTTTCCACAAATGAGACCATTGTCGATGATTTCTTCTCTGTGGCCACCAGTACCCCTGTTAATCATCCATTCTGGCGTCTGGAGCATCATACGTCTTGTAGCTTTTGTTCTAACCTCACGTGTAGCATTTGCATCCCCATGATAATTTCTTCAGTGTTTTAGACACTGGCCTATGCTTTTTTTGACTCACCTTTGGCTTCATCCAAACAGACATTCCCTTAAAAATATCTTCTTTAAGCACATGAAATCGTTATTCATTTAATCTGCAAAACCTTCTGAACTTTCACCAAATCAGCTTCAGGCCAGCTTCTTTACCAGTGGTTTGCATAGTTTTCCACTCTCATTGAGTGTTAGCTATAGTGGGTATTTCTTAGCATTACTGCGCCGCATCTTTCCCCTTATCTCCATCCTAAATAAGTGATAGACCATTTGGTATACTGGTGTCTTAACCCCTCACCCCTGTTGTCTTTAGTCTGGATGGTATTCTATGTTTGTATAAGTATTTCTTTATTTACTCTGGTTCTGTCAGGAGCCTAGTTATCACACTGCCATCACTAAAGATTCCTAGCTGGAAGTTTAATTCGATCATGGTATGGTGACATAATAGACACTAGGAAGACTGACACTGTACTCAGTCTGTATGTACACCATCAATTGTTAAATATTGTCATCAGCTTCTTCTCTGCTCTTTCTTTAATTTTTACAGTATGTAGAAGGACAGGAGGTCTTAGATGTCTTGCTGATATAGCCAAGCTTATTCTTCACTGTCTCTTTTAACACAAACAGGTAAACAGAAGTAAACATCTATTCAGACCGGCTGTTGGCATGCTTATTTGCACCCACGCTACAAACAATAAACCAGGTTTCTCTCGCTCGTGCATACAAACATGGACACACGTGCACACACACCCACACACCAAAACCTTTCACGATGTGCCTAATTATTTTATTTTTTTGCAATTCAGCACAATACCGTGCAATCACATTGTTCTCTAAAACAAATATTTAAAAGGTATTCAAGCTGTCAACACCAAAACCTAACACTATTGGCAATACAAAAAAAGGGGCAAAAGTAAGACAGACAAAAGCAATGCAAATCAAAACAACAACGAAACAAAGAAAAGGTCACCTAAAGAAAAATAGAGTGCTGGAGAATAGTTTGGTACATTACAAGCTAATGGCAAGAACATAGTGACTAAGACATGCAACATGTCCGACAAGTTTGAGTGTACTGTGCCCGACTGTTATTGACACTGCCTTTGGATTTCCGGCCCTGTTTTACTACGCTTTTTCTGCATTTTTGCAACTTAAGAGTGCAAATTATTTAACTGTAACTACTGAACACAAACTAATAAAGGTGTAAAAGTTCCACCCATCCATTATCCAAGCTGCTGATCCTCATGAGGGTTGCGGACATGCTAGAGTCTATCCCAGCTGTCTTCGGGCAGTAGGTACACCCTGAACTGGTTGCCAGCCAATTGTAGGGCACCCATAGACAAACAATTGTTCACACTCAGAATCATACCCAGGCACAATTTAGAGCATTCAATTAACCTACCATGCATGTTTTGTTATGTAGGACCCCTGTACTGTAAGGTGGACGTGCTAACCAGTCTCCTGATACTCTTACATGGAAAACCATCCATCGTACCACCAGGTGTAAAACAATAAATATAAAAATACAAAATCAATGTAGTGTCGTAATTAATTACAAAAATAATGAACACAACCTCACACAAACAATGGTGAAATAAACACCTCTAGATGGTGATTTATGGTTTTAACAAAACATTTATTTACCAGCACTATCAAAATCCACTTGCCAATTGGGGGACTGAAAAACACCCTAACAATACAAAACATGAATATATAGTATGCTGACAAAAATATATTTACCTGTCCATTCTCCACCCAATGGGAAATTACTCCATCCAGGAGGAGGAGGGAGGCTAAAAATATATTTAAGGAATCAGTGTGGTGGATAAAAAACAAGCTTGGAACTTGGCATGCAGAGAGCAACAGCTTTGGAAAGACTTTAGAGAGACTGTGATGAGAGACCGAGAGGGTTTGATTGGTTCCACCTGGTTGGGAGTGGTAAACCAAAGTACGCTTCACTTGAGCACCCACATGCTATTCTGCACTACTTTTGCAATATAGAAAAATATAATACAATTAAAACATCTATCAATCACAGCTTTTGCTCCTTGAGAAGATGTTTTGGCAAGATTCATTCATACAATAGCAATCATGAGGCTACAGGCTGCAGCACAGTCCAAGAAGTATACAAACCAGAAAACTCCCATTTCTTCAAACAACAGAAGCTGACAGTATGGTAAGTGGAAAAGTTACCATACTCCTGATACTCTTACATGGAAAAAAGGCAACAAATCCCATAACAAAGAAATAATTATGTTCCTATAAGTGAGAAAAAAAAAAAACACAGCTCAAACAGCATGTTCAGTCAGCTCTCAAGAGTACGCCTTGTTCGCTTGTCGGCCTTCCTTCCAATAACTCCCAGAGGACTATGTGCAGCCAGATGGATGGATGGATGATCTTGGCTATTCGGCTAAGGTTTTAGGATAGCCAAGACAGCATCACAGTCAAAGATAATTAAACTTGCCCTTGCCGCATACAGACAAACACAGAATGGTCACTGAAACTAAAGTGTCACCAGTCTCTTCATAGTATTAAAAATTAAAATAAAATTAATAACTTTGAATTGTCACGCATGTGTTTATTCACATATTTACAATATGGAATACAGTACACACATTTGCAGGGCTGAATACAGCGAGGTTGCTTCCATTGACTATATATGAGAATGCTTTGTGACTTGAATTGGATTCTACCTTCGGCCACAATGGGGAGTGGGATTCTGGTCAAGATAATACCACAAAATACAATACTGCTTTATAAGCCATTTTAAACATTAAACTAAAACTTTTCGGGAGTTAAAACAGTGGCAGGAACCCACCAGTGCGCTACCACTGTACTTAACAGTTCAATAGATTGGCAAATAAGTGTATGTGGAACGTATGTGAGTTTATGTGTGTGACAAGCTCACCGCCGTATGATAATGTAGATACACTGATATAGTGCACTCCATTAACCATTTTGATTGAATTGGATTTTCATCTGTTGGACTTTTTTTGGTTGTTTGTTTTTTGGGACGGACAGACGGAGTGACGATAGACGAACTGGCGGAATGGCGAAATTTACTGACGGAAGCGTTGGCTGAAGCACGGTTAAAAAAGCATGATGTACTGACAATGACAGATGGGTGCCCATATATATATATATATATATATATATATATATATATATATATATATATATATATATATATATATATATATATATATATATATATGTATATATATATATATATATATATATATATATATATATATATATATACATATATATATATATGTCATGTCATCTTCCAAACCGCTTATCCTATATAGGGTCGCGGGGAGTTGCTGGAGCCTATCCCAGCCGTCAATGGGCGAAGGCAGACTACACCCCGAACTGGTCGCCAGCCAGTCGCAGGGCACACATAGACACTGTCACTGAGCATATATATATATACATATATATATATATATATATATATATATATATATATATATATATATATATATGAGAGCGCAGGCAAGTGTACGATTACAGTTCCTAAAACCCGCTGCCCACTCCTGCGCCTCCTCCTTTTTATTTTCTTAGGAGTCCCTGATTACAAAGGTGTCCCAGCTCTAAGGAAGAGGGTAGCGAAACCAGCTGTAACATTCTGAACTTGTTTTGTCTATGTGCGTGTGAGCTTTTATCATCCATATGTGGAAGCAAAGCACACCAAGCAAGTTGGGCCTAGACATGGAAAAAAGCTAAACCTAAACCCACAAACTAATAAAGCTAACAAGCCTAATCATGAAAAATCTAACAGATGCATCATGATATACATTATTATTGTTACACTACAATAAAACGATGAAACACCTGCGACTTTCTGCGAGCGCCCCCGCACCTTGCGACGTTTAATGTGACATCATTTATTAATTAATTTTTACTGATGAGCCTTAACCCAGCCAATAGATTTACCGATCGTCTCGTCACATCTGACCGATGAAATTACCGAACACGCCACAGTGGACCAATGAAACTGTCAGAGTGCGCCCACATAGAGAGGTGATTTGCGTAGTTCAGTGGGGGGCTTTCATGATGTAATCTTTTACCAAAATTGGCCGCATGCGATGAGTGAATGAAGTGTAAAGTGTACTGTAACGCTTACAAGAGCAACTATTGCTGATGTTTGCTGGTAGATCCTGACAGCGTAGAGCAGGGTCAAGAAAGCCACTATTATTAACAGATTTCAAAAGGCTGCACCTCTGCGTGTCAAAGAGGGCAGCTCAAGCTCACCCGCAAATTTGCCTTGTAATGCAACAGACACCAGCCACAACGAAAGAGAGACTGAGAACGTGTGAACAAAGGAGTTTTGAGGCTGTTGAAGAAGGCTTTAGTGGGTTTAGTGCACAGGAGGAGGAAGGTAATGATAGCAATTAGTGGCTTTTCTGGAGCCTACTACATGTGTAACTAGCCATGTTGGGTGTTGTTTGGAAAAAAAAAACATTTACCAGTAGTAATTAAAAGTTGTTGTTTTGTTTTTTTAATCCATCTGTGTGACCTCTTTCTTAGCAAATATCCCATGTTATAATGTGTAGACCAGCAGCTAAATTTAATAATATTAAGCAGTCAATATATGTACAGACTGTTTTTTATGGCTAAATCTGCCAACAAATACCCAGCCAAGCCAGCCATCTTGACATCCCAGAACACGACCGCTGCCTTTAATGTCGATGTGGCCCATGCGGCTTGTCCCATAATCCACTATGCCCCTGTTCCAAGAGCCAATGTTTTTTTTCCACCTCACCTATTCCACATTGCCCCCTTTGTCCCCCTTCATCTCCATCCAAATCCTCATTTAAATGTTCTGTCTGTTGCTCATCTGGTTTCCTCCACTTTCATCTCTCCTTAGCCTTTGTCTCATTGCAGCAAAACTTTATCTTCTCCATTGCTTCCTAAGATGCATCATTTCATCAGATTTCTTAATAATGTGTTTTTCCTTTATGTTATCCATCTTTCACAACTGACAGTTTTCTGTGCTTTATTTTCATTGTGCCAATACAATTTGAAAATAATTTAGAAAACATAACATAATCCTTGGAATTTCCTGTACAGTAGTACATATATATTTGTTTTATATTGGTGATTTGATCTTCCCTCAAAAGTAGTAGCAGCAGTTTGGATATTTATTCAGATTTTGTTTTTTTTTGTTGTTAAGACAACAAGGCGGCACGGTGGTCGACTGGTTAGCACGTCCGTCTCACAGTTCAGAGGTTGTGGGTTCGATCCCGGCCGCCTTGTGTGGAGTTTGCATGTTCTCCCCATGCCTGGGTGGGTTTTCTCCGGGTACTCCGGTTTCCTCCCACATTCCAATAGCATGCATGGTAAGTTGATTGGACTCTCTAAATTGCCCCTAGGTGTGATTGTGAGTGCGGTTGTTTGTCTCTGTGTGCCCTGCGTTTGGCTGGCAACCAATTCAGGGTGTCCCCCGCCTACTGCCCGAAGACAGCTGGGATAGGCTCCAGCACGCCCCGCGACCCTTGTGAAGATAAGCGGTATCGATAATGGATGGATGGATGTTAAGACAACAAAATAAAAAGTAGAAAGAACCCGCTGAGACAAGTGAACTTAAAACTACAGGCGGTAAATTGGGCTATTTGCTCGTACCATACTGAGAAGGACAATAGATCCCTTTTCAGTTGCAAAATAACGGGGACCTCAACACATTTCTTTCTTTCTGTGTTCTTGCCTGAGCAGGAAAAATGCTGTCCTCTGCAATCTGGGGGAAACTTTGTCAAGATAATTTCATTCACTCCACAGGTTTCTTATGCTCCTATGGATTGCCCAACATTTTCCCCATGCTTACTACCACAGATACAGTACATACACAAACAAACACATACCTGTGTTTAGGTTTCCAGTTCTCTTGTTATCAACCCATCCTGTATCCAGTATTTTACTGAACTTAGTCTGTATATTTATAGCAAGATATTGTAATGGTTGTCCGGGAAATTTAAAATCCTATCCGGGAGTATGACCTTTATATGACTTTATATCAAGATATATGACATAAAATACACAAACTGTCAAAAATGTCCAAGATCCATGGCCTTTCAAAGACAGTATCCTTGAAGCATTTGCACCACTCTAGCTACTGAGAACAGTATCCAATTTTATAAAATACTTTTTTTTCTTCTTTTGTGTGTGGTGGGCAAGCCTGGCCTAAACCTCCCCACACACATCCCACCTCATCCCTCTGACAGCCAGCAGGGCCTACCATGTGCATTGTCAGCCAAATATAGCTCCGCTTCATCCAGTCCATGGCAGATGGCAGCGGGAGAGAACAGATAGGACGTGGGGTGTGTGTGCGTGTGTGTGTGGTGGCGTGTGTATGCGTGTGTGTACGTGAGAAGACAAATCTGCGTGACCATGCTCTATCTTCCTCTCAGAACATATGGTAGTAGGTAAAAAGAAAACTAACACCTATAGGAGGAAAAAGCAAACCTGAGATTTCCGGTACCTGATAATCTCATCTTTGTGTCTATCAACATCTTTCTGCTCACACTTGCATTTATAGTTAAACAGAAGGTCTTCCATGAATGGCCAGCGGATTATAGCCGCAGAACTGGAAAAATGATTAATAGCCTTCTCTACACCAATCCATTTGTTATTAGGCCTTAAAGGCCTAGGCTATACAATTATTGGGTTTTTTTTCCCCTCACAGTTCATACAGAAGCTTCCATTATCCACATTATTGCTGACTGATGTCCAAATAATGTATACAATTCTTTACCTTTAATAATGAAGTGAATATTGCTATTCTTTTGTTAACACTTACAAAAAAGTGTTATATGGGCTAGTTTAATGAATGACGATTATTTTTATTATTAAACTTGCATATCTACAACCCTGAAAAAAATGTTGCTCCTGAAAAATTTAATTGGATATGGCCAGCTTTACATGGGACTGTATAATATTTTCATTTTGATCAACAAAAGACTTCCAGCCTTACGTTAACCTAAATAGTGCATTCCTGCGTTAACCTAAATAGTGCATTCCTGTTTATTGATTATCTTACAATTGATTAATACAGTACACAAAAGTTGCAAAATGTTGTGAAAATATCGGATTGTGAGTTCTACTTCCCACCTGATGTAAAAACGCTCAAATGAGAAGCCGGAATCATGTGCAACTATATGAAATCTGGTCACATTTGGAATATTGTTTAATATGTGATCAGCCAAGTAAAAGATTCCCTCCATCTGTGACAAATGCACTACAGAAACCCGTAAGGTAGGATATCATCATAAAAACACCGCAAGAGCTCAATGATGTCCACTTAGTGATTTATTATATAATTTGTCCTCTGCACACTCCTTCATACTGCAGGACTCACCTCGGATGATCGACAGCTTGGCATTGACGGTGATCTCGCCCTCGCTGTTCTCAGCCACACATTCATAGATGTTCTCGTCACGTGGTGCACGGAGAGGTTGAATTCGGAGCACGGCGCCGGCACCCTCGTCGAATTCGATATTCTGTTGGTTGGAAGTTAATCATTGTTCGACAAATGTGTAATTTGGAATTCAAAGCAAAACACGTTAGAATCTTAAAGTCTGAATGTTCAAAAGAGTTAGGGCAGTTCTGTATTACTTAATAGTAGCCACTAGGTCATATCTTTACGCATCCTAGTACACGACCATCCATTATCAGTCAGTGAGCAGGATTACTTAACCATTTTCAAAACTTTTTCCACAAAGTAGATGTTCGTCAGAGGTCAAGGAATAACTCATTAAATGTTGGCACTAGGGCGGTCACTATTGTATATTTTTTAGAATAGATTATTCCATCAATTAATCGGATAGAAATTGTATACATACATATATATTACTGTCGAGGCCGTTCAAAAAGTTAAATCAGAAAGCGCACACTTCAATTGTTTTTTTTTAATTTTAATTAATTACTGTCACTGTCCGAACACTGCTGGACTTAACTGCATATGTAATAAATTAAAATTGAGTACTTTAGTCACAAAAAAAAAAAAAAAAAAACTTTACCCAACACAATGCAATAGGCACGTATTGTATTACTGCACTGTGATGTATTTTAATAGCATAGCTCAGCCCTATTCATGGTCCAGTAGTATAGCCTGTGACCCAGTGGGTAGGAATCCCTGCCTTATATACGGAAGGTTTTACACCCCTAAGTAATCTTTGCATTTCTACGCAAGCAGCTCTTTTCCAGACGTCGTTTTCTCAAGCTGGAAAGGCTGACAGGTTGAGATGGTCATTCAGAAAGTCCATCTGACAGCAAAGCCAGCCAATTTTTCCAAAGGCGGGTTATCATTGAAGCAAAGAGGGGCTTCCTGCGGACGTCTTTGGGTTGAAGCTAAACTTTAAGATTTAAATATGTGTATTGAGGAGCCTGCTGCTCCATTGCTGTGTGTCTCAGGGCTGAGCAGCTAATTAGGCAAAAACACTGCAGAGCAGAGCAACACGATCAATATCAAAGCATCTGTCTTGAGGCTGGAATCAGTAGGAAAAAAAAGAATACTTCAAAAACCCTTTCAATATTTTTTTTTTTTTATTGCATGTTAAAAGCGATAAGAGAAGTGTCCGTTTTCGCAAGCTCCGTCATGCCCTTGGCTTTGTGTTGCACTTAACATGCAGGAAAGGAGGAAAGCACAACTTTTTATTTTGTCTCCCCTGATGATGTTGGCATTTCTTGCATGTTTAGCTCACTCCCATGTGCTTCCCTTGATACTGCAGCATATGTACACCTATCTCTGCGCACTGCAGCTGTTAACGATTCTACTTTTTAATTAAAAGACACTGAGAATCAGTCAAGAGTTTTAGCGATTCCGTCGGGAGGCCTTTTTAAATCTGAACGACAGACATTGGAAATAACGTGCTGAAGGTAAACTGGCATAGACACAGCAGAACTAGGTTACAGAGCATGGGGTTTATTTAGCAAGTGTGACATCACTCCTTTAAGTGTAGAGAGGACAGAGTTAAAGAATGATAGGCCAGGCCTTGCGTGGGATTACTGGATGATGATCTTGTGGTGAACGTGCAAATCTCTTAGAGGGTAAAAGAGAAGCCTGTCCATTAAAAAGTGAAAGTGGGTGTCCAAACCTATATTATTTCTGAAAACTGTGCATGACGAAATTAACATCAAATAGCCTTTTTTAGGAGGAGCAAATGGGAGCTGAAAACGCTGCTATCCAGAGAATGTAAAAAGAGTAGCGTGCTTGTAGGCACTTCATGTCTTGTTTGGAATCACTTTCTGACTGAACGCTGATATATGGATTGAGAGTTGTCAGAAGGAATGTGAAATATTTCCTTCTAGAATCAATATTGTAGTGTTGTAAGATATCATAGACAGTCCCAAAGCAAAAAGTCTCTGCCAATTGACTCACCTCGATACGCTGGGAGTTGAACTTTTTGCCTTTCTTATTCCAGCTAACCCTTGGCTTGGGGTCACCTGTCGCCTGGCAGACAAAGGACACTACACCCCCGGAGACACCTATCTGATCAACAGGGACCTTTGTAAACCGCGGTGGTGCTGTAGAGAAGGAAGGAAAGAGGAAACATGAGCACAATTGCTATAAAAGGTGACAAATATGTCAAACATATGAGTCAACTTACATCCATCTAATAATATTGGTATTAATAATACATGTATACTGCACTTTACATTTCACAGATATCTCAAAGCGCAACACATCTACGGCCACAGAGCTCTTAAAAGATATAAGGCCAGTTATGGTTGTTACACTTTAATGTTAACAAAACCCACACTAGCAACCCTCTTCCTGTAGCGGCTCCATGGTTTCTTATTCTGTATCATACACCCACAGTATTTCAGATGAAAAAATTGTGGTGGAAAAAGACTCAAGAAATACAATCCTGAGCTGAAGAAGGAAACCTAACATGATTCATGGTGTAACTGTGATTTAACTTGTGCAAAATAGTTTCTTTGAGTAGGCTGCAGTTACAATAAAATTACATATGGAATGATCATTAGTCTAAAAGAAGCCTTAAGAGGTAAGAATGGAAAATTGATACTGTTCTGCCATTTAAGTGCACAAGTGTTTCATAGAAGGCAAGACAAAACAGAAGGCAAAATAGAAGGCAAAAACAGCTACACCAACAAGAACTTGTCCAAAACAAGCCTGATATAATGTATATTCAATGTAGAGAGAGAGAGAGAGAGAAAGAGAGAGAGAGAGAAATAGTGATAGAAATACAGAGTGTCCTTGGCAAGATGATACATTTGAATCACAGAGATGTGTGGTGATCAAACGGCAAGCACAAAACGTCAAGTTAATAATTAAGGGATTGGAGGCCAACACCAGTCTCCAGGCACTGTTAAACACATGAAGGAGAGTCCCTGCATTTATTATTGGGGCAAGGGAGTTAGGGAAGTGCCATATCCATAGTTAATCCCCTTGCACTTAAATAACATCCAGTATGATACAGTATGATGCAAGCGTTACAGCAAGATACTTAAGGATGATTGGCTGTAGGTAACTAGCAAGTACTTTGGAATACTTGTCCTGAAAATTAGTGGTGGGCGCTTTGATCCAAATATCGATAGTATCGATACCAAGCCAGTATCAATTTTGGATCGATACTACAATTATGAGATCAATGCAGTCAGTTTCGACAGCCAGGAGATTATTCTCATTTCTAAGCAAAGACCTATAATAACAATAACTTTACCTGGACTTGTCTTCCTCTTCTCATTAGTCACTTCACTGATTCAATGAGCTCATTACATTAAATTTCTAACAATCAGTTTTCTTTTTTCCACATGTAAATAGTTGTCAGCTCATGAATGTCTGTTTTAGACAATTACTTGGGTTTGTCCCGTGTTATTACATGAGCTGTACGGTACATTAGACATTTTTCCTCCCACAATTTTCCCCAACAGTTTGTCTCTTATAGCTTTTGCTGCCAACACTGACTTCAGATCCTATTCGTGTCCCCTCAAATTAGAACCTTGCTACATAAAAACTTGAAAGGTCGAAGAGACTGGATTGTGTCAACAATTAAATTGAGCGTTTCAAAACTTAAAATAGTTGAATGTTTATTGCGCTGGCCTAGAGGAAGCATCTGCAGCACTATACCTCTGCTTAAATTTGTTGATGCTTTTTTTGTTTCTTCAAAATTTTAATAGTAGTAGTAGGTTGTCAGCCAGTACAAGATGACACTCTTTATTTGGTAATTTGAATTATTGCTGGTTATTATTGTCCAATGCAATTATGAATTATTGAGGTTATTTCAGGATCCCTTCCTTTTAAGAATTTAATATACCACAAAATCACTGAACAAAACCTCCAACCAGGCTCACTTTTTACTACCTAAGTATTGGATGCAATGTTGTTTGCTTGGAGTATAGCGAGTAGAGGTCTCCCTCCACTATAGTACGGATGACATTCAAATGAAAATTGTACCAAGGTGTATCGTTGTCCTGACCAAATTCTTCCTCTACAAAACTGTTTCGATAAGAACACACAACTTGGCTTTATCCGCTTGGCAGGGGGAGACAGTGTGAGCCAAAATAGCCAGTCATGGGGGCTCCTACCCTTTCAAGTCCCTGATAATAGAACACATCAACGCAAACACTGCTGGCTAGCAGGAGCAGCAAAACTCACACTGAGCGCACAGACGCTTGTTTCGCTAATACAGCTACCACCTGCTACTGGCTGCTACCTCTGTTGGACCAGATAAGACAAAATAGACCGGCAATGTGATTGTAAAATAGTGGACGGTGGAAGCTCCACAGATAAAAATGAGAAAGCTCCATTTTCACTACTTTACTGTTATTTGATAGGATGGTGTGGCGAGAGAAATGAGGGTGTCTTTATTGACTAATGCAGTAATAGATGGAGAAAAGCTTCTTTGGTCATAAATGGTAGCCATTACTCACTGAATTAGCGAAATGGATGGCAAAATGACACAAAGCCCTTCTGTGATTTGCAGAAAGAGGCAGAGAAATTGCCATCTTTCGCAGTGCAAAAACATATTTTTTTACCACTCAGTGTTTGAATATAACAGGGTACTATTAGATGTAACACATCAAGCACTTTGTCCTTTGGGTGGTAGTTTGGGCAAAAATGATGGGAGTGACATTTTGTCGTGACATTGTCTTTGGGCATTCAATACATAAGAGCTCAACTTTTGTAATTTATGCTATAAGCGCTCATTTTGCTGATCGGCAAACATTTCAGACTACTTGATAACTAATCCTAATTATGTTAGGGCATTGCTTTAAGTCCCCATTGAGTCTGTATTGTACCACCCGCCACCACTACATATTGTTGCACACAAACACACACACACGCACCCCAACACACACACACACACACACACCCCCGCACACCCCCCCCCCACACACACACACACACCCACACACACACACACACAAACATCAATCAAAGCCAATTCACACAGGCTCCCTGGGTAAGCACCATCACTATAGCAACCAGGCCTTTACTTTAAACCATTGCTTGTCTTGTCAGTAGGTTTTCACACACAATCACTCACATTCACCCAACAAAGGCCAAACAACTTGAACTATCTGAAGGTTTTTTTTTTTAAAGCAAAGAAATCTTGGGACAAAGTTTGCAGCTTGTTTTGAATTGAGTTTCTTCTCTTTGAGAGAACAGAGAAGAACTGTGGCATTAAGATGGTTTGGATCAGAAATTTGATCGGATATTACAGTTTTTAAAAAATGTGTGTTTCATTATCAACCTCAACACTTGGGCATACTACTGTAGTCCAAGTCATTATGCTAGAGGAGGCGCAGATACTGTCAGAGTTTGTGCTTGAAGTAAGCAAGCATGAGCTGAATGTGTTTATGAATGTAATTGTTTGGACTATTTTGTGCAAATTACTTTTAGCCTTATCGACGCATTCAACAAGAACAATCAACATTTGGGAACATTCAATTAAGCCTGTAAAAAAAAAAAAAACTTCATGGACATTAAGTGTCAACTTCATCCATTACAAACAATCCCCCCCACCCCCCGAAAAAAAAAAGAAAGAAGTTTTAAAGACATGAGTGTTGACTAACAAAATGACTAACATAATATAAAATAGTCAAACACATTTAATGGTTTGTAATATAAAAGTAGTACCATATGGTCTTGTTGAATCCTTTGCCCATTGCATCATGCAGTGTATCATCAATGTCAATTGCTTTGCAAACAAACTTTTGGGAATATTCAGACAACAAGGGACATGCGGCAGGATGTGGAAATCTTGTCTGAAATAAGTACTGATACCAAGATGTGGAGAGTTATGGGTATGTGGAAGCATTTCTACAAAGAGTTGTGTGAAAGTAATATGCACAAATTGGTCCCATTGAAACTGTTGTGGGTAAGAAAGTGGTGGGTTGGGGTGATGGGATGTTTAGCATGAGCATACGCTGCTCAGTATTCTTCAGCATACTAGAAAAAAATCTCAAGTTTAAACTAATTTCCAATTGGGCTAGAAGAAGAGAAGGGCTGCAAAAACAAAAATTGTTTACAAGACACTCGAGATAGTAGAAACATTTATGGCTTATACAACAAAATGAAAAGAATAATACTTTTTTTTTAAATCAACAAATACAATCACTGTATAAATCTCGAGCTAGAACATGTAAAACTATCAGGCAAAATAAAAATAAACTACACTTGATGAAATGTCAACCAAAATATATGTTTTTATCGTATTTGATTGGGATAAGAAGAAATAATGTATTCGATGATTGACTGATTTTTAAGAAGTTGATGTTAAGATGTTGATAGTCTGGAGCTTATTTTTGAATAATCACGTTTTGAAACAACTGAGTCGAAATGGAATGCACTACTTGGAAGTTGAGGTACATTCCAATAGAGTCAAGGTCATTTATTCAAATGCCTACTCCTTGTACTCTAATTCTTTCTGTAGCTTGGTAAAAGACCAGTGGCTTATTTACATTTGGGTGAACATAGGACCTAAGTTCTATGCATTTATTTGGGGGGGAGGAATCATAATTGCATCGCGCTACAAGGCCTAAACACTGTTGCTTATGGTGTAATGTTTTAAAGTGTCTCTGTGATTGCACACTCTTCTTATT
Source organism: Filicampus tigris (assembly GCF_054856515.1). NCBI lineage: Eukaryota > Metazoa > Chordata > Actinopteri > Syngnathiformes > Syngnathidae > Filicampus > Filicampus tigris. The sequence goes on along the minus strand of NC_141228.1, from coordinate 8,366,052 downwards.
TGGCATGTGTTTGACTGTGATGGCTGCTTGGCTGTGGGTGCACCGTCGTGATGTGTTGGCGCATCTGAATGCGGTTACTGCTTTTGTGTGGTAGGAGATGGCAGTCCTCTGTCAGGTGTTGGCACGAGAAGTGTGATTTGCATTTTGATGTCAGATTTTTTTTTTTTTTTAGTTCCAAGGATGTTAGAATTGCATTAGTTAATTGCCAATTGTTTGTATCTGACTGATCAACTTCTATTCAAAACAATTCCAGAATTTTGAGTTATGAACCAGGAAAATAATTATCCATCTTAATGAAGGGGCAGGCTGTTGATTTTGTTTCCACATAATACGGTAAGATAATACTGTAAGAACTCTTTGTCAACTTTGTCAGTCATTTCATGTAAAAGTCTCACTCTTATGTTGTATGATTTTAGAATGTTACTTAAAATCCCTGATTATTTCTACAATAATTGATATAATTTCCCACAGATGGTCGACTGGTTAGCACGTCCGGCTCACAGTTCAGAGGTCGTGGGTTAGATCCGGGCTCCGGCCTTCCTGTGTGGTGTTTGCATGTTCTCCCCATGCCTGCGTGGGTTTTCTCCGGGTACTCCGGTTTCCTCCCACATTCCAAAAACATGCATGGTAAGTTGATTGGACTCTCTAAATTGCCCCTAGGTGTGATTGTGAGTGCGGATGTTTGTCTCTGTGTGCCCTGCGATTGGCTGGCAACCAATTCAGTGTGTCCCCCGCCTACTGCCCAAAGACAGCTGGGATAGGCTCCAGCATGCCCCGCGACCCTTGTGAGGATAAGCGGTATTGATAATGGATGGATGGATTTCCCACGGATAAAACTGTTTCCAAATCTGGCCAATCCAGAGATCAACCAGCATCCCTCAACAGTTTGTGTTCAAAAGTGGATGTTCCAAAGTATGGAAACAGGCTGTTCCTTAGAGATTAATGTCAAATATTTTTCTCTTCATGAGCCTATTTGATGTTCTGTCAAGATTTTATGGTCTTGAGCTGCACCACTGAGTGCTTGTTTATTCTTTAAACATTCTAAATTATTTAACTGGGGCCAAAGAAAAGGTTTCCAAACTGTTGCCATCTTCCAAGAATGCAAAGAGTGCCAAGAGACTTCTTGGCGCATGGCTTCCTGCCTCGGACTAAATAAAAGATGAACCTGTTTTCTTCCCATTTTACAAAGGAAAAAAACCCTGTAGATTTATAGCAAATTATCAGGGCCAATCACACAACAGCTGGGCACATCTCAATTGAATTTGACAGTTGCTAACACATAAATTAAGTGGAAAAGATAATGTGTGAAAGAGTGAATGATTGGCAGCAAACAAAGGCAAGAAACAAAGAAGAAACGCTTTCAAGACAAGGACAAGAAAACAAGCAATGCTGTAAGTTTTTTTTTCTTGCTTTTGTTTTTTTCAAAATCATTCAAGCGTGGCTCCCCGCCCAAGGGAGACTTTAATGCTAGAACCGCCACTGTTTATTTTTTGTATGCCCTAGTTTTCTTACAATTTGCTTTACAACGATTGTTTTCGCCGTAATTTTGTCAAACATTTTGAACATCCAAAATGGCAGATAACCCTTCATGAACTCACCTTCTTGCTATCTTTCTTACGCCATCGAAAAGTTTTCAATAAAGGTGAAAGTGTTGGTTAGTGTTTGTTTATCCATTTTGTTAGTCATATTTATTTCATATTGTTTTCTGTATGTTGAACTACAGTTATTCTTTATAAAACAATTTTGTTAATATTTTTGGGTGTCTGGGACAGGATACTTGGATTGAGGGTTTTTTAGGGTTTATATTTCTATTGAAATATTGCTTCTGTTTCTATAACAATTCAACATTTTTAAATGGATTATTCACAAATGTGTGTGTATGTCTGTATGTATGTGTATACACATCGAGGTATATTCTTCTCTTCTACTCCTCATTACTTTTTGTTGAATAATGAATAACAATGTTGCATAATACCACAGGTCTGTGACGATAAATATCTTCCAAGTACCCCCAGTATTCGAGAAGCACCTGCAGAAATGAAATATATTAATGCACTTATATATGATGGAAGGTTTTGCTATTTGGATTTACTTCCCCATCGCTCTTTCTCTTTTGATTAAAAGGTCTTCATTTTATTGTGATTTATGGACATGGATGGCAAGGAAGGGAGGCCAGAGGGGGACAACCACAGGGAAGATTGACAGGTTCTTAGTGGGTTGTTTCCCATAAGAAGGGTCACATCCACTGAGGGTATTTTAGTGGGGTTTGGGTGGGTGTTCTCGTAAACAAAATTCAAACAGCATGTTTATGGAGGAATTTCAGAGAAAAGACTTGGACTTGGAAGAAGCGTGAACAGTTAAAAACTTGTTTGGGATGTTCTCCACCAGCTGAGTGAAAACACTGCACTCACGTGACCAGACTCCCTAAACCTCCATGCAATCAAAGGAAGAGAGCTCTGTTGCAACATAACCACAATCGATTCGTCCTCAGTTGAATTTAGCTGCCCATCAAGGACGTGCACTTATTTTGTATGTATTTGTTATATTTTATACTATACAAAAAACGGTCCCTTAATCATGAATTTTAATCACATTTAAACAGGTTTGAGTACACAATGCATGAGTACAATGCTTTCCAGTGTTATTTTTTTCACTTCCCAATGTTTTTTTTTCTTCATTTTGCATCCATCCATCTTCGATACTGATTATACAATTAATAAAATTACATTTCATGACAATAATATAGTTTATCTTGAGTTAAATTGCCACATCCCCAAAAAAGGTGATGTCATAATTTACATATCCTATTCAAATGTATTTATGTACAGTCGACTACCACACTAACACATACAAATGAATATGCAAAAAACATAACACACAAGCTAAGAAGGATTTACAAACAATGAACACTCCCCCAACATTGCCATCACTCCTTTTCTGTTTTGCAGAGCTTTTCCTTTGATTCCCCTCTTAATGCTGATCTTAATGAAGAATTGATGCTGAACAAATCTGGTACAGGAGTTGACACGGCGGAATAAGATATCCCTCCTATATTGAAATAGGAGAATTAAAGGGCTGGTTGGGGATGGCCATGTTTTCACTAACAAGTTCATTTGATATATTTTTTTATCAGGAAAATGAAAAGAGTTGCCATTCTCTATTATATCAATAAATTTGGGAGAAATTAGGAAATAAGTGACCCCATGAATAACGCCTGTTTTTAATGAGGAAAATGGCCGTGCCCCGTACCGTTCTATCCATGTTCGGTCGGAGTCACTGGAGGGACCGATTACAAACTCTCCATTGGAAATCATTGTACTTTCATTGCTTATAACGTCCAAAAACGGTGATCAATTGGCACCAAAATGTATGTGGACATCCCTACTAATGCCCACTTCAACATATCCAAAGGATACCCTCTCTGTGGCTGATTTATATGAGAATGAGGAAATGTGGAAGTGAGCAGAGCTACATAGATTTATGCTGGGACGAGATGCACACTGCTTCTTTGATTAAAAAAAAAAAAAAAAGAAAAAAAAAACACTGCTTCTTTGCTGATCACGGTTAGGACGTGCGAGGCATTAAACACCAGTCAGGATATTTACAGAGACTGAAGTGGGAATGAGTAGAGGTGCACATTTATTTGGATGAGGAATGGCCCCAGTTTTTCGAGCTACAATACGGCGTCTAATTTGGAGCGTAACAGCCGCAATGGTGCATTCCAATACGGCCACACGCTCCTGAAGCGGCCCCAACTAAAAGCACATGCCGCTCCCCAAGACAGCCCCGGTGTTTGATGAGGTATTTTTCTGAAATCGACGCCCACTCATTCTCACGCCAAAGCTGGCGGCTGCAAATGGTGTCGGACAACGCACCTTGGGAGGCAACCCGCGACATGAAGACGCAGGCTGGGCGTACAGTAAGGAGCTAATATTGTTGTGCTAACGCCTTTTGTTTTAACGGCCTGAAGCTAGTTTTTGCTATTAGCCGTGCCGTTGTCCTACTGTTAGCCGGGGAGGGAAGGGAGATGAAAAACATCCACGCTTACCTGATTGCTTGTCCGCTGCCAGTCACCGTCTGTCTCCTGAGAGTTGACACGAGTTTAGCGTAGCTAAATGTCTGAAATATAACCAGTCGGGTTCGTGTGCGCATTCATGAACTTGTCTGCTTCAGTCCGTGTAGTGGAGAAGCGATCGACACAGTATTTTTGCTTTTGTGGAGGTGATCATGATGAGCTCACGTTATATGTCAATAAATCCGAACTATTGTGCAGAACACTTTTATACTTTCACAGGTTGAAGTGGACAAGAGTAGTAATGTGCATTTGCATTTTGGTGGCGATCGGTCGCCGTTTTAGACAACAGAACTGACAAAGCGAGCAATATTACCACGCTTGCCTCCCTCCCATGACGTACACCGCTGAGACCAAAAAAATAACAAGCCCATCTCCAAAAGGGGTGGGCCAATTTGTCGTAAATCTAATCACTAAAAAAGCCCTTAAATCACTACAGAGTATTGGGGTATTTTAGCACTGATGTCATTATTACATGCAAACTTATTACATAAGTGCCAATGTTAAGCTCATCCAAGTGTCCCTTTAAGCCTTCAAATTGATGTCATCCTCAAAGATTTATTTTTGCTCTCGAGTGATTTACAGACAGATGATCAGGATCATGGACAAAAGTATTATTAAGGTTAGAAGAGGTTGAAGTAGAGAAGTTAATTTCTGTGATGTCAGTTGCCATATCCCTTTTGAAAACATAAAAAATGATGTCCAAGATTAGAATATAACTGATACAGATAAAGAGGATAATGGGGTTTCGAACTATAGGCCGCTCTTCACACGATCGCTGTCGTGTATATTTCTCCATTTTTTCAGGTATGTCGTGGGCTAGGAGTTCATTTATTGTTTGTCATTAACTAGTTTACATTGTTCTGAGTGTAAAAGATAGTACTGTGTAAATATTCTCTGTGTTTTACGTTCATTTGTCGAGTGTCAAATGTGTGTGCGTGTGCGAGCCCCACTCGTCAATAGAGGCCCAATCCCAATACCCGCACTTGCACCATTGTGCCCTTCACTTCACCGGGGTACAAGTGCATAGGGCAATTCTGCAAAGTGCACTGTCGCCGTACCCCCTTTGCGCCCTTGCTCCGCACTTCGGCGAAATCCCCGTCCATGGCCCCCAAGCTGAAGCATATTAGCCACAATTCATTGCGGATTTGACCAAAATAGGATAAACCGATGACATTCGGGTGGAATTCCTGTAGCTGTGCCGGAAAAAATGTCTTCAAATGTAAGTATCCAAATATTACTAAGTTTATCATATGTATATGTGCAATTTCAATCGTTGTTTTACATTCACCGTTTACCTACGTATTTTGTCCTAATTTATCTGCCGTACTTAGCAATCTTCTGTGCATGCGCTGCATATCGTACAGGAGCCGCAAATAGTCTACGTAATGGAGCCATAGCTCCCATCGACTGAAAGACCGAGATCCAGTTTTACTTTGGTTTTACTTTTCTGATGTTTTAATATAATTTTAAACAGCAAAATTGCCAAAACAACAACCCGTGCCACCATGCTCGCTGACCCAGGTGCATACGTCGATGACGTCACCCGAAGTGTCCCAATTCTGCAATTTTTGTGCACTTGTAACCTGCGCCCTCAAACTCTTCGTGCACTTCAGCGACGTGTGCACTTCAGCAAAGACCGTAGGGTGCAAGTGTGGGTATTGGGATTGGACCATCCAGTTATGAGGATATGTAACCTTTATTGATGCGGTACATTGAAAAGTAGGCATTCTAGGGTTTAAAAAACATGTAACAATACTTTTTGTTTTTGAACAGAAAATGTTTGGTTAAAAAGAAAATGAATGCAAATGTTGTATAATTTTATTTTATGCAAATGACTTGTATAAGATTTAATTTACTCTTTTTCTTTGGAATGTACTGTAAATTGTTGACTCACTCAAGTAAAGTCTGATGAGGAAACAGTGTTGTGATTATTTCTCCGTTTTAAGATCAAATACAGGGTGGAACATATGCTCACTAAGAGAAAAGAACAACATCAACAGAAAGGTTTATCTATTGCATGACTATGTTGAGCACCAACCAAAAACTTGTCAGAGTTCAACAACTGTCAACAAGTGTTATTCAGAGGGCTGTAAAGTTAGACTGGTACTTACATAAGGCGTGTGAGCCAGTGAGCAGCAGTGATAGCAGCAGAGTAGTAAGAGGCAGCAGGAGTGGAAAAGGGAGATGAGCAGCACACCTTGTGGCCATCTTGGTTCCAGTGGGAGTGTGTGCGGGGAGGGGGAAGGGATAGGGGGGCTTATCTCTGACCTGGCTGGAGAGCCGAGGCCCCAACAGCACAGTGAGATTGAGTTCTGTTGGTAGGATGGTTTGGCACTCTACAAGAAGAAACAGAAACAAAGAGTCAATGTTAAAATGTTGCTTTGTTTTTTTGTTGTTTTTTTAACATTGTAGATGTGAAATTCCTGAAAAGACAGTTCTTACCCTATTTCCCCACATTTTATAATTTACACTCCTTTTGTATTGTGCTACAACATACAATTCTGGTACTATATTATGCTGAAGAACCAACAGTTCTGATTTTATTTCCGGCTGCCTAAATGTACATCTGTACCTTTGTGACAAATTTAAACATTTCATTGGTAATGGAACAAGTCCCCCATTTTTACCATGAAATACCTTCTGTCATTGATTTATTTACCGGTATTTTTATACATGAACACTGCAGTGGAATACAGCACATTTCCTGAAAAGTGTGGGCGTCTTTGAGAAACCAAGCTTAGCTTTCAACACAATAGCCCAACACGCGACCAACATGCCGTGCATCTGTAGTTCTCTTTCTTTGCCTGGCAGGGAAAGGAAGTCATTGGTAATGACTAAAGGGAATACAGACAGATGACAAGAGCAATTGTCTAGGTGACTTACAGAGTGACGTGCCTTTTGTTCTCACAGTAAACAATGTTGGAGGTAGAGGAAACCTTGCCATGCCTGAGGGAGATTACTCCATCCGTGCACAGAGGGTGGCCAGGGTTATGATTTATGGTCCTCTCCTTAAGGCATGCCTTTTTTATCTGCACCTCAGCTAGCTATACAAACTTCACAACACAATTACAACACCTATTGTTGTAACGTGCAAACCGAACATAACCTAAGGCTCTGTGTGGGATTCAGTTTAACGGTGGCTCTGCATGACTCTCTTTACTGCAGTTCAACGCTCGACTAAAAACAAAGACCGAAGAGATAAGGCAGAACACGTTTACTTAGAGGAGTATTTTTTTTCAAACTTGAAAAAGGTTCCCTGTCCCTTTGTGGCATTTCTCAATCTTAGTTATAAAACACATTAGTAGCAATATTGAATTGGGAAAGCATTTTAATTTATAGCTTGACCGTGTCAAAGTGAGAGTGCCTAAAACATTTTTGTCCCCTTTTGGACCCTCAAATTAGCCAGCGCCCAAAACATCGAGGGCGCTGTCTTGTCTCATGAAAATGAGCCACTGCTCAACCCATTTCCCCTCTACTGTTAAAAGGAAATGTGGGCAATTTTACCAACGTCATGACTCTGTCGCTATCATTAGTGAAAATTCAAACTCGATCTCACTACTTATGTTAAAAAAAGTGACTATAGACAAACCTAGTGATTTATTCTGGTGTAATTTGAGATTTACGGAGACTGTGAGACTCCCTCCTACCTGTAAAGAAGAAGATATTCACCTTTGTAAACACAATCTTGCAAACGTGAAGTAATCGCTGTCTGATTTTGCCCAAGTGTGGGCAATTTTACCAATGTCTTCACTATGTTGCTATCATAACTGAAGATCCAAACTCATCTCACGGCTCTTGTTCAAAAAAGTGACTACAGACAAACCTAGTGATTTATTCTGGTGCAATTTGAGATTTAAGGCGACCCTGAGACTGCCTCCTATCTACAGAGAAGAAAATATTCACCTTGTCAAACAGAATCACACATAGGTGACGTAATCTCTGTCTGATTTCCCTCATGGAGGCAGGACTTCAACTGCCAAATTACAGTCATCAACTAGTGTGCAGATCCATGTGTGGGGTGCATGCAGCAGACCCTGTTTTTTTTCTCTTTCTGGATGGCGTCATCTGAAAACTCAGAATTTAGTAGTTATCAGTTTCTAATAAATGAAGCCAACTTTTTTAGCCTACCTCATTTTACAGTTAAAGTGTATTTTCATAAACCCAATGCTTTGATAATAATAATAATAATAATAATAATAATAATAATAATAATAATAAATGGGCATCAAATGGAATCAAATGAAGCATTTACAGTTGAGGGAGTATTTTGGAATAATTTGACTAGGATTTTTTTGCTTTTGAGGAGGGGGGAGGGCGTCCAAGTATTCAAGTCAAGGATTTTCATGAATGTAAAATTTCAAGGCAGTCATCTCCACACAATTACAGGCTGCCCACAACTCCTGACATCATTAAAACAAAACCACTAGTTGGGTGCCATTTTTATCTGCAATTACGGTATTAAATTGCACCTATTAGGGCGGGGTTGAACCAGAACCAGCTGGAAGTCCCTCCTACAATTAAGGGATCTGTGAATGATGTATTTACTTTCCTGCTAGCATTGTGTTGGACTAGTCTGTGGTTTTCCAACAAGTATTGTTTTTGTCTTTTGCTGTTTCTTGTCATGTTTTTTGGCTATTCAGAGTCTCGTAAAATGGCAACAAAGGTGGAAGAGCTTAATACTGTACTGCTACACCCAGGAGAGGAGCTCGCTAGCAATCCTCTGCTCATTCCAAAGATTTTTGATGGGGTTGTTGACAACAGTCTTACATTCATCCACACCAAACTCATCTAACCATGTTTTGATGGACCTGTTTTTGTGCACTAAGGCACATTTGCTGGAACACAAATTGGCTTTGTTTCCACAAACAGGAAGCATACAAATGTCTCAAATGTCTTGGTAAAGTGACAGCTATGGAAACTAAGACATCTAGCCCAACCTCTAATACAATTAAAAGGTGAGTCCGAAGACTTGCCCACTTCTTTGCCCAAAAACAGACCATGAAACGTCTGCCAGTCTAGAGCAATTACAGTACAGCAAGAATGATAGCATAATTTTGATGATGTGATGGCAGTCACTAGTTACTAGGTACTCTCACTTTTTAAAATGCTTTCCCATTTCAATATTGATACTAATGTGTTTGATAACTGAGATTGAGAAATGCAGCAAAGGGACAGCGAAGTGGAAAGTTGCTTCCACCAACTTATATGAAACAGAGACACCAGGTAGTGTAGATTTCGCAGATAAACATGCGGATCATTCCTAGATTTTTCTATGGTAGGATAGTGCAGAAACTGATTTTCATTTGACTTTTACAGCTTGCTCTGTGCCAAATACTGTTTATGTTCTGCCTTTAGCCAATGCCTCTACATGCACAGAGTATTATTTAATGGTTTGTTCAAGCCGTTTTTTCCTCAATTACCCATTATCTTGTTTTAGCATACTGACGATAAGAAAAACAAGGATGTTTGAGAAAAAACAGAACTGGACTCCTGGACTTCTGGACTTCTGGACTCCAATTCGCACTGCATTAAAAAATTTGAAAAAAAAAACCGAAAAAAAACATTCAGTGAATACTGTATGTGAATCCGTGGGTGCCGAATCACAAGCATGCGGGGGTCCACTGTATAAGGTTTCTAAATATATCTCCCTCATCAAAACAGTCATCTTTCCAATCCCTCATGTTCGTTTTTTCTACTTCCTCATTTCCTCCCTGTGCTTCTTCCTCCTTCAAACTCATGCATACTAAACTATGCTTGCATTGCAGATGTGCAGCTGAGAATCACATGAATTTGCATGGAAGTGCAGGACTATTATGTAAATGGTCCAGTATACCTCCCAGCATCATTCTTTCGCTTCCATCCAGTATATCCTGCAAAATCTGTATCAAGGTAACTTGATACGGGGCACACCTGTCATTAGCTGCTATGGATAGGGAAGCCCCACAGGAGACAGAATAGCTTACGCAACAAAAACACCCATTGCTGAAGGATGCCTGAAGCATTTCCATTTTAAGTGTAACTTTCATCAAGGGCAAGCTGCTCCACATTCACATGTGGCAGGTGAAGTGGTAAATTCTAAGATTCTAATGTATAGATGAACATTACAAGCAAAAATGAGCAAAAAGCACAGCAAAAAAACGATTTAATTACAAGAAGATTTGTGAAATGTTAAATGGATACTCCAATCCTTGCCTTGCTAATACAAGTAGGCTACTTGCTGTTTTCTGCACTGTCTTTACTGATGTTGAAACAATTAGCTGAATACATAGCAATAGATGGCAGTGTTTTACCAGACCACTAGCAAAAAATAATGCATGTATTGCTAGCTATGGCATCAAATGAGCACTCATTTTGACTATGGTATGTTTGGGCAAGGAGAACTTCCAGGAATGCAAAATTCCCAGCCTTGGAAACCTCTCATGGGAGTTGCTTTCCCACAAGTCTCTGCCCTTCACTGTCTCCAAACTCACGACCCCAGCAAATATTGTATATATACTGTGTTGACCATTTGTTAGTCCCGCAGGAGTCTTTGGGATAATTAGTGTTGCTTTTAATGGAAGCTTTGGTAAATAAATGATTTTTTTTTTTCATTTTAATTCAGGTGGTGACATTTTAAACCAGTTTGTGCTTGAAATGTTTTCTTGTAAAGCACATATATTTTTCAAGAGTCTGATTTTCAGCAGTCTTCTCAGCCTTTTAAAAACTTTGTAACAATTAACTAAATGCTAAAGAATCCATTAATATTCAGTGTTGTATTTTCAAGGCCTACAAAGCCTTCTCTGCTGGCCTAAACATTATCAAAAGCACTGACCTGAATTTAAAACTTACATGAAATTGTATTAATTTATTTCCAACAGTTTTTGTCTCCAATTAGCATAGCATGTGTCTTGGCTTGACCTTCCAGTACTTTGCAGGGTTTTTTTCTTTTTTTTTTTAGTCCAATGAAATGTCGACTTCGATGTGTTGCAATATCAATGTCAACTTCCCAGTGCCTTCAGACTCAACATTGCTGGCCAATGCCAAATCAACACAATGGAAATGTCTGGTTCATTTATGTTACCAGTCTCAACCACTCGGATTTCTGAATCAATAACCATAGCCAGCTAGAGGGCTTCGGTTGATGTCAGCATTCAGAGTTTTGAAGTTGTATGTTGTAATGGAATATAAACATCTTAACTACTTTGGTCACCAGACACTGTGGCAACTGGTTTGCCAGAATTACTAGCCACTCAGCATTTTGACCAGCCACAATTTGATATTGTATTGTAGCGCTGTAGAATGAATCAGGCCAAGTGGCGAGCTACCAACAAACTCTTTAATGAGAGAAGAAATTATTGCTGTCGGCGTAATACCGCCAAAACATCAACGTCAAGCGGTGCGTTAGCTTTCTGTTTTTCCCCCGACTTTCATCTCTCTCCACCCACCAACTTGTTACCTTATCAACAATATCCTTTAACCTTATTTAACTACAATGAAAACAATTTTTGAAAATTATTATGACACTGACTTGCGCTTAACACCCAAACTTGGGAGGCAAGTCGTAATCTATCTTGGATAAGGCTGAAACCAACAGCCGTCAGGGTCATGGTGCGGGCAGGTGTGCCGATTGGCATCTGGGAGGCAATGGTTGTTGGGCTGACCTCCTAAATGCAGACTTTATTGCCCTGCCATTTTGTTTACTGCTAAGGGGTGACCAAGAGAAAATGCTGTTTGCTTTCTGCCTCTGCTCGTTTGCAGCCGTGGCCAACTATCACTCGGGTCAAAGGACACTGGTAGCATTGTCCATGATGACAATGAAACAGGACCAATGTGTGTCAGTGGAAGGGAAGGAGGCAGGATGCCATAATTTATAGAGGGAAGGTAATGAATTAAAGCAGTTGGGAAATGAAAAGGGAAGGTGAGACAGGTGTGAGGCAGTCCTTGACAATAAAGATGTAGCTGATTGGATTGGATGTGTGTGTTTGTGAGTGCACGCGCACGCGTGTGTGCAGGAGCTGTAGGTGTGACATCATCTTCTGGCCTTCTGCCAAAAGACTCAGACAAGCATCACACCAACTGGCCTAAAGCTTGTTGAGCGCCCTTTAAAAATTGCCACAGGAGAGGGAAAGAAGTGTTTGAAGGGCAACTGGTAGTGATAGTTGTGGAAGCATGGCTCATATTCACTCTGGAAAAGGATGTGGGCAAGGGAGAATGAGATTATTTGGAGTGACTAAGAAGGAGGAGGAACGAAAAACGTCTACAGTGGGAAGAAATTGTTACTCTAGTGGGGATCTTTTTTGGGGGGGGGAAGGTGTTGAAAAATTACTTCCCAAAATAAGAAAACAAACAACAACAAAGGACTATAGTATACATATACAAGTCAGTCTTTGGTCATTTGACTTAAAATTAGATGGAGCTCCATGTTTTAATTGGTGATACTTGTTCATTTTATCCCAAGTAATAGTCAAATTAGAAGTGTGGAAGTTTTTTCTCTCTTAGCCAAGAAAATGCGATAAATAAATAAAGTATTTTGCCTGCTTTCCTTCACCATAGACTGCAACAGCAGATAAACCCATGGGCTGTTTTCACCTACTGAACACTCAAATTATTGTCTGCTTTGCCAGCTACCACTCCATTCAACATAATAATCAGGCTGGAGCCTCTGCAATGATTCTTTTTAGAATTCAATTAAATGGCGCCTCTTGTCCTGAGAGAACTTTGATTAGTTCTGTCTCAAGAGGGGATGACTAAAGCTAGCTCTATTCAAACAAACATGCACATTTACATTCCAACACATACATCTATTAAGACACACTTAAGCTCATGGACAAACTATTTGCTCAGTTTATAAGAAATAGTGAATGGACATTGTATAGTTCATTCTGTAAATGTGCTTTTTTAATGGGGGAAAACAGCTTGATAAGTGCCAAGAGACCTGACTGACCTGTTTCATATAAAGCATGATGTTTTACTGACAGGCAAAACTTTTTACTGCTTAACAGCAGAATTAGACTGAGCCTCAGCTGCAGGGGGAGAAATATCTGACCATTTTCTCTAGGAACAAATGGGAGAACTGAACACCAAAATGACACTGCTGTTGACTCACGCAAAACTATCCAATAATAGAGTCCGCTGCATATAGCGACTGACAAACTGCAGTGTTGTCTCATTGTACAGTACTGTATAGTAAAAATACAGGGTGCAAAGTTCAGAACAATTTGCAAACAATGGAAACTAGTGATTCCCCACGCCCCCTAAAAAATAAAAACAAGAAATTGTTGGTTTCATATTTGTAAATAAAATAAACATGTTATCATATGTATCAGGATGTGTGCAGAGCATCTGTATTCCTGCCAATCACCCAGAATTATAAAGAGCGGAGACAGATGGCAAAATTAACCCATAATCAGGACTGCCTGTCAGTTTACCCAACATTGTATTACTAGCACCACTACCACTAAAACTGCTGTTTTTTTAATAGCAAGTTAAAAGTGCCACAGGCATATAAACCCTGCTTTCCTACATATGCTGCCATTGAACACTAGACTGCCAAAACGAGGTGCTCACAGTTGCCAGATAACAAAAGTCAAAAATAGACAAAGGCAAATTGTAACCGGAATCTGTGGAAAAATAGAAAAAATCAAGTCACAATGGACAGTGACAGCTGCACACAGTAGCTTCCTTGTAAAATAATCTAGATTTCAACTTGATCGCAATACAAAACACAAGTTTGACTGCAAGAGCAACCTGAAAAACATTTGGGAAGCTTTTAAATGTGTGTTACAGCTATTAAACCCCATCTCACTGTTTTATAACAGATCACCGCGTGACAGCATAAAAAGTGTTCTGTCCTTTGTCCAAACATCTAAGTACAAGGCTTCATCGTGTGACCTGTTCAGCATTTAGTCAATGCTTGGTGTGGGAGATAATAATGCAGCCGGGTTGGCATTAATGTGTGTTCTGAAAAAAAACACACACTGTAAGCTATTGTGAGCTGTTCTTGTTTTCCTCCCACCCACAGCAACAAAGAGTTGATTTGTGTCCATCAGACCCTATTGTGGACAACAGCATGGATTGGGGTAAATAAAGGCCAGTGGAAAGTCGGCAATGATAATGCAGTAGCCATTCTAAAAGTAGGCTTGGCACACTCCATGCCATATGAGAATATTGCCACTGACCGGTGAAACAGTTGCACACTTACTTTAAATTTGCTGTTGGACATTCACAATTTCACCACAGCACTATGCACCGTTATCCAAATAAGTCCCCGCTAATTTGCGTTTTTTTTTTTTACCTGCTCCAGTTATTGACTATTCTTTTTTTCTTCCCCAATTCTATACTTACCATACTTATTCGCATTTTTTTCTGATATGAGAGTCAATTATTCATAGATTTCCGCTCTTCGCGGTCAGCCTTTGTCCTTATCCCTCAAAAATATTGAGGTTCCCTTTACATCTGTTTTGTTTTGTTTTTTAAAGTAGCAAGAAATGTTACACAGCAAAATTATTTTGCAAACGTTAAACATAATATATGATTGGATCATTTTAAAAACTGGGATGTAAATCAAAATTTTTTTAAACATTTTTGTACATTTAACGGTCTAACATGTCTGAGCAGAATTGTCTGAATGCCAATGTTTTTTTTAATACTAATGGCTTCCTTTGGGGCAGCACACTGAGGTAGTAGTTAGCTGTGCGTGGCTTAGCTTCCTTCCACGTTCCAAAATCATGCAGGTTAGCTTCAATGGAAACGTCCCCTGACATTGACTGGCAACCAGTGTTGCAATGCCATTAAAGCATTAATGATATTTCACTTTGAAAAAATAATTTATAGTTGAATTTGTATTTTACACTGGGGCAGCAGCAGCTCATCTGTAAGGGTGCAGTTTGAGTCCTTTACAAAAATGGCATCTGCTGTAGTTGTTGGAGGGATGCTAGTTGGCTTCTTGGTGACTGTCAAAGTGCTCTTGAGCAAAGCAACGTCCCTAACCCCCCAGATCAAGAGGTGCAGCACTGTTTGTGAGGCCGTTTCACTCTGACATCCCCTTGCATGCCCATTAGGCCTATGTGTGGTCTGCTTCTCTGTGTGGTGTGCAACACAAAATGCACAGCAGATGGTGAGCTGAATTTCCCTTGAAGCATTATAATAACTTTAAAATCAAATGAAAATATGTCCATCAGTCAGACAGTAAAATTATATAGTTGTCAATCATTGCACCAAACAGTGTGCTCAATATCCACAGTTGTTATTGTTTCTTGTGTTGTGTACTGGACTTTAAGTCCAAGTTATGGAACAGGATCAATAGAAACGGTTTACAAATCATGAAAATATTTTCACTGATCTTTTAGAAGCACAGTGATGAACATAGAGCAGAATTTGGATTGAATAAAAAATTTAACTTACAAGGTTTTCTTCAGACAGCGGCAATATGTGCATCAACTCTCATTAGCAACTATCAGTAATCGTACCTTAAAGCAGGCCTTTTGTCTTTCTCACGCAATATATAATGTGAATTTATTAGGCAAGCATATAAAACACAAGTACTAGGGACAAACTCCCCCATGCAGAGACAATCCATTTATTTTGAGTACCAGTGACTTGAGGATAAATATCAGAGGGATGGGAGTTGAGGGGAGTTTTGAGTGGGGTGCTGTGGGCAAAGGTGAGAGGTCAGACATCTGGTCGATGTCTTTAAATACTCTTTTTTCCCCCTTTCAACAGCACACATTCCTTCACAGCAGGACACAGCTAGCGCACCATTCATCCTAACTGATTTCACACTGTGCGTGTGTCATTAAGAATGTTTAATGGTATATCTATATATACACATGATGCCCGTTATTTGGTATGATATATTTTATTCTGTGTAGAACAAAAAACAAATCAAACATGTGTTTCCAGTTGCAATAGGGCAACAAAATGGCATAATGGTTGTGTTTTTCTACCTGCATGTAGCCACGCTGTTTTAAAGTGATGGAAAAGTGGGATGTGGGTTTAAGCTTGTACTTTCTCTCTGACTCACTATGAGTTTGCCATTTCCCTTTTGGCACACTGGTGATTTTGTTGTGCTGTGTCACTCTGCATCGGGTAAGGAGAGAAAAACTTCTGCTCTCACTTTTTGTGTTTGTGTAAAAATGATCACCCCCACATAGCACCAGTTTGGATGAACCCACCCCCCACCCCCTTAAACACAATGTTGTATACAACTAAAATAAATGAGACTGAAAATAAATGAGACATTGTATTTAGTTTCCTTCCTCGCAATCAGAGTAGATGAGTCTGACTGACCAATGAGTGCAACAGGCTGCTTTCAAGATTATGGGATGGATGCGCAGGAACGTCTGAGATGGGGGTCACGGACTTATTATTGCCAGATGGATGTATTATATTATCCCCAGACAGGACTGTGGAGCCAGTAACAGCCACAGCTGTCTGTACTCAATAAGTCAGGAAGCAAATGCTGGGAAATACTGCAGACTCCTGCAGTCATTTTGGTCAGTCTGCAACAAGCAGTGACCTTTGGAACTATCATTTTTGTTCAAAGTGACCATCCCGTTTAAAGACTACATCGTAAGAGAGATACAATGCAGATTTACAGAACAATGGACGTTTTGGATTCAAAACAGTTCATTTCATTATTGATATTGTTCATGGCCTCCGTCTTTGATTTGTAAAATGAAAAATGAAATCCACATTAATCCTAAATTGGCATAATTTATAAAACGACCTACTGATTCCGAAATAACCACCTGTCATCCTGTGAATTGGTTCTAATTACAAGCTCAAACCAAATTACCCGGGATAAGCAGGCACAAAGGAACACGAGAGCACATCACTTTCGGCAGGCTTTTGTCTTCAGCAAGCATCATTTGTCTGTGATTTAAAGAGGGGTTAAGGCCTTGCTATGTTCTTTGGCAGATCTTTTAAAGTGGTGTGTAATAGAATGCTGTGAGAATGAATGAGCAGGTGTGTGTGGCTGTTTGAGAAGTGTAATGCCATTTAACTCTGAAGAATACGAAGGCTTAAATGACAATTAGCCTCTAAAGCACATTCAAATTAACAAAAATCATGTAAGGCTAGAACGCGGAAGGGCAATTAACAGATGCAGAACAGTTATTGAGTAAACAGACATGGGGAGCTTATAAAGACGACACTTAAACCACACCCCTCATCTAGGCGACTAATGTTGACTCTCAATCAACGTATACCAACCAATTATCTTTTCTATTTCTTTCCTCTTTGGATCTTTCCCACCACACCATTCTGTACATGTTATTTGCTTGATCATGATGCATATTTGCATTTTTGGATCACCTTCATTATTTATTGAGCTGAAAAAAAAAAGACGCCTTGTTTTTTCCAAAAGCCCGAATGCATGCAGGCTGCTATCCAAAGGCTTTAATCACAGCTAAGGGAGTAGGCTGACTGGGGAGTCATGATTTGTAGCAAGGGAAGGGCAAGTGGGGACAAGTGATGGAAATGGAGAGAGGGAGCGTGAAGGCAGGTGGCTATCAGGAAACGGTTTTAAATAATGGCTTGAACGACAGCGAGCCAATAAGCCATCAGTACCAGTGACAGCTCAGTGCCTGATTACGCATAAACAAAGCTTGAATGAATGCCTGATAGAACGTGCTGTGAGGGAAGGTGGTTTATTGATATTAATAGAGCATGACAAGTGACGGACTCAAGAACGGGCGACGCAGACCTTATTGCCTTATCATAGTGCGCACAAATGCAGCAGTGTATGTGCACAGATTTGTATTCACACACTTCAGGTGGGCCCCTGGGACAAGAAAAGTGTATCTGGGATGGGTTGGGACAGCTGTCCACAAAGAAATGTGTGCAAACTAATCTGTTGATGTGTGTTTATTATATATGATTGCGTGAGTATGTTGTGTGTGTTTATGGCCTGCCGCTCCGGCACACCTCAAGCTGTTCAGCTGTCATCAAGCCTGCTCAGCAAGAAGCGGGCTGCTCCATCTGCCTGGACCACCTTCTCTCTCTGTTCTCCAGAGACTCAGTGCGTAAGAATGTGACTTTCCTGTGTTAATGTGGACTGTATGTATGCAAGCATTCCTTTCACTATCACAAGTTATGTGCATACCCACATACAGTATGTACAGATAGTGGGGTCATGTCACTCCAGAACAAATGCTTAAGGACAAAATAGCCCCTGTGTAAATTACTGACCCCGGCATTAAATTAAAGGAAAAAACATACATTACGGCTGATTCCATAAATCATAGGTTCTGCTTAGTAAAATGGTATATTAGAAATTAGTCTGCAATGAACACCTGTTTGATTATTTTGTTAAAATGTTTATTTATTTTGTAAAGGTATAGGTATTTGGATTCTAAAATCTATTGTTTTTATTACGCGTTCATGTGGTTATGGTACTGTATGTTATCATTTCATCCTCAAGAATGTTTCTAACCTGAAAAACATATGGGATTCATCATCCATCATATGTTTAACCTCACCTATAAATAATAGGTCAAAATCATACGAATGAATGATTTTGTGCACCTGAGCGCTTCATTTGTTGAACACCTCACGCCCCAGATATCAGATGCAGGCTTTGCATTAAGGCTTAATGGCAAGTGTGGGACTGAGTTTAACACTAACAAGGTCCCGTGAGACTGCCGCAGCCACCTGGGCATTTGCACAGCAGCTCGGAGTTTGGCTCACCAATGAACCCGAAACAAAAACGCAATATTGAACATCACCATGTAGACAGGGTATATATGTGTGCGTGTATGTTTCTAGGTTTTTGTGAGTATGAGGAGATTATCATTTGTAGAAGTATGAGTTCAACATGCAATGAAATATTTGACATTGGCATATGTATTATTTGTTGGCATTGGGCGGAACCCTCGCATCTCCAAAATCACTACTTCTTTGGAAAATGAGTGGAAACAAATTAACAGCATGTTTACTGAGCCATTAACATTGCATCATCAAAGAGAGCTACCCATTTTTCTTCTTTAGATTGGTCAGTAAACTGTAAAAATAACAGACTCACTTGGTGACTGACCAGCAGAGGTGGACATTGACGAACGCCCGTTTTATTGACAATTGACGAATGACGGGACATCTTTTAAAAATGACAGACTAACAAATGACGGAAGTTGGTTTTCATCCGTCGGTGTAATTGTCACTAACCGCGTCCGTCAGTCTGCTCGTTTTTCTGATGTTTTTTGGGGGGAGAGACTGACGGACTAATGGACTTCTGACGGAATAACTGACGGACTTAAATGACGGACTGACGGATGGACTGACGATTACATTTCATTTCCTCACGAAAAATGACGGACTGACGAATGACAGATGGGTACCCTGGCCGCTAACCGATGACGAATGACAGAGCAGGAAAATGTAGCAAAATGCCCACCGGTGCTGACCAATAGTATCAATTTGTGAAAAAAAATATTAAGTTGGCCAATTTTGGACATTTTTGGACAGGTTTTCGCTTGACAGTGAAGATATTCTGAATTTTAACGTATTTCCACCATTCGCATAAAACATTAGCTACACTGACTTAGCCCAACCGTGTATGTACCACTAAAAATGCATGGTGGTAGACGTCTATATTGTGGCCCACTGGGCAGCTACCAATTGCCTAATTAACTGTATTATATACAATATAAAATACTAAAAACAGCTCTGTATAAGATGCTCTGCATCTCAACATCACTGCCTCTTAGCTCGCTGGCAAAGGAGAGGCAGTTTTGTAAACTGGATGACAATTAATCCAGAGTATCGCCCTGGTTTCCCCCGGCATTATACAATAATGTTAACAAAACAACTTTTCATTATTGCAAGTATGATGCAGTGCATTCCTGCAATACTGCAAACTACAACCAGACAAATAAACATGTTAAAGTAATACCATTCTGTCAGTGTCAATCAAAACTGAGCATTACAAATTTTGTACGGGCAGATTTTTTGTATCGGATCACATTCCAGTATATTGTGCAGGGGAGACTAATATTGTGGCCTGTGCATCAACATGAGAAAGTGAGAGACTGCAATTGTACAAAGCAGAGTAAGTATATTTAGCTAATGAGTAAATATGAGAGGATGTAGTAGGATCAAAAGAGCTTGTACGCGTGTTTCTGTACGATGTGATTATTATCACTTCTCCACATTTGATCCTCAAATCGATCCTACTTGCGGTAGAAACACTTCGGCTTTGGATGTCAACAGCAGGGATCCCTAAGATACAAAGTCATGTGGTATCTTATTTACATTTTATCCAAAGCTTCATCAAGCACAAATGAAAATGTTTTTTCGACAAACATGTTTTGTTTGATCCGGTGAAGCAGTAAACACACTACAGGCTGTTTTCCTGTATTTCTTTTCATGTTGTCATTCACTCCTGCTACTCTGTATGCCCTCACTTAATTCCTCTGACGATCACTTGTTTTTATTTAGTTTTTCCCCAAAGTTCCCCCGCTGTTGTGTCTTTTTTCCATCCGCCTCCCTCCCTTTTTCTGACAATGACTCATCTGCCTTATTTTTTTCTTTTTTGTAGTTGTTTGCTCTTATGTCTTTCATTCTTCACCCCCCATCGGCCCTCTTTCACTTCGCTGTGAGCAGAGGAATGGGAAGCAACAAAACAACATGGCGGTTGTTTTGCACCATCAGACCAACTGTGTAGGCCACACAATAAACACACACAGCTGCATCTTTAAGACATGGCGAAAAGCACACCTACATAACAGAAAATTACTTAGAGCAAATATGTGCACAGCATACAAACAGAAGCGGTGCCAAAAACAAATAATGGTGCTTTCAATACACATGTTGCTGTGATGGAGAGGTATTCTCGTGATCATCAGCATCATCATTACTAAAAAGAGGAAAGCCCCAGCCAATAATGAGAAAGGAAGAGGGGGCCGGGATCAAATGACAACCTGACATTTGAGTCAGAAACAAACAAATCGATCAGGATTAAAGGATCCATCTCTCTGTTTACCATGGAAACAGAGAGGCAGGGATTATTTAGAATGGAGGGGAAAGTGAGATGTCGTAAACCGCTCTGATGTGAAGCTGTATCGATCCATAATGGGATGCCGACTCGTTTGAACTATATAGAATAAGTTCTGAGTAGTTCCTCTTTATCTATGTTTTGGATGGCACTTCACAATGTTCCAATTGTGCTCCAAAAAATGGCGGTCAAAAATTTAAAAGGTCACCAATAACAGTTTTAATGATCATGATTTTTTTTTTTTTTTTTTACGTGTATGTGCAAGCATTTCTACAGTTTGAGAAAACAGGCAAGATATGTTGACAGAACCGCAGATAGTTAACCTGGGCGGCGCCAGACTATATTAACCTTTTCGGGAATTAGCATATTTGGAGAAGGAGAAAGGGAGGAGAGGAAGAGCTAGCAATGCAGTACTGCCCATGGGTTGAATTAATGAGATTGTACCTATCTGCATGGCTGCACATTTTGACTGGGCTTTGGATGAGGACATACAGAGGGAGAATAGAAGACGAAATGGGGAGCGGGGAGGTCAGGGCAAGCAACCAAGGGACACACTCACTCACGCACACGCATGCGGGCACAGGCGCGGACACACACACAAATCCAAACAGACGCCTCTGAAAGCCTCTCGTACCCAGCTACCCATTCATAACCTTCAATTAACCTTCCTTCTGAAGACAGGCGAGTGCTCAAGTAGTCTGACTGGGGGCAAGTTACTGAGCAGACTGGCTGACGAGCACTTACTATTTTGCACATGCATGTACTGTATGTGCACGTGTATCTGAGTGTGTGTGCCCAGTACCTCGTTTGCTCTCCTGCATCTGCTTTCGCTCAGCTGAAAATCAATCTTTACTAAGTGCCTCCCCTCCCCTTTTGGTAATCGTCTGAGCCTCATTGAAATTCACAAGACTGAAAACATACATTTCTTTATTAGTTTAGCACTGAAGAGCCAAATAAGTGGAAGCATGTGCAAATAGTGCCTGACAAGAGCGGCCCAGCCCCAGCCCGGTTTCATTTCTATCCAGATGAAGGGTTTGGAGAGAGTCAAAACTGGTAAGCCCCACTCTAAAGTATCCATTGGCCACACCTTATATAGGGGAAATTAATTGAACCCTTTTACATAAATATAGTGTTTATTTGGAGAATTTTTTCTTTTAAATCAGAAAATGATATCATCAATCATTTATCAACCACTTAAGACTAAAACAATTCTGAATGTAATGTAATCCTTTGTTACAATAAATATATGCCATTTTGTCAAGAAAAGGAATATTTCATAAATTTAAAATGAAGGTGGCCGCGTGGGGCGGCACGGCGGTCGACTGGTTAGCACGTCCGCCTCACAGTTCAGAGGTCGTGGGTTCGATCCCAGCTCCGGCCTCCCTGTGTGGAGTTTGCATGTTCTCCCCGTGCCTGCGTGGGTTTTCTCCGGGCACTCCGGTTTCCTCCCACATTCCAAAAACATGCATGGTAAGTTGATACTCTAAATTGGCCCTAGGTGTGATTGTGAGTGCGGATGTTTGTCTCTGTGTGCCCTGCGATTGGCTGGCAACCAGTCCAGGGTGTCCCCCGCCTACTGCCCAAAGACAACTGGGATAGGCTCCAGCACGCCCCGCGACCCTTGTGAGGAGAAGCGGTACAGATCATGGATGGATGGAGGTGGCGGCGTACACATTGGGCTAGTCACCAGCCAAGTAGTGGCACACTATGGTCATCACATCAAATGGTCTGAATGCTGGTTCCATTTTATGATTATACTCTAACATTTAAAATGCCTCTGACCTTGATGCTGACCTGAAATCTCAAATCTTGTAGTAAAAAGTAATATTTTTAAGTACAGTAAAAGAACATCACACACGAATAGAGCAATTGAGAGCAGTGAGAAAAGATGTAGGTCCGACATGTGGTTTTGGGGAAAAAAAATCTGCTGATTCAACATTTTTATCTGTCATGCAGAGCAGGTGAGGAAGGGTCCATGCTTCATTTTTAGACCTCTTCGGTGTTTAGCTTAGGAGATGAATATTGTATTCTCTGAAGCGAGATGAGGGAAGGTTTGCGGGGATGGAGAAGAAGGAGATGGAATACAATTGTGGATAGGTTTCTTAAAAAGAAAGACTTGAATCCGCTTGTTGATAACCTTATCCAAATTGTGTGTGATGTATGTGTGCGAGCACACGTGCAGCTACACGAAGGGAGGTCTGAATTGGAGCTGATGAGGCCCCTATAAACATGAACATCTGTGAGAGGCTATTCATACTGTAAAAATACGGTCGGGCATAGAGTACCGTGTCTGTGTTCTCAAATTTGGGAGAACCACACCCCACTCTGAATAGCCCCTTTCATACAAGCACTGCGAACCCGAACTGGACATTACCCAGAAAAGCTGTGTGTGAGACCACAAATGTCTGAATCAGTCCGCCCAAACACTGGATGGATTTAACTTTCCAAGTCCTGCTGTGCAAAGTCAGCACAATGTAAAGTGGTCAAATAATGTGTTTGTCTGATGTTTGAAAGCACCTTGACTCTAATGTGGGCCCCAAAAATGATTCCCAAAAACATACTCTGGATTCTCTGTAGGCACTCGTGATCACTGCAATGGGGATACCATGTTTTGCTCGTACTGGTCCAAAAAGTATAACTCTGTTTGGATCAATTATTAAAAGGTATTGGCACTGAGGCTTGAGCATGCATGAGTAAAAATACAAATGTAATTGAACCCATTCAAGTTGATTCAGTACTGATTAAACAGTAAACGAATAGCGAAGACGGATTTTGAGCTCTAGAATTAAAATATAATCTGCTAAAACTTTAAACCACAGCTGGGGCTCAGAGCGAAGGAATACAATATAGGAATAAAATTCCATCCGAGACTAGAAAAAGATGTTGACTATACTACGAGTAAAACTAACAGCCTTGAACTTAAATGACAGACAACGCTAAATGATACTTGCCATCAGTGAAGTGAGGGAACAAAACTACACAATGATCTTAACGTTAAAAGATAAATGACATGGGTTCTCAGTTGAAGCTATTAAAAATGTCATGTCTATCTGATTAAGAATTTTTCTTAAAATGGTCTCACAACAAATTATTTTGAATCTAGATGTGAGCACTGAGAAAAAAAAGCTTGAAACCTATAAATATTTGAGCCTCGCAATGCCCCTTATAATTTTATATTGAATGGTGCCCTTTCAGAATCAAGCCTACTGCTACAAATTGTTGGGCTTGCATACTGTAGCATGCTCCTCATTTCTTTTCAAAGCTTTCTGAGTGCTGGCTTCAGTAAACTCAACATTGAGTCAAAAGACAAACGTGTGCCATTCAGGTGAGCGTTATTTTGTCGATAGTAATCAAATAGGATTCATGTTGTCATTTTTCCAGTTAAGTACAGTGAAAGAGAGAGTGATGGGCGAGAGCTGGGCAAATGAAGCAAAATAAGAGAGTGAGTCTTGTGGACACTGTTCCAGGAATGTGAGAAAAAAAATAAGCCATGAAGAAGAAAAAACAGAGTAGAATGGGAAGGAAGGAAAATCAATACGTTGTCTTGAAGAGAAGCCTACTCCAAAGGTGCAATTATGCTAAATAGCTTTGTTTATGCTGTAGTGGCCCACAAGATTTTCGCAACTTGTGGTTTGGAGTCAAATTAAAACATCATGACTTGAGGGAATAAAAACTAAAAACAAATTCATCCAGAATTTGCAAACCCCGACTGACATTTTTGGCCTTTTTGTGGGAACCTAAGATGACATTAAGAAACACAAAGTCCTCTTCGTTAAATTTGTTTTTCTCTGGCCAACCCTTAAAGCTGCTGCTATACACTACAGTATAATGTTATTTATCTCTGGCAGCCCCTGCTTTCATTCACATGCTTTTACATCTAAAAGCACAAATGCTTTGCTTGTGATATCAAATATTTTTTTCCTGCATGTTTAGACGGTTGATTTGATGTATCATATGACATTACTTTGTGAGTATAAATTGTTTACATGTTGCTGTAAGGTTGCAATTTTGCATAATACGGGGCTCATGCTTCAAGCAAAACTATCTGCTCATTTTATATTAAAATAACCAGCTCAAATAACCAAAAAATAGCATTTCATTGTGGTAACTGGAATTCTGTGAAGTGCTCATCCAAATTTGATGTTCATACTAATGCTCAGATATTACATTACTTCAGGGCATGATGTAAAATGTGCAAATGTGGAACTCAAGCCAAACATGTTTAAAAGAATACACTGTATGTGCCAGCGGGTTTTTTTTTTTGTTTTTTTTTTAGACAATAACGACCAAAAGTGAGATACATTTGAGTCAGCCAGTTTTGTTAAAAATTGATCAAGCTAATGCTTCGGTTGGAACTGGAGCTCTGTCAGTGTCAAAGGTAAGGGTGTATCTTAATTTCCACCTATCCAACTGCTAATAGTTTTATTTATTGCATTACCATTGGCTCTAAGAAGTTTGAGATGGCCGGCCAGCCATCGCCACAAGCAGGTTGGGTGTCGCCAAGCCAGCCATCGCCACAAGCTGCCCGCCATCACAAGTGATTAACACTTGAACATGATTTTAGGCTTGTGTTGATATTGGTGGGCAACAGTCTATGATAGCCAGAGCTGGGCATCTATCCGTCTATAACCTCTGGGTGGTATTTCCTGTCATTCAACGTGATCGCAGTACGTCTCTCGTCCGGGACAGCCAATTAGCATCGAGAACATGAATTTCATTTCTCACAAGCAGGTGCCACACAACCAGACACGCCGCCAAATAAAGAACAAATATGATAAGCATTATTTTGTTGTTGGGTAAATACCATATACAGTGTGCCAAATGGAGAACTTGCCCTGCGACTGGCTGGCGACCAGTTCAGGGTGTAGTTTGCCTTTCGCCCATAGTCAGCTGGGCTAGGCTCCAGCACCTCATACAGTACAGGATAGGCGGTGTGGGAGATGACACAAATGGAGAACTAGTAAGCCCTCCTTCTCAGGATTTATGACTGAATGTTTTACTTATGCCTTAAGAAAATAAAAACAAGCAATTATGCATGGAAAATATGTACAGACATTGCTAAATATCAATTGTTTTTCTATTTTTATTATATATGCTTCGGGCGGCACGGCGGGCGACTGGTTAGCACGTCCGCCTCATAGTTCAGAGGTCGTGGGTTCGATCCCAGCTCCCGTCTCCCTGTGTGGAGTTTGCATGTTTTGTCCGTGCCTGCGTGGGTTTTCTCTGGGAATTCCGGTTTCCTCCCACATTCCAAAAACATGCGTGGTAAGTTGATTGGACTCTCTAAATTGCCCCTAGGTGTGATTGTGAGTGCAGATGTTTGTCTCTGTGTGCCCTGCGATTGGCTGGCAACCAATTCGGGGTGTCCCCCGCCTACTGCCTGAAGACAGCTAGGATAGGCTCCAGCACGCCCCGCGACCCTTGTGAGGATAAGCGGTATTGATAATGGATGGATGGATGGATATATATGCTCCTTTATGTTTTTGAATGGAAATGCTGAGGGTTTTTTTTTACTCATGAATCCCTTTGCTTCTGTAATTTATACATCTACTTTAGTTTACATATTGTTACCAAATTCAGCAAATGCTTTTTGAAATATTTTATACATAGCTTGCTTTTGCTTAATATTTTACAAGTATATGATTTTCCAAGAAAATGAAGCTACAGAATAAGTCTCAGCTGGTAAATACGCATCACATTCTCATGAATTTGCATTCAAATGAGAATGAAAAAAAATGGCAACCCCCATAAGCAAGTACATGCATTTGAACACACACACTGAATATTTACGTACATTGCAGCTGATAAAGTAGATACTTTATAGTACTTTAGATATGACAACATTTTGATGTATTGGATTTAGTTCCCCTTCAAGTTTTGGAACATTTCGTAGTATTTGCTTCTTATGTGTCACTACTTGTTTTTATCAGTAACAAATCTACGGAAGCAGAGTCACATTGCTGCTACCACCACTTCATGCCTCCAATTCCATGCCTATGAGCCTTTGAGCCACACAATGTATCATTATACGAAAGAGAAAATGGTGTGAACAGTGGTGGATATTTTCAAGTCAAGGCTTTGAAAAGTCATGAGACAAGCAGTTTCCAGGGGAGACAATGGGTGGAGCTGTAAAATTAGAATGAAGATGGCACTTTTACATTTACTATTTCCCTGGTAACAACAGACATGGGGCCAGGTAAAGGGACTTAGTGAGAATAGCAGTAACTGCAGCTAAAATATGAGACCATACCATACCATGGACTCATACAAGTTCTAACCCGAACAGCGCTCAACTGAGCAGTACACCTACAATAAGAAAAGGTAAAACAAATGGTGAAGCACTGTTTGTGAGTTGCAAATGTTAGAAGGCCACTTCCCGGTTTTCCTGGAGAAAACCTAGAAATGCATATAGAGAACATGCAAGGTCCACACAGGAAGGTGTGATTCAAATTCAGAACCTTAAACTTTCCCCATCGCGCAGTCAACACGAAAATCATGGATTTGGATTTCTTCACACGTGTGCTGTTTGTGCAATTTAAAGGTATTAATCAAATCAACGGTTCCCCCTCTAAGGGACTGTTCTACAGAGTACAGTCTCTATTCGTCCAAATTGCATCATGCCGTGTAATCTAAGATGACATGAAAAATGGGATGACAGCATCAGGTGACAGTCATTCACTGTAAGTCAGAATGCATTCTCCATGCTTGGAGTGACCTGCAATGTGCATCTCCAAACTATATTACACCTTGTGTGAGATGAGTGACAAGGGAGCCAAAGCTTCATAGTGGTCCACCACGTCAAACAAAATCTGCACTGACAATTGCTGGCAAGAATGCAGAAAACAATGTTACCATCAAAAAGTGTCATGCACATTCACATAGAGTGCCGGGTGATGAGTCTGGTTCCACTAAAAGATGAAACCCAAGGAGAATACGATTCACTTAGGTGTCAACAGACAAAAACACAGCGTAACACAATCGAAGAAAATAATTATATAAATGATCCCAACAAGTAAATATGAATGATACACTGCTATGTTTGCCATGTTGGAGGTTTAAACAAAATGAAAGAGGATCTAATACTTCAAAGTGATCTTTAAATCAGGTGCAAGCGGGAAGAAATCAAGTCTCGCTTCATCTGCACATAGCACCTCAGATCACCTGTCAGCTGAGGCCTTTTCCATCTGTTGTCTTTGGCCTATTTCAAGCCCCAGCAGAGGTCATCGAAAGGCAGCAACTGCAACCAAGACAATATGGTGGCTAAGGGTGATCCTGGGAAAGAAAATCCATGAGATTAATAAAAAAAATAAAAAAGTAAAAAGTTATGCAGCCGTAGAGATTTTCACTCCATTGTTACATCAAGGGTGGCAGTCTAAGAAAGTGAAGGAAAGTCAGGCCATTTCGCTTTAACGTCTTCTCAGAACAGAACAGCTCTAAGCTAAATCTCATCACATTCAAATGCATGGAACAACTCTAACAAGTGACTCCATTATACTGATGTCTTGATAAGAAATGTGCGCAACAGCCCCGAGACCAGAAGACCTGAAAATAGCTTGAGAGTATTAAAGTCGAGCGGGTGCAGAAATGTTAACTCATTCGTTGCCATTGACATATTTATTTGTCTTTTCATAGTCCAGCCATTCAATCCCAGGAATTTATTTATGTTTTTTACTGCTAATGAGTCACGCCGGGGCCAAGGTGTCCATCAAGAATTTCGGGACATTCCCAAATGGCCGGTCCATTTCAGGGTGTTAAATATGTAGGTAAAATGTACTCAAGAACTGTCCCTTTAAAATATACTTATAATTTCTGACTGACATAAAAATGTTTTTTGAAGTAAATAGCACTCCATTTTTTTTCAGTGTGGCAAACTTGGTCTCCAATGAATCTGTTTAACTTATTTTATTCCCGTCTCCAACTTTCTCCTTTCTTCCTCAGAAATAAAACGTAAAAACAATGTCTGTAGCATATCCACACATGCATACATTATTCTCCATTCATCCAACCCTCCAGAATCATTGCCGACGGTTTTGAGCTCACGCCAGCAGGTCAAGCGTATGCAGTCACCTCATCTAATAACCTACACCAACTCAGATCAAGCGAGATCACAAACTCTGAGTAAAAATATCTCACACACTCAAAGTCAAAGTGCAAATTGGTTGTGTGAAGGGGGTTTACTCTGTATCACATTAAAATGCAGGTAGGCAATGAATTGAACTCTTGAACGCATCTTAAGTGTTTCAGATACAATCTGCAGCGTCAAAAATGTAAATCTACATCGTGTCTTGTGGGCTTGCTCAAGGTCAACGTCTCCTGCTGTCTGTTATTTGAGAGTCAATTACAGTGTTGTTTAGCCAGCAGATAAAAAGAAGTCATGAGGACTTAGAGGCCAAAGTCACCTTCACAACAGGACTTGTTGGGGGCTGTACAGCAATAAGCTGGTGCTAGCAGATGAAAACAGGAGAACGTAGTGGGCTACGGCTCAGGCAGAACAAGAAAGGACTGTGCAGTACAATGATGGAACCCTTGTCGCTTGAGCCCGTTCTAGAGAAAACACAAGCCTCTATTGTTCAACATGTATAACAGAGGAATGAATGCACTGCTCACTAGAACATCATACATAATTGCTACTGAAATTATATAATAGTCACAAACTATTACATATGTATACTTAATGTGTATGAGCGCCCTCATATAACACTACGCCAATGTTTACAAGCTTGTAAATCAGGGAGATCCTTAAAGTGGGAAATCAACCCAAACATATTTTTTTTCAAGAATATGTTCCCAGCAGGCCCACTAGTTGAAACATTGCATTCTGATTAATTTTGCATTTGTGGAATATAAGTTAAGCAGTAAAATCCACCCGTTTTTAGCCATCTCAGGGGATGGCTACATTTTATAAAATAAAAAATACCAGTAAATAATAACTTGTGACAATGTAATGTCAAGAACATTACATGAAAAATGTCTGCAGTACAGGTAGAAATAGTTGCTCAGTAGTTACTTGTTGCCTAGTTATTTATTTTTTGTATGTCTGGTGTACCTGTACTTAAAGGGAAGTCAATACAAACCTATTTTTTTCAAGAATATGTTCTATGCAAGCCCACTAGTTAAAACAATGCATTCTGATAAATATAGCGTTTGTGGAATAAGAGTTAATCCATTTGTTTTTAGCCATCTCTGGGGTTGGGGTCGGGGGGCATTTTGTCACTTCTGTCGACTGAAAATGACTAGTTCCCAGGGCTCAGGTAACGACCAATTACGGCTTAGCTTTAGAAAACAGGTCAGCCGTGATTGGTCATTATCTGAGCCCTGAGTAGTTGTGATGTTATTTTCAGTCGACAGAAGTGACAAAATGGCCGCCCTTAGAGATGGCTAAAAATGTGTGGATTAACTATTATTCCACAAACGCTATATTTATCAGAATGCATTGTTTTAACTAGTGGGCTTGCATAGAACATATTCTTGAAAAAAATAGGTTTGGATTGACTTCCCTTTAAGTACAGGTTCACCAGACATACAAAAAATAAATAACTAGGCAACAAGTAACTACTGAGCAACTACTTCTACCTGTACTGCAGACATTTTTCATGTAATGTTCTTGACATTACATTGTCACAAGTTATTGTTTACTGGTATTTTTTATTTTATTAAATGTGAGTACTATGCGGTATTGTTAATACAAAGTTGCATAATTTGTCCAATACCATACTAAATGTTGGTCCTAACCATAAACTATAAAAGTCAAACTTAGCAAACTATGACTCCACACCACGGTGGATGTCTGGAGTTCATCTCATTGACAAAAGAAAGGCCACCAACAACCATGGAGCCTCAGCTATAGGCGTCCTTGAGTGGATAAATGCACAGCCGCACACATCCTGCAAGATGTCAGTCGTAGAAAAATACACAAATGTAAACACGATCATGTTAAATTACAGATAGGTCCCGAGTTTGTTTCCCTAAATTTGGTTTATGTTCTGTAAATTCCACTCAACTTAGAGCGGGGAATGTGTGTTGGTTTATAAGAAAATATCAATGTTGAGAGACCTAAATTCTCTTTGGCATATTTACACAGTGTATGTAACGTAACTTTCAGAGGTGGGCAGTTTATTGCAGTTGGCTGGTCCGTCATTCGTCATCCTTCAGTGGCCAGGGTACCCGTCCCTCATTCATTAGTCTGTCATTTTTCGTGACAAACTGAATAGTAATCGCCAGTCGGTTAAGTCTGTCAGTTAGTCCGTCAGAAATCCGTTGGTCCGTCGGTAGGTCCCCCCAAAAAAACGTAGAAAAACAGGCGTCCGTCAGTGACGGAGTGACGGTCCGTCAAGGATGGACGCTGTCAGTGACGATTACAATGACAAATGAAAACGCAATTCCGTCATTCATCCGTCCGTCATTTCAAAAAGTTGTCCCATCATTTATCAATTGTTAGCAAAACAGGCGTCCGTCAGTGACGGGCTGGACAGAATGCCCACCTCTGATAACTTTGCTTGACTGTAATCTTTAGGAGGTGCATACGGTGATACTGGCTTTAAAAATATGATTTGTCAAAGTCACTGCCACATGATGCTACAAAATCGTAACTCTGCTTTTAGCACATTTTTCCTGTACATATGCTTCAGAAAATGAAACGGATGGATGGTTATTTTTCCTATTCTTTCATCCACGGCACCACCACTTCCATCGCTCTTGACATATTTTTCATAAAATTTCAACAGTAAGGACCCATCATGTCTTCCCAATGTTTTTTCCCATAAAATTCAGTGTACATTGCAGCAAAATCTAGTTTTCTCTCCTCCTATGCTCATCTACACACGATAATGCCCAAGACAGATAAAAACATGAATAATTGTATTTCGCTGATCATAAATGTCACCCCAGTTGTTTTAATATTCAGATCCCATATAACAGACTCAAATCCTACAATCCATCAAGTAGGGAGATGCTTTTATTCTCTTACTTCATTCCATCTACAATACACTGTCCCATGTAGCACATGCTACTCCATGCAAGTCTCCCAAAGGCGTCAGCCAAACAAGACCCAACTGTGATTTACAATAGACGAGGGCACTTCATTATAAACTGGATAGGCTCACAGCCTGGAGGCCAGACCATTACCTTTACACAGGGGTACATGCCACAGGCAGCTGTTGGTTTCTCTGTGTGGTAAAGCGACACATTGTAAAAGTGATAGATAGGGTGTGCACTTGTAAGCTTTAGGCAAACCCAGTCCAAACGATTTCCAAATATACTGGCTTTGGAGATGACCAACGCAAAGAGCGAAATTCTCTCTTTTTAGTGTGAGAAATGCATACACTCTGCATGTATTAAATGCCTTTGTAAATTAGGGCTGCCATGATTAGTCAACTAATCACGACGACGTCAACGATCAAAATCGTCTACAATTTATTTTAATCGTCGACGTGTCGTTTATTTATATATTTATTTATTTGGCACATTATTTTTCTCTCGAGACTGCCGCGTCTCGCTCTTCTCCCGCTGGCTGTTTTCCTATCTGCAACATGCGCAGTGGTGGTAATCCAGGTGATGTAAACAGAAGCATTGTGGGTAAAGTAGTGTAAGCCTTATACTGTAAGGGCTAATTCGTGGTGGCAACGTCCCGAAAGTTACGACAAATTTCACCAAATATACTCAATACAATGCAAACCTGCCTTTTATGGCAGCGCGATGGGGATGCCTGATCATTTAAATAAAGGAAGCAAGTTTGTGCTTATGCCTGATTTCATATCTGACACAGGCACAGTTGTGCTATCTGCAGTTAGCCTACACACGTTAAGGTGTGTGTTTGATGTAGCGCTGTAACACAATGTCAAAAATTTGGTACACTAACACGTCGTAGCATCTTCCATAGATTAAGCAGCCATTAATCAGTAAACTCGCGTTGATTAACAACCAAAACTCGGTGTGTTTATGCCCGTGGTGGACATCGAAGCAGGAAGCGCACGCTTGCCATCTCCCTTTCTTCTCTTTCTCTCTCACTCACGAACGAAGTGATGCATTTATGAACTGGGAAATATCAGCACTCAAGACAAAAACGACATACGTGTCACTCACCGGCATCACATAACAATAAAACCCATAAATAAGTTTGTTGTAATATACTACGTTCTAGTGCCAAAAAAAAAGGTATTCCTTTTTTTGTTACAGGTGCATACCACATTTTGATTGTGTAGATCAATTTACTACTTTTAAATTATGCATACTAGTGAAGAAAAACAAAACATTTTTGATAAAGTTTAACACAAAATTAAAAACCAATAATAGTGTTTATTTTAGTTTTCTTTTGCACAGAGCATTTTCCCAATTTACTCCTCTGATTTCACTACATTCCGTTAAAAAAAAAAAAAAGTCTTGGTGCCCAAGAAGAGTGAAATATGTATACAAGTACTTCTTTTTGTATTCATAGATAATTTCACTGTATTAGTGCAACTCTACATAGTGTATAGTTTGGGTTCAATTTTAAAACGCACTTACTGCTAAAAATTTTAAGGCCAGAGTATCGCCATCAATTTAAGTCGCTCCCTTATTTATAAACATGTCAGGAATGATGGCTTAAGTTGCAAAGTTTAATACAAGTTGAATGTACTATCGTCTTGTCTTCATGATTAGTTTGTAAATAAAGAATTTAAGCCGCAAGCGAATGCAGCTTATTATAAGAGCAGCAGCTTGCTGCTGCGATTTGCCGCGATTTATATATTATCCGATTAGTCGACTAATCGCGACTACTGTTAGTGAATAATCGCGACTACTGTTAGTGATTAGTCGACTAGCAAAATAATCGTTTGTGGCAGCCCTATTATAAATAATTGAGCATATCTCAACTCGTTTATTCCCACACACACAGTTCTAGCACCACAGTCTAACATCCAAATGGCAGAAGAAAGCAAATTTCTAAATAAGAATAGAATTGTCCAGATTGTGTGAGCTATCCCAGTCTAATCAACACACAAACACACCCGGTAATAAGATAAGATAACTTAAATGCATGGGATAGATTGGCAAAATAAGTGATCTTGTTTGAATTAGAGCGGTTTTAGCCTGGCCAGTTGGGCGCATCCCATTTGGCATCAAATACCCTCCGAGCCCTGGCACAGGCCTCACCAGTGGCAGCTGGAAAGTGAGGCCATGGCCCTATTGGTGATTGTAAAATTGGGAGCACCCCTGTGCATATAAATGACAGTTTGGCTGTAGTTAAAGAAAAAATAAA
Organism: Filicampus tigris; assembly: GCF_054856515.1. Classification (NCBI taxonomy): domain Eukaryota; kingdom Metazoa; phylum Chordata; class Actinopteri; order Syngnathiformes; family Syngnathidae; genus Filicampus; species Filicampus tigris. The sequence goes on along the minus strand of NC_141228.1, from coordinate 8,331,774 downwards.
TAAAAAAACACTAAACCCAATCTGCTCCCTCCCTTTTTGCCCTTATGGTGCATCCCTCGAGGGCACAAATTCAAATGCATTAGTGCTCCTTTATCTCCATGAAAATGGTGACCCTCTGCTCACTGTCTTCCTCCTGATTCTCAGCTGAAACCTCCGACCCACTCCTGGCTCCTTTCACTGTTCTCGACTATTCCTCTCTCTGCACTGAACTCATCCAAGGCCAAAGGACATTGTAGGCCACCTCTATTTTTAAAGCGGGCCTACTTTGGTCTTCCCTTCTGTCCCCATGTTTCAATATAAAATTTGTCAAAGGATATGTGAATGTGTGTGTGCGTGCATGGCATGTATGTGTGTGATCATTGTAGCTTTAAACCCTACTTCGTTGTGTGGCAGATTGTTATACCAGACAGTATACTTGGCTTGCTTCAAATTCACACAGATTAACAATAATTACTATTATTATATCCATGCAGTTTTTATACTAATTGGTTAAGTCAATGTTCTCTCTCTCAACATTATCTCCCTATATATTAATGTCCAAATCTAGAACTCTTTATCTATAGATATCCACATCCACATTAGGTCCACGAGGCCATAGTGATGGTTTAACTACAAGTATGTTGCAGCAGGGGGTTGATTAGAGCCCATAAAAATCCTGTGGACGAGTTCCTGAATATAGTTTTTGGGACAAGTCAGTGGTCCTGTCTATTGACCAACTGATCAAACATATCCACAGCCAAAATGGGACAATTACAGTAGGCTATAGTTGATAGCTGTATAATGCTCATTGCCAAAATCCATTAAAAACCTTTAACAGCAAGAGAAAGCGCTTTGGTATGTATGACACAATCAAACTCTTGCATAATGGTCTTATTTTTTTCATCAAATTCAAACAAAGGAATGCAAGCAGGCATGTGACAGCTCCCCTCTCTGGTGAACCTTATTTCTTCCTTATTTCCCACTATCTCTGATTCCCATAGTCACCATCACTTTTCATTAAATATTAGCTTTTTAATAAGCTTCTCTCACTGACATACACTTCTGTCAAACTGTTTGGATTTTATAATGCGGAAAAAAAAAATCAGATTTCACATTTGAGATATAGAATATGCATTAACAGCACTGTAAAATGCTCTTAAGATTGGCAATATCACAAATTGTAATGCAATCATTGTATTTTCATCATCTCCATATATGATTATCAGGAATGGAAACAGAACACCCTAATAGGTGCAATGTTTACCACTTATCTGCCATTATGCTATTAGCCAGCAGGGTAGCACACAGTCAGAAAAAAAAAGAGAGAGAAACACACTCAGTTAATCTGACTCTTGAATAACTAAAATCATGACTCATCAGGTGATCCAATACTACTACTTGAGGGTGGCAGTAGCATATATTACAAAGTGGATGCTATCGGCAACACACAGTGAGCCTATTTAAGAGCAAGCCTAGCTGCTCGATGTAGTGGGTTCCAGCCAGAGCTGGGCATTTGACAAAAATGTTCCGGTCCATTTATCGCCTTCTGTCTGCAGCCGGGGTACCCTTCCGCCGTCCGTCTATCCGCCTTATTTCCGGACCAAATAGTAATCGCCTATCGGCTGGTCCGTCAATCATTTTAACGGGCTTCCGTTAGCGTTTCCGTCTACCAACTTCAACCAGCTTCCACTAGCAGACCCCCCACACCCCCCAGGCTGAGCAATACTTGAAACGAAATACTCCCCGCGGCATGGAAGCCTCACCACCATCCTAATTATATCTCCTTTCAGGACCCAGAAGCTGTCAAAAAGACTCAGCCACATCCAGCGGGAAACGGCACTGAAGCCTCACCACGAAAATAGATGACGGACGATTGCATAGACAGAAAAAATGGCCTTCCGACCAGGCTTAGTCCGTCTTTTTTTTTTTTTTTTAATTTCCCATCTTCCGTTTATCGCCTACAAAATGGGCGTACGTCATACGCGGATAGACGGATACACGTCACGTAGGCGAAATGCCCAGCTCTGGTCCCAGCACCAATTGTCCCCAATGAGACACATAAAATAGATAACTTGATTGACCTGAATGCAATGGGTTCCTGTTTTGGTGCATGTACTGCGCTACCACATACTTTCAAGGAAGGTATTTGTATATTTTTGCATTGATCTGATTTCTAATGAACTGACAACACAAAGGTGATCGACACAACCTCCACTGAGATTCAAAACCCTAGCAAAATAAGCAAAGAAATACAATTAAAATTACATTTCACCATATATTTCCACATTTGCATCAGAAAAGCAACAGAATTGCAAGCATATTAGACATTTTTCTGTGATATTTGCAAATACACAGACTTGTTTTATTCGTCTTCTCTGCATGACAACAATATGAGGGAAAGAGCTAAGTGTTCACCTTGCAACAAAAGTAAACACTAAGAGGTCCACTCTGTTTTCTGTCAGTTGCAAAAGAGTGGATACTTCCTGTCACCATTTACATACAAAGGTCACCTTCTCTCTCTTCGCAAGCACAGAGACGTTTTTTTTTTATGCGCTCAACTGCGATACGCTTCACAAACATTTTCTTCCCGGCTATGAGCTGCACAGTGAAAAAGTGAGAGGAACTTCAATGCATTTTGCCTCTGGTGGATTCTCCTCATCTTCTCTCTTTTATGCACCACTGGTCCACTGTAATTTGTGCATCCAGACTTAGAGTATGTAGGCTTTGTTTCCATTTCACTAAAAGATGAAGCAGCAAGCTGTTTGAAAGGGGGCTCAGACTACGGGAGTTGTAATTACTGACAAGGCTTCATGATTGGGCTTTTCAGTACATGGCGTTATGTTGTTGCGGGAATTTATTCATGTTAAATAAATGCAAACAGTGTGCCAAACTGCATACAGAGAGGGTGAAATATGGATTACACCGAAAACGGCGTGGGAACAAGTATCTTGACTGAAAGGAGATGGTGGGATCTGCATACAATTCAATCCTGGCCCTGTTCCACAGGCAGCCATTTCTGTTAAGTGGCCCACATACTGAACGAACGCCATCTTTCATAAACTGGGACGACTATCCCCCGATGCATAGGTATGAACAATCAGCCTGACAGGCAGGTAGTTGCTCCTCCTTAACCCTGGCGAGTGCTGACTGGTGTATCCCTCACCTCCTTCCAACTCTCTCCCTCCTTCTTACTTGCTGCACTCTTCTCCCCAGCTTCTCCGGCTAGACTCATGTCCATGGGCGAACTCTCTTTTTCTCTCACCCTCAAAGGCTGACGTTTCGTTGCTCGCCTCTCACTCACACGCGCACATACATGCACACTTACTTCTACCCATCAATTATCTGCCTACTCTTTTTTGGATAGCCCACTTCCCTTTCTCTACACAATGACACCCCCTCAGCCTGCACACACGTTCTTTGTTGTCCCCATCACTCACCTCCCACCCTAGGGCAGCTGAGTGCCCCCCCCACCCAAACACACACATAGTGCCAGATGTCCCAAAAGTTGAGGCTGCGCAAAATTAACAACAGGAACAATAGAAATGAGACTTTGAGGATTATTGAATGCTTTTGGCCACTCTCATTTCCAAGCTTTTTAAGACTACATAATAGTGAGCAAGAAAATATCACAGGATTATGTAGAACGTTGAAATATACACAATAATTATGCAGCATTATTTGCAGTTGAGACATGCCACACTTTTGTGTAATATTACTCTTCTGTTTTTGCCAACCCACCTATACATGTAGAAGCAAACACAACGATCAGGATTTACAGTTTTAAACTGTACTGCAGTGAGCACGATAGAACCACTTTGTGGAAAAATGGCTGTACTTTCTTTAATCAAAAAGGACTTTCCTATTAACAGTCTGGCACATTGCTACTGAATATATGGTCAACTGACAGTGACCATGCGAATATTAGATGCTGTGTTCAGGGCAAATTCAAACAAACACACTCACGCTGACAGACAGACTGCCTGTTGCAGGGCGCAGACCTTAGAACTGACCTTCTTTACTACTCAGCTGTCATGCATTTAGTCTTGGCAAGGCTTAAAGTTTATTGCCTCATGTGGGTGAGGAGGCTAAAATTAGAGAAATGGTTTGGGGCAATTGCTTCCCAGATACACACTTCATGCAGATGGCTCAACAGGCTGGCATGCACCATCTAACGGTTTGCATGAGCAGCGTTTAAATGAGCTAACTGCAACCTGCTCTAGCCAATCAGGCAAAAGAACTGGAGGTCCTTTTCAACCGCTCCCCAGGTGCCACATGTCTGGAAGCACACAGGGGTCACACTGCTATGGCACAGGGCAACCTTTCCTACCAGACATGGTTTGCTTGGGAGGAGGAGGCAGACCGCTCAAGGGTAATGCTGCGCATCAATCAGGCGCAAGCCAGCTGGTAATAACACTTGACATAGAAGCGGCTCAACAGCCGGAGACGTGAATAAGGAGACGGCAAGAAGAGTTGCAGACAAAGAAACAGGGTAGACACGCCCCTCTGATGCCTGCCCATCAGGGGATGTTAATTATCTCTCACCAAAAAAAGTTAATGTTGACTCCATACTGTAACTATTAGGATGACTTAGAAAAGGTACATTCATCATTTTAAAGCTTGTGGGCTTTAAGAAAAAAAACTGCACAATTATTTCTTGGCGAGACTGTGTGAAGTGGGGAACATCAGCAATCTGTAGACTTTCTGTACTTGTTTCGGATCAAAAGTGTATTTGCAGACCTGATTCAACTCTTGTAAAGCTGGAGGTATCAAGAGAAGGGGCAGGAGCAGGGAAGGTGACAGTGTCTCAATGTTTTCCCCAAGGCTTTACTAAAAAGTCTGACAGGGATTAGGTGTATTTATAAATACCAGTTCATTGGTGCACCCAATAACTTGACATTACATTCACTAACTAAGCCTCCGGTTTCACCTCAAATATCTGATAGCAGGCCACATACATACATACATACATACGTACATACATACATACATACATACATACATACATACATACATCTGTATAGACAAACATGCATACATACCATGTTTTTGTGATTTAAAAGTAATGAAATTAAAACCAGTACCTGTACTACTGAATTGAAACAAAATAAGTCTTTTAATGATGGGAAGTAAAAATAAACAACTGACATAATGTGTGCACACCCTCACAATGGGGGATTTGTCTGTGTTCAAAATTAAGCGGTCACAAACAAACTGGTATTAAATAGGGTCTGCACACACCAGCCATTTAAAGTACCCGTGATTAACCCCAAGTAAAGTTTAGCTGTTCTGGTAGGCTTTTTTCAGATAGTTTTCTAGTCACAGCTAAAGCCATGGTCTGCAGAGAGCTTCCACAGCATCAGATATACAGTATGTCATTGTTTGACGCTATCAGTCAGAAGAAGGGTACACAATCATCATCGAGTGAAGAAAATATAGCACAGCAGTGCTTACCAAGAACTACCTCAAGGGGTTCCTCTAAAATTGATGAAAAGTGTTTGTTTGTTGTTGTTTTTTTTCATGGGAGGCTGCCACCAGGCTGTCAGCAACATTGAGGGTGCTGCAGGAATTTCTGGCAAGTATTGACTGTTGAATTTAGGTGACAACAATCTCCCATCTTCTACATATATGCCTAGGCTCTAGGCTAGGATGGCAAGCCTTATCTCACACAGAAAAACATCCAAGCTATGCTACATTTTGGATTTTACAAACACGTGAACAGACATCTTCTTGGGTATCAAAAAAATTGGGAACCACTGATGTAGTGACAACTAGAGTTAGAGCGCAAAACTCTTACAGTCAGCCTCATTGAAATGGGGGCTTGAACTCAAAAGGCCTCTTCCGCTAACAAGGGATTCAAGTTCTCAACCTACCACACCATTGTTTTACTTGACCTTGGCCTCAAAATTCAGTCTGGATGCAGAACGATCTTTGTATAGGTATGTTTTAGAGTGTTGTCTGAGGAGGGTACAGCAATTCCACACCCCCAGAGAGGTCTGCTAAGAACCGAGCTACCAATTTTAGACCAAAGCAGCCAGCAGGAGTTTGAGTGAGCGGTCGGTAATCCTTGTCTCATGTTTCTACCAGAGCGGCCAAGGTGAAAATGTAGGTCTATGGAGTACAAAATGACCCAGCAATATATCGTACTGTATATTTAACTTGGATGGTGATTTAAATTGCTATGACTGCAATGTTCTGTTTTACCTCTTTGACCACTTGGCTATTTTGGTCTCGAAAAACAGCACATATCCTGGTGTTAAAGTTCTTGCATTTGTATACACAGTTACTATACTTTCCCAAATGGAAGGAGATACTAGGGCAAAGTCAGTTCACCAACAGGTCACCAATTTAAAACCACCTGCCATGTCTCAACTGCTTTCTTAGGTGGATGTGCTGCAAAAGATGACTCATGTTCTGTATTTGAAGCAGACTGCCAAATTGGAAGTGCTCACAAAAGCAGTTTTCTTCCCAGAGTGAGACAAATAATTTAAAGGAGAAATCTTTTTCATAGCTTGGTCAAACCAATAAACAAAAAAACAAAAATAGCTAACAAAAACAATGCATCTCCAATCAAATATTCCATGCAAACATAAATTAAATACAAAATAGTTTTATGATCGGCGGGACGGTGTTCGACTGGTTAGCATGTCCGCCTCACAGTTCAGAGGTCGTGGGTTCGATTCCGGCTCCGGCCTCCCTGTGTGGAGTTTGCATGTTCTCCCCGTACCTGCGTGGGTTTTCTCCGGTTTCCTCCCACATTCCAAAAACATGCATGGTGAGTTGACTGGACACTCTAAATTGCCCCTAGGTGTGATTGTGAGTGAGGATGTTTGTTTGTCTCTGTGTGCCGTGCGATTGGCTGGCAACCAATTCAGAGTGTCCCCTGCCTACTGCCCGAAGACAGCTGGGATAGGCTCCAGCACGCCCGCGACCCTTGTGAGGATAAGCGGTATGGATAACGGATGGATGGGTTTATGATCTATTTTAGTATCTATCAAAAATATAGCAAGTCCAAGTTTGAGGCAATTCTGAACGTCATCAATGGAAAGTTTTTTGTAATATTTCCCTACTTTCAAAATGTTACTGGCCTTCAAGGTATGCCAACACCTGCAACTTAAAAATATACATGTAAAAAATGTGAACCCGCATCTGTTGACCACTGAACAACTGCAGCAAAATCTGAGTTATAGTTAAAATCACTCAATGGTAAGAGCCCAGTGCACATTCCAAGCTCCCTTCCAAGTACTTAACCTACTTCCTTAAATTACCTCTTGAGATTAATAAAATCTATTCATATAAAGAGAGTTTTTTTTCCATGCAGCAGTGGTGGCTGTATTTAAGTGGGTAAAATACAACTCAAGTATTGACATATACGCAGAGTCACAGTGAGTGAGACAGCATCATGCTCCTATTGTGTGCAAATGGCCTTTAAGCAATGTGCGTGTCACAGTATGTACAGTATGTGATGTCTGTTGATCGTACCATCACCCAATGTATGAATGAACGACCAGGGACTCGACAAGGCTAGAGGAACGATGCCATGCTGCTTCCTGTTTTCAAACTGCACTAATTGTACCTCATGTTACTGAAAGAGCACTGATTTAGCTCTCTGGGCTAATTAAAATGAATAAACACAATTAGCTGTGAGGGCAACAGCACCGCTGTTCATGCACATAATTTCCCTTTTCCTCTTTGCAATGACACTCACTTTAGAAGCAGCTGTTATTAGCTGTGTTGCTGCATCAAAAGCATTGTGACTAATTGCAAAGCACTTGATGCCAACCAAATGGTCCCCAATTTGGATTTAATAGAACTGAACAAAGTAAATGCTGTTTTAAAAAAAAAAGTGTGACCGTTAAATTGTAAGCCCCAAACCAAAAGGAAATCAATTCTGTGCAAGTATTGTACCGTGGAACCTTTGAACACTCTACGAGGTTGTAAAATTTGGCATTGTACACAAAAAATATGCCCCTAAGGTCATACAAAACAGACTTTAAAAAATTGGCATGCCCGGTGTCGCACTAGACGTCAAAAACTAAATAACTAAAGATTTGCCCTTTGTTGGACTAATAAAAGTTATCTTAACTTACCCAAATCACACATTGACGAAAGTAATAAATGTTAAACTGTGACTTAAAATGCAATCAAGGTTTTGTGCTGGTGGCAGCATTACCCTAAGAACAGATTATTTTTATTTCCAATATTTCCAAAATATGAAGAAATCAGAGGTCAACCAGCTTCCCGGAATGGACTGTGGTTGACCTCGCTTGCTTTGTTTACATGGTTGTAAAGCTATTTACCTCATCATTATTTGCAATTTTTTTGTCTGTGAGTGTGTTTGTGAAGATATGAAGTTGCTTTGCTTCCTGTTTCAATTTCAGCAGACTCTTTGCTCATTCAATCCCATTAAAAATGGGGTGGAGACAAGCCTCTGTTGAGGTCGGGCAAACTTAAAAACAGTTGGTAAAGTAATAATTGCAAGGAAAATGCATTTAAAACCCAGAGGATGCTCTTACTTGAAGACTTCTGTTAACTTGACAAGGGCGTGTACGTGTGTGTGTGTGTGTGCGTGTGTGTGTTCGGGGGTTACAAAAGGCATCATACAATTCAATTAGCTTTTCATCTAACTCCAAGGGAAGGAGCTCTGGGGAGGAATCAAAAGTTTTCCCTCCAATAAAACATGTTTTCAAGGATGCAGTGTTCTCACTCTTCCACTCTTCATTACCTCTGCCTGCAAGGCTGGAACTTATAAATGCATTGATCTGCTATTTCTTTCCATCAAGACAAGAGATTAAAAACTCCAAATTGCCATGTTGATGGCGCTGTGACAGACAGGATCTCCACTGAGACTGGCAGCTTATCCCTGTTTGTCTCTCTTGCCGACTTGTTTGACAGTGATCAAGGGTGATAAATTGTTCAATTAAGGGCACATTAAAAATCCACAACAACGCTTGACACACAAACCTCGATGTGTACGTGATGTCCATTTACTGTGAAGGACAAGACTACTTCTTGTAACTGACAACCAGCATGTGACTCTCATCAGAAGATTAATGATTTTATTTATACAAGATAGCAGGTTGATTGAATGCTGGGATGAAAGACAGATGAATTGGAATTAAACAAAAGGTAAAACTTCCATTGCGGATTGAAATAAAACATTCCCTGTCTTCAGTAAAGACCAGGAAGTATCGTTCCTGGTGGCGTTCTATGCCTCGCCCTCACATTTGACCTTTCGCCATTCCAACACACATCCTTGTTGTTTTAATTGACAGGAGGGCAAAAGTTACTGGGGTTTGAGCTACTCTCCATGACAAAGTTGTACCAAATTAGTTGTATTAATCTTTTTATATCTTACAGTCGCTATTGGGGAGGAGGGCTTTGTGTAGCCCGGGGAGGGTTTAGCATTCAATGTTAAAATCAAATTAAGATCTATTGCAATTCAAATTGGACTCACTTGTCATTTGTGTATCTTAAAGAAAGACAAAAAGCAGATTAATATATATATATATATATATATATATATATATATATATATATATATATATATATATATATATATATATATATATGTATATATATATAATAACTGTAAATATATGTTTTTAAATATGTTTATAATTTGCTGAGATCTGAAATACGGTCAAAAACACAAAACTTGATCATTATAAAAATAAATCGGAGCCTTCTGCATAAAAAAATAGACACCCATGAATCCAAAGTATCCCAATTATAACGAAAACAATGGGTGTGGGTTTACTACAGCAAACGTAAATCGAAAAGTTGAAATTGTGTGAATGTTTATCAATACAACACAGCAGCAGCATTTTACTCTGACAACCAGCAATCTCAAGTTAAACCTAACTTGGGACAAAAGTTTGAGGAAAGATGCTGAGTCTACACTCGGTGATGTTTGACATTGTTCAGGTGATGGTTGAAACTTTCCTTTTAAAGTCTCTCAGGTGGTCTGTTTAAATTCTAAAACGTAATTGTAAGGCTTTTACTGAATCTGCATCATAAATGACATCTCGACAAACTGCCCAAAAAACAAAATACTGGGTATATGTGTGATGAAAACAATAGGAAACGTAAGTGGCAGTGGTGAACTTGACGGTCTTTTTTGAGTAACCTTTTATTTTTTTCAACTTGAGCACCGTGGACAACTGCGTCCAGCAGTCCACTCACATTGGGTGAATCAAACGGTCCTCGCCAGTGGTTGTATTATACAGTATAAACAAACATACTCTTACCATCAATAAAAAAGTTCAGCCACCAAATCAAAACGTGACATTTAGGAAATTAATGAGGTAAAAAAAAAAAAAAGAAGAACAAGAAAAAGTAAACTTACTTGAAGTCTTAGTGAAAAGTAAGAGACAACCCCCCCCCCCCCCCCCCCCCCCAACTGGGAAAAGCTTTTAAAATCCGTGGAGTTCTCTTTGTGAGTGAGCGGTCGTATTTCTTCAGGAAAAGCGATCGTTTGTATCCTTCTTGGGCAAAAAATAAACGGTATATTCCACTTCTAGTCAATAACGAAAGGAGAGTGTAACGTAGATAAACACATAATTTCCTTCTCCGATCGGAGGCTCCGAGGCAGAATCTCCTCAGTGAAAGAAACCTAAAAGTAACACAAAAATAACCCACTGTAATCCATGCGCGACAACGCCGCGCGTGGATCTCCAAACGTTATTTTTTTTCTGCTTCTTTCGTTATCTCCACGTCACAGGTTTGGAGTCTTTTCTTCCCAAATCCACCTCGCACGGACCGACTGGGGGTTGGGAGACAGGAGTCAAATGCCCCCCTCTCACCCTCCCACGCCTCCTCCTCCTTCTCTCTCCCTCTCCGGGACTGAATGAAAATACGGAGTCTGTGCTGCATTCACTGACACCTCACAAACTTCCCTCTCCACTGCTCTCTTCTGTCGGAGAGTAAACCAGCTGGTGCGTTCATGTACGTACCTTGAACGTTTCTAGGCTTAAATACAACGATCAATAACTAATAAAATGTACATTTAAAATCATCAACCTCTTCATAAATTGGACGGCGCGGTTCTGAGTTGGTGGTTCGCATCCAGGCTCCAGATGTGTGATCGAGTTTGCAAATGTTATCCCCGTGCTTGCAAGTGTTTTCCCTGGATTCTCTGGATTCCTAGGCTCCCACATTCCAAGTACCGTACGCATGTTGGGTTAATTGTAGACTGTGAATGCTTGTTTGTCCATATGTACAGAATGTACTCAGCGATTGGCTGGGGACCAAACGAGGGTACAGTCAAGGTCCTGCTGAGGACAAGCGCTATAGAAAATGGATAATAATAATAATCATCATCATCATAATAATTATAATAATAATAATAATAATATCAGAGGTGCAACCAGTTCAGGGTGTCCCCCGCCTACTGCCCAAAGACAGCTGGGATAGGCTCCAGCACGCCCCGCGACCCTTGTGAGGAGAAGCGGTACAGATAATGGATGGATGGATATCAGAGGTTGTGGGTTCGATGCCAGCTCCGGCCTCCTTGTGTGGAGTTTGCATGTTCTCCCTGTGCCTGCGTGGGTTTTCTCCGGGTACTCCGGTTTCCTCCCACATTCCAAAAACGTTGTTGATAAGTTGATTGGACATTCTAAATCGCCCCTAGGTATGATTCTGGGTTCAGATGTTTGTTTGTCTCTGTGTGCTCTGCGATTGGCTGGCAATCAATTCAGGGTGTCCCTGCCTACTGCCCGAAGAGAGCTGGGATAGGCTCTTGCACACCCGCGACCCTTGTGAGGATAAGCGGTATAGATAATGGATGGATGGATAATAACAATAACAATAATTATTATTATTAGTAGTAGTATTATAACAATAATAATAGACCGTAATTTTTTTCTGGTGAGTGACTGAAGGTACAGTATGAATATCAGTGGTGTAAGTTAAAACTAAATTAGAAGATGTCATATATGTGTATGATTCATACGCTCTATACTTTAGCACAGTCCATTTGAAAGTAAGATGTTTCAAACAGTGCTATACACTGTCTGTGTCAGAAAGGTTCCAGGACTGGTGTCACTAAAAACATATTTCAAATCCAAACTGCAAGTTTTCCCCTTCAAAGTAATCCCCCTGGAGTTTAACACACTTTGCCAGCCTTCTCTGCCACACCTTCATGCAAACTGGAAGGATTATTCCTCCGCAACTCCATCATCACTGCCATCTTGATGTTACCCATGTCCAAAACCGGTTGGTCCCCTTGATGATCTCCTTTCAACTAGTAAAGAGGAAAACCATCACACAGAGCCAAGTATGGTGATTTGAGCTTGCTCGAGCTCAGCAAGTTCTTCTTGGAAAGGAACTGTTGGATACTCAGGGCATTGTAAGCAGACAGGCCATCATGGTGAAGCAGCCATGAGTTGTCTGCGACAACTCGTGCCTCATCGCACATGAAAAAGAAACAAATGCCGCAAGACATGTGCTGGCTGATCGTCTGACCCACACTGAACGGGATAACTTTGAGTTTGTAGTTTGGGTTTGAAATACAATATGTCTTTTGTGACACCAGTCCTGGAACCTTTCTGGCACAACAAGATTATAAATATGTAAGGCTCCCATAAGCATAAGTGCTGGGAGAGGAAGTGAACCTCACTGCCCCGATCCTTAAAAGAGGGCAGCAGTTGGTAGGCTGGCAACCCGGGCTTTTTTTTCAGAACAGTTAGGGCATTCGGCTCTCAAACAGTAGGGAGGGTGGAAGCTGGGGTTCAAAGCCCAGGGGTGGCTGGACCACATATCACACCACTGTTGCATTGGTGCTGTGACCCGGACTGGGAGGAAGGTTGAGGGAATGTCATGGAGGTACGCAAAAGTGCTGGGCAAGTATGTGAACCTCTATGTGAAGAGCAGTTAGCTTCTTTAGCCAGTAAGCATGAATCATGTCAGATCCTGGTGCTGCCAAGCTCTTCATCATCGACACGCTTGCTTGGATATCTGCCTCTGTTTTAACTGATTCTTGTTCTGGGAAGTTGCTGTGTTTCGTTTGTCTGCAAGCCATTGGCATACATATATATAAAGGGTTGGCACTGGGTCAACCCTAGGTCATCTAACCTTTTAGCCAGTATAGCTTAGTATAAATATATATAAATATATATATATATATATATATATATATATATATATATATATATATATATATATAAATATAAATATATATATATATATATATATATATATATATAAATATATATATATATATATATATATATATATATATATATATATATATATATATATATATATATATATATATATATATATATATATATATATATAGGGCAGCATGGTTGTTGACTGGTTAGCACGTCCGCCTCACAGTGCAGAGGTCGTGGGTTTGAATCCGAATCCGGCCCCAGCCTTCCTGTGTGGTATTTGCATGTTCTCCCCGTGCCTGCGTGGGTTTTTTCCGGGTACTCCGGAGAAAACATAGAGGGTTGTGGGTTTCTTCCAGTTTCCTCCCACATTACAAAAACATGCATGGTAGGTTAATTGGACACTCTAAATTGCCCCTACGTGTGATTGGGAGTGTGACTGTTTGTTTGTCTCTGTGTAGCCTGCGATTGGCTGGCAACCACTTCAGGGTGTCCCCTGCCTATTGCCCGAAGTCAGCATGCCTGTGACCCTGAGGATAGGATAAGCGGTTTGGATAATGGATGAATGGATGAATAGGGCTGGACCGGTCGGACCCTCCGGCTCGGCCGGGTGCCCATTTTTGGGGTGGGGGGTGGGGGCTGACAAATTCTAAAAATGGGCTGGACTAAGCATGGCCGGAAGTGGATTTTAGTCCGGCCCACTAATCGGCCCTCATGCGTGTGACGTGGCGGCCAAATTTCATCTCAGCCTACTCGGTGAAAGGCTTCTTTTTAGGCTTCTTTCTACTCCCGTAACGGCGCGAGTGACAATTGCCGCATTGATTCACATGACCGATGCATTGTGCACACATCAGGAATTGTTGCTGCTCTGATCGGTCCATTATGTCACATGTTGCGATGACATACAGTTTCTCACACAGAGGAGAGAATGCAGCACGCAGCTTGTTGCTGCTGCAAAGCAAACTAGTTTGGCAATAAAATTAAATGCACCATCTAGTCATCTCGGTCCCTTTATGGTTGTAATATGGTATGGTTGTGTCTTTTTTAATTCGACGCCCCCCGACTTGGAACGTAACTGTTTCAAAACGACTCATCTCTGTCAGGGTTGGGGGAAGGAGGACCCAAATGCAGGGAGTCAAGAGAAGCAGGGCGTACTGAAGAGTGTATTTATTAACAAAAAACAAAACCAACACAAACAAATCTTGAAAAATCCCAACATCAAAGTAACACTCAGAAACAAAACATAACACCGGGAGAAACAAAACAACATGTCAGCCACAACAAGGACTAAACTAACAACTTGGAGAACATGACAGCAACTATACGACAATGACTCAACAAGAAGTGAACAAAAACTAGCAACTGACGAGACAACGAGAAACACCTGGACAAGCGATACAAGGTAGGAGGGAGCTGATTGGCCAACACTAGGTAATGGAAGGCACACAGGTGGACACAATAATCATGACGAGACAGACACAGAACAAAAACAAAAACAAAACATGAAACTAAAGAAAGCCCAAAACCAAAACCAAAACAAACCAAACATGACAATCTCCACGAGTATAGTCAAGCTGCGCGCAGCACTCAAGTATGATGCTGGCACATCAAGGTGGAGTTCATGCACTTCTTCTGGCGTCTTCCCTACTTCGGGGAATACGCCGTAGCAAACCTGCTGTGGGGCGGCACGGTGGTCGACTGGTTAGCACGTCCGCCTCACAGTTCAGAGGTCGTGGGTTCGATCCCGGCTCCGGCCTCCCTGTGTGGAGTTTGCATGTTCTCCCCGTGCCTGCGTGGGTTTTCTCCGGGTACTCCGGTTTCCTCCCACATTCCAAAAACATGCATAGTAAGTTGATTGGATACTCTAAATTGCCCCTAGGTGTGATTGTGAGTGCGGATGTTTGTCTCTGTGTGCCCTGCGATTGGCTGGCAACCAATTCAGGGTGTCCCCCGCCTACTGCCCAAAGACAGCTGGGATAGGCTCCAGCACGCCCCGCGACCCTTGTGAGGATAAGCGGTACAGATAATGGATGGATGAAACCTGCTGTGTAGTGGTTTGCTGGTATGCTTTTATTTTGAAGGCGTGAAGGAGGGGAAGTTTGGAAAATAAATAAGAAACTTGTTGGATGCTTGCAGACTTGTCATCTGTTGGACCCAAATAATTATGCAATACGACAAAACCAACAGCCAGGGCTCGCAATGGAAGTAAGCATACTGATAGAATAATTGTTTGTAGGTTATACCATATTTACTCTTGGAATAATTTTAATGTTCTTTTTCAGCATGATAAACTTGTTTTAAAATCATGTAAGTCGGAGTTGCTTGTGAAGAAAGTGGAATGTGAATAGGACACAGCCGCAAAATAGGAACGATGCTCTTATCGAAGATCCCGTGGTAAGACGCTGAGTCCTTGGGACAGAATAAAACAATAACAATGGACTGTGCAACTGTAAGAAAAACAGGGGGGAATGTAAGAATAATAATGTACATGATTAATGTGTTAGATTTTTCATGATTAGGCTTGTTAGCTTTATTAGCTTTGTAGGTTTAGCCAATATTATACAAAAACAGGGGGGAATGTAAGAATAATAATGTATGTCATTGTGTGTTAGATGTGTTAGATTTTCTCATGATTAGGCTTGTTAGCTTTATTAGCTTGTGGGTTTAGCTTTAGCTTTTTCCATATCTAGGCCCAATTTGCTTGGTGTGCTTTGCTTCCACATATGTATGATATATGCTCAACCCTTTGTTGGGTGACAGGTGTAATGTTAACTTACAGTCAACATGTAAATGCGTAGTGACTACATGGTAAACAGTTTAAAACTATGACTTTATTGGGGGATGATTTAAAAAAATATATTTAAAGATGATAATAATAATAATAGTAATAATGATAATGTGTTCAATTAATTTATTTCTACAAGGATTCAGAGGGTTTGACACACACACAGAAATATATATATATATATATATATATATTTATTTATTTGTATCCAGTCAGTATTCTGTCGAATGGAAATTCCCTCACCCAGAAAAAAAAAACGTATGTAATAAATGTTCTACTCCTATATTACATTAACGATCGATTCCTGACAACGGAAGTTCCGGTATCCGGAACCAATAGTGAAGCCCGCTGTGAGCGCAAACTCAAGCAGTCCACGCTCTATACTACGGAAAAACTTTGACCGTTCCGCCATCATCGGATCAAACGGAAATTCCCTCAGTCGGAAAAAAATTAATATGCATTAAATTTTCTTCCACTATATTACATTAACGATCGATTACTTCAAACAGAATTTCCGGTACTGTATCCGGAACCCGTAGGGAAGCCCGCAGTAGCGTAAACTCAAGCAGCTCCCGCTCATACTATGGAAAAACTCTGACCGCTCCGCCATCATCGGATCCAAAACGGAAACATGTATGTTACTTCTTTGGCATGCGTTTTACTGAAATTGCGAAAGATTTTAAATGTATTCATTTCTATTTTCGTCTGTAGTTCATGGCATTCAAACGAAGAAGAACGGTAATGACCGTGAAAGAGAGAGTGAAATGCATCCGATTATGCGAAGCTGGACACAAAGTAAAAAACATCCAGGAGACACTTTGAGTCGGAAAAACTCAAATCTACGAGAAAAGTCCTGATGTAAAGCTACCCTCCAGCAAGAGAGCTATGGAGATGGCATCAAATATTGCTTTGTATACACAAGAATCCCCAGGCATCAGTGATGATCAACGGGACAGTTTCTTGCAATTAGCAACAAAACTGTATGATACGCAGACAAACATTTTCATACAGCAAAGAATGAAGCCAACACAACAACTCATAATAGACTATTTTTTTCCCAAGTCTGAGAAAAATGAACATTAAAACACAGTACAGTTTACTGTTGTTAATTACTGTACTGCATTGGTGTTACAGTATTTACAGTATTTTGTCAACAGTATTTGGACCATCTTTGTGATACTGTACTGTATTTTGTTCATATACCTGTACTTTATACTTTAGTTTTTAATTAGTAAAAATTTGGGGGAAAATATTTTTTTGGGCATTATATTGCTTGTGTTGTTACGCATGTATTTTGTTAACATACTTGCACGTTCATACAGGTCATGTACCGTAGTCGTTTCCCACATAAGGAAACGAGAGAATACTTACTGTATATATATATATATATATATATATATATATATATATATATATATATATCCTTGATTCATTTTGTTCCAACTGAGAAGGAAAGGGAGCTCACTTGGTGTGGGGGCAGGGCAGCTCTGATTGGCTCCTTCAATTTGAATTTGACCAGTGACAGCTGTTGTTTGTAATGTCTAGGAAGGGGGGAAGGTCAGAGACATTGTCAGGAATCATGCATTACAGCAAGATCTCAAAGTCATTTCCCATACCTAAAAAAAGAACTTAAATTGTAGCTCAGGGGATATACTGTATAAAGGCAAGCTACTTCACGTTAAACATTTATATAATTTAAAATGGAAAAGGACTGTATAAATACTCACCTGAACAACACATCCTGGCAGTGCGAAAGTTAATGGAACATTCAGGATGAGCTACAGTGCAATTGAAAAAAAAAAAGAAATTCCGTCCGTTGAGGGAACTACAATTTATGACTGCATTAAATGAAAGGCCCAATCGAAGGAGTGCATGGCAGTATATTTTGTGTGAACTTTTCGAGGAATGCAGAGAGTAACGGATGGGGAGAGGCCATCTTTACAGCGGTAGTCTTTGCAGCTGGCAGAAAGCCATTCGAAGCTCCATGCAATCCTTCGCTGTCCTCTATCTGCTCTTTATTCAAAAGCCAGCATGACATGTAACACACCATAAAGAGGTGTAAAAAGGGCGTGAAGGTAACGACTACCAAAAAAAGTATTTGTTATGTGGGGTCCTCTGTTGTCTTCTTATTTACATCACAGCCCCTTATTTAATCTTGCCGGTAAATCTTAGCAGCAAACCAGAGGTCTCGCTGTCATTCCCCTGGTGGTGTAGGCCTTAACATGGTAAATTTCACTCTGGTAGGCAAATGCACTCAGTGACCGAGGTTAGTGCTTTCGAAGGATAAAAAGAGCACTTACCGCCTGACATGTGCAATCCATAACAGAATAATGAGACTGCTCTACAGCTCGCTCTCGCTCAATGTTTTGTTTTTCTTGTGAGTGTTCATAAATGCCATGTAAATGCAGAGACCGGAAGATAGGGAGAGTGCTCAAGGGAGACTGTTGAATCGTTTGCTTCATGTTACAGATTCATGTAACAGCATGTTACTACGCGAAGATGCTCCTAGTTAAGCTAGTGAAACCACTAGTCTCACGCCTTCAGCTGCTATGACCAAAAGAACCTTTCTTGCACTATGGACTAGTAACATATCAACTTGATTCCATGGATTTAATGAGCGTGTCTGTGTGTTTGTGTTTCTATTTTATATGTGCCCTCCGATTGGTTGGTGGCTAGTCCAGGGTTTACGCTGCCACTCACCCAAAGTCAACTGGAATAGGTTCCAATACACCCATGACACTATACATGACAACTCCTGTAAAAAATGGACAAAACATTTCATTCATTATGATTAATGATTTGTGATAACTTGTATACTCTAACTTAAAATACATGTTTCCCTGACGGGGCCTCAGACATTTGAAAGGGGACTCATATCACAAACTATTAGCTAAAAGGTCAGGTTGTTGACCACAAGGTGAGTAACCTAAGTCAAGGCAGGTCTGGACTATACAAAGACCATTGCTTCGTTTCTTATTGTCCTCCTGTTTCCCGCCCGTTTATCAATGTCACCGATAGGTGATGACGCACAATCACCCCTCATAGCAGCAGGCCATCACTCACGCTGTCTCTGGAGGCGACAACCTGCTTCCAGAACCCATTTAGCTGGTAGACATTACATCACCTCATCCAAAGCACAATTAAAAATACAAGCATGTGTCAGTCGATGGCCCTCAAGGGTTGAGGATGGATGGAATATTTGTGTGTATATGTATATATATATATATCTCTGCCAAATTTGCGTTCGCATATTCGTTGACCATTTGACCACCGAATCCATTTGAATGGTTTATTAATTGTATTTTTGCCATAAAACACGTCTTAATAGTCCAACCACTGTCCAAATGTCCAAAGTCCAATTTGTAAATGGTAAACGGGGCACAAAATTCTAATTCAGCAAAGCACCAGCACCTTTTACCATGTCTAACTGACAACAGTGGCTCATTTGCATACTGAAGGGTGATTGGAATTTGGCTTTCAGCACGCTGCAGACAGCTATCCCTCACAGCCAGTCGGCAGCAGGCCAATACTCTGAGCAGAGTAAAAAGGGGAGCTGGAGCGGAGTCGAGAAAAATGACAAGAGAAACAAGTAGATATATTTTATATTTGAGAGTGCAAGCAAGACATTAAGACAGTAAGAAGTGCAGCGGAGGAGAGAGGTAATGAAAATATTTGAAATATATTTTGCCGGATTTAGTATGAGGGGGCCATACTGCCTAGACCCGGCCATGTCGGCCGGTTCATGTCAGCACAGATTCCTGCACAGCCCTAATACACACATATATATCTCCTTCAAGCTCGGGACCTCTACCAGCGGCCTGGGAGCTTGAGGGTTCTGCGCAGGATCCTGCTGTGTGTGTGTGTGTGTGTGTGTGTGTATATATATATATATATATATATATATATATATACTTGCCGATACCAGTATCGGCAAGTATCCTGATGGTATCGGCAAGTATCCTGATGGTATCGGCAAGTATCCTGATACCGCACTAAAATGCTGGTATCGGCATCGGCAAGTACGAACAAATGACGCGCCGATGCTGGTTATTGATACTGCATGTTAATATCTAGCCCATGTCACCAGCACGAAGAGCTATAGAAATAGGCTGTTTATTCAGCACACGTATTCTGTGTGTGTATATGTTACAACATAGGGCTGTGCAATTAATCGAAATTCAATTACATTTTTGATTATTGCACTCTACGATTACAAAATTGGCATAATCGTAAAAAAACTATTATTAACACTAATTTTGAGTTGTCTTGAGGCATGCGCTCATGAGTTACTCTGCCGCGCCGCCCTGTCCAAGCTAGCTAGCTAGCAAGATAGCCAGCCATCCTGCCTGTACCCCGCACCCGGCAAGTCAGACTGCACACGCTCCTACTCAACGTTTTAACCGAGTGACAGACCTAAAATGGCACATGAACCGCCACAAGAACAACTTGTAAACAAGCAATGCAAGTCAAAATCGCTTACTTGCTTACATTTTGGGTTCACCGTGGAAGACGGTGAGCAAAGACGTACAAAGTGCAAGTGGTCTCTGGACCCACCAGCAACGCGACAAATCTATTTACCCATCGTTTGGTTTACGATGATGTTATGATTCACCAAAGCAAGAAAACACAGAGTCAGATTTGGCGTCATGCGCAACGTTGAAACACTGTACGCAGCAACCCCGACCCATCAACATTAGAGAGATACAAAAAGATAACAGAATCTATTGCCCGGACAAGCCTTCCAAATGTTTAGGGCACAGACTCCACTTCGCAATCGGCACGAGGGATTTATTTTAAATAACATATCTTATGCAAATATACACTACTTTTACTAGCACAAAAATAGAAACCATGCTAAACATTATTATTGTGACTTAAGTTACATTTGTTGTGTAGTCTATAATATAAAGT
Source organism: Filicampus tigris (assembly GCF_054856515.1). Taxonomy (NCBI): domain Eukaryota; kingdom Metazoa; phylum Chordata; class Actinopteri; order Syngnathiformes; family Syngnathidae; genus Filicampus; species Filicampus tigris. Next base: position 8,310,987 of record NC_141228.1, on the reverse strand, counting down.
CAACATTTTTGTGTTTTATTTTTGTTTCAAATTGCTTCGTATATATATAAATAAGCACTGTATATATATATATATATATATATATATATATATATATATACATATATATATATATATATATATATATATATATATGTATATATATATATATATATATATATATATATATATATATATATATATATATATATATAAAACACTCTAAAAGTCCATATGACATTTGCCGCATTTGCTGGCTTCGTCGCTTCAGCAAAGGAATATTGACTCGACAATGTGCTTTACCGATTATATGTTAATGTATTGAGGGTCGTATGGTCAATTGTGGCTTCACTCACAAAGACACACACACACACACACACACACACACACACACACACACACAACCACACGAAGAGCACAGACGGTACATCAACACTGTACACAAACAGCGACAGACTGATGGCTATTAGAGTGCAACGATGCTCCCTCTTATCTCCCACCGTGATAGAGATCTACAAAGCGCTTGGGAGGGATTATAAATTCATTACCTTGATACACAAGTGAACACTGGGATAGACAGGAGAGTGACAACAGAGATGGGAGAGCACAGCAAGGGCACTGGGAGGAGCAAGGATACAAAATTGCAGGAATAGAAAAGATGAGCCAGCTCCCTTCAAATAGAGAAATAATTTGCTTTTTTTATTTGTGCCATATTTCGCACACATGGCCACAATCAATTAATATAATTTAATATTAAAAGTACATGCACAAATAGTGCAATTACAATGACATATTGTATCTATTTTATTATCAATATCTGATATACAGCCTTGGGATACCTTTATTCAAATAATAAAATGAAGTATGTCCTCTGCTCTCGTTATTTCCAAATGCGTAAATATTTTACAGACATGTCTTGCCACGTTGACACTGCCAAACACCAAAAAACTTGGCGATTCACTTTGAAAAACGTGAAGGACTCCAACATTAACGTAGCCTATTCGTCATATATAAGCCGGTGTAATTAACATTATTCTAAACATTCTAAACTGGCCGTCAATCAAACATAATCACGCCAGTATTTAAAAAAATATATTTTTAATGTCTTAGTGATAAACAAATTAACATTCTTGCTTCAAAACACAAAAATAGCTCGTATGATAAAATAAAATAAAGATCATTTAAAAAAATGTTTATTTTTAGAGATTTGTGCCTCAAATGCAGGGCAAGCATCTTGATGTACAGGCACGGTGCCCTATGGCCCACCCGTGGCGACAGGTGTGCATATCTGTTTTCCGCTTGTAGTCGGGGTTACAATCTCATAGGGCCGCTATGTTCCTAAACTGACTCGCGATCACCCTTTCTCCTTCAACTCCCTTTCTCATGCCCAGTCTCAATATTAAATTGTTTTCTCTCCAGTGCTGTTGCATTTGGCTGACTTTTGCAGGCAGGTGAAAGAGTGCAGCTAAATCAACTGCAATAATTTTAGGGAGAGCAAAGAGAGACAAAGACATAAACAGAGTAAGATTTTCAGATTACAGCATTTAACTGTTGGTCCTATTAAAAATGTGCCTACTGGTGGTCGTGTAAGTTTCACAATCACAGTTTTCAAGTCTTGACTGAATCAATACACAGATAAGATAATAATTCTAACAATGTGAGGAGTCCACAAAAAAGTCTCCAGTGTCCTCTGAAAACATGCCTAATTGCCCAGTGTTTTCTAAAATACGCCATCTGGTGGCCTAGACAATGAGCTGCTAAAAACAGTCATCCTTCCTTCTTTATCCTCACGAGGGTCGTCTTCTACCTAAATAACAATGCTTTGGGGCTTAATGTAACTATATACAAACTATAATGTAGTTCACACCTCATATTGATGATTTTAAAGCACTGATTAACCAGGATGTTGTGGCCTATGTTTTATATGCAATATTAGCATATAGTATAGAATATTCCCATTATTCTACACAAAGCAGAAAGAAGACCACCAGTGATTAATTCAGATATTAAATGACACTCTAAAATCACTTGGGTTAAAAATAACACAATATATAATTCGACCCACCTTCTTGCATTATGTTGTACAAAACAACCCAATTTTCGCGTTGTTTTGTACTAAATTATCAATTGTTTTTGCAGAAAACAACCCAGAAAGGTGGGTCAAATTGACCCAAGTAGTGTAATGGTCCATTTTTTACCCCAAATTCTGTTATTTTTAATCCAACTGTTTACAGAGTGTACCATCCAGGTTTATGCTACAGCGGTGCTAAAGTTACAGCATTGGTAACAATCAAAATCTAATTACAAATTCTACTTAGTGTTGACATGGTGGTGTCCTCAAGGACGTCATGTAATATCTGCATTCCCCACATTCACTGCACATCAGAGTTTTTGGCGCAATTACTGCACAATTCACTTTTAGCATACTTTGATCTTCCCTGGCTTCAGCATCTGTTCTTGAATGTGTGTGTGTCCACATAATGTAGGTATGGTTAGTTTGTACCCTTTCGAACACAACTTTGTGATGTGCATTTATGTGCATGTCAAAAAATTTCGGACGGCATAAGGCACTGCAGATGTTTGTACTTCTTTGTGATCCCGTAATGCATTATGACATTGTGCGCAAGCTGCGTGTATGTAGGTAATATCCTTCCTTTGACTCGTTTGAATGCACACGACTTGTGCTCGCAGAGTCTTTTGTACATGCTCATGCTTCAAAGTGATTTTTTTAACGTAGCTGTGTGCGTTTCAAGCTTTCGGGGTCACCAAGCGTGCTCATGCTGCACACAGAAATAACCATGCCTTTCAGCAAGTACACATGCACATGTATGGCTATGGCACATGTGCACTTCCACGCCACAAAGAGGCGGCTGAGGCTGATACTGATGAGTGATGCCAGAGGTGGTTTTCTACCAACCTCTCTACTGGCTCACTAATGGTCTCCTCACTGGCTTGGCTGACCGACTTGCTACCTCTCAGACAGCCTTATTCGGTAGTAGGGTAGTGTTGGGGGGGGTGGCAGCAGGATAGTGCAAGGAGGAACAGTGGTGCTCTGTTTACATGGAAGGGTCAGGGGGTCAGAGTACCAGTCTGCCATGGAGTAAACCCAGAACAGTTAAAGACAGCAAGAGAGCAGGCAAGTCATTGCTCCGCTCCATTGGATGGATTGGGGAGGATTCCACTTTGTGATTGAATGTGTGTTACAGTTATAAAGAGTCCGTGGGTAGGGAACAGTACATACTTGAGTGAAGCTCCGTTAAAAAAAAAAAAAGAAAAAAGAAAAAGCTGCAGCAGGTAGTTTCCACATAACATGTATTCATTCCATGATTTATTTATTTATTTATTTATTTTTGCTCTGGGGCCTTGCATAGTTGAGCGGAGGTAGAAAGGAAATTAAAGGCAACCGTCCTTATAGTTTTGCTCTTGTCCGCTTGACTGCCTGCACGCCTGCCTGCTTGTCTGCCTGTGTTCCCTGGGCAATGTTTATGCTGTGCCCTGCCCAGGACAGAATAGATTCGCCCACACAGCACTGTGCTCTCAACCAGAACTTAAGTCGGTATGGCAAGCTCGAGCCACAGACTCATTCACGCTCATTCCTCTGGATTAAGTCTGATGGCCTGAGGAAACACGGCACTGGCTACATTAATAGACCCAAAGATAGTATCTCCGCACCCCACCCTCAATATATACACATCCCTGCCATTTGTGTTAGGACCCATAAAAGTTTGTTTATTTTCCCCTGAGTTTCACAGGCTAGCACTGGCCACTCGGGGAACTTGAAACTGCTACGTTGCTGTATTTCTAAATGTCTCCATGGTGATATGAAATGTCATGCAAAAATGAGTTCACATTCAGTACAACACGTTTGAATTGATGAAGCAGTTGAGTTCTGCCGATGTCATGAAAAATAAAATTGGATGATTTCCAAGCGGCCAGCACAGTGGGCCAGTGGTTTGCTCTGTCACCTCGCAGCAAGAAGGTCGCAGCTCTGATCCTGGGCCAAGACCTTTGTGTGGTTAGTGTTGCATTCTGGCTTCTTCCCACAGTACAAAAGCCTGCGTGTTAAGTTAACTGAAGACTCCTACGTGTCATCGTATGGTTTGTTTGGAAATCCTGATCCAGTTGATCTTTCTCCGACTGCATATGTTGGCAGGATGGCAATCGAGGCATCACCAACATAATCGCTGTCACATTAATAGTGTAGTACACATTATTAAACTACCCAATGAATTCAAGAAGCACAACGTTATATGCTGCCAATATCTGTCAACCAGCAACACAAAGAATGTAAATTCCTGTCCCTGGCATAATCCACATTATTTGTTTTCTTTCAATTCCATTCTAAAATATTCGATAATGACCAACAAATTACGTAAAATTAAAGTAAGAATTCTCTCTCAACCAATCAGCAGACCGCAGTGTGTGTAGCTTGAGCCTATTGCACACTAGTGAACCATAGTGTACAATCGTTAACTCTGCAGCCCTAAAATTTCAGGGTGAAGCACAGCTCTCGATGTAAGGATACGTTAACATGGAAACAAAATACTACCAAAAAATTGTTTCCGATACCCTAAAGCTTTTTCATGTGTAGGTGACAAAATTATTAATATAATCCCCATACAGACACAAACACACCTGCACAAACGACACCCAAAACACTGCGATATTCAAGCCACAGCTGTAGTTGACAATCTGAATCAGTCCTAACAATACATGGATGCAAAAGTCATGTCATGTCATCTTCCAAACCGCTTATCCTATACAGGGTCGCGGGGAGTTGCCGGAGCCTATCCCAGCCGTCAATGGGCGAAGGCAGACTACACCCCGAACTGGTCGCCAGCCAGTCGCAGGGCACACATAGACACTGTCACTGAGCGGGAATCGATCCCACGCTGCCCGCACACAACTCAGGCGTGTGTACCACTACACTATCAGCGGACCCAAACCGCTTATCCTATATAGGGTCGCGGGGAGTTGCTGGAGCCTATCCCAGCCGTCAATGGGCGAAGGCAGACTACACCCCGAACTGGTCGCCAGCCAGTCGCAGGGCACACATAGACACTGTCACTGAGCGGGAATCGATCCCACGCTGCCCGCACACAACTCAGGCGTGTGTACCACTACACTATCAGTGGACGGATGCAAAAGTCTTAACTGTAATTGAATGAACACTTTACCAAGTATTGTAGCTTGGCTCTGTGATCCACCAAAATGAAAAGTAAACTCAAATAATACCTCCTCAATTTTTCTAGAGCAGTTTTTCAAGGGTCCTTCCAGCAAGGATACTTTTCTCTACATAACCAAGGTTGCACGGGTGTAGCGTGCAGTGACTGTAATTGAATGAACACTTTACCAAGTATTGTATCTTGGCCCTGTGATCCACCAAAATGAATAGTAAACTCAAATAATACCTCCTCAATTTTTATAGAGCAGTTTTTCAAGGGTCCTTCCAGCAAGGATATATTTTTCTACATAACCAAGGTTGCATGGGTGTAGCGTGCAGTGACGCCAGTGTTACGATGATGCAGATTGAAGCTCACAAGGCACATTAACCAGCTGATAGCAGTGTTCTGCGAGAACACTGTCTCTGGATGCCAGCTGTAAAGATTAGCAGAGCTTTGTTTAATTGTGCTGCTAACATCCTGGAAGCCACTCGAGAGTTAACTGCTCTCTTTTCCTTATAAACTGTCTTTAAAGCTCAGCCAGTGGTTGCCGTTGCTTGTTCATTCAAATGCAAAGTCCTGAGCAATTTGCTAAAAGCTTAAAGGGATGCGGTACGTGCACTTACGGCATGCATCCCCGAGGGCCAAGGTGTAGTAACCCTCGGGGGAGACGGTAACGTGCAAACAAAATCGCAACAAAAACATTAGGCATTTGCCCTCACTTTTATTGCATCTTTAAATTGATTTGATGTTGTAGTCCTAAAATAAGGAGGTCCCCATAAAATCCCCAGCAGTGCCCCTTTGAGGCAGAGTGATACATCAGCCAACTGACCCAAATTGCCTTAGTTAGAGCCAACTCACCAGTTGGGATAAACAACATCAAACATTATAGTCACTGAACTTTGATCCAATTACATGTTTTCCTCCCTCTTAAAACACGGCAAAAACTGCACAATAAATCATCCTGCAAAGTGAAATCTAAACATCCTTCATCTGTGCAACACTAAAGCTTTCCCACTGGCTGCTAAGTGATGAGCAGTAAAAGCAGCTCTCGTGTTGTCCTGATTTTCAGGAAGAGGTGTTGAAATTTGACACATTTGTCTGACATGCATTGCAGACAATATATTATTAGTGACAACCGCACTTTCCAGGATCATTTGCACGTTACCAAGCTCATGCCTCAGTTTTTTTCCCTGTAATGGAAGAATTTTATTTTAATTATATTCAATTTTTTTGTGCACTGGGATAGTCAAACACAAATTCTGTTTTGTTCGGATTAAAATAATAATTTAAAAAAATAACGATACTAATCTCTATTCACTATTACAGGCAATTATTGTTAATACGTATTTAGTATAGTAATTTTACGTAAACATAGGTTAACCATTATTAATAGTAACATATAGGCACACAATTACAACACTTAACTTTTATTACAAATGACCAAAGCTTAATGTGAAGGTTGGTGACGATGCACCTCACACACCTCACAGAGCTTTTATGCCAAATGGAGGTCTTTCTTTCAAGGCGCATCAATGTCTGCACAATATGACAGTGGGTCAAACTCAGAGATGTGGAGCAACTTCAGAAAATTCACACTTCAATTGTACTACCTCAAGAGCATTTGACTGTAGTGATTGATGTACATTTTCAGCAGTAAATTATAGGTGCTTCCAATATAGTGGGTCCAGTTAACATGAGGCTGGTAGTCCCTGGCTGGGTGGGGGTGAGAGGCACATAGAAAAGTGATGGTTGGCCCTACATCTGCTCTGACACGCATTTCCTCCACCTCGTCTAACAGTTCGTGATTGTGAAAAACGCTGCCAACAGTGCTTAGAATCAAGTGACGATATGGCAATGAGGAAAGGGTGAGCAGGGTATTTAACAGCAGTAGAGTTATCCAAAGAAGATATAGTAATTCAAGTCAAAATGAAACTATTATCTGGTCTCTAAAGGCCCTGATACACCAAAACGTCATTCACCAACAGTGACAGACGCTTACCCCATGTGGCGTCCGGCCGGCTTTCGGCACGTCACGCTGGCAAAGCACACCGCAACGACAGACAGCAACGCTGACCATTAAAGTACCTTCTGCGCATGTATAAGATGTAATACCCTTTCACACCATCGGCGGCAGTAGTCACCATTTCTCATGGTTAGAAAACTCCAACCGGAAAGATGTTGGCCGGGGGCTGATTATAACAACGTAAACAATGCATTCGGCTCTATTCTTCACTCACAATGAACTCCCACGCGAAGTAAACCATCACGTTCTTGACACGGTATTGTGAAATACTTACATTGTCAACCCTCGCTCTTGTACTTGTAAGAGATTAAGGCAGCGGAGGCGTGCTCACTGTTTTTCCGCCTTTGTCATTTCACGTTGGTGCTCCACGTGCTGATTTGCTAGCTAACAGCCAATCAGAGTGACCAAATGTCACGATTGGCGACGCCGACTCAACAAACGTAAACGCCCCCAATACGCTTACAGGCGGTTAGCGGTGGGTAGGGGGTTGGGGCGATGTAGGGGTGGGGGGTGCATATTATTGTAAATAAATGTGTTTGACTTGACTTCCACTTTATGTGAAATTGATAAAAGAAAAAAAAAATGCCAGCTCTGTAGAAGCCCCTGTTGCTGCTCTACACAACTATGTGGAAGCTTCCCTCTCTAAGGACCACCAATGTGCAATACTGGATGACAGAATAGCTGCAGTGCAGGCAGAGCCCCACAGTGCCATTCAGCACTGACAGGTGGATGATAGCGCACGCTTAGCCTTGGCTCACCTGTCAAATTGGATGGACAGGCTCAGCACAAACATTTGGGCAAAGTTGATGGTTTGTGAAACATCAATCTGTTTGAGATCATTAGGGGAAAAATATATATTTTCAATAAAACTTGCTATCTGTGACATTGACGGGTTGTGGAAATTGCATTTATGGTCAAGTGGAATGTGTTCTCACAAATGTTCTGCTCTGAAAATGTCATGATCTGTGTTTTTGCTATTTAGATTATATTTAGTTTTGTTTCATGTTGTGTCTTGTTTTCTTCCGTTCCATGTTCATGTCCTGTCTTGCTCATTAGGTTTTCGTTTCCACCTGTTCTCATCAGACCCGTCCTTAGTGCCTACATATAAGCTCCCTGAGCCACTTGTGTCTTGTCCAAGTGTAGCTTATTGTCTTGTCAGTTTGCTTGTATTTATTTCCATGTCAGTCTGCCAGTTAGTTTTTTTCTGTTGCTGGCACGTAAGCCTTTGTCTTCATGGTTTTCCCATAGTGATAAGAGTTTTGTTTCTTCCTGTTTCTTTGTTCCTGTGATTCTTGATTTTATTGGACTTCATTGATTAATTACTTTGATTTTTCCTAGTGCCTTGTTTGCCTATTTTTTTTTTCTGAATAATGTTTTTGAGATAACGGATGGATGGATTACTCCTGCTCCCTGGTATTGCCTCCCTTCTTCCCTGCACTTGAGTCCTTCACTCTCTACCATGCAAACCTCAGATCGTGACATAAAATGCACTATTTTTATTTTATTTTTTAAAAGTAAAATAAAATTCCACAAAACACTTTTCTAGTCCAAGATGCGGGATTAGGAATGCACTTTGAAATGAAAATGTCTCACATTATACAGTCATATGACGGATTGTGCTCTTACTGGTTTACAAACAAAATTCTGTAAATAAATAAAGAAGCCACTTTAGAGGCAGGGTAGCAATGCATCACCAGGGCCAGAAAATGGCACTGTTTTTATCTGTCAATTATATTTTTTCATATTCAATACAGAGTGGTGATTTAACTGAGGCATTAATAGACTCTTGTGCTCTATGCGAGATTGCCATTCAAACAGGCCCATAGGTGTGGATAAGATTGAAAAAAATATCCAAATGAAGTTATAATTCGTACTAAAATCAACAAATCAACAAAAAGTCACATGGCTGTCACATTACATGGATAAATAATCCCAATGGGATCATAAAACGCTTTATTTTTTCCAAACAGGAAATACGGGAAAAATAAATATTTTTTTTTTTTTTTTTTAATTAAAAAAAAATAAATAAATAAAAAAAAACAGACCAGGGTAAGTTCTGCTATAAGCATTTCAGTTTTTTGCAAGATATTCTATTCCCTATAGAGGATAAAATATCTCCCCTAAAATGGTGGCAAAGTGAAGGACCACACTTACCACTGGCTTGTTTTCAAAACGTCTTTAGCGTCATATCTTCAGCTACTCCAGCAGCTTCTTCTTCGTGTTACTTGCTCACGCGTACCTTTAAAGTAAAAAAAGCGGGAGAGGGAGAGGGGTTTGGGTGGGGGCGGGGAGGGAAAATGAAAGGGAAACATTAATGAAAGGGACTAGTAAATGAAGCGCTTCTTCAAGTGGTAGCTTGTGGGTGGAGGGAAGTCGACAAATGCTGAGATGAGTTTATCTCTCGTTCCCTCTCCTTGCCCTTTGTGACCACAGGACGGCAGTTCTCAGGCAAAGAGGAGGCTTGCTGCTGATTGCCTGGGAGTTGCAGAGCAAATCTACATGAAATCCCTTCAGGGTTTTTTTCTTTTCTTTTTTTGATCATTTTCTCCTTCACATCTCTAACGAGCCAGGTCTGAAAATGTCAATATACGGTATGCATGTGCACAATTGTTGTGCATATTTAAATGTGGCTGTGCCTCTTATTGTTTGTGTTGTTATTCTGGACTTAGAAATGAAAAAAAAAAACTGTAACAGAAATAAACAATGATTGTGCCTCGTTTGATTTTAAAGTGAAACTCTCAGGTCTGGATTTTTGTTTGTCCTGGTCACCACCCATGGAGCCTTCACAGAGACTAGAGGAAGGTTATCTCTAGTGAAAGGTCAGAGGAGCTCATCAGTGATGAGTTACCTCCAGGATAATGATATGAATATAATTTATGGAATGCTCAACAGGGGCATGTTTGAGTAATATGAATGCTGAGTCTTCTACGTTCATACAAGATTCATATCAGTGGCCATGATGTATTTTTCCCCAGGGAATTCATGGACTTGCATGTAAAATAAACTTTCATTCTTGTATGAGGTATGTTCAGGTGGTTAGTTCTTTTCAAGAACTGTATTTAATGTATTTATTTGCTCCCATTTCTGGTTAATGTGGCTTTCAGTTTCATAGCTAATGCTGGCATTACCCTGAGTTGAGACATAGCTATAATTATAATTGTTGCATTCACCAAATAAGTTCTTGATGCTAAAGAAAGTGTCTCTCCGTATTTTTTGTACCTGGCACTCAGTATAGCACAGCCTATGGATCAGTACTTGTACACATGTAGGGTTTATTTAGTTTATTTCTCCAACCTTTACCCAAATCAGTCAAGTTGTTTTTGCAAAACCCTGCAAACAAACAAACAACTGAAATTGCAAAGATACAGTATCTCAAATTATTTGCCATGATTGGAAATACAATCTGAGTCAGTACACGTTCTAAGAAAACAAAATAAAATAGGTTTTGTTTTCAAAGAAAAAAATACTTATGTTTCATTTCAACATATTCAAAGGGATATACAGTACCCTACATTTTGTGACTGATATCACAGAAACAATTTAATTTCGCCTGACTTTGTGGTAGTGGTAGCTTTCTATGGTGTGATTTTCTGTTTTTACCCTGAAAAAAACCTGAAATATAAAACATGAAACTCAGTTTTTATACATCTAGTTAAAATTTGATACAATTTCAGCAAGAATTTAATTTGTTATTAGACCGTTTAATGTTTTTTTTAACTGAAATATTTTTGATCAGTGACATCAAAACAAAATAAATTATAATTCAATAAGATATAATTAAGATAAGTTACACATGTTTGAAATGGAGTAGGAAGAAATAAAACATTTACACGTACTCCCCATCTATATTTCCCTATTAAATTTATAGTAGCATTTTTTTTCAGACACAGCTCCATGCAAGCAAAAACACACATGCACAGAATGAAAACATAATAAAACATACTTTAAACTTTACTGTTCATATTAGAATTTATACAAAGTATTGCACCAATGCAGTCTAACCTTAAGAGGTAAATCTATAACACCTTTCGAATGAGCTGACCACGACTTCTATTATCTGGTTCTCTGAAATGTCTAGTCGACAAATCAGCTGTATTAATACTGCATCAAATGTTGTAGACACAATTCAATATTCCAGCCTTACCTTTAAGTACTGCCACTTACAGTACAGACACAGTAATAGCGTTGGGCAAGATACCACGAACCCCCCCAAAAAACTGTGAAGCACATGGAAAGCAGTGGGCTGTGTCTATAATTGTCATATTTCTATAGTTCCTTATGATTATAAGACAGCTGTTACTTTATAGTAATAATCATACAAATAGTTCATAAACACAATAATAATAATATAATAACAATATATTTTATTTATACGCGCCTTTCAAGACCCTCAAAGACACTGTACATCAACGAAACAGATAAAATAATTAAGGTGAGCACCCGATACTGAACTGATATGTTTTGAGTTCAGATTTTGATGTATGTAATGAGAGAGTCTGAGTTGCGGAGGTCAGGTTGCAGAGAGTTCCAGAGCATGGGGAGCAGAGCAGCTGAAAAAAAAAAAAAAAAAATATATATATATATATATATATATATATATATATATATATATATATATATATATATATATATATATATATATATATATATATATATATATATATATATATATGACTGTAATGATTGTCACACGATGTAAATGTTGATTTCTCAACATCTACATTACTAAGAACAATCACAGCTGTGTTCTTGAAGTTAAAACATGCTCTTATTGGCTTTTCCACCTTTTCTATATTTGGATGTAGACAGTCTCCCAGCATCCTCAGTGGGCATCATTACCTCAGTGGTCAACATTCTGATGGGCCACAAGGGTCAGGTTGGTGCTTGCTGGCCAATGAGAGGACTAACAGGTTGGCTACAGAGCAATCCAATGGTTCATTGACTGCAGGCCAGTGGAGTGTAGGTACAGGTGAATGTGTGTGCGTGTGAGTATATGTGGGACTTGTTTGGGACAATTATAATGGCACAAAAGGGGGAAAATATAGTGAAGCATTTGGTGTGAAAACTATCAAAAGACTAACTAAATATGTGGTTATATGTACACTTAAGATGAAGTGGGTGAGAGGGAGGAAAACATGATCTGCAATCCTCCCACACGCTTGGCTGCTAAGACAAGCGCATGGGGAATTTGTTTAATGTACAGCATTTATTCACTGCACACACGCTGTCGTACTACCGCTTCCTCCGGCGCATGAGACACTCCCTTGGCCAGGCAAGTCGCCATTAATCAACCACAATGACGGGTTAGCAGAATAGCACGGAAGCTAAAAGTCAATCTAAATCAACATAGAAGAAAACAGAAATGTGTCCTGGCATCCCAAAAGTAGCATGCAGGTGGGATTACAAAGCTCGACGTCTCCCAGTTCTTGCCGGGTTGGGTGTACAGTAACTTGGTCCACTCGTGTGGATAGCAGTTTGTTTTCTCTCGACCCTGCAACATATTGGCATTGCGTTTAGTCACCTTGCTGTGACAGATGGCCGAGCATCATGGTGCATGGCAAATTGGGAAATAGAATGCGTGCCCAGAGATGAGTTTGTGCATTTTTCTTTTCAGATAGATGACCACATACAGGACAGTAAGGGGATAGTTTTCAATGAGCATATTGGCGATGGCCTATATACTGTAAATCCTACTCTCTGCACTTTGGAACAAAGATGCATTTTGTATTGTAAATGATCAAAATATCCTTCATGAACATTGCAACATTCCTCAAACCTCTCCAGAACACTATGACACACAATACGGCCTGTAGGCCTACTTTTCACCCACCTTTATATTCATTACAAAAAAATCGGGAAATGAGTAGCACACAGTCAGGAAAACTCTCATCTGGTTAGAAAAACAAATGTTACTTTTGAACTTGAAACACCAACACTCTTCTATTGACACTTTAACAACGGACACACTGCTTTGCGCAGCTCGATTTGCCTCCATCCAGGGTGTTCGGTTTTATAGTTTAAAATAGAGCATCATGTTGTCAAGTAGTTACGATGCGGAGGAAAAGGGTGACATTTTGGTGGGATACGAGTCAGGGGATCTTTTCTTCTTCATGAATTAATTAGTTTTGTGGTACTCGTCTGAACCCCTAAGTGTCATTTGGCCAAACTCTCATATCAATTGTTCATTGTCAAAACCTCGCCACAGAGCAGATACGGCATGTGAGTACAGGCGACTCAAGAGAGACAGCAGAGCAAGTTTGAGTGAAAAGATACGGATGGAGGAATGTGAATTTGAGGGGACACTTTGATACGAGAGAAGACCGGAGAGGCGTACTAGGAGTATAAGTAGGAAAATAGAAAGAGGAAACCCAAATGGAAGAAGCAAGTGACAGAGGGTGTAGGTGATGGGGAGGCAGAATCTGGGAGAGTGAGCAAGTACAACGGAGGACATACAAGGTAGGAGAAAGCGCGGTGGGGAAGGGACTTCAAAGTACCCTCCTACAGGCCGGCCTAATGGTGTGCAAATAGTAGCAGTGTTATATACATTGCATTTGGTTGTTTTTTCATCTGTTTGATTCAAATGACAAAAGATCTCGTTCTAAATTCCAAACGGTAGGCTAATATATGTGTTTACCTGTATATATGTATATACACACTGAACAAATGTCGAGAGAGTGTGTACTGTGCACATGCTTTAGCTTCTGAACAGGAGTGCTCTCCAGATATGGCGTCCTTGAGAGGGAAATCTTTCCATGGTCACACATATTAGACTACACTGGTACGAGCATCAGCTCGAGGCTGAAAAAGCCAAACGTGAGAGTAAAAATTAGAAAATCGACCACATGGATATTGCTACCTGATTTGAAAAAACACAGTGAGGTGATGTATCAGTCAAGGTCCTTTTGGATTGAGTAAAAAATTGACATTCCCTCACTAATAACTTCCTTTAGTCATTCAAATGTATTTTAAAATACTTCAGGCTATATTTTGACCCACATCATACTTTATAACCTTGCCTGTCCTCCTTTTCTTCAGCACCCTTCAACACATAACAAAAACAGTGACGCACATTTCACTCTTCAGTGTTAATCCACAATCTAAATACAAGCCTGTTTATTGTGATAGGTGAATTACCAGTGAGTATTTCTTGTATCTTTTCTTTTTTGTGTATGAGCGCATTCAATATTGCCTTTATTGATAATCTAATATACAGTTATAGTGTTGTTGTGGTCTTTAACATCTATAGGTACCTATTGATGATGATTTGTCCCTGAATTGCTTGTAAATATGTTTATATACAGTATCCTATACACCCTAAGTGATATAAGCACTGTAAATCACTGCTTTGATTACACCTGTAAATAGTTCAACATTTGCACTTCTGGTTAGAAGTTACATTTGCAATTTCATGTGTGCACCCAACCCATCATTCTAATCACTTCAAATATTCCCTGAGAAGTGCTTAAATTCCACTTGTCCAATGTAGGGATGAAACAAAGAAACATATTTTAATATTATCTATTTTAATATTTATTGTTATTTTTGCTCTGTGCGCTTTTCTTTTTTAATGTTGAATATATATGGATGAACTGTGACTGATATCCGATTAGTCCACCTGCCACCTCGATATGGCACCCTTTTCTAACTCAAAATAAATCACTTCATCTGACAGTACGCAGGTCGACGATAACAGTAATGCCTCCATAAATAATGTTATTGTAGGTCTCGTGTGTGTTAATGGCTCATGATATGATGGGTAGGATAGAACTGAGCAGGTGTTCTGTTATAAAGGTGCAGAGGTTTAAAGGTAGGGGATAGATGGGCTAAATCCCCTTCAACGCCCTCTGATAAGGCACAGTGGTGACATTGGGCTGGAAAGGTGCCGAGGTGGTCACATCTGTGTTCCCAAGCCTGTCTGGCTAGTGGGTGGGGGAGTTGTCAGTAATGTGTGTGCACGGGCGCACATGTATGTTTGTGTGTGGGTGTGTGTGTGTGTGTGTGTGTGTGTGTGTGTGTGTGTGTGGAGTTGGGGTTTGGAAGGTACAGTGCATTAATTATGAACAATTTCCCAGGGAACGTGTTTATGAGTGATGATTAGTTGATTGGCCGTGTGATTTTCAATTGACATCGAAATACTGTTGTGGCTTATGTCGTGGGGGGGGGGTCTAGTAAAAGAATGTTAATTAAATCAGTGGTCATAAACAAGTATAATGGCATATATGTAAACCAGTATGGGTAAATTTAAACATCACACACTACTGCATTTTCTCCTGGCAGTAGCATATTGAGCCCCCAGCAATGACATACAATACAGTGTGTGTGCAGTGAGCCGCAGAATATTCATGATTTGGCATTTGCAAATTTGCCAATTTGTAGATTTATTTTGGAAATGTGTCGACTGTTATTTGCTGAAAAGCTTGCCTCCTTGCTATTTTTGGGGTCAGGCCAAAGCCATGTCACACATAAAAAAATTGTTCTGGTGCCATCTCATGGCATTTTGATGACCTGCGCCAAACTGAGTGGAGGAGCTTTATTTATTCAGGCAATAAATGTATCTAATAGAAAGAAAAAAGTGCTTAGCAAGGATTTTTTTCTATAATCTATAGGCAATTATAAACCTTTTGTGTGGGTGTCACTTATTTGTAAATTTTCACACTATTCATGCTAGGGCTCGGTCCCTATTTCCCGCAAATAGAGGGGGCTCACTTCACAGTGTAATCTGAAAAAATCTTGACAACTAAATTTCTCTACCAAGATGGTGATTTTTGTTTAAAAAAAAAAAGGCCAAGAAACGGGTTTGTAATTTCCTTACAAATGGCAGCGGCTCACAAATGATTAAATTGATGAATAAATCACTGCTGAGAATTAATCAGCTCTTATGCTCATCTCTGGGGGAGGAGGAGGCAGTATTGTGCTGTGTATGATTGACAGGAGGCGCGCGCACACACACACACAAATATGGCTTAACACAATTCACATTAACCAGAGAAACTCTTAATTTTAAAACAGATCCGTACCCTAAAGTGACACAATACATAATGCTGGCCAATTCTGAAAAAAAAATTCCAAACTGACTTTTTCATGCATCATGATGTAAAAACACACACTCACGTACACGGACAGATACACAGGCCTGGACCAGGGGTTTTGTAAAGCCCGGATCATCCGTGCTAATCCACACTCATTAAGGATGAACTGCATGATAGCGTGCCACCACCAGCAGGCTTCACGCCCCCACCCATCCCCTCTTTACCCTACTTTCACCCACACAAACAACCACCCCGTCACTGTGGATAAGTGGCAGGTTTGATAGTGATGAGAATAAATTACTGCATGTATATTTGTTGCCCCTGCTTGAGCGCACGGAACACCTGGCACACCTGGTGATGTAAGTCGGGCCGCATGTAATTAAGAATGACAACACTTTTGTTTCACACTTGCAGCGCTGCTGTGTGCTCGGGAGTTAGGGAGCTAGCTGCTCCTTTCCACCATCTTCACGGCAGCGTCTCATCAAGCAGTGGAAAGATCCTAGATGAAATGAGTTAAGGGGCGACAGGGCCAGTGAATCAATTTACTTTTGTAAAATGTAAAAGGATTCATCTTTAGCAAACCTTATATTCATTATTCAGAACCTCACATTGTTGCATGGCACAGACAAGAAATTGTTTCGGCACTCTGCACATTTGTTTTACCTGCATGAACATGAAAAGCGCTTTCATTCTGAGTTGCGCTGAAAGGAGCCTACCTACAAGCCCCTTTGGCTGAACAGAAAAATGCCACACTGATACTTGTCCTTGCAGTTTTCTGCCTCTAAAATAACTCTTCCTCTGTGGACTTCTTAAATAAATTAAGGCAAGGCCATCATCCCAAGATGTAACTGTTCTCTTGGCCCAATTAAATATTTAAGACCATTTAGGTGGGTGCCCGGTGTAACTTGAGGCAGTGTGGTTTTAAGGGGTGATATCCAATCTTAAAAGCGGTGGTTGTGGCTCTGGGTCTCCCCGATGGAGTTGGGAAAAGGCCTCAGTGTTGAGCTAATTACAGTACGTGCTAATTGGTGTGGAAATGGTAAAAGGCCAAAATACACTTCATTTAAGACAGTCTTAAGACGTCTTTCTTCAGGGTGACTGACAGAATGGAAATCTGGAGTTATGGGCGGGGTCACGAAATTATATGGTTGGTTTGGGGGGGAGAAGACAGTCCTGTGCCGTTTTGGGGGTAAGTCTAACATAAGCCAAAACATACAGTTCAGGTTGAGGTTAATACATATTGAAATTTTACAATTTTAGAAAATGTTTATAGGTAATGGTATGTAAATATGCTGGGTGACAGAGAGAGAGAAGACAATTGGATTCTGCTTCCACACAATTTGGGAATAGTATTAAACTGACGACAATTGATTATAGTAACCGAAAGGAACACTTGCTCCATCATAATGGTGACCTAAGCATTATTTATTTTACAAGTCCATCTTTGGTCGAGAGCAGAAATGATCTTATACTTTTTTCAAACCAATTTAAATGACATTTGCTTATATCATGACTAAACTCACCTCTCTTACGGTGCTTCGACATTCTGCTACTTATTTTCGGTGAGGCGTGTCATCAGGTGGTAGTAACTATGACATTGGATTGTTGTTGTTGGGGTCCTCAAAGCGGGTGAACCATCAAATGCTCTTTCTTGGAGCATTGGCTCCCTTTAAGTCCACAGTTTGTGCACCAACCTTTGTTGATATAGGTATATCGTTCACCCCTGCGTTTCTTCCAAGAGCGGGTATCACAGTCGGCTCGAAACTACTGTAGTCGATCGATCTTGAATACTGAGTCAGGCATATTGTTGCTTAGCAATGTTACCCTTAATCAAAGCTTGAAACAATTCCTCATCTTGTTGAAAACACCCAACCTCAGGCTAAGTCCATTTTATTGTCCAGTGACAATAAAATTGGCTAGAAAGAGCGATGGTATCGATGGTTTGATAGCCTTTAGCTGAGCTAGCCATCTAGCACGTTTACCTCGCTTCTGTTTGTGCGAGCAACGGTTTCTTCAGCCAGCAGCTCCACACACTTTGTACCGTTTGGTTAGTAGAAGCTGCAGAATACCGAGAATATTTTTCAATGTAGATGCAACTGTTGAAATTGAAGTCTCATGAGTTGGTATAGTTTGTCCAAGATGTACTTCACTCGAGTTTTCAGTGTTGAGATGACACTAAAACCGGCTTCAAAGTCATTGTAAAGGGGGTTAATCACAGCTACATTAGTTTCTCTGACATTGCACCCATAAAAAAAATCCTCACCATAGTATCAATTAACTACCCAAATGTATGTCCTTTTACAGAATAAGATAGCATGCCAAAAGCAACAGGATTATGAATAACACCAATCGCAAAAGCTTAATTATTTACAATAAATAGACTATTAGATAGAAAATTGGCTTTGCGGGGATTGCACATAAACAATGATGTATTTTTTCTGCTTTAAAGATTTGCAGAGACTAAAAGGCTAATTGGATGTAAACCTTTTGAAAAACATTACTCTATAGAGCAGGAGCTACTAAGTGAATGTTATCTAATCATTAAGCAGTTGAGTGTGAGTGCGTGTAGGGGTGTGTTCGTGTGTGTGTGTGTGTGTGTGTGTGTAACAGCAGGTAGTATTTAATAGACCCCACCTCACCATGAACCCAAAGAAAGTGTTTTGTCATTTGACCTTCATTAACATCTTCTATTCATTGCTGCAACGGTGGTGATAAATCAGGAAATGACTCCTATTGTAGCTTCCTCTGGTCTACGTAAGCTTTTTCTTCCTACATGACTTTCATTACCTTGGGTGCCTTTGAACAATAACTAGGGTCTCGAACACACATTTACAAGTTATTTGGAAGACTGAGACTGCATATGCAAAGTCACTTTGAACAAGCCGATGTAATGGGTTTAGTGTGAAATCATAAGGCAAGTACTATAAACGCCAACGTCAAAGAATGAGATGAGTGCAACAAGAAAGTGGAAAAATACTGTAAGAACATCTTACAGATTTTAAGATTGAAAACAGAATAGCACCATATATATATATATATATATATATATATATATATATATATATATATATATATATATATATATATATATATATATATATATATGTTTAACTGGTAAGTGGCAAGAATAATACTTTTCATCACCAAGATGTGAGTATAAAAACGGATGAAATAGTAAACTACCGGTATATTAAATGTTGTTGAATGTTCTTATCATATTATATTACAGTAAAAGAGCTGATGCTATGGTATGATTCATTTTAGCCCTTAGCTACTTTATAAATGATCTTTTTCTTTTCTGCTACTGTTTTGATATTTAAGATTTGTGCTGCTGCTAGAAACAATGTCATTACAATCAGACAAATTAAAGATTTTTGAACAAAAATCTATTCAATGCCTGTGAACACAGAATACAATTGGAGATAACTGATCAGCATCTGAGACCTTCGACTCAAGATAATCACTTGACAGCAACATCCTCAAACCGAAAAAGAGGGAACACAATGGCCCTCTTTTGGAAGAGGGCACTTTTCAGAGGGGGGTGGTTCCCCTCTATTGAAGCATTGCTGGATTAACCTAATCACAAGATTAATCAGACTTGAAACACTTGCAGCTGTACCGGTGGGTCTTTATCCGACTATGCCGGGCGGCAGAATTAGGATACACAGTTGGGAGATGGTCCCTGTAGAGCTCTCTGCTCACCAAAAGACCCCAGAGGCATAGGGGGGCATTAGGCTTCCCAGTTTGCTCAAACTGGAGTTTTGGAACTGGCTACCTCAACATTTGCATCATTATCTTTCAGACAAGCATTTAATGGTGGTTTTGAGCTCCTCTGGCAGTGTACCCTTAAATATGAGTGAGCAAAGGCTATGAACAACATTCAGCACAACCATGCAACTTCGAACAACCCTCTATCCCGCTTGAAGACTGATAATATTTTACACAGATTAAGCCTCTGAATGTTGTTAAGTTTAGCCTATGATGCCTATAATGAAAAACAGAAGCGAAACAGGAGAGAGAACAGTAACACCATTCATTCACGATCCGTGCTATAGCAAGGCTATCGATTGCAGGATAAAGCCATGGCACAGCGAGCATACACCAACCACAACCGCCCACCTTTCACTTGACCAACGGATGCAGCAAAGAGGTGGGGATCACACACTGTCCTCACATAATTGTGTGCGAACATCATTTTTCAACTGCATCTTTGGCTCTCTACCTCCCAGGGGCACTTTTATTCAACAGAAATCCTTACTGTGGCTGCTGACATGATGCCTCATGGAAAACAGTTTTGCTTTACGTGATAGACGTGGCTGTCAATACACATTCAGTCGTACAATGGACAAATTCTGACATCACATATAGTGTAATAGATAAGCAAAACTATCGTTCAACATGGCTTTGTTTGTGTTAAAACATGGCCATGAGCCAAGACTCTTGTGCCTGAAGTTTACACATCCAAGAAGTTGATTTGTTTGTTGACATATCTCTTGAAAAACATTTTTACTTTACGCGGTAGACATGGCTGTCATTACCCATTCAGTCGTATTGACTCCGACAAATTCTGGGGTGCTACTAATAAATGACAAATGGGCCCTGCTCATCCCTCTGCAACAACCAATACATCTCCCCAAGCCCCGTGCCTTCTACCTCCATTAGATTGTATTTTGTGATATGATTTATGAATGAAGTTCTGGCGGAGTATGACCAAAGAGCTTTCAAACAACAAGGGAAACACTTTGCGGGTGCAGAAAATTCATCTTTGTCCTGTGTTCTGCCAAAACAAAGAAACCCTATGGTAACAATATATATATATATATATATATATATATATATATATATATATATATATATATTTCTACGGGTACTCCGGTTTCCTCCCACATTCCAAAAACATGCATGGTAAGTTGATTGTATTCTCTAAATTGCCCCTAGGTGTGATTGTGAGTGCGGATGTTTGTCTCTGTGTGCCTTGCGATTGGCTGGCCACCAAGGGCTCGTCTAAGCATGGCCGGAAGTGGATTTTAGTCCGGCCCACTAATCGGCCCTCATGCGTTTGACGTGGTCGCGAGGCGGCCAAATTTCATTTCAGGCTACTCAGTGAAAGGCTTCTTTTTAGGCTTCTTTCTACTCCCGCGTCGGCGCGAGCGACAAGTGCCACATTGATTCACATGACCGATGCATTGTGCTGTTGGCGACAGGTCTGCAACACATGCCACGCACATATCAGGAATTGTTGCTGCTCTGATCGGTCCATTATGTCACATGTTGCGATGACATACAGTTTCCCACAGAGGAGAGGATGCACCACGCAGCTCATTGCTGCTGCAAAGCAAACTAGTTTGGCAGCGGCATGGGTGTTATGTCACGCATGTGTGTGTAAAGAAGCTATTCACCCACGTTCCCCCTTCCAGGTCGTTTTCGCAATCAAATCATATTCATCGTCTAGTCATCTTTATGGTTGTAGCAGGCACGATTTCCATTGCTGTCGCTGTCTTTTTGAAGCAATGCCCCTTGGAACTGTTTCAAAACAACTTGTCTCCACGAGTATAGTCAAGCTGCGCGCAGCACTCAAGGATGGCACGGGCACATCAAGGTGGAGTTCATCCACTTCTTCTGGTGTCTTCCCTACTTCCAGTCAGATGACAGCGACGTCACGGGACACCCCGGCCTGCGTTCTATAATCAGTTAACAATGCACAACTCCCGCGATCAAACTTGTGCGAGTCCTGTGTGCACACAGCGTTAGAACTGGACACATTTTGCTATACACAGTTGATAGTTTATAGTTAAAGGCAAGCTGAAAGTTGCTAAGTCTGCAAACCCTGACATAAAGCCACCAGAGAAGGAAACTCAAGTCAAATTAGCTGTTACGCCACCACGGAGGTCAACTTCAAAGTAAAAGTCTTACTAAGGCTATTGCATTGGTATCAATGACGCAATGTATTATTTGCTAAGCTTTATTTTGAAGTTAGCGTTTGCGTAGGTGGTGTGTTAACAAACTGTTGTTCCATTAATTCCACCGACATTTTACACATTATTTTTTACTCTAACGATATTACGGGACAAAGTGCGTCCCTTTACAACTCAATACGGAACGCGTACTTACGTTCCTAAATACGGGACGATTCCGTTTTTCAAGGGACGGTCGGCAACCCTACCTGCACAAGGCCTTATTGGCGCTCTCGGCAGTGACGTAAATGAATTCGCATACGATATACAGTGCACACATACAATATGTAAAATAAAAAAAATGAACATGTACCTGCACAAGCACAAGACGTGCACTCATCAGCTCCACCGGCACACTACGAAATAAATTGTCAAGCTAGCATTTTGGGCTAATTAGCTACTAGCAAGTGCACAGCGCTACCCAACTCACCTCTGCAGTGACGCAAATGAGCTGGCGGCAACTGCAGCACAACCAGGTGTTTATATCCACCACATGAAAGAGAGGGGCGCTGTTGTGCCATTACGTTTCGACAAGTGGAATTACTCCAGTAGCAAAGTAACCCTGTTACATACACACGCACACACCCCCAACACACACACACACACACACACACACACACACACAGTTGAGGTAATGTGGAGCCTTGCGCTGCCATTCTGTGAAAAACGGTCATCACATCAGGGTGGTTTCTTTACAACCCATCATCACAGTGGGATAATACAAACAGCCATTAGCAGAACGGGGGGAGCATATGTACAGACAATATACCTCCCAGCTAGCGAGCTACAGCTACAACAAAAGGGGAATTTAATAACTCCTTGAGGTTAATCAAAAGACATGGATTCAAGTTTTTCCGTTATGAATAGATCCCTGTTTATTATAAATTGTATTGAAAGAATTATCATCCTCTATGAACGTAAATAATTAAAATGAACACAAATGGAATAAGCTGCCAACAGAAGTGAAGTCAGCCCCATGTGTAAATGCTTTTAAATCCAGGTTAAAAACGCACCTTTTGTTAAGGTTCTCTAAACATTTTGAGATCATTTTTTTCTTTTAGTTATTTTAGAAACCTACTTTGATTTCTTTACTTTACTTTTAAATTATTTCTAAAAATGTATATTAATGTTTTGAAAAGGTTTCAATGTACGTTCTGCTCCTTTTTGTGAGCTATTTTTATTTTCTCTGCTTTGCTTCTGAATGTGTGTTTGTAAATGCTTGTCGGGGTTTTGTGTCTTTACTCATGTGAAGCACATTGAGTTGCTTTGAGTACAAAATAAATGTGCTATATGAATAAAACTACCTTGCCTTAAAGAAAAAAAATCTGGCTACCATTCCTCACCGGTATCAGAGAATTCGCTATTTTCTGCCGACTCGCGTTATTATTCCATTTCAATTCTCTTCAACCTCAGCTCAGCATTTAAAACAGTAGATCAATGGTCGGCAATATGTGGCCCACGGGCCAAAATTAGCCTTTCACCATTTATATCTGGCCAGACAGATGACGTTCATGGGGGGCGGCAGATAATTGGGGATGTCACAATATTCATAGTATTAAAAGTGCCTCGATACCTTTATGGTATTTCTTTGATACAAAAATAACAAAATAATGAGCCATTCTGCTTAAAATGTAATTTAGTTTGCCATGTTGCTTGGAAGCTTTTCACTTCCGTGCTTTGGGTAAAGTTGCCAATGGTGACTATTCACAATACAACCACCCGATTGGTTGCCTAACCCAAGTGACAATGTGACCACATCACAAGAAATACACTGATGTTGACCGACCCACAAGACATTACTTCCAAGAGCTATGTACAAAAACAAAAGACAGCCAACCGTGTGACTGATATCACAATAATTATCATACTGTGGCATCAATGCCGTGATCAAACCAAACAGCCAAACAGTGAGTTTTTGATGTTGTACATCCCTTCTGATAATAGGTTTATAGTAGGAAAAGCAGGGTTGGCATCAGTGGTATGGCTCTGGACTGGTTTACCTCCCATCATGCAAGCGAAACCTCTCTGAATATTTAGAGTTATCCAGTTCCCCTCTTGTTTGTAAGGTCCCCCATAGGGCTGTGCAATTAATCGAAATTCAATTACGATTTCGATTATTACACTCCGGGCTTACAAAATTGGCATAATCGTAAAACAAAAGATTATAAATACTAATTTTGAGTTGTTTTGAAGCATGTGCACACGAGTTGCTCCGCCGCGCCACCCTCTCTAAGATAGCTAGCTAGTCAGCGATCCAGCCTGTACCTCGCACCTGGCAAGTCACACTGCACATGCTCCTACTCAACGTTTTAACAGAGTAACAGACCTAAAAATGGCACAAGACCCGCCACAGGAACGACTTGTAAACAAGCAAGGCAAGTCGAAATCGCTTATTTGGTTACATTTGGGTTTGCCGTGGAAGACGGCGAGCAAAGACGTATCAAGTGCAAGTTGTCTGTGCATCCACTGGCAACACAATGAATCTATTCAAGCATCGTTTGGTTTACGATGATGTTATGATACACCAAAGCAAGAAAACACCAAGTTAGATTTGGCGTCGTCATCCGCAATCGGCACGAGGGATTTATTTTAAATAACATATCTTATGCAAACACTACTTTTACTAGCACAAAAATAGAAACCACGCTAAACATTGTCA
Organism: Filicampus tigris; assembly: GCF_054856515.1. Taxonomy (NCBI): domain Eukaryota; kingdom Metazoa; phylum Chordata; class Actinopteri; order Syngnathiformes; family Syngnathidae; genus Filicampus; species Filicampus tigris. Next base: position 8,286,178 of record NC_141228.1, on the reverse strand, counting down.
TCTTCCAAACCGCTTATCCTATACAGGGTCGCGGGGAGTTGCTGGAGCCTATCCCAGCCGTCAATGGGCGAAGGCAGACTACACCCCGAACTGGTCGCCAGCCAGTCGCAGGGCACACATAGACACTGTCACTGAGCGGGAATCGATCCCATGCTGCCCGCTTACAACTCAGGCGTGTGTACGACTACACTATCAGCGGACACGCTAAACATTATTACTGTGAATTAAGTTACATTTCTTGTGTAGCCTATAATATGAAGTCAAATTTGTTTGTGTTAATTTTTGTTACAATTTGCAATTTGCAAACATATTATTGGTCATTATATTGTAATACAGTCTATATATGGCCTACTGTAATTTAGAAGTATTGTACAGATTACGTACTAGTATGTAACAGTCAACATTTAAATTAGTTTGACCCAATCAGCATATTAAATTTATAATTTATCAGAAATAAATTACTTTGACTTTGTTTACTATGTGTAAATATGACTTTCAAAACAAAACAAAAAAGGCTCCAGACAAAGGTCTAAATGTCTAGATGTATAGCATGTCTGTTATTCTGTCAAAATTGGCATTTTACTCCAAGCAGTTTACTACTTTGGCAATTTATAAGCGCATAGCAAGTTAACTCGTTTGTTTATACAGGGAAACCATACCTTAATTTATACATTTGCACTTTGATTTAAAAAAAAAAAATAATAATAATAAATGTTGCTGGGTCCAAAACAAACTTAAATTATTATAGCGTTTCAAAGAATGTTGTCTTGATATGTTTTACATGTTAAAACCTGTTGTTGTTTTGTAGCAAAATATAAATAATCGTTTGAATAATCGTGATTTCAATTATCACCAAAATAATTGTGATCAATATTTTTTTCATAATCTAGCAGCCCGGGTCCCCCAAGCATATATGTATTTTTTACCATATGTAAGATGCCTATTGGGAAAATCCACCATAATTTTAATATCAATTTCCACTGCTTTGCAAACAATACTCAGCTGTACAGCCTCATGAATTCTGGCTTCAGCAATGTTTTATGCATAATGGCTTGTCTGTCAGAAATTCGAAGCTCGATGGTAAAATTCTCCTGAAATTAAACAGCACTTTTAAGTTATTATACTTACACCCAATGGCCCCAGTCCTAGCAGCACAAATCATTTTTCCTTGTCCCTTGGCGCCCTGTCGAAAAATGTGAGGACAGAAGTCCTGAACCTGGCGATCATTTGCAATTTAAAGCTATCCTTTGATGTACACGTCACCAAACTGAAGCAGTTGTGCTTTTGCCGCCTCAGACAATTAACCAAAATAATTTCTCTCTCACTCTCTCATAGATCTGGAAAAAGTAATCCATACTTTCATTATTTCCCGATTGGACTACCGCAGCGCACTTTATTCAGGCATTAGCAAACGTAACATTTACTCAAATTAATCCAAAACACTGCTGCCAGGTTTTAAACGTACATAAAGAGAAGTGAGCACATTTCTTCAATCCTTGCTTCCATTCACTGGTTGCCCATGAATTATTTAAATCTTGCTACTGGTTTTTAAACCACTGAAAGGTCAGGTTCCTGCCTACATCAGTGACCTGCTTACACCGTATGAGCCTATTACATGTGAGGTTCTGGCGGGGGTCTACTAACAGTTTTAGGAGCCTGTCTTGTCATCAAAGAATACAGAGCTTATGCTGTCCAGGCACCTAGTATTTGGAATTCCCACCTGGAAAATTTCACACAGGCAAATTAGGATTTTGTTTGTTTTTAAAACTCTTCTTAAAATTCACCTTTGTCATTTGGCTTTTTCTTTTTGGTGTTGTCTTTATTTTATTGCATTTAATTTAGTTTTTTCATGACTTATTTACATTTTCCTTGAATTGTACTATATTTGTATAATTTGCAAAATTTTGTTTGCTAGTTTTCAGATCTGGGCGCTCTCCTATGTGAAGAAGCGGTCCGTCTATCTGTCACTGATGGACAGCCGTTTTGTTGGCGAATGACGGGGATTTTTTAAAAAATAGACTGCTAAGCAGACCAAAATGTTATTAAAAACTGGGATGTACAAAAGGTATAGTGAGTGTAAAGTAGAACTACTTATACCCTTACAACAACAACAAGCGTGTTAATGCTAAGGTTGGATGTGTCTTGTGCCCAACGATGCTGAAAGACAAAGCGTGAAGAGAGTTCTTCTCCATCACATCATGCTTGTCTCTCAGTCTTAGAACAGCACAGTGTTTATCACTGTCACGTAGCACGTCCAGCCACGGCAATAGATGTGGCACTATAGTTGATGTAGCACTAAACATCCTTCAATGCCAACGACTGATTGTACTGTAACTAGGACAGTTTAAATGGAGTTTTCCCACTATGAGAAGTAAAGGTCACAGAGAAAGAAATGACCTGGATGAATGAGAATATCAACAAGCATAACAGTAGTCATAATCGCCTAATCAGTTGAGAGGGGTTCCACTCCTCATATCAGTGTAGGTCGACATTAATAGTCACTGGTTTGACTTTGACAATGATGGTGTAAATTCCTTTTACATCGCAGCCTGTCAGTATAATCCACATCAAAAATGAGCAGACAACTCCAATGGGAAAATATTCAGGCTTGTGTCAGCTCATGATAGACTGAAGCATAAGAAAAATGATCCATGAGAAAAGCAGCAATAGATAAGAGGATTACTCCATTATTACCTACCCCAGGGGCTGTTACCCTAGAGTAGCGCAAGACGGCTAAAAAGGGCAAGACCTTGATTCCCCGCTACACCGCATCTGCTGTACCCAATATTGTTGTACAGATTGAGCAGGCACTAGGTGCAACATGACAGTTGATGCCACATGTTTTCAGCTCAAGCCTGAATCCTGAGATGACCTTGATATCCTGTCCAGCTTTCTTTTTACCCTCCCCAGAGACACCAGATGGATGTATCTGATAATTGGTTTGGACATTGAGGTTAAGTGTGTTTTTAGCAATCAAGGGATTTGAATCTTTTGGGGCGAAATGTTCCATCTGCAATGATCAAATAAAGATATGACTGTGAAGACATGCATTCATTAGAACTTAAAATTGTCTTGATGGTCATTCTCACCTTGTGTAACTTAATACAGCGTTCCCTCGCTACACTGCGGTTCGATTATCGCAGGTTCACTCTATTGCAGGTTTTCATTTGTGGCCACAACTTAATCTATTGCAGTTTTACCTCGCTATTTTGTGGGTTTTCTTGCTATTTTTCTTCCTTCTAAGTCCGACCAGTTAAAATATGTTTATTCATTCATTAATTTTTTTGTTAGGGAAATTTGTTTTACTAAAATGGAGACCATTAACATTAGACAGATCGTTGCCCCCCCGAATCCATGTTCCCTCATCGTGGGTACATTCGGAAAAACGTCCCGAGCATATCGCTCTCGCTCAGACCGTTCGCAAACCCAGACCGCTGTTCAAATGTGCCGTTCAGTTATTAAGGGTGCCCCCAAAAACAGAGCCAAGTGCAAGAAGTACAAGGACAGTAAACTGCTGCGTTCAGAAATTAATGTGAAAGAGGATGAGGCAGACGAAACGTCCGCTTAATAACTATGTTAAAGTTTTTCTTTTTAATCTTGAAATGGCTTACCGGTACTTTAACCAGAATCGTGCATCATAGCCAAAAGTACAATCCTGGTGCCTTGTAAATCCTTGAGCAAACTGAAACCAAGTTGTCATGAATACTACTTCTACTTTCAATCCTTCGGTAAATTTCTTGTTCTTCGTCTTCTTTAAAAGACAACGACATAGAAGAAGCAACGGTAGTCATGGCAACTTGGTTTCAGTTTCCACAAGGATTTACAAGGCACATTAATCCACCAGGATTGTACTTTTGACTTCAATGCGTTGTGGGATTCTGGTTAAGGTAAGCTATTTTAAGATTAAATAGAAACATTTTGTCCTCGTCATCATGTGTTGCCGGGCTGAAGAGGGCACTCTGTTAACATTAATCTATGAATTTATGAATGCAGCCTACAATCAGCAGCTCGGTATTTATTCTATATTTTACATGTTCAATTAATTAAGTGTAACAAGTGTTTGGGAACCGTCTGGAGGTGGGGTCGTAATGGCTTAATATTGGCATTAAAAGTGGGATAACCTCCCACCTCCCGCACACACACACACACACACGCCCCCCCCCCCCCCACACACACACACAATCCAACCTCTAATTCACAACCTTAGCCAATAGCGGTTCGATTTTGGAACGTAACCCCTGCGATAAACACTCCTCCACTTTATTCTCATGCAAGAGTGTGGTTACTTGTGCAGATGCACTTTTTTTTTAGCCAATAGCTGATTTTTTTTCTTTACTAGAAGTTATTTGTATCATGTTGCAAACTGGTATGAAAGCAATTTCAAAATTGCAATGTGGAGGAAGGAGGGGATATATCTACTAAGAATGCATGCCAACAAAAATACAAATATATTAAATATATAGTAAATCAAATGTCTTCCGAGATGTGAACTCTTTTTTGGTTGCTCAATGCCACATGAGTCAAATTCAAGCTCCAAACTCCTGCTTGGCCAGTGGTTGTTCATGTCATGGATTGTTTCTTTTCTGACAAAGTGTTGGACAACCTGAGTCACTGCCAGCAGTCAGAGTCCAAAATGCAGTAGAGGTGATAATAATAACAAAAATGGCATATTTTTCTATAACGGTCACATTTAAGGATTTCAAAAGGGTAACTTTTGAATACATTGCTATGCAATTTTTCATGTATTAATATACCACTGACAACAAATACACTCAACATTGATAATGCCTTGCAACTGCGTGGGCATCTGAGTCAGTGCTCCTGCTTCGGATTAAACAAAGACATCAAGTGCTGCCACGTCAAGAGAAAAGTGATAATTGCTGTCATTCAGGCAGAGCGCTCATAGCACAGGCGGGAATTAATGTGTGCGAGCTAATGATGCTGTCTTTATGTTAAATAAACACACACCAGATGTTGGTGGCATCAACTCAACAACTGAAACTTCCCTCTGTCTTGAGCACAAAGTCCCTACTAAAGCTGTTTGGCCGTTTGTGCTTAATATGGGAAATATACCGAGAAGAGAATTCATCCCAAAATGTTTGGTGCCTATAATGACAATTAAGAAAAAAAAAAAAAAAAAAAAACCACTTATTTCATTATCTGACAATGTTTTAGGGTTATGAATTAATCTGTATGGACCAATTCTGGTAATAAACTAATGTATTTGATATACAGTTCTTTGCTGCCTTATTTCAGAACATGACTACCTGGTATTGCACTTACCCTTGATCCAGTTATTCAGAAAATGCCCAATCCAAACTGTCACGGCATTGAAACTTAAAAGCAGCAATCATCCCTTGAAGCCTAATCACTTTACTGCTATTTGATATTCAGTTAACTATCACCATGAGAATTTGCAAGACAAGTGTGGACAATGAGCGCAAGAACAAAAATGTAGGTAACACTCTGTAGAGTACCGGTAGATACAGTATATGAAGTCTACACACATCCCTGTTCAAAATCCAGGTTTTTGTGATAAAAAATTTGACCAAAATACATAATTTTGCACATTTTCCTCCAATAAAGAAGGAGCTTGCAATTTAAAAATAACAAAAACAACACTTATTGCCATATTTGTTAAAACTGTCAGTATGACCTGACAGTAGTAAGTGAGTAAAATGAAGTAATCTCTGAAGCCCGGTCTTGTTCCTCTAATTTGATTTTGAAGAAACCACTATTCAAAAACAAAAGACATGATTTACGATGTGCCAATAATTTCTTGTGTACTTGCGGGCATATTCATAGCAGGCACACCACCGCAATCTCATACTGACCTGTTTCTTTTGAATTCATCGCCTATTTTGAAATTTTCAATTGATTGTACATCCCAAAAATTATAAACCGGACCAATTTTCTCCTCGTCTTTTCATCAATTTTGGGTTGCCCAGTTCTTGGTAAAGTCACTGCTGTGCCGGATTTTCTCCACACTTTTTCACTGTGTTCCAATATACTTAGAATTCTTTTGTACCCTTCTCTTTACTGATACCTTTGAAAACTGAAATCCCACTGGCGATGTGGAAGCTCTCTGTGGACAATGGATGTGACTACAAGAATGTCAGAAAAAGCATGCTAGAACAGCAACAATTTATTTGGGCAGCTGTCTCGAATTTAACGTGACTTTAAAAGTGATTGGTTGATTCTGAACACAACCTCATCCACAACCACAATAAGATCTTGTTCATTTTTTTCCCCAATCTTGAAAGGATTAAAAATTAAAGTGATCGAGTCGTACAGATTACAGGTCACAATGGTGGAAAGGTTTTGAAGTGATTTTTTCTTGGCTGGCATTTTTTTTCTAATATCACAAAACCTGGCATTTGGAGAGGGGTGTGTTGACTTCATACCCACCATAAGTGATGGGTATGTAGTCCCATTAAAATCTAGAAATAATGCACTGATCAATATAAAAATCCATATACTCTTTTGAAAATGGTTGAAAATGAAAATGACTGGTATATCCCATTCAATTAAATAAATTACATTTACTGTATATCTGCATGGACAACATGGATAAAAAAAAGCTGACCTTGTTCATCCATTATCTATACCGCTTATCCTCACAAGGGTCGCGGGGAGTGCTGGAGCCTATCCCAGCAGTCTTCGGGCAGTAGGCGGGGGACACCCTGAATTGGTTGCCAGCCAATCGCAGGGCACACAGAGACAAACAAACATCCGCACTCGCAATAACACCTAGGGAAAATTGTGTCCTATCAACCTACCAAGCATTTGGAATGTGGGAGGAAACCGGAGTACCCGGAGAAAACCCACGCAGGCACGGGGAGAACATGCAAACTCCACACAGGGCATAGAACCCACGGCCTCTGAACTGTGAGGCGGACGTGCTAACCAGTCAACCACCGTGCTGCCCTGACCTTGTTCACTGGCATGTAATTGTTTTAACTCTTCAGAAGCAAGAGAGAATACTAACTACCGTAACTGAAAAATATAATGTATGGAGATACAGTGCTCTGCAATCATCACTTTCGTGTATCCTTCATGAGTGACGGACTACATGAGTTACCAATGGGCAACAGGGGCAATGTATTGGGCAGAATATATTTTCCTTTCTCACATTTAGAAGCTGAGTGACCTTTAGCCTGAGTGTTTCTGTCTGATTTTTCCTCGCATGGACACAGACAGACAAAACACACACGGGCACACACAACAGCCTCCACAATTCCTCTCTAAAGCAGACTCCCCACAAGTACACACACGGCCACTCACTGTCCAGCAGTCAATATTTTCTGAAGGATAGCCTCTCTGGGGAACTAGCAGGCAATCTGAGGGGGGCCCAGCAATGAAAGGGTCCGTGATTGCATTCGACCGTAACCCTTACAAAGATGTCGTACATCAAATGCCAACAGATGAAAAGCCATCCGCAAAGAGTTAATCAGCAGAGTAGCTTCTACGGTCTTGATGCAATTTGTCCTAATATCATGACAAGAAGAAAGGCCCTAGTAAAAAGCACCAGTATAAATAAATACAAATAGCAAAAACATATAGTAGTTGTGCTTCTTGTCCACTGAGTGTTATCTTCAGACTTGCCGATGGATGCAAGAAACGACTTTTTTTTTTGCCTAGCGTTGAAGAGTATGTGTGCTAATACCAAACTGTACATTGATGCCCTCTAACCAGACCGGTTCAGATGGATTTGAAAGTCAATCCAATTTACATTCCGAGCATCAGTGTAAATGTGTGCATTTAAGGTTATTTTATCTCCCCGCATACTTTCCACAGCACACCTGATGTAACTCTCTAGTGTGATTCTTATGGAGTGGATGATTGGGCGTCAATGAGGCTTAATCGTGGCTGCTCTTAACCCCTATTTTCTGACCTCTTGTACTACTTACTTCAATCAAATTAATATGTTGGCTCCACTGACGCCAGTAGACTACACAAGACGATCAATGGCACATGGTATTTAAATGCTCCAAAAAGCCTTCCACTTGAATGATTCAGTGATCATACAGATGGGAGATATACTTGTGCACAATGTTTCTTTCAATTATGTACTAAAGTATATGTGATTGTGATGTGTGTTTAAAATTGCAGAGCTATGAAAGGGCGACTAAGGGTGAAAGGCAGTGCACGGTCATGACCACTAGACAATCCGAGACTCGACACATTGAGACAGACCATGATTAACATTCATATCTATGGGTAATTGAAGGTAGTGACAGGTTTAGTTCATTCAAACAAACTGATCACGTTACTGATCATTCAAACCCTGTTGTGCTCCAAACAAATGGCCGAAATCCACACCAACAAACAGTTTGAGTCTGCTTAAAAACCTGGACTAGTGTTAAAATTAACAACAAAGTAACGTATTTTCACTAGAGGTGGGCATTTCATCAGATTGATGGACCGTTTTTGTTTTTTTGGGGTGTGTGGTTAGGGGTGTGGACTGAGGGAACGACTTACTCACTTTTAATGGACTAACTGATGGACTTACTGACGGACTTACCAACTGAAAATTACAATTCGGTTCTTTAAATAGTATATCATCACGACCAGAGCTGGGCAGTCCGGCGCAGCCGGATGCCCATTTTTGGGGCGGGGGGTGGAGGCTGACAACTTTTAAAAAAAGGCTGGACTAAGCATGGCTGGAAGTGGATTTTAGTCCGGCCCACTAATCGACCCTCATGCATGTGACGTGCTTGCGAGCCGTCCAAATTTTATCTCAGCTTACTTGGTGAAAGGCTTCTTTTTAGGCTTGTTTCTTTCATCGGCGCGAGCGACAACTGCTGCATTGATTCACATAACCTACGCATTGTGCTGTTGGGGACAGGTCTGCAACACATGCCACGCACACATCAAGAATTGTTGCTGCTCTGATCGGTCCAAGCTGCACGCAGCACTCAATGATGACGCTAGCGTGGCACATCAAGGTGGAGTTCATGCATTTCTTCTGGAGTCTTCCCTACTTCTGGAAATACGCCGTAGCAAACCTGCTGTGTAGTGGTTTGCTGGTATGCTTTTATTTTGAAGGCGTGAAGGTGAGGAAGTGGGGAAAATACATAAGTAACTTATTGAATGCTTGCAGATTGTCGTCTGTTGGACCCAAATAATTATACAATACGACAAAACCAATCCCAGTACCAATGGAAGCACATGCAGCAGGGTAAGTACTAGTGGTACATTTGAAACATGTTTGAAGCGTGTCCACTACGGGCTTGAATAGTGAATTAGCCAGCTAATGGTCTTTAAATAAAGCTCTTCCGTTAGTCCGTTAGCATCTCTCCCGCGGCGGCGTCATGCACTTTTTTTTGGGTTGTTTTTTGGGGGGTGGGGGAGGGGGCGGAACGGGACAGGGGGTTTTTATGAATAAGGCCGGAGGTCGAGGTCGGATGGGCAAAAAAGGGTCAAGTGCTCAGCTCTGATCACGACAAATGACGAATGACGGATAGGTACACAGGCCGCTGATGTATGACTAATGACGGACCAGCAAAATTGAGTAAAATGCCCACCTCTGATTTTCACAAATGTTCGTTACCAAACTCTCACAATTAAAAATTCTTATCTAATACACTTTATCCACGCAGCACTGTGTTGAGTGTCAGGTGTAATGTTAACTTACGGTCGACATGTAAATGCGTAGTGACTACATGGGAAACAGCTTAAAACTATGACTTTATTGGGGGATGATTTAAAAAAATATATTTAAAGATGATAATAATAATAATAGTAATAATAATAATGCCCATCCATCCATTATCGATAACGCTTATCCTCACAAGGGTCGCGGGGCGTGCCGGAGCCTATCCCAGCTGTCTTCGGGCAATAGGCGGGGGACACCCTGAATTGGTTGCCAGCCAATCGCAGGGCACACATAGACAAACATCCACACTCACAATCACACCTAGGGGCAAATTTAGAGAGTCCAATCAACTTACCATGCATGTTTTTGGAATGTTGGAGGAAACTGGAGTACCCGGAGAAAACCCACGCACTACTTTCTACTTTCAGTAATCAAATTGTATGGGGGGGATTGAAGAAAAACGCCCTCGGTCCGAGGAATTCCCAGAATGGCACAGAACAGTCTGCAAAATTCTCCAGCATGCTAAATGAGGCTTGCACCCGCACAAAAATCAAGATGGGGCAGTTTTTACACCAAGCGCACATGCCCTATCTACAAAATTAGAGACCAGACTCTTCAGTTCACTTGACATAAATGTTTTTTAACTGGATGTGACAAGAAAACGTCACAAAAAAAAGAAAAAAGGGCCAAGTCTGTCTTGGATGTGAAACCCAGATCCAAACACTAGTTAATCCCCTCAATTAAAAAAAAAACAACAACTGACTTTTAGGAAAAAGAAGTCATTAGTATCCCGAGGTTATGCCTGGGTGCAATGTGTTCTTCTGGCATTACAGTTGAGTGTTTGGTATGCTCTCCACATTCTAGACTCATGTCTGATCTCTTTGGAGCAGTCCATCCACCTCCACTGTAGACAGGCTCGATTATGTTCAAGGCTGGAACATCCCAGGGGAAAAATTCTTCATCTGTACTCGAGAACCTAGTCAGTCATTCCTTTGCTTTCGGGACATGTCGACCCAGGTCATCAGCATCAATTGTGCCTGTCTGCATTGACATAAGCATTTGTCATCCTCTATTAACCTAAAAAAATAATGGAGGTCACAATTGTACTGTATGTCTTAGACTTGCCAATGTGACTCAAATCCATCTATCCATCCATCCATCTATCTTGCATTATTGCTGAAAGTTGAAGGCTGTACCAGCTGACAGCGTGCATAAGGTAATACAGTATAATGAACAGCATCAGACAATTAAGACATCCACTGACAGTTACAGTAAAGTTGCTGTAACCCTTATACTGTATTCTACTTAAAGGGTGGGGGCTGGGGCAAATTGCTACATACATCCATCCATCCATTATCTATACCGCTTATCCTCAAAAGGGTCGCGGGTAGTGCTGGAGCCTATCCCAGCAGTCTTCGGGCAGTAGGCAGGGGACACCCTGAATTGGTTGCCAGCCAATTGCAGGGCACACATACATTAAAAAAACAAAAAACTAACATACGCTGGCATGGTTCTGTAGGTTGGATATGGCATTGTATACACTGTAATATTGCACAATTATATCTATTTTGTTTCCCTTCACTCATTTGTTTAGCATTATCCAAACATTATGTAGTGAAGAAAATGTAGATACATAATTTGGTTTCACTTTTGATTTTATATTCAACATAATTTTGAATATGCAAACAAAAGTGAATAATTTTACTTATTTTCCCAGTGCACAATACATGAACCCTGATGTTAAAATTCCCATTTAATGCATTTAATTGTTTGGCTTAGCAAACGTCAGTGCTTTACTTAATACTCTTCAAGCAACCTCTGCTGATGTTATGTAATAATTGTGATATTTTTTTTGCAAGTTTACACAATAATATTGTGACTTCCACAAAACGTTCCATCATATTTTGATGGCTCCAGGAATATTTTTACAATTTTGTTAAAAGTGCAAGACAGGCCTCAACTCTTAGTTTCTTATTAGTCAATGACAAATTAATTAATTAACAACTAAACAATTAATCAAATTCATAACATCACAATCTAGTAGAATGCCATTTTCAGATAACAAAGGCTGCAATTTGGAAAAAAACACAACAACTCTGCTTCATTCTGGCCGGTTGGTAGTCTTTATTTATACATATACTTAATAAAAATATAAACTTTACACTTTTGTTTTTGCTCCCATTTTTTATCACATGAACTCAAAGGTCTAAAAATGTTTCCACATACACAATAGCATCATTTCTCCCAAATATTGCTCAAAAAACAGATTAAATCTGTGATAGTGAACACTTCTCCTTTGCCAAGATAATCCATCCCACCTCACAGGTGTGACATTTAAACATAATGATTATACACCATGATTAGTGCACAGGTGTTCCTTCGACTGCCCACAATAAATGGCCACTCTGTAAGGTGCAGTTTTGTTTTATTGGGGTGGGGGGGGGGGTACTGGCAGTTAGTACTGACAGTCAGTACTGTCAGATTTTCTGAGTTCTCAGACCACCACCCCACCATAAAACAAAACGGCACCTTTCAGAGTGGTACTCTACTGACTGCCATTGCGGTTCTAGCTGTTTTTATTCAAAATATGTCTGATATATTGTCTTTAATAGTGAGATTTCAAATTTCAAAATCACATTTTTCTCTACACTTACAAATATTCTCTTGCCAAAATAGTGTCTAGGAGAGCGACATCTTTTTGAGCTGTTTATCAGACATCTACTAAGCGCCTCATCATGAAAGGTTTATTCCCTCGCGTTGCCGTGCCAAGATCTGGCAGGCGCCATGAAACCTTCCACTCAGTCACCAAGGTTAGGTGAATGACAACACTGCGTAACTGAGACACAAGAGGAGGGTTGAGAGCCATTGAGGGAATTCACACTGCTCAGTCACATCCATTTGTCCATGCCTTTCTTTTGTCAGACCCCTTTATTTTGAAGTACAAGCCAGCATTTTTGCCCCACATTTAAATCTCAGCTTCAATTTTGGGGGGTGTTTTTTAATCTAACATGTACCGGTAAAAGTGTACATACGTTAGACACTGCAGCCAGCATTACATTCACAAGTCTGGTGGTTGTAAAATGCAATGCAGAACGTTATGCAATTATCAATACATCATACAATACAATATCATACAATAAGACAGTGTGGTTGTGTGTGTATTTTGAAGTATTTCATTAGAAAAGGTTCATGGACACTGTTTATTTTACAAAGGAAGATTCTATTATGGCTAAAAATGTATCCTACTGCTCATGCTCAGTATTAATATTCCTTGTACTTATTTGCAATATCCAATTTCAATGAGCAACTCAATGTGATGTAATTATTATAAGTCAATATTCATTATACTGCATGACCTTGGTTTGATGCTACTACATTCCAGTTTTTACGCACACACGCACATGCTCAGTTCATCTAGAAGTCATGGGGATTAGTGTCATCAATTTATTTGCTACTTTTGGCGTCTCCAAATAATCATACTCAAAAGTATACAGCTACTGTATATAACTGTTGATTTTAGGTTTGTTTTGATTTTTGTCTTTTTTCAGATCTTACACATTTTGTGTACTTGAAATGAAACTCCACATGAGGATGCAAAGAGGGAAAAAAAAAGTATTATCTTTTTTTGGATCCATAATAATATTGTGAGAATGCCTATCTAGGGAATATAAAAAATGTTGTTTTCCATCTGTTTCTTTGTCACTACAAAAAAATATATTTTTTAAATAATTTTAACATTGATAGAGCGATCGATAATGGAATTAGGTAGTTCATGGAGTATCTAATACCAAAATCATTAAAGCTATGAAAAAAAAGAAATATCATATAACCAGGTACATCTTATTCTAGTGGTCAAATATTCTTTGAAACACAACAACTTGGTGATAGTGGAAACAAATCACCTACATTTTTGTATGCAAAATGCACACAGTAGGTAAGAAATAGAATTACTGTGACGCCCATAAAGACGAAGCCCCTGCCCACACAGGGTTCATATTGCTTACGTTCAAGAGAAAAAAAATGAGAAGCCACAATGAATACACTGAGCTGCATGGCTTGTTGGGCGAGCCGGGGAAAACCCCCAAGGGGTCACTGGCCTGTCAATTTGCTCCGGCATCTCTTTGGAAGTGAGACTGGAAGATGAGCCATCAATCAGGTTTCAACTTGTACTGCATCATATCGAGAGTGAGAGAATGTAAAAAAAGCAGGATGATTAATGTGCCCTTTCTCTCTCCCTTCACACAAGGAGATGTTTCAGTATCTATCCTGTCACGAAAATGTGCACTTACACTAATATCAAGCAGCATAGGTGCTCATACAGTGTCAGTATGATGCACCTCTCACTAGACTATATCATTGTGCTTTTAGAAAACTGAAAAAGTTATTTTGACGCGAATATACATAAGGATATACTATTTAAGAAAATGTCAGCTTCAACAGAGATTGAATTGATTGAAATTGGTTGAAAACATTTAAATTTAATATCTTCAGTGGTTTGTTTCAGTTTAGGGCATTATCAACCACAGAGATGAAAGCCAATTTTGACGTGCAGTAAAATTTCCACATTAAGATAAGTGATGAGTTGTATTAATTGTATTAGGCCTACAGCGAATTAACACATCACTTTGAGAAATGTGATAAAGATCTGTGAGTACTAAAGTACTTTCCTGATATCCAGTATTTACTTGCAATGGAAGGAACAAAATCAGATTAATAATTTCTTTTAAAATAACCATCAACAGGATTATGTGTGGAGAAAAAGCACATCTGAGAGCTTTTCAGTAATCATATAGCCAGAGCTGGGCATTTAACAAAAAATTGAGCGTCCGTTATTCGTCATCCATCTGCAGCGTGGGTCATCCATCATTCGCCTTTTTTTCCTGGGAAAAAAAATAGTACGCGACGATAGGCCGGCCCACCTCTAATTTTAAACGGCCGTCTATTGGCGAGTCTGACTAAACTTTCACTAACTTCCATACTTATATTCCAATTTGTCCGACATGTTTTGGGAAGATGCCTGCAGGATGTCTTATTTTTGGAGTTTGGGAATAGTTTTTAAATTGTCATTTTGCTGGAAATGTACACATCAAAATGTATACAGAGCTAAACTATTCGAACAATTTCTGACTATTTTAAAAATTTATCAAAATAACAGTACAAATAAAATGAATTTAGGTTATTTAAGAGGAGTCTATCAAATCACCAATGGTAAGATATTCTGTTTATTAATAAATATTCACACTTTTTTGTACTTAATTATATTCCACATGGTATTTCAGTGCTAGCCTTTAAGTACTTTTCACAAAGGTCAAGGTCTGTCTAAAATTAAGAGCTCCTCTGATTCTTTCCTAATGGTCCTTTTAAACCTCTTTCAGCTATGCAGCTGAATTAATCCAATGTGGATATGTTCCATTGTGGCTTGAGCGGTATAGTAGAGAGCCATTAAAAGCACCACACTCAAGTGGGTTCATTTTTTTTTTTTTTTTTTTGCCAGGCCACAAAGGATGTGGTGAGCTTCTAGGCCGCATGTTAATATGACCACAGCTCAATGCATCGTTGATGTACTGTCTGATTTTATGAAGCAATGATGGTAGTGAGATAAAGGTTCACTGCTGACTGCACAAGTCGTTGGACCATGTTTTTCACCACAGGAGTAGGAACACTAAATGTAAATCTGCTTTTATTGAAATAAACACTGAAAAAAGTTATGTACCATTTTTTAAGATAAAGATCCTTTTTTAATGACTACGCTCAGGCAATAATTTATCATTAATATCTGTTGAGTCAGTTGTTCTTATTAAATCACGCAATGAGAAACAGTTTTCATAATTTTAGGAAAATGTGAAAATAGTGTCCAATTACAATCTGATAATGTAAAATTATTAAAATCGTATAATATTACATTCTAACCTGAAGCAACATGTATGGTAGGGATGTCAAACAATTTTTTGTCATGGACCACATTTTATGGTTTCCCTCAGTGGGCTGTTATAACTGTGAAACTATAAATTTGTGGCCACCTCATATTATTACATATACACATCAAATTGATGGATAACTAGTTTCAAAATCAGAAGCCAATTCCAAGTGTTCAACTATTATTGAATTAATTTTAAAAGGGAACTTGCAAATAAAAATATTTTTAAAGATTAAGACAATTTACAATGTTCGCATTTTTGGCACCAAAAAAAAAAAAAACAACAACGGGAAGCTGATATATGTGATTTTTTTTTTGCAGGAATCATAAAATCATGTTAAGGGCTGGATTTGGCCCCCGAGGCGCGAGTTGGACAACAGTCATCCATGGTGTCTGAAAATTGGATTCAGTAAGTACATACATACAACAGTACATATTGTGTTATAATGGGGAAATTGGAAAGTACTGTGTGCAACATGTGACGTCAATTATCAAATGAATAGCTGCCCATAATATGTGAAGAGTATACAATACTGTATAGTTACTGTGTAAGAGCCGAGGCATGGATAAATGCCATATTTGATTACCTCAATTTTCTTCTATGATTGCTGCTCACCACTCATTTTTTCATAAAATGAAGCACTTTTCACAAGCCACCTGTAGAAGCAGCACTTTGTCCAACAAGTTTTTTTCCACATTAGTCACAACTCAGTAGCTGTTTACAACAACTATTGAATGTGACATGTCAGAAGGAGCAGCAGAAAAATATGTAGTGGTATGCACTAGCTGAAGTGTTTTTTTTTAGGGACGACCTGTCTGTTACTCTGTCCCAGTCTGGGTGGGGCACCCCTGGCCCTGGGCCCCAGACTATCACTCAGGCTGATGTATAGGTCCACAGGGTACAAATGAAACCTGTCACAACAAGGGTAATGATGTCAGAGTCACTATAGCTCACCTCTGAAGGAGCAGAGGGAGGGAAACGAGTGGTTAGGAGGGTGAGAGGAGGGCTTAAACGAGACGATGGAAGAAAGGGAGGGAGGAAGAGATGAGCATATGGGAGGGATCAGGGGGGATGAGGTGGCAGAGGGAGAGAGCAAAGAGGACAGGGAAAGGAGGAAGATGGCGAGTTGTGCCAAGGGATGAGGGCAAAAAAGGGGAAGAGGCAATGGAGGACGAAGGGGGAGTTTAAAGAAGAGATGAGCAAGTAAATCATTTGATGGTTGCCTTGGCGTGTGTACTAATCTAGATATAAATATGGATTAAATTATGAGATAGAAAAGATTAAAGACAGGAAAAGATGAACCACCGCACTGTCAGTTTCGGCCCAAGCAAAAGTTCGTTTGATAGAATGAACGTGTCTGTTTCCCATCCTAACATCCTCTCCATTAGTTTCTGTTGCCTCAACATCTCTCTTTGAGTCTCTCTCCATCCTCCATTGTCATTGACGTCATCCTCTCTGTCACCCCGCCCACACCGAAAGCTGTAACTTCCTGCATCCTTCCTGCTTTCTTCTCCTTTACAATCTCTCTCCATCTCAAGATGAAGCCGCTAATGGATTGGAAGTCTTGTGGAAGAGGCAACAGTCATTTAAAGATTAATGTCAGGCACGGTAATCTGAAGGGCAAGTCACCACATCCTCTCTGTGTGTCCATTGGAGGACAAGCATATGCCATCTCTGAAAAGATGCCTTCGTCATTATCAGCCATTAGGCAAAGTCACAGATAATGACAGGTGGACTGAAGAAGATACACCTCTGCAAAGAGCCGCTTGGATGGCCTGTACAAGCACACATTCCTAGGTTAGCAATCTGATCTGAGTACTTCAGTTCAGTAACATAAGTAACGATGTTTCATGTACAAATATGTTCTTCCATGCCTTTGAAACATACGTTTTCATAGCATCAATTGTCCACCTCAGGGTCAACATCTTCAGACAATCACAAAAGTATGATTAGAGACAGCTACAATTTCTCCAACCCTAAACACATTCCAATAAGCAATCAACTTAAAGCACAATTAGAGAGCAGATGGTTTGTTTAGAGATGACGTGCTAAAATATTTCGCTTTATTCTGTTAAACCATGTTCTGTGTCCAGAATCTGTTCTGATAAATATAATCAACACACTCCTCAGCTAATAACTTAATATATGTGGCAATGAAACGATGGCTTGAGTTGGCACGTCAACTCTAACTTTTAATTACTTGACTTAAATCAAGTTCACTCAATATTTTGAATATTGCCCCGTTTCAGACATAGTTAAAGACAATTTTTAAAAAGCGCAAAATGTGTGTTACTGCCAAAACCTTTGGCCATGGCTGTACTTTTGTGGAGATATGGAAAAGCATGAGAAGTAAACGATTTCATGAAAACAGCAACCCTAATCCAATAGATCCTTTTTATGTTTGCTGTTATTCCATGACTTGGCCAAGAAGAAACAATGCAAGCTATCAAGAAGGAATAAGGATGGAAAAAAAGCAGACGTGAAGCTAAAGGAGAGATAGCGGTCGAATGATTTAAAGGAGAGCTCAGGATGAAACAAGCAAGAAAATACAAGGAAGTGATGGACAAAGGTTAAGGAGGGAAAATTAACTTAATTGACATGAAACAGGGATGGGCAGACAGCCAGAGTTTTTTTCTTCTCCTCTCTTCACGTCACTTAAAGAAGAAGTTAAAGGTTTACAGGAAGGGAAGGAAACCGCAGCTGTATTAGGGTCGGTGGCAGAAGGGTTGACATTTTGCTCACCTTGTCCGTATGCTGTCTGTCTTCTTGAGTGTTTAGCTTGACTGCTGCCTACAGATGACTTATTTTATTTGCAAACACTGAACACAGAATGCAGTGACCTATCTCCTCTTGCACACTCACTTACGCACTTTGTATGAAGGCTAGAATGGTGTGTATGTGTTTGTGCGTATATGTGGTGACAGAGATGAATCAAAGTGATGAACAGGGCAGCTTTGAAAAATCGGCATCCTTATTTGGGGTTCGTCAGAGGTCTGACTGATTTATTGAGCAGGAAGTGATGGAGGGGATTGTTCTCTTTTTTTCCGTTCAGAGAAAATGGAGCGCAGTGGGTAAAAAAAAAAAAAAAATCTATGCCTTTTCTTCTGTGACTTTGAAGTTTCAAAGCAGTAAAAGTGGAAAATAATGTGGAAGAGATGTCAAAATGATGTGACAGAAAGCCAGAAAGGGATGGTCACTGGAGTTAATGGCTCAGTGTTTCAAGAATAAAATGAAGGTCACAACAATGACAAGCAATCTGTGTAAAGGCCATTTCCACTTTTGAGTTTAAATAATATATCTGATTTTATTGTGGCACAGCAAGGGCAATACTTATTGAGCAGCCTTCATCCAAAACACATTTCTGTCCCATATCAAAGCAAGAAAACATTACTGAGGTAGCTGGTATTAAATGTCCAATAAGTGCAAGGAATGCAACTATTTTCTCAGAAATTATTCCTTAAGTGTTCCTGTATAGCATAGAGGCATAGAACCACAGCCGATTAATAAAGAAAGGTAAAAAAAAAAAAAAAAAAAACAATAATACAAAACTAAATAACGAAATAACATTAGAATATTTGCATTCCCTTATAATACACTGTAGTGGCTCTTCATTTTAAATTTCCAAATCTTTAATACTACTTTTGTGTCTTCCATCACTGCATTCCATGCAAGAGATTGTAGTGACTAAGAAGAAAAAGAGGCTAGGACGCATAGACGTAACCAGCCCATTTTTGGCACCCCAAAATTCAACCCAAGCACCCCCAAAGATATAGCATTTTTTAAACTTTCTTTTCCTTAATAAGGGACAGGATATGCTTAAATATGATGAAAAACGCTGGATAAAAGATAAAACAAAACAAAAATGTGAACAACGCAGCATCGGAAATATCCCCCTGCTTCGAAATGGTTCAGTCTATTTGATTCCCAGCACCGCTCTTGCCCCCCTTCCCGCTCCTCCTTCGCTCGGCATGTGTCACTTGCGCGGCATAGCGGCGAGTCTGCGTGTAGGCTCCGGTGTATTACGGTGAGAGTATGTTATACAGTGGTTATGTTGAACAACTATTTTATCACCCAATACCATGACTTTGTTATCATCAACAAATATTAGTCCTCATTTTAGCTGCATTGAATCGAATGCAACAATGATCAGCCTAGCTTAATTGTTGCGTGTGTGTAAGCTATGTGTGTGGTTTAGGGTTGCCAACTGTCCCGTATTAGCCGGGACGTCAAGTATTTTTGGCTAATTTGGTTTGTCCCATACGGGAACTTAAATGTCCCGTATATTGACTATCAACTCTTGCAAATGCAGAAAACTGCAATCTACCGATTCTGTAATATAAGATGCTTTTAGTAAAGCTTAGGATGGGGATCGATTGTCAATAACGACGGGTCGGCAGCTCAATGTCTTTTACTTGTATACTTGCTCGAACGTACATTGCTGGTTCAGTGATAGCACATTACAGCGCTCCTAATGGAGACTCTCGGTACTACACATGACAGATCCTAGTTCAGATAAAGTGTCTATCTCAGAACAAGCAAATCACTCCACCTGTCATGTAAGGACTTCTGCGCAAAATGACAGAAGACTGCTTGAGTCAGTCAAAAGCAGCCAGAAATATCCATGGAAAAAATGAGTCACACACCTCTTTTACATTTCAGATTTATTACACCCGTTTTTTGATGAAAAGAGCCAAATTGTGGTTTCATATGAGGTTTCATATAAGGTGAGTCGCTGTCCTGTGAAAAACACCGTCCATTTTTTTCATTTTTATGTTGAACGTGAAAATTAGAAAATATATAATGAATGATCCTAAATCACTTTAAGTGAAATGAAAAAAAAAATTGAACCAGCCAGACACTGGGTGCTCAACACCCCCAAAGCTCTGAACCTAAAATCGCCCCTACTAGGACGGATGAGGCGAAAACACAGCAAGAGTAACAAGCGTGAGAAAGGAGTGAGAAGGCTGATGGAGAATAAGAAGCAGCTAAGTTCACCTCTCATTAGCTCGCCTGCCACACACTAGACCGCATGCAATGCAGAGTCCAACAACGTGAATTAAACAAAGAGCCAACTACCTCAGAGGAAAGCAGCCCTGCCAGCACTTAGCCAGGCATCATAAACAACCGGCTCGCATTTGTCACTGACTCTTCACCCTGGCAAAGTGACAGCTCAAATAAATTAAATAGCCTTCTTCCTCTCAGCATTCTCCTCATGCCACAGCTGGTCTGAGCTGAAAATGCAAGCCTGAATCTTAAAAAAAAAAAAGAGTACAGGACACAGAAAGACCATACTTGATTAGTTTTGCCATCTACCTTTAGCAATGACTATACTGATTCATATGAGCTTCCACTAACAAAGAAACAAGGAAGCAACTCTGAAACAAAATTACAATACTTATTATAGTAATGTGACAAATAACGTGATAATGTGTATAATTCTTTTTAAAAGTGCCCCAATGAATAGTATGGAGGCACATTTACAGATATTTGATTACATATTTTATATACTCCATAAAGAACTATTGTTGTAGAGCAAAAACAGTGGACAATAATGTACACACACTCACTATTCACATCAGGACCACTTCATAGTGCAATTGAAACAAATAATTTAAAAATCCCAACTGGACACTTTTTGTAGATTGAGCAAAAGGCAGCCAAACTCTTTTTGTTGGATCTTTTTTAGGCTTAGAGTGAAATCCAAAACCAAATATATTGACACAATATTGATTTCTAAAGCAATGCACCACCTCCTCCTCATCGTATAATTATCAGGTCCTCTAAAATATAGAAAACAATAATATTAAGCAAAATTTATTAGGCTAATGAATTTACAATATAATACATGATTCACCTTGTGTTTGTTTTGCGCTGCCTTGTTCTAATGTCTATTGTCTTACTCGTATTGCTGATTTTTTTCTGTTCGTTTTGTTTCTTTGATTTCATTGTTTTTACTTACATATTTTCCTTTTATCAAGAGGCTTTGCCTCTTGTCAGGCCACAGTTGTAAATACGAATTTTGTTCTTAATCTGTTTTGCCTGGTTAAATAAAGTTTCAATAAAATGAATAAATAAATAAACATCTCTACTCTATTAAAACTGACAAGGTTTTTCCCCTGTCTTATTTCACCGCCATCCCACCCCCTTTATGAATCATTATTATAATAGTTGTAAACACCTACATTAGTAACATGTGTTTGCCTCCCCCCTGCCATTAAAACCTGCTATTGAGCTAGCCTCTGGAGAAAACACAGGTTTGTTCATCAAGCCAAGGCAAAACAATTACTAGAAACCAATAATCGATGACTGTGGACAAACAATACATTCTTGGTGTAGCTGTTCCAGAAAACAACAAGTGGGAAGATATAGTCGGACTAATTAAACAGAAATCTTGTACCCACGCCATCAATAGCTATAATAGCTATGCTGCTACACCATTTAGCCCATCTGATAATAACTGCTGTAGCCTTTATTTTAGTGCTCTGGACTATTACTAAATGAACAGCTCACTTTTCCATGAACAACTTTGACTTTCATGCTTGATTTTCATTTTCTACAACACATGTTGACGTTCAATATGCCGGTGAATTTGGGTTTACGAAACATAAATTTGATATACTAGGGCTGGGGAAAAAATATCATATCGCGATGCATCGTGATACTTTTTATGCCGAAACCAAGTATCGATAGGTTGACAAAGTATCAATAGTTTCGATACCTTATATTATGTTATGTTTTGCACGTTCTAGAACATATTTTTGAAACATTTGAGGTTCTTAAAGTTGAGCTATGTGAATGGAGTTTTATTTATTGTACTCCTGTGTATCAGGAATTGTAAGTGGAACAGTTAATGCACTTTTGAATTGTGACATTTGAATAAATGTTAAATGGCACTTAAGTTAAAACTTTGGAAACACATGCCTCAGTTTTTTAAATATATATTTTTATAATATTTAAGTATCGCAATACGTATCGGATCGCAACCCAAGTGTCGGGATCCGTATCGGATCGGGACAAATTTGTATCGTCGAAGCCCTACAATATATTGTCGTATAAATATCATTATTAGCAGATTTAAAAAATGTTGGTTATTAACATTAGCATTGCCAAATTAGAGCAACCAGGAAATACCTTGTATGGTTTTCTAGGCAGTATTTTGTTCATAGATATACACTATTAGTCCAAAGTTTGGACAAAATAGTAATGTAAGGGCCACACTCCCAAAATACAGTCCACAGTCATTTAGCAGTACAGTAAATATCCTAATCATCTCCAGACATCTTGGTCCTTGAGTGGGTAATGGGTGGAAGCTCATGAAGGTATTGGGAATTAACGAACAACAGAATCTGAGCTCAGTGATGAGCACCAGGGGAAATCAGGTAAAGCATATCTGTCTTCTTTTATGAGAGCTGTGTGCAAGTGTCTAACAGCAGAATAAAACAGCCCTAGCACACTGAGGAGTTTATCATATGTAGAGCAGCTCTGATTGAACAGCTTTGTGATGATGCCCAAACTGGTACCACATCAGTGCTTTGGGCAAGAATTGGAATCTACAGTCCTTGTATGAGATTATTTCCTTTTTTTTTTTTTTTTCTTGGAACAGATAAGATAACTTCCTTTAGCGACAGCATCATTACAAAACCTTAGCACAGCGGAAGAGCCAACATTAGGCTGTAAGCAGCCAAGCTGAGATATCTTCACTAAGCACAATAGCATCCGTAACTCTGATGTGATCAATAGTTGTTCATGACTTGCTTTCAAAAGGTCCCATCCACCATCCTCTTCCTAGATGTAGATCGCTGCCTCATTTCCAGTCATCTCTTCTTCTCCGTCTCATCTATAATTCTACCACCCCTCTACATGCCATTTCACTTTACTTCATAGTGCTTGCCCCATGTATTCCTTATCGCTACTTTCATTTAGTACACATTCAAATCCTCAGGATTTTTTCTTCCATACCCTTTCATGCTGCATTCAGTAATTTCTTCAGGGTATACCCGAAAGAGGCATAATGTCTTTATCATCTTTTATTGTCTTCCAAGCATCCTTACTCCCCATATTCTTGTAATTTCCTCTCCTCTTCTTCCTGACTTTCACTTTATTTCTTCCCTTTTTGTGTCCTGAGTGGAGTAATTTTTTTTTATTGCAGCATTATGTTGGAAAAGCATTCAGATTCATGAGGAAAGTGCCACCTTATTGTCCTATGGATGCCTTGAATCCAATCCTCATCCGATCAGGTAGCACTCTCCTTGTGTCCTGAGCAAACCCCGGTCACTTTTCAAGAAAACCACTACCAGCATATTGTCCTGCATCTTCTGCAATGTCTTTTTCTGTCTCCTCTGCTTTCCTGCAAACCACTGTTCACAGGTTTATTGGAGCACATTGTTGCATCCCAACGGAAGCTTGCACAGCATTCTGCCATTAATAATTGAAGAGGCCCCACATGGCCAGGCACACTCAGTCTAAATGGATTGTCCTGGGAGAGATCAATGCTGCCTGTGAGGGTTTTATTAGGCCCTGCAGAAGGAACGTGGAAGGACATCGTCAACGCTTGCGTCCCTCTGTCTTAATTGTGCGTTGATATTGCGTAACACCTCTTTCTCTTGTCCCTCAACAACAGCCCAACAACCGGGAATGTACTCGCTGACTGAGTCCTTACAGTACAAATCGAATTAAACATAAATGATTCCACAACTGTATGAATCATTCATTGTTTGTGGTGTCTTTGACTATGATGCAGGCTAAACAGGACAAGAGTGTTTTGTCTTTCATGCTTATTGTTGAATGCATTATCCTCACCAACCTGGCAGGACAGAATCACCAAAAGACCAGAGGAGACATGGGCAAAGGACAGGAGAAGCGGGGGAACGTGAAATGCTACCGTGACCTTCAAGACTTACGAGCTTTGGGGGTAGTTGATGGCTGCACAGGCAAATAACCCTCAGCAGGACTCTCCACCGAGAACATTTGAATCTTTCTCCCCTATGGAGAGGTTTCTCAACTGTCTACTCTTCACAAAAACATAAATAATTGCTTTGCTATTTGAACCCATATCTGGTGGCCTCAAATTCAAAATGAAGCCGATTATACACTGCATCTTTTTATTTTGATGTGCATCTTACTGTTCACATCCATTTACTGTCAACATAGACAAACTGAATGAAAACATTTTTATCACATCATTGCTTTGATAAATGGCTGGTTTACCGTTTATTTAGACGTAGAGTGAGGATTTACCAAACAGTGTAGAAAATAAATGTTGTCAACCTTGGGTAATAAAGAGGACAGATAGGCTTCATGTGTATACTGTGTCCAATGTAAAGTCTATAGTCAATGTTTTGATTACGTCGTGAGCTTTTGTGATCGTGTACTTATTGCTTTTCTATTTACTTTAAAAGCTGAGAAAAAAGGTTCATTGGTGTCATATTCAGGCCATTCTTGTGCACGTTCTGAACTCAACTTTAAAACAATACAATAAAAAAGTAAACCTCCACTCAACTGACATTGATGAGTGTCAAAAGCTGTATTTATTTTGTATTCAAAGCTATTTATTTATTTATGGTTCTGAATGTTAGTGGGGGGGATGATTATCCTTAAGCATTCACATTAATTACTTGCATTTTTACAAAAGTGTACCCAGTAAATAAGGGGTACACATTTTCTTTCGTGTTATAAAAACCAAAGTCCTGCACAGTGAGAACATTCTTGAAATATTTTGATTTGTTTGTGCTCTTTCTGCATTTTCACTTGTTCTGCTATTACTAAGTACATACATCAAGAACTCACACAGATACACACTGTCAATTCTGATGTGACAAAATGTTTCAGCACACTAAAACATGCAATAACTGCAACCGTGACCACAGTAAAGAGTTGACCTCAACTCTCTCAGCAATCATGAAGTGCTCTTGAATTGCAAAGAGGTTTATCCACCATGTCAGCATTTAGTGATGGCTCCCCTTTGCCATTCCACCTGGCAGTTTTACCTGAACGAAAGGTGCACCAAAGAATAAATAAAAATAAAAAATACATGAAAGAAGGTCGACCCACGGAAGACCCACGGCCTTCTATGTATTCAAACTTCCATAATTCAGTGCCAGTAGCACTTAAAAAGATTCTGACAGGTAAGGAGGATAATTCAAAGTGTTATCTTCAAAAAGAGACCAAAACTATGCCGATACTCCAAATGGTTCAAGTACAGCATCACATTTACTTTGGTGCACCTTTCGTTCAGGTAAAACTGCCAGGTGGCGGTGGTGGTGAATGGCAAAGGGGAGCCATCACTAAATGCTGACACGGTGGATGAACCATATATGGTATGTATATGTATGGTATATATATGGGTTGAGTCTATTTCTTTATTTTTCTCAATATCCTGTCACTCGGCCTTGATATTTAGTTTGTGGTCATATATATATATATATATATATTCTTTTTTTATTGGTATGGTCTGAACATGTGCAACAAATATGGAAAAATCCTTAACGTTGTCCATTTTGAAATCAGATATGGAAAAATCCTTAACGTTGTCCATTTTGAAATCAGATAACCATATACTTTTGTTCAGAGTACTTTGAATTCAAACAATTTTTTATTTTATTTTTAAACAGAAGAAAATATAGTGATTTTCCTGCAATACAAAGTGCTTTGACTCTCGAGTGC